>NC_092713.1:279623206-280229872 GCF_047496885.1 Scyliorhinus torazame | reverse complement strand
GCCAGTCACAGAAGTGCAGCAGGGAGGATGGGGGAGACCCAGATAGGTCCCCGGGGGGTTCAGTATTGGCATGTCGGGGAGTGGGGTCACTCGTAGGTGTCATGGGAGTGTCCCTTTAAGACAGGTTTTTGTCTTATCACATGGCTTCAGTGATGTCATTGTGTGGGTGGAGCTGGGATGTGGCTCTGTTGAGTTTTTACTTTCGCTTTGAGTTTTGGAGCTGGTTTGTGGCTCTGTGAGTTTTTACTTTCATTTTCACGTTTGGCTGCTGTAGACTCAGACAAGAAGTATTTTGGCCTGCCTCTCTATTTTCAATTTTAAAGAGTTGTTCCAAGGAAGGAACCCAATGATTATAGTTACCTGCTGTTTTGGTAAAAAGGGTTTTTTTTGTTAATGGGATCTTGTTATTGAATTGGAACTGTTAAGGGGGAATTCATTAAGGGTTTTACATAGATTACTGTAGCTGTGTGGGGCATTTATGTTTGTAGTTGATAAATATTCCTGCAGTGTGTGTTTATACAAATGTTAACTAAATTCTTAGAATAAAGCTTATTTTTTGTGTTGATTAAAAGCCTAAGAAGTCTGTTAAATAACGCCTGAAAGGCAGGCTCTTCTGCCAATCCTAGCCAAAATCAATAAACAGTTGTAGGTCAGGTGAACTCCATAATATACTTTGACAAAGAGTCATCGGACTCGAAACATTAACTCTTTTCTCTCCCTACAGATGCTGCCAGACTTGCTGAGATTTTCCAGCATTTTCTCTTTCGTTTCAGATTCCAGCATCCGCAGTAATTTGCTTTTATCCATAATATACTTTGAAGTTTTCTAAACCCTGGCCCATAGCACATGCCTTAGTGGGCTTTCATGGCTGTAACCTTTAGGTTTAAAGGAATGTGGCGGCTGGTTTGCAGGTTGCCCTCCTAGCTGGGCTTGTGGTGATATAACCATGCAAGATTACCCTTTCAGAGTGGCAGCAGGTAAGTGAGTGAGAGCAGGTGAATCTGTAAGGAATCAATAGGCACTGGGGGAGACTGCTAAGTCCTTGGGTGGGGTCCTACAAGAGGCCAGGTTACATGGGAGGGTGGGTGCTCTGAGAAAGAGTGTTTTCCAGCCTCATGAGGCTTGAAGATCCTCACATGGGGGAAGGATGACTGCTGTGCGAATGAACCCCCACACTCAGGCAGCACTGTGAATCCAAAGGGCATGAACTGTAAGGAAGGTTATGGAGGCCAGGCTGTCAGGGATTAGCTTCTGGGTGGTGATGTTCCAGGATTCTTTAATCCGCAGCCCATGAGAGTTGGGGCAATGAGGGTGCCTTCTAAGGAAGAAGCTAACATGCTAATTGTAGTATTTGCACAAATCACTCCCTGACCCTTTGCTGAGACCTTCAAGGGTCAAAGCGCTTCATTCAGGTGGATTTGAGAGGGACAGCTGTGTGGAAGTGGCTATTGTGTGACAGGAGAGTGAGTGAGGATTAGTGGAAAGGCACTCACATAGGGGAAGTGCTTGGGCGGATTCCCCAGATGCTGAGAGGTCTGTGGGTCAGGGCATTGTCAGGGTCTCATCATTGTCCACTTTGATATTCTTTTCCTTTCAGTTTATGACTCTGGAGAAACATCTAACCAGTTGAACTGGCAATTCTATTGATTGCGATTGGCCACCAGCAATGACATTGTCATGCCTCTGCACACGGCAAGGAACAATGCCCTGCAGAGGAGGGGAGGCAGGGTTTGATGCTCTTCCGGGAGCAGGGCCACAGATGGCGAGCCTCAGAAGAGATACTATCGACCACGGGAATTATGGCGTTGAACTTCCAAACTCCAGGGGCGTCATTCTCCGACCCCCCAGAGGGTCGGAGAATGGCCGTTGGCCGCCGTGAATCCCGCCCCCGCCGGTTGCCGAAGTCTCCGAAGGGAGAAAAGTTGGCGGGGCGTTAATGTCGCCGCTGCCGCGGAGAATGTCATGGGTCTGCGCAAGGCAGCCGATTTTCGGCCTGCCGATATTCTCCCTTCCGGATGGGCCGAAGTCCCGTCGACGTGATGACCGTTCACGTCGACGTAAATTAAACCTCCTTTTCATCGGCGTGACCCGGTGCTCCAGGCTCACGCCGACCAGCGTGGAGGTGAGTGACGGCCTGGGGGGTTGGCTCTGGGCAGGCAATGGCGTGGCCGCAGTCTGAATGCGTGAGGAGAGGTGTGTCTCGGGTTGTGTGTGTGTGTGTGCGGCGGGGGGGGGTGGGGGTGGTTAGAGTAGGCTGGGCTCCGGGGGAGTGCCGGGAGGGTGTCCGTGCCGGGGAGGGGGATGGGGGGTCCGTGCCGGGGTGGAGGTTGGGGGGGGTCTGTGCCGTGCCGGGGTGGAGGTTGGGGGTTGGGGGGGGTCCGTGCTGGGGTGGAGGTTAGGGGGGCGGGTTCCGTGCCGGGGTGGAGGTTGGGGGGGGGTCCGTGCCGGGGTGGAGGTTGGGGGGGTCCGTGCTGGGGTGGAGGTTGGGGGGGGTCCGTGCTGGGGTGGAGGTTGGGGGGGGGGTCCGTGCCGGGGTGGAGGTTGGGGGGGGTCCATGCTGGGGTGGAGGTTGGGGGGGGGGTCCGTGACTGGGTGGAGGTTGGGGGGGGTCCGTGCTGGGGTGGAGGTTGGGGGGGGTCCGTGCCGAGGTGGAGGTTGGGGGGGGGGTCCGTGCTGGGGTGGAGGTTGGGGGGGGGTCCGTGCCGGGGTGGAGGTTGGGGGGGGTCCGTGCTGGGGTGGAGGTTGGGGGGGGGGTCCGTGCCGTGGAGGGGGATGGGAGGGCAAGTGAGTTGGTCCACCTGGCCAGGTGCCAGCCTCCAACAGTTGGACCCATGCGGTCCATGCCACCTGGCTGGGGGGAGGAGGGGACATGGGCAATGATGACATGTCGTCGTTCCCCTCCCCCCCACCAGGCCGTCATGTTTTCAGATCATCCAGCGATGTTGGCCGCCGTGGTGGCAGCCGCTCATGTCTATGTTGCCCTGGATGAGGAGGAGGAGGAGCGTGCCAGAGAGGCGGCGCAGGCTGCCGCAGAGGGGCAGGTGGCAGCCGCCCAGGCTGGAGGGACACCTGACCGACAGGACGAGGAGGGGGAGGAGGACGTCGCGGCCCCACGGCAACGGAGGCACCCGAGGGCGCCCCGTGTGTACCGGCCCCGGCAATCATACCAGGACCTCACGGACCGGGAATGCAGCAGGAGACTCCGGATGAGCCAGGAAACCGTGGCACACATCTGCCACCTGCTGGCACACCTGTCACCGCGTGGCACTGGCGGGGGACACCCTCTCCCCATGTCCGTCAAGGTTACGGTGGCCCTGAACTTTTATGCAACGGGGTCATTCCAGGCACCAAGTGGGGACCTGTCCGGCATATCGCAGACATCGGTGCACCGGTGCATCCGGGCAGTGACAGATGCCCTATATGCCATGGCGCACCGCTACATCCGCTTCCCCGTGGACCGGGCCAGCCAAGATGCCCGGGCCGTGGGCTTCTCTGCCGTGGCCGGGTTCCCCATGGTCCAGGGCGCGATCGATGGGATGCACGTCGCCGTGCGGCCACCTGCAGATAACAGGGCCGTGTTCACTAATAGGAAGGGGACCTATTCGATGAACGTACAGGTGGTCTGCGACCACTGCATGATGATCCTGCACGTCTGCGCCCGTCACCCAGGCAGTGTACACGACTCATTCGTGTTGTCGCGGTCATCCATCCCCGGCATGTACGAGGGACGCCATCCCCGGCTGAGGGGCTGGTTGCTGGGCGACAGGGGCTACCCATTGCGATCGTGGCTGATGACGCCTATACGGAGGCCACGCAATGAGGCGGAGAACCGCTACAATGATGCCCATGTAGCGACAAGGGGAGTGATCGAGAGGTGCTTTGGCGTGCTGAAGATGCGTTTCAGGTGCCTGGACCTCTCTGGGGGCGCCCTCCAGTATCGGTCAGATAGGGTCGGCCGCATCATTGTGGTGTGCTGCGTCCTGCACAACATAGCCCAGCAGAGGGGCGATGTGCCGCAGGCAGAGGAGGACGGAGTGGAGGAGCAGCAGGAAGAGGCCCAGTCCTCCCCAGATGAGGGGGATGGGGGCAATGGTCAGGGCAGACGGGGTAGACACAGGCGGGTGGCTGTCCACCGTTACCGGCTGGCCCAGCGGGCACGGGACAGACTGATAGACGCCCGCTTCACTGACTAGATGGGCGTGGGAATCGGGTAGTATGGCCACAGACCGCACACCATGGCAACAGCCGACCACCCACACCCCCCACCCATCCACCCACCCAGCACTCTCACCCCCCTCCCCAACCCCACCCACCCCACCCGCATGCACACCACCCCCACTCCCCCATTGCCGATCCACCTGCGGCACAACGGGCCGGGCTCACACAGTTGCGGGTGGACGCGTGTCTATCGCAGGCCATGGAGGATGATGACAACCCGCCCTGCGATGAGCTCCTGGCTCTACATCGTTGGACTATGTCTGACCCATGGCCACAGTACCACCATCCACCCGGACCATGCCTGCATGCGGCTGTGACACTGCAGCGCACGGTCCCGTCCTCTGCCCGGGGGATGTTGATGGCGGCAGACTCACCTGGGGCTGAGGTAAGACCACCCCTCACACACACACTTGCGCTCAACGTACATGACACCCCCGCACACTTTGGACAGAGCACAAAGGCAGCTTCGGTAGGTGTAACATTGACTTTAATAACCAAAGGAGTTCATGCACGTTCCCTAGCCCCTAAAACTCATCTGTGCCCTGCACCCATGCCAACTTACTCAGTGTCTAATTGTTTGGCCTTACGGGCCCTTTGACGACGTCTACGTGGCTCCCCAGACGGTACAGCAGACCTGGAGGTGGACTCCTGTGATTCCTGCCCTCTGACACTGGATCCCTTTGGCGGCCGTTTCCTGGGGCGTCCTGGCCTAGATGGGCCAGGCTGCGGCCCGGGCGACTGGGATGGCGAGCTGCCAGCCTGTCCTGCCCGTTGCCCACCCGATGCACCTGGGACGGAAGGGGGGGAGTCCGAGGTGTCGCGGTGTACCGGGACCTCCCCTACAGAGGGAGCCGGGACGGACCACACCACCTCCTCCTCCCTCGGGGTGCCCGATGGTCCCCAGGCCTCTACATGGGTGGGGGATGCGAACGGACTGGCCATCCGACGCCCCCCCGACATCTGACGCTGCCAGTCCTGGAGGCCCGTGCTGGTATCGACAGGGGTCTGCAGGTTTGCAGCCATGGAGCCCAGGGGGTTGGCAAACCCTGTCTGTGACAGTGCGACGCCGGCTCGCACATGGCCACTGGTGCCGATGCCCTCAGCGATGGCCTGCAGAGACTGGGCCATGGCCTGCTGAGACTGGGCCATGGCCTGCAGAGACTGGGCCATGACCTGCTGAGACTGGGCTATGGCGTTGAGCGCCTCTGCCATCTGGCACTGGCACTGGCTCATGGCCTCCTGTGAGAGGGCAGCCATTTCCTGGGCCACAGACGCCGCCTGCACGGAAGGCCCCAGGCCTCGCAAACCGTTCCCCATGTCTGACACCGTCGCACCCATTGCCTCCACCGCGGACGCCACCCATGCGGTGTCGGCCTGGGTGGCACGCATGACCGCCACCACTCCCAGCTCCTGGACGCGGGTGGACTCCTCCACCTGCGACCGCAGCCGCCGCAAGCCGCCCGTCACCCTCTTCGCTCGTCTCCGGGTCGGTGGTTGCATCGGATCTATGTGTGGGTGTGGTAACTGCAGGGACCCGGGATCCATCTGGGCGGCAGATGTTCGCTTGGGCTGGGCTGCCCTCCGACCGCCCGGTCCCTCTGCTGCTCCTACCTCCACCTGCTGTACCGGGACGGCTGTGTTGTGCGCACCAGTGAGTGTACCAGACGCCTCATCACTAAAGTGCCCAACCGTGGTGAGTGTTTCTGCGATGGTGGAGGGTGTTGGTGACAGCAGTGGCGCTGTGTCGTGCTCTTCGTCCCACTCTGAGTCCATGGCACTTTGGGGTGGGGGTTCGTCTCCACCCATCCACTCTGAGTCACTGTCCGGTATTTCGTCTTCCTGGGTAGTGCTGTCCCGGGTAGGGGTGTCCTGGGTAGTGGTGTCCTGGGTAGTGGTGTCCTGGGTAGTGGTGTCCTGGGTAGTGGTGTCCTGGCTCGGATGTGACGGGGGCCTGTGGCTGCCCCCCTCGTCGCTGGGTGGTCGCTCCCACACGTGATGGGGGTGTCGTCTCCCTGTTGCTCCAGGTCTCTCCGTCTCCCGTGGTGTGCGAGGGGCATCCTGCGGGCGTCGCCTGCTGGAGGGTGCGGGTCTCTCTGTCTCCTGTGGTCTCCGAGGGGCATCCTGCGGGCGTCGCATGCTGGAGGGTGCGGGTCTCTCCGTCTCCTGTGGTCTCCGAGGGGCATCCTGCGGGCGTCGCATGCTGGAGGGTGCGGGTCTCTCCGTCTCCTGTGGTCTCCGAGGGGCATCCTGCGGGCGGTCTGCATCTGCGGGGATGGGTGCCTGGGCGTTTGGTCCTGCGATACACAATGAAGCATGCATGGTTAGACATCAGGCAGTGATCAGGTGATACGGGGGAGGGGGATATAGGGGAGGGGGGATATGGGGACGGGCTGTCGGTGGCTCACTCGCTAGTATGCCCCCGACCTCTGCATCAGCAACCTCCCGGTCCTCAGGTCTGCCAGCCAGTTCCAGGGCCCTTTCCTCGTGTACGGTCAGTGGCCTCTCATCAGCGGGCCCTCCTCCAGTCCTCACATGCTCCCTATTGTTGTGTGCGCGCTTCTCCTGTGGGGGGGGGGGGGGGAGGGGTAAAAGGCAACAGTGTTAGGCAGGTATATGAATGCACGCCATCGGTTGCGCGTGCATTGCAGAGGTTAAGGTTAGGGCTGGATTCACTTGGGGATATGGGGGATATGGGGGAGGGGGGGATATGGGGGAGGGGGGATATGGGGGAGGGGGGGATATGGGGAGGGGGGATATGGGGGAGGGGGGATATGGGGAGGGGGATATGGGGAGGGGGGGATATGGGGGAGGCTCACCCTGGCTGCTCTGACGAGGTTGATCACCTTCTTGTGGCACTGGGTGCCTGTCCGTCGTGTCAGGGCCACAGCGGTGACGGCCTCTGCCACTTCCCTCCACAGACGCCGGCTGTGGCGTGGGGCAACTCTGCGGCCGTGCCCGGGATACAGGGCGTCCCTCCTCTGCTCCACCGCGTCCAGGAGCGCCTCCACATCGCGTGACTCGAACCTCGAGGCTTAGCGATGGCCAGCCATCCAGTCGGGTGTTGCGGTCGGGTGTTCCGGTCGGGTGGGGGGGAGCAGCGCGGTCTTATGAGCCGTCACGCCGTGCAGCGCGTATGACGCTGCACGGCATGAAACACTGCGCAAGCGCGGATCCCGTTACGTCGCTGCTAGCCCATTTTGGGTCGGAGACTATCAACCCATTTTTCCGACGTGACGCAAGTCGGATTTGCGCCGTTTTTTGCGCCGATCAGCGGACTTTCCGCCGATAACGGAGAATTTCGCCCCAGAGGTCAGAGGTTCAGTGCTGGAGAATACTGTGTCTGACCCGAGGTACTGTGGACCGCCTGTGCCAAGTGATTCAGGAGTTGGCATCACAGGGAGCCTGTGGTCCTTAAGATTACTGCCACTCTGAACGTCTATGGCAGCAGTTTGTTTCAGGCAGCACGGATGACCTGTACGGCATATCACAGTCAACAGCGTACAAACGCATAAGGGAGGGCACAGATGCGCTATTTGTGAGGGCCCACATGTATATCAACTTGAACTGGGACCAGGCGAGCAATAACGCTAGGGCCATAGTCTTCGCCCATAGCAGGCATGCCTCCAGTTCAAGGTATCATAGACGACACCCACATTGCTCTTCAATCTCCATGGTAGCATGGTGCGCCATTTATGAAATACAAGGGATATCACTCCCTCAATGTCCACCTTGTCTTTAACCACGCAATGGAACTCCACTGTCTCTAAATTTTCACCATTTAGAAAAGCATGATTTTATTAGCTGTTGCTGGGACGTGAATGTCGCTGGCAAGGTCAGTATTTATTTCCCATCCTTAATTGCTCTTGCGGAGGTAGTAGAGACCGCCTTCTCAAAATACTGCAATCCAGCTGACACGAACAGCCATTAAGGGTGTTCTATGTGTTTGACCCAGTGACAGTGCGTCAGTCTTTAGATAGTGCAGCAGCTTCCTCAGTGACTCTCAGTGATAAAGACACCATAAACTTTTGCTGTCAGTCCCTCTCTTATACTTTCAATTTGTATCTTTTTCATTCAACCATGTTATTAAAGTTTAAAGTCCCAATTTAAAGTTCAATGGAGAGTAAAAAGTGTAAAATGGGCATTCAAGCGGATTAGCTTAGAATTGAGGTCTAAGATTGAGGCTCGGACAGATAAATGACAATGAAAAGAAGCCGTTACTTGTTGTCCTCAGGCAGTGACCCTTTGGTATCCCTTCATTTTGCTACACTGAGGACACTGCGGCAGTGTCTGCTTGGCTGCATCTTTATGATCACTGTTGTGCGAGGAGACAGCCGGTTTGAACTCATGGCAGAGGACAGGCAGGCAATTAAAACAGAAGAAAGGATGCATTCAGTCTATTACTGATCAACCGCACTTTTAAATTTCAGGATGGGAAGGCATATTGTGGTAGTCACCACTGATGTATATATTAGGTGCTTTGTGGTAAGGCCCTGTACTATAGGTATGGGGGTAGTTCCCTGCCTGCTAGCTCCACCCAGTAGGCGGAGTATAAATATGTGTGCTCCTCGTCCAGCAGACATTTCGCCAGCTGCTGTAGGAGGCCACACATCTTAGTGTAATAAAGCCTCGATTGCAACCAACTCTCGTCTTTGTGTAATTGATTGTGCATCAATTTATTACACTAAAGTTTTCAGAAGATGGACCTCCGCATCAAGTTATGTGGACAAGGCCCGCCCACTCATTCAATCCACTCTTTTTCCCCTCACGGCCGAGGCTCACCAGGCCTTCACCGTATTAAGGCTGACATCGCCAAGGCCGCGATACACGCAGTCGACGAGACGTTACTATTTCAAGTCGAGAGTGACGCATCAGATGTCGCTCTAGCCGCCACCCTCAACCAGGCAGGCAAGATCATGGCATTCTTTTCACGGACCCTTCTCCCAGCAAAGTAGCTTAGTTGGTAGCACACTTGCCTCCCAGTCCGAAGGTTGTGAGTTCAAGTCCCACGCCTGTAGCTTAGGTACAGAAATCTAGGCTGAGGGAGTATTGCACTGAGGGGGGGGGGATCCTTTTCCAGAGGAGATCTAAAACGAGTCTCCATTCGCCCTCTCGGGTGAACATGAAAGAGCATGTAGCATGATCTCAAAGCAGTGCAGCTCTCCCCACAGTTCAGGGGCAGCATGATAGCCTTGTGGATAGCACAATTGCTTCACAGCTCCAGGGTCCCATGTTCGATTCTGGCTTGGGTCATTGTCTGTGCGGAGTCTGCACATCCTCCCTGTGTGTGCGTGGGTTTCCTCCGAGTGCTCCGGTTTCCTCCCACAGTCCAAAGATGTGCAGGTTAGGTGAATTGGCCATGATAAATTGCCCTTAGTGTCCAAAATTGCCCTTAGTGTTGGGTGGGGTTACTGGGTTATGGGGATAGGGTGGCGGTGTTGACTTTGGATAGGGTGCTCTTTCCAAGAGCCGGTGCAGACTCGATGGGCCGAATGGCCTCCTTCTGCACTGTAAATTCTATGAAATGCCTCCGAAATTCGGCACTCCTCCGTCGAAAAAGAGGCCCAAGCCATCGTTGAAGCTGTGCGGCATTGGAGGCATTACCTGGCCAGCAGGAGATTCAGTCTCCTCACTGACCAACGGTCGGTAGCCTTCATGTTTAACAACACACAGCAGGGCAAGATCAAGAACGATAAAATCTTGAGGTGGGGGATCGAGCTCTCCACCTAAAACTACGAGATTTTGTATCGCCCCGGTGAGCTCAACGAGTCTCCCGATGCCCTATCCCGAGGTACATGTGCCAGCGCACAGGTGGACCGACTCCGGACTCTGCACGACAACCTTTGTCACCCGCGAGTCACAAGTTTGTACCACTTCAACAAGGCCCGCAATCTGCCCATCTAGGAAGTCAGGGCAATCACCAGAGACTGCCAGGTCTGCGCGGAGTGCAAACCGCACTTCTACCAGCCAGACCGTGCACGCCTGGTGAAGGCCTCCCGCCCCTTTGAACGCCTCAGCCTGGACTTCAAAGGGCCCCTCCCCTCCACCGACCGTAACACATACTTCCTCAGTGTGGTCGATGAATATTCCAGATTCCCCTTCGCCACCCTATGCCCCGACATGACGTCTGCCACCGTCATCAAAGCCCTCAACACCATCTTCGCTCTGTTCGGCTTCCCCGCCTACGTCCACAGCAACAGGGGATCCTCATTCATGAGCGATGAGCTGCGTCAGTTCCTGCTCAACAGGGGTATCGCCTTGAGCAGGACGACCAGCTACTACACCCGGGAAAACAGGCAGGTGGAGAGGGAGAATGGGACGGTCTGGATGGCTGTCCAGCTGGCCCTATGGTCCAGAAATCTCCCGGCCTCCCGCTGGCAGGAGGTCCTCCCGACGCTCTGCACTCCATTCAGTCACTCCTATGCACGGCGACTAATGACACACCCCATGAACGTCTCTTTGCCTTTCCCAGGAAGTCCACCTCCGGGACTTCCACCCAGTAGGCGGAGTATAAATATGTGTGCTCCTCGTCCAGCAGACATTTCGCCAGCTGCTGTAGGAGGCCACACATCTTAGTGTAATAAAGCCTCGATTGCAACCAACTCTCGTCTTTGTGTAATTGATTGTGCATCAATTTATTACACTAAAGTTTTCAGAAGATGGACCTCCGCATCAAGCCGGATCGCCTGCAGCTGGATCCGCAATCAGGCAACGCCAAAAAGGACTTTGAACATTGCTAGCTTGTTTCGAAGCTTACATCGGGTCTGCACCAGGCCCAATTCCAGAAGCTCAGAAGATTCAGATCCTCTACACGCGGCTGAGCTCCAACGTCTTTCCACTTATCCAGGACGTGCCAACTACGAAGACACCATGGCGCTACTGAAGGAAAACTACGCTCAGCGGACTAACACGCTCTACGCCAGACACATCCTCTCCACTCGTAGTCAACTTCCTGGTGAGTCAGTGGAAGATTTCTGGCGTGCTCTAATTCCCCTAGTCAGAGGCTGTGATTGTCGGGCCGTCACGTCCACGGAACACTCGAACTTGCTCATGAGAGACGCTTTTGTTACGGGGATAGGGTCGGATTACATCGCCTCTTAGAAGGGACCACGCTCGACCTCGCGGCAACCAAAAAGCTAGCGCTCTCGCTAACGGTCGCTTCGCGCAACATCCAGGCCTACACCCCCGGCCGCGCGGCCCACCCCTCTTACGCATCGTGGACTCCGCAGACAGCCGCCCCATCGGGGACCTCACTCAGCCAATCCCACGCCTGTGCCGCGCGGCAGCCAACCAACCCCGGGGGCCCCAAATGTTACTTCTGTGGGCAGCCAAAACACCCTCGGCAATGCTGCCCGGCTCGGAGCGCCCTTTGCAAGGCCTGCGGCAAGAAGGGACACTTCGCTGCGGTGTGCCAGGCACGCGCGGTCGCCGCTATTGTTCCGACTCCCCCCACGTACTGCCAGTGGGCGCTGCCATCTTCCCCTCCCCAGACCACGTGCGGTCCGTGGGCACTGCCATCTTGTCCTCCCCAGGCTCATCAGGCGCCGCCATCTTGTTTCCTCCACGACACGTGCGGCCTGTGGGCGCTGCCATCGTACCAGGACCCATGCCCCCCGGGCACCCCATCGTCTGCCACCATCGACGACCAGCCGCGTCTCGCCTCGGTCACGATTGACCAGTCTCGCCCACGCAACCTAGCAACGGCCTCTACCAACGTGAAAATCGATGGGCATGAGATCTCGTGCCTGCTGGACTCCGGGAGCACCGAGTGCTTCATCCATCCCGATACGGTAAGGCACTGCTCCCTTGCGGCACAGCCCGCCGACCAGAGATCTCCCTGGCCTCCGGGTCCCACTCCGTGGCAATCCGGGGGTATTGCACCGCCACTCTCACTATCCAGGGTGTGGAGTTCAGCGGCTTCCGCCTCTATGTCCTCCCCAACCTCCGTGCTGCCTTGCTACTCGGCCTGGACTTCCAGTACAACCTCCAGAGCCTAACATTGAAATTCAGTGGGCCCCTACCACCCCTTACTGTGTGCGGCCTCGCGACCTTAAAGGTCGACCCACCTTCCCTATTTGCAAACTTAACCCCAGATTGCAAACCCGTCGCCACCAGGAGCAGACGGTACAGCGCCCAGGACAGGACCTTCATCAGGACGGAGGTCCAGCGACTGCTTCAGGAAGGCATCATCGAGACCAGCAACAACCCCTGGGGAGCCCAAGTGGTAGTTGTGAAAACTGGGGAGAAACACAGAAAGGTCGTGGACTACAGTCAGACCATCAATAGGTACACGCAGCTCGACGCGTACCCCCTCCCACGCATATCTGATATGGTCAATCAGATTGCGCAGTACCGGGTCTTCTCAACTGTCAACCTAAAATCCGCCTACCACCAGCTCCCCATCCATAAGGCGGACCGCCCATACACTGCCTTCGAGGCAGATGGCCACCTTTACCACTTTCTTAGGGTTCCCTTTGGCGTCAGCAATGGGGTCTCGGTTTTCCAATGGGAAATGGAGCGAATGGTTGACCGGTATGGGCTGCGGGCCACTTTCCCGTACCTAGACAATGTCACCATCTGCAGCCACGATCAGCAGGACCATGATGCCAACCTTGCCAAATTTCTCCACACTGCCACTCTCCTCAACCTAACTTATAACAAGGGGAAGTGTGTGTTCAGCACGAACTGCTTAGCCATCCTTGGCTATGTGGTCCAGAAGGAGTTCTGGGGCCCGATCGCGACCGCATGCGCCCCCTCATGTAATTCCCCCTCCCCCACTGGCCCAAGGCCCTCAAACGTTGCCTGGGATTCTTTTCGTGTTACGCCCAGTGGGTCCCAAATTATGTGGACAAGGCCCGCCCACTCATTCAATCCACTCTTTTTCCCCTCACGGCCGAGGCTCACCAGGCCTTCACCGTATTAAGGCTGACATCGCCAAGGCCGCGATACACGCAGTCGACGAGACGTTACTATTTCAAGTCGAGAGTGACGCATCAGATGTCGCTCTAGCCGCCACCCTCAACCAGGCAGGCAAGATCATGGCATTCTTTTCACGGACCCTTCTCCCAGCAAAGTAGCTTAGTTGGTAGCACACTTGCCTCCCAGTCCGAAGGTTGTGAGTTCAAGTCCCACGCCTGTAGCTTAGGTACAGAAATCTAGGCTGAGGGAGTATTGCACTGAGGGGGGGGGGATCCTTTTCCAGAGGAGATCTAAAACGAGTCTCCATTCGCCCTCTCGGGTGAACATGAAAGAGCATGTAGCATGATCTCAAAGCAGTGCAGCTCTCCCCACAGTTTAGGGGCAGCATGATAGCCTTGTGGATAGCACAATTGCTTCACAGCTCCAGGGTCCCATGTTCGATTCTGGCTTGGGTCATTGTCTGTGCGGAGTCTGCACATCCTCCCTGTGTGTGCGTGGGTTTCCTCCGAGTGCTCCGGTTTCCTCCCACAGTCCAAAGATGTGCAGGTTAGGTGAATTGGCCATGATAAATTGCCCTTAGTGTCCAAAATTGCCCTTAGTGTTGGGTGGGGTTACTGGGTTATGGGGATAGGGTGGCGGTGTTGACTTTGGATAGGGTGCTCTTTCCAAGAGCCGGTGCAGACTCGATGGGCCGAATGGCCTCCTTCTGCACTGTAAATTCTATGAAATGCCTCCGAAATTCGGCACTCCTCCGTCGAAAAAGAGGCCCAAGCCATCGTTGAAGCTGTGCGGCATTGGAGGCATTACCTGGCCAGCAGGAGATTCAGTCTCCTCACTGACCAACGGTCGGTAGCCTTCATGTTTAACAACACACAGCAGGGCAAGATCAAGAACGATAAAATCTTGAGGTGGGGGATCGAGCTCTCCACCTAAAACTACGAGATTTTGTATCGCCCCGGTGAGCTCAACGAGTCTCCCGATGCCCTATCCCGAGGTACATGTGCCAGCGCACAGGTGGACCGACTCCGGACTCTGCACGACAACCTTTGTCACCCGCGAGTCACAAGTTTGTACCACTTCAACAAGGCCCGCAATCTGCCCATCTAGGAAGTCAGGGCAATCACCAGAGACTGCCAGGTCTGCGCGGAGTGCAAACCGCACTTCTACCAGCCAGACCGTGCACGCCTGGTGAAGGCCTCCCGCCCCTTTGAACGCCTCAGCCTGGACTTCAAAGGGCCCCTCCCCTCCACCGACCGTAACACATACTTCCTCAGTGTGGTCGATGAATATTCCAGATTCCCCTTCGCCACCCTATGCCCCGACATGACGTCTGCCACCGTCATCAAAGCCCTCAACACCATCTTCGCTCTGTTCGGCTTCCCCGCCTACGTCCACAGCAACAGGGATCCTCACTCATGAGCGATGAGCTGCGTCAGTTCCTGCTCAACAGGGGTATCGCCTTGAGCAGGACGACCAGCTACTACACCCGGGAAAACAGGCAGGTGGAGAGGGAGAATGGGACGGTCTGGATGGCTGTCCAGCTGGCCCTATGGTCCAGAAATCTCCCGGCCTCCCGCTGGCAGGAGGTCCTCCCGACGCTCTGCACTCCATTCAGTCACTCCTATGCACGGCGACTAATGACACACCCCATGAACGTCTCTTTGCCTTTCCCAGGAAGTCCACCTCCGGGGTGTCACTCCCGACTTGGCTCGCAGCTCCAGGACCCGTACTCCTCCGTAAGCACGTACGACTCCACAAGGCGGACCCGTTGGTTGAGAAGGTACAGCTACTCCACGCCAACCCACAGTACGCCTACATAGCATACCCCGACGGCCACCAAGATACTGCCTCCCTCAGGGACCTGGCACCAGCTAGTTCCACACACACACACACCCCTCCGGCCCGGCGCCACCCTCCCCTCCCCGGCGCACCCAGCCGTATCCCCCGCCCGAGGACAATCCGTCCTCCCCCTGTCCACGCCAGGGAATGAAGAGGATTTTGGCATGCTCCCCGAGTCACTGAAGACCAGACCGACACCGGAATCGCCGCCATCACTGCGGCGTTCCCAACGGCAGATCAAGGCTCCGGACCGACTGAACCTGTAACTTGAGCGGGACTCTTAAAAAAAAACCATCCTTCTGTATAACTCTCCTCCACCCCCGCTGGACTCAATTTTTTTTTCTGTACTTTAAAACATCTACTTGTATATAGTTCTCCACCCCCCCCCGGCGCACTCAATTTTAACGGGTGAATGTGGTAGTCACCACTGATGTATGTATTAGGTGCTTTGTGGTAAGGTCCTGGACTACAGGTACTGGGGTAGTTCCCTGCCTGCTGGCTCGCCCAGTAGGCGGAGTATAAATATGTGTACTCCTCGTACAGCAGCCATTCCACCAGCTGCTGTAGGAGGCCACACATCTCAGTGTAATAAAGCCTCGATTGCATCCTACTCTCATCTTTGTGTAATTGATCGTGAATCACATATGCCAGACGCCAATACAGTCTTCTTTAAATAAGCTGATTTGGCTCCATTGATGTCGCCAGTGCCTAATAGCTATTCTGAGCCAGAAGAGACCCAGGAAACATTTTTTAAATGTTTGTATGGTCCCGTGTAGGCTAGTAGGAGTAGAAGAGCTCCATTGTTCACCATGAGGACACTATTGTTTTTCCCTTTCCTGGATTTTCTCCCTGTCCCCATACCGTTTGTTCTGTGCTTGTTTACTGCCATGAAGTCTTTAAGTCAAATAGTGATTTTTAATCCACCAGCTGGAATTGAACTGTTTGAAACAAACTTTTAAAAAAAACAGTGACTGAGGTGGTTTCAGGTTACAACCAAAGAGGGTTACCTCAATTTGCATTACTATACATTCCACATTCCAAATTGCTCGCTGCAAAACCCATTTAAAGGTAGGCGGGATTCTCCCTCCCGCCACACCAGTTTTTTGGTTCGGCGGCCCCTGCCGGCAGAGGGGTTCTCCGTCCTGCCAGCCGGCCAATGGGGTTTCCCATTGTGGGCAGGCTCATGCCACCGGGTGTGGGTGCGCTGCTGGCGCAACGGACAATCCCGCCAGCAGGGCAGGCATGATTTCAGGTGAGTCTGGAGGTCCCCATCTCCGGGTTCTATTAACAAGGTATTAAGGTGTAGGCGTGTTTTCAAGGCCTGAGTATTGAGCCAGCCTTAATGTGCGGTTCTACCCTCATTGTTAGGCCTTAGCTTAATAACCAGAGCAAACACACCACAATCTTGGATAAGACGGCCATTTATTATCGTGTGCAAGGAGATGGACCTGGATAATGCCAAGATCGATCTGCTAAACACTAATAAAAACACATCAATTATACAATTTCCAAAAATCAATTGCCCACCCCAGTTGGACTCGATCCAATCCTTGAATCTGTCATGTCCAAACCTATCCAATAAAATTGTGATCAACCCATGATTGAGCCTCGTCCTGTCACCTTTTGTTCACCAAAAGCTTTGTGTCAATCTTAAGTTGTTTTCCCCATCCTAGCATCCTGCCGACCCTTTGTTCAGTTAAAAACAGGATGGCAGAACCGGCATTCTTTTTACTCCGTGGATTGTTTTAGAGAGCCAGGATATCCGAAGTGGCTTCCTTTTCACTTCATTGATTGTTCCAGAGGATATTGGAGGCCACTGATAAAACATGTTTACCTTCACTATGTAATCTGCTGATCACACGACTCCTGCGTCTCAAACCAAGTTAGCTAGCCTAAATCCCATCATGCATTGTGGCCACTGCTTGTAGCCATAGTTTACATGATTATCACTGCTATGTCCTAAAATACAGGTTTAATGGTTAATAATGATTACCCAGTACACATTCTATAATTAATCTCAATCCTTAATAAACTAACTTATGTAAAACTACTCTAGTGGCATCCGAGCTATTCAGTTTTAAGAGGTCTCATCGCTGGACACCCTCTTCATAAGGCAATATCTCACCTGAGATATTCAACTATTGGAGCCGGTCATTAAGGTTACTCACTTGGACATTGAGATCCTGGCAAAGAGACATTTCCAGGCATGAGATAATCAAGTCGCCCTTGGAATATGTGGATCATGACCTTTGTTTGGATGCCTTGGAAGTTGGAGAAGGATGATCACGTGCCAAGCCAAACCGTTGTATGTTTTAAGCCCATATTTTCTCAGCAGGACTGAGGACAAGCAGCTTAGAGAGAAGCCCCGAGTGGGTGCCTCCCTCTCTCTCCAACAACATGGCACATTTTGAATGCTGTTTGTTTACTTTGATCAGCTGGGGATATCGTCGCCAGATGAACAACCAACTCAGTCAGATACATCTTTAAATCGGAAGCATTGAGGCAACCAAATTCAGCCTGAAAACAGCAGAGTCACTAGGCTACAGCCTGTATGGGTGGAATTTTCCTTTTCTTTCAAAGTGTTGGCGCAGGCAAGAAAAGTGGTGTGCAGCCCACCAACTGTACTGATGATTTCCCCCATCATATCTTCCAACACTTTGAGACAAGAAATGCTGGAGACATGTCCCAAACCATAACGCCGGAGTGGCAGTCTCTGAAAGACACTGAGATTAACCCTCCGTGCACATACACACACACACACACACACACACAGACATGACAAAACCTCCCCTCAGACAGAGGGACCCCCACAGAAACATGGGGCCAGTGGAGGTGGGGAGGATTCTCCGTCACCCCTGCCTCATGTTTCTCAGCGATGTGCCAATCGTTGGCGGTGGGATTCAATACTCCCGCCGCTTGCCAATGCGATTTGTCATTGAAGCCACCCCACACAACCAGGAAACCCGTGGGCTGGGGTGCGCTGCTGGTGGGAAAAGTGAATTGCGATTAACTTGCTGCCCAACTCGAGCAAAGAGGGCAATGCTGACTGATGCTCTGCGCCTGTGCGCTTTTCCCTGCCACGTGCTGTAGACATCTGCAGCAGAGACCTGCAAGGAGTTACCTGCAACTAACTGATTGTCACGGCAACTTTGACAGCAATTGGCAGGATATGGGAACCAGATGATTGAGGTGTGAGGTCTACCTCCAGAATGGTACAGATGTCTCTGACCGTAACCTGACAAACCTTCGCCTACACTGCCTTTCAGTCATGCAGAAGCTGAACCCGCTCTGATCGAACCTTCATTCAGGGTAATATCTCACTTTCCTCCTCCATACTGTACTCTTGGGGGGTTCTGCCACCTCATCTCCGGGTACCCTGGCTCTAACTATTGCTGCCCTTTTTCCTCTGATGTCATATGTGCGAAGGTGCTACACTCATTTCTTTAACTTTCCTTCCTGGATAACTCACTCCTCGTCCAGTGATAGTGGCAGTCTGTAATGTCATCCACTTGGCTGATGATGAAAGGAATGATGAAGATGCCCACAGCGGATGTGCTCTTCCTTTCTTCTAACCAAAGAGGCCAGGAGGCCCGAGAGGAAGTTTAATTGAACAACAAAAGTAAAGGCCGCAACATGACTTCCAGCTCTGAAGACCCAAACCGGGCTACCGTCCCAGCTGGTCCCAGTCCAGGCTGCCTTTATGAGACAATTTCCATGGGTCCCAATTGGTGGGCCACCACCCACTAGCAGGGGAGCTCAGGGTCCATGAGTCCCATGGAGAGATCAATTGGGATGGCTCCGTGGGTCCCGCGAGGGTTATTACAAACCCTAAACCTTCTTCCCTGAAGTCAGACAGCAGCCTCAGCCTCAGGGGCAAATAGAACTTTTAAGCTGCTAGCCCACCTCGATGTAAGGCTTACAAATCTTTAACTTAAGCCTTCTGAGCTGCTATCTCCAACCTCATCAGCATGGACCAGACACTGCCAGCTCAGGATGTTTTGGGAGTGAAAATCCTGTTCTGCAATGTGTCTAAATTTCACACAGCTGCCAAAATCGGAAAGCCCGAGAATGGAGGTGTGACTTCCGGATCCAGGCCACCATTTTCTGACCTCAATGGAGTCTCCCTGCCTCTGTGGAAATCCATCCCTTGCATCTATTTTGGGGTTCTGATTGTTCCTGTTCCTTTGATAGAACTATTGATTTTAAGGCCATATTATTGTCGGTATTCCTTGCCCAAACCATCGAATGTCTGTCTTCCAAAGCGGGCTACAGGAAGTAGAAACATAGGAGTTGCCTATTCAGCTCCACAAGTCTATTCTACCATTCAGCTATATTAGAGTTGATCTGTATCTTACCTCTCTATTCTGTAACCCTTAATACCTTTCCTGTTCTGAACTCTTTTGCCAGGGGTAATAGTTGCTATATACCTTATTAACTTATTTGATCATTTTAAACATCACAATTAGATCATCCCTGAGTCTTCTATACTCAAGGGAATACAAGGCAAATATGCAATCTGTCTCATAATTTAAATCTTTTCGTTCTACTGAAATGTTTCTTGAGGTGCAGGAGCCACACTGCTCACATTAGCTCAAAAACGAGAAGCAAATCAGATTTAAAAATCTATATATTTCATGGGGTGTGGGCCTCGTAGGCAAGGCTAACATTTGCTACCTACCCCTAATTTCCCTTGAACTGGGTGGACTTGTTAGGCCATTTCAGAGGTCAGCAAAGAGTCAAAAACATTGCTGTCGCTCTGGAGTCACTTGTTGGCCAGACCAGGTAAGGATGGCAGATTTCCGTTACGAAAGGATATTAATGAACCAGATGACCATGAGAGTTTCACAGCCACCATCACTGAAGTTTGCTTTCAAATCCAGAATGATTAATTAGTTTAAACTCCACCAGGTGCACTGAGAAGGATTTGAATTCCTGCTCCCAGTGCATTAACCACTGGATTACAAATCCACAAAATTACCCCCATGCTACCACCTCCCCAAACTGATTTGCACAAACCTGTGGTGCTACTGTCAATGTTCTACCTGAGAGTGAAGAGCTTCAGAATTCTAACAGTCCACTGCTCCTGCTCTGTAAAAACATTGGAAAAAGAAGAATGATAATGCTAAAACTCCAGGAAGAACAAGAAGCACAATACTGAAAAGTGGTGGCATGGTAGCTCAGTGGGTAGCACTGTCGCCTCACAGCGCCAGTGACCCAGGTTCAATTCCAGCCTCCATGACTGCCTGTTTGTATATTCTCCCCGTGTCTGCGTGGGTTTCCCCTGGGTGCTCTGGTTTCCTCCCACAGTCCAAAGATGTGCAGGTTAGGTAGATTGGCCATGCTAAATTGTCCCTTGTGTCCAAAGGTGAGGTGGGGTTAAGGGATTACAGGGATCGGGCAGGGGAGTGGGCCGTGATAGGGTGCTCTTTTAGACGGTAGGTGTAGACTCGATGGGTCGAATGGCCTCCTTTTGCACTGTAGGGATTGTATGAAGTGGATGTGGTTCTGTTCTAAATGTTAGAGTAATTCAACAAAAGTAGCTTGTGAAATTAATCTCATGGGGTGTTGATCAACCTCACCCCAATTACAAGCCCCCAACACAAACATACACACCTGAGAAAAATGGAGTGCAAATTACCAAGATTTTTCCAAACAAATGGTTAAATTAACAGAAAATCTGTGGTCTGCAAGGTCCATCGACACAACTGGCCACTAAGAAGCTCATCTATTTTCTGATAAGTCTCTTTATTTGCAGATACATGGAATGAGCTTCTTGATTTGTTGATGGAAAATGCTGAGTTTGAGTTTCATTCCCATGAGCAGATCTTGACTTTGCTATTATGTGAAATGGCCATCAGTGAGTTGGATAGATAGGTTTTACATCTCTCACCAACATACATACAAATGGGAAGATTTGTCAAATGGGATGGCGACTTGCAATCACCAGTTTTACTGTTGAAAAAAATCAAAATCAATTCCACTGAGCCTCTTCAGCAGATAATGGTAAAGAAATCAATTGATAGCGTGCATGAATTCAAATTCACCGGGTGGAATTATTCCCCCTCCCCCTGCCACCCAACAACCAACACCCATGGGAGTCATGACTGGCGGGGCGGAGAACTATTCTGTGGAACTGTAAAATTGTTTTCCAATTAATGGCAATTGTTGGTGGGAGCTTGCGGCCCTGGTCAGTGTAGCACGATGTTCGTGGATCGTCATCCCATTGGCAGGGTAAAAATGAAGCCTTTGATTGGAATTTTCCCCCAATGTCCAATTGTTTCTCCCGGCAATACGCCGGTCACCCCCGCCCCTTCCCTGCACACCCATCCTGTCATTCTTTCACACCAGTCCGGAATATGTCCAGACTTATACCTGGACTTACTTGGATGGTGGTCTGGAAGAGATGGAGCCCTCCAGTGACCTTGGAGCCGGGAAGATTATGTGCAGCAGTGGGTTGATGGGGCATCCATCACATGGGTCCTCGAACTGCCAGTGGACAGCCAAATGAGGTACTGTTGGGTGGTGATGGTCTCCATTGGAGCGGACATTAGATTGGGAGGAGAGCAATGAAGAGGTGGACCGGGTGTGTAAACTTCGGGTGACGGTGGGGGGGATTGGTAGGGAAAGATGGGATGCTGTGGGAGTTGCGGATTGGGTGAGGTGGTTAAAGGAGTGGGAGGTTGGGAAGGACTGTGTTGGAGGAGAGGGTATGCATGTTAGCAATGACAGCAGAGCAAGGGAAAGGGGAAGGAGAAAGAGTCAGACAAAGGGCTTTGTGCAGTCAACAGATAAGTCCTGAAGGGATACAGAGGGAATACTTGATAGGAAGGGATGGTGAGTGTTAAAGATGGCAGTGGGAACCAGTAAGGTGAGGGTGAGAGTTCAACCGTGACACGTGAAGGAGCGATGTGGGATGTAAATATTTTACACTTGGCGGGGGGGGGGGGTCAATGGTCATGGAGACTGGTGAGGATCACGGGCGAGGGGTAACTGTATTGAACTGTAGTTGAAACATAACACAAAACATGGCCTCTCACGACTATCCAGAGCCTCGTGGTGGGCTCATCGGGAGTGGGCAGAGACGCAAGTCATCTCAACTGGACAACTGAAGGCAAACGCCAGCATGCAGTATTGTTAATGCTAGGGAATTGGGACAGCTGAATGTGTGAAAGGTAAAGACTCAGTATGGGCAGGAGCTTTTATGCACATGGCTTGCAAGGCCTCTGGCAAATACCCTCGCCTCCCAGCACATGCATGATTCTGGGGTATGTAAAACTAGCCTGAAGATGGGGGGGTGGGGGGCACACAGGCTTAACGAGTGAGAATTGTAATGAAACCACATCAGACCTGATTGAAAAAGTGTAGTCCATTTACAAAACTGTATGAACGTTGAATAATTCTTGGTCAACCACGTGGTATCAGAACTTCTTAATTTTGTGCATGGAGGAGATAGGCACGAGGAGGCATGGCATCTGCTGCACTTGCTGATGTCCTCTCCGCCAGACCCTCCCACAGCACCCCTTCCACAAAATGAGCTCTTTGTGTGGCAGGATCAGTGACCCATAGTTGCCCTCAGTACGACTATATATCACAAAGAGAAGCACTGTATGCCCGGGCAGCCTGTTCACTGGAGCAGTAGAGGGTTCACTTACCCCAAGGGCGCAGGCGGTGTCGTTCATCCTTTTCCTGCACTGCAGGGTTGTACTCTAGAGTGTGTTCACATTCACCACCCTGGCAACTGCTTCCCATGCAGTGTTAGTGAGTCGAGTAGGCCTCCTCCTTCCATCTCTGGGGTTAAGGATATCCGTCCTCTCCTCTACTGCATTCAACAGCACCTTCAGGGACCTGTCATTAAATCTGAGTGTTTGTGGAGCTGGCCGTCTCTGAGCCATTTCCTAGATTGCTGCTCAGATTAAGTGAGAGCAGCAACTATCTGGGCAACTTTTAAATATGACACCCAGATATGATGGCGGGGTGTATGACATCCTGCCTGCCCTGCCCCGTAAACATCGGGACACTCTTGGCTGTATAATTAATGAGCCCAGCATTGCGCGATTCAGGACAATTTCCTGCAGAGGGAAATAGCCCCACTTTCCACCCCCACCTGGGTCCAGAGTGGAAAATCCTGGCCACTGGAACAGAATCAATACCCATTCAAAGCAAAGTTGGTAGATTTCACATATTAGACAGAGTCCAATTATTCAACGAATGGGTATTGGTATTTTGGGGTATGCTGGAAGAAGATTGGATGCCAACGATCTACGTAACCCACCTGGGAAACTGACAGGATAAAATATGGAGCCCGATTAACACTCGCCTGATTTTATTTTCCAATGGGTTCAATAGGAGGTTCAATGGGTGAGTGTGAAGCAGACGCCTGATCCAAAGCTCTCAGTTTCCTGCTGGGTGGGTAAAGATAAATGACCCTTCAGACTCTTTGGCTAGATTCTCTGGCCACTGGGATTCTCTTTTCCCGCTGGCAGTGCACCCAGTCCCGGTGGCGTGGAGTGGCTTCAATGGGAAATCCATTGACAAGTGGCGGAAAGAGAGAATTCCGCCGGCAGCGAATGGTGCGCTGCCTGGAAACATGTGGCTGGGGGACTGGAGAATACCACCCTTTATACTAGAGCATTGTATCTGCAAGGCCAAGGGGACACAGAGAGTAAGGTGATTTCAATGGGAAGCATGTAAAGGGTTAGCATGAAATTATGATTAGTATATTTCTTTTGTTATCTGACTTCTGATTTTGAATGCTCACAGTCTCCAAAGAATTAGCCGTTAGTAATTCTGAAATATATATATATATATGAGTTGCTCACATTACTTGCACAGTAGACCTGCCAGCAAATGGCTGTTAAGCTGTTAAAGATAAGCGGCATTCGGAATGTTGGTTTGTGAGACATCAGTCACTTGATCATTCCATATCAGGTAAGGCAACTGTTATTTGGAGTATGTGAGATGTAGATACAGTCTTGGAAACATGCTGAGGAACCCATTTTTAATAATAGACATACAGTGAATGTCATGGGGAGGTTATAATCTGTTTAAGTCAATGTTTGTCAGGAGCAGCTCTCACCATGTGAGAATGGTGAGTGCATTTGTTTTTGTTGATGAGCTTTGACATCCAGACTAGACGTAATTGTAGAAAGTTCAGCAATAAGTGTTGTGCTATAATTTCCTCACATAATGCACCAATAAGTATCACATGCAGAATAATAAATAGTTGAGAGTGACTTAAAGTAATAAACCGTCAAAGCAAATTACAACCACTAATCCTAAGCATGATCACATCCTGGAAATCATTTCTTTTTTTTTACAATATACGCTGCAAAAACTTTGCTGTAAATTTTATGTCAGCACGAAAAAAATGCATGACAAGAACTCGGAATGACTTGGGCTAACGCACTTGAATTCCACCTTGGCTTCAAGTTTCTGTGATGACCCATCTATCTTCCACTGTAAAAAGAATTTGGAGTTTTCACAACTCAGGTTCACCCATAACACAACATAATATAATATAATAATTTTTATTGTCACAAGTAGGCTTGCATTAACACTGCAATGTAGTTACTGTGAAATGTCCCTAGTTGCCACATTCCGACGCCTGTTCGGGTACACGGAGGAAGAATTCAGAATGTCCAAATCACTTAACAGCACGTCTTTTGGGACTTGTGGGAGGAAACTGGAGCACCCGGAGAAAACCCATGCAGACATGGGGAGAACGTGCAGACTCCGCACAGCAATGACCCAAGCAGGGAAACGAACCTAGGACACTGGCGCTGTGAAGCAACAATGCTAACTACTGTGCTACCATGTTGCTTGACTGCTTCCATAACCTATCATTATCACAGTGGGGACCCTGTAGTCTCAGTTTGATCGACAGCTCCAAGTAGCTATAAAGAGATTAGCCGGCTCTGATGTGGGTCTTTGAATACAAATTTGTGTTTTCATAGGTGATTAAATGTATTGGATGGGCTTTTATCAGTGTGAGTGTTTATGTTTTACACCGTGAAGTCTATAATAGATATTTTGAACCTTATTTTATTTTCTCTCACCATGGTGCCTGAGATCTGCCCATGGTAAATACTGTTGGTATGAAAAGCATAAGGGAAAAAAGTGGTAAGTGAGTGGGTTGGCAGTGATTTGGCATAGGGGCTATAAAGGGCATGGGGATGAATGGGGGTCAGGCATTGGCATGGAGTATTTAAAGGACCATGGAGAGTGTTCCATGGAGAGTGCACCAAAGGACCAATGCATAGGTTGGCATTGAGGGTATGAAGAACCACGAAGATGGGTAAAGGTTCATAAGTTGGAATGGAGATACATAAGGTGTTTTGCAGGATGAGAGGTGAGGGCTAAAGAGCTGTTTTTTTTGTTATACTGTTGTTATTATTAGGGCCAGAGGGCCCGATTCCAAATAACACCCCCCGCTGGTATGAATCCCAGCAGGTCCGGGTAGTTTCTCCCGAGCTGGGATTGTGGTGTCAGGAGAGATCCCAATTCTTCATACCCAACTTGGGAGTGAAAAGTCAGGCCATGGTTCCTAAGGTCAGGTGTAAATAGTGAGGCAGAATATCTTCTGTCTTTTTTACCCCTACATAACTATCCTGTCTCCCCCAAATCAGGAATACTATTAAAATTCAAAGGTGATTTCAATTCGACCCTCTGTGCTATTGCAGAAGCAGACTTGAAAAACAAAACTCAACAATATAAAGATATATGGAGCTAAACACTATGAATGGTAAGAAAAGTACTGAAGATCAGAGGGATCTTGGAGTGCATATCAACATATCCCTGAAGGTGTCAGGGTAGGTAGATAAGGTGGTTAAGAAGGCAGGTGGGATACTTGCGTTTATTAGCTGAGGCATAGAATACAAGAATAGGGTGTTCATGCTGGAACTGTATAAAACGCTGGTTAGGTCACAACTGGAGTACTGCATGCAGTTTTGGTCACCACATAATAGGAAAGATGTAATTGCATTGGAGAGGGTGCCGTGCAGATTTAACAGGATGTTGCCTAGGCTGAACGGTTTGAACTATGAGGAAAGATTGGATAGGCTGAGGATATTTTCCTTGGAGCAGCAAAGATTGAGAGTGGACCCTGATAGAGGTAGTGTACGGTAGCACAGTGGTTAGCACTGTTGCTTCACTGGCCAGGATCCCAGGTTTGATCCCTGGCTTGGGTCACTGCCTGTGCGGAGTCTGCACGTTCTCCCCGTGTGTGTGGGTTTCCTCCAGGTGAACAAAGAACAAAGAACAATACAGCACAGGAACAGGCACTTCGACCCTCCAAGCCTGTACCTGCCATGATACCAACTTTTGTCAAAACCCTCAGTACTTCCTTGTGCCGTATCCCTCTATACCCATCCTATCCATGAAAGAACAAAGGAACCGGGTGCTCCGGTTTCCTCCCACAAGTCCTGAAAGACGTGCTGTTAGGTGAATTGGACATTCTGAACTCTCCCTCTGTGTACCCGAACAGGCGCCGGAATGTGGCGGCTCGGGGATTTTCACAGTAACTCCATTGCGGTGTTAATGTAAGCCTACTTGTGACAATACTAAAGATTATCATTATTATTATAAGATTATGAGGGACATAGATGAGGTGAATAGGAAGGCACCTTTTTCATTGATAGAGAAGGCAATAACCAGGGTCATCGAATAAAGGTAATAGGTAGAAGGTTAAGACGGGTGTTGAAGAGAAACATTTCCACCCAGGGGGTGGTGCGAGTCTGGAACTCGCTGCTAGAAAGGGTTGTTGAGTCAAAAAATATTCCAACATTCAAGAAGTATTTAGATATTCACTTACGCTGCTGTAATCTCCAGAGTTATGAACCAAACGCTGGGAAAATGGGATTAGTGTACAAAGAACAAGGAACAAAGAAAAGTACAGCACAGGAACAGGCCCTCCAGGCCTTCGCCGACCATGCTGCCCGTCTAATCTAAAACCTTCTACACTTCCGGGGTTGTAGCCAGATCTTTGTTGATGAGCATGGACACGATAGGCCAAATGGCCTGCTTCTGTGCTGTAAATATCGATGACTCTATTAATGGGGCTTGCTCCGGTCACCAGAGCAGCTTCAATAAAGATGGCATTTTTGTTCAACACAGTGCAGAAAGATGATAAAGATGGCCATCCGCCCCAAAGGATTGAATTTTCTCAGTTAACGCAACAAACACAAGTCTACAATATTATCTTGGAAGCATTTGCCTGTTTCCGTTCTTTGGAGCTCTCTGGTGTTGACGGATGATGGAGCTGAACAAGTTGTCATCTGTTGGCGTGTTGAGAATGATATAGCAAACTACCTGGTTTAGTTTATAATGAGAAATGGTTCAGTTCTAAATGTTATTATACTGGGGTATCACGTTGCTTGACAGGCCAGAACCCTTGAACATTATTTATCTCTTGTTTTGTTCTCAAGGCTAAGAGAGATGCATCCACTGATTGATCAGAAGAAGTGCCTGTTGCAGTACTGCTGTACTATTGACTGAACATCAGGATTCTGTTTTGCACAGACACATCTTCTCTCTGATGATATGTGGTGTTAATTGAAATGTGTTCCAACAGTCTCAGTTTAGTTGGTGTAGAGCATGGCATAAAAGTACCACTCGATTTAGAATATAAGTAATTAACATTAGCTTAGTAATCATGTTGAGTGACAGCATTGGGAGACAGACACACTATTGAGTTACTGGAGGGAGGGCCATCTTCCGTGGTTTTGAATAAATCACATTATCAGACGTATTGTAACATATTGAATTAAATAGTGTTATGACCAAGTACGGAATGGCAAGCTAACTCCTTTCTTTGGCCCATTCTTCGGTTGGTTTAAACAGAGTTTGAATTTAAAAAGGAGGTGATATTATTAATTCGATATAAATACTTAACTGTGTAGTGCGGTGCCAGATAGGTTCTCTGAATTAACAAGTAAATAGTTGATTTTGTTGCTAAAACACACTCAGGTAAAGATTCAAAAATGATGAACAACAGGTTTAAACTGTACAAGTATGCCGAACTACCCACCAAAGCAAAAAAACAACACACGCAAAACCAACCCCCATCTCGCCCCCACAGCCCATTCCCAAGCATGCAAAGAAAAAGAAATAAAACTGCAGCACATCAGATCTTAAGATTCGGCCAAAAGTAAAGTCAGAAAAATAATTACTTTTAATTGTCCAGGTGTGTGTTTACAGCGGAAGGGTCACTTTCCACAGCAAATACTGGCACTGGGGTTTCTCATTGGAACAGTCACTCTGCAGTCATGCCAAGTTGATTCTCTTTGTCTTGGAGACAATGGTGTTGATTTGGAATCCTCCTTTAAGATATCTCAGTTGCAACAATTCGGGCCTCGACTTTCAGGGCCTGTTCGGGCAGATGCAAATCCCGTTATGCCGGTGACTCTCGCCTTAACAAGGGCCCTAACAGGATTTGTGCTGGGGAGATCTCAGCCCTCAGATCATCTCCGCCACCCCTCCCCCTCCCATGCACAGAAAGGGTGTGAATTTGATTACCAGCAATATTACTAAACAGCATAACGCCGTATCTTTCGAGGGTGCAGGTGACTCCCCCCACCACCCCCCCCCAAACCCACTGATGTGATAATAATATAACAATAATAATTGCTTATTGTCACAAGTAGGCTTCAATGAAGTTACTATGAAAAGCCCCTCGTCGCCACATTCCGCCGCCTGTTCGGGGAGGCCAGTACGGGAAATTAACCCGTGCTGCTGGTCTTCTTCTGCATTACAAGCCAGCTGTTTCGCCCACTGTGCTAAACCAGCCCCTGATGTGATGCCAGCGAGAATCATTACTGCTCTCCAGCAATCCAGATGACCACGCTGGGAGCGCGGAGGCCAGTGTAGCCCCTGGGTGGTCACGGACATGGCAGGGCAGTGCCCCAACACTGCCCACTGGCATCCTGGTCGTGCCAATCTGGTACCAGGTTGGCACTGCCAAGGGGAAGGACCGGGTTATGGGGCCAGGGGGCAGGGCAATGATGGGTGGGATGATTGCCAGTGAGGATGAATGGATGGGGGGAAATTTCCAGTGAGGATGGATGAGCGGGGCAGGAGAGAGACCTGTCTCGCAACATCGAGATCGATGCACACATTAAAAAGGGTGCCCTGATGTCTGTGGAGCTAGGCTTTCCGCCGTCTTTAGGCCCAGCCCCTCAAGAATGATGGTGCAAAACATGCTCCCTTTGTTCTTTGGGGCAAAATGTCAGAAGAGCTGGGGAAAAAACTTGGCTGTTTCTCTGGGGAGAAACACTTCAGTTTTTAGGAAGAACCAGACTCTTCGGTCGAGATTCTCTAGCCTCCCTGTGACCTATTTTTCAACAGTGGTAGGCGGCCTGCTGTTGGCTGGTGGCGGGATCTTCTCATCCCTCCGCTGTCAATGGGAATTCCCATTGAATTCACCTCATGTTGCCGGGAATTCCGCAGCAGTGATCCACTGTCGGCTGAACTGTAAGGTTTTGCTGGCACGAACAGCCGGAAGATCTCGCCCTTTAGCCATTTTGGGGAAAAATTCTGCCATAGGCCCTCCGCTGGATTCCCAAATCACAAGAAGCTCAGCTTTGATGAAAGATGTCGCCTTCTCAGTTCCTGTATATATACCTTGTAAGAGTCCTTCCTGTTTATTTCCTTTGTCCTCATTTATTTTGTTTTATGGTTTTGGTCCCTGGACCCATAATCGGGGTGTGCCTTTAAGTGGAAGACTCAAGGTTGAAACAACTTGCTTGCCAGGACACTGTGTTCCCAGGTTTTGTGTTTTGGAAAGGAGAAGCCAGAATCCTCGGCACCGAGCGGATCCTAGGAACCAGCTTTGGAGGAACTCAGTTCAATTGGTTAACTGGCACCAGGTGTGTTTGCCAGGGACAGCGTTCTGCCTGACAATGGTCAATGATTTGTTCCTGTGTGATGCTTTCTGAGGGAACTTCGCAGAAATGTTTAGACCTTGGAAGTGAAAGGAACTCTCTCTTTCTCCTGCTTGCTGAAGTGAAAGAACTGCTCTGTTTCTCTGAAAGTAACAAATGCCTGGCACATCCTTTGCTGTAAACCTGAAATGATGCTGAGTCTGCAGAGAAAGTAAACAAGCTTTCCAGAGAAACCCATCCCAAAACCACAATTTAGATGTGTGTGTGTGCCCTGGTATTCCCTGGTGCATTCACCTTGGCTATGCGTCTAATGCATCTTCATAAAATAGTTTGACTTAGATGTGAATTGGGGCTGGTTTAGCACAGTGGGCTAAACAGCTGGCTTGTAAAGCAGAACAAGGCCAGCAGCGCGGGTTCAATTCCCGAAACAGCCTCTCCGAGCAGGCACCGGAATGTGGCGACTAGGGGCTTTCACAATAATTTCATTTGAAGCCTACTTGTGACAATAAGCGATTTTCATTTATATTTTTTCATTTCAATTGATAAATTTGTTCATATTTTTACTTGGCGCCTGTTCATAAAATGACATCTGAAATAAAAACATAAAATTTTGGAACTACTCAGGGGGTCAGCCAGCATCTGTGGAGAGAGCAACAATTAATGGTTAGATTTTTTTCCAAGACAGGAGAGGTGGTAAATTTAATGATAATAATGTTGGGTCAGGATCTTAAAGCGATCCTGTCCCCTTACATATTTCCCAGGGTTATTTGAGAGTGGCGGCAGGAAGCCAATTCAAGTTAAAGTTGAGGGGCGGCATGCCCCCCCCCCAGTCCAAAGATGTGCAGGTTAGGTGAATTGGCTATGCTAAATTGCCCTTAGTGTCCAAAAAAAAGATAGGTTGGGCAAGGGGATAGAGTAGAGGTGTGGGCTTGGGTAGGGTGCCCTTTCCAAGGGCTGGTGCAGACTCGATGGGCAGAATGGCCTCCTTCTACACTGTAGATTCTATGATATCTATGATATCTATGAATGAAAGCTTGGCAGTTGACTTTTCCCTGATGCATTCTCCTTAGCAACGGGTCTAACAATTAGAGTCCAATTGTTGCCAACTAATCAGTTCTTTCTGGTCATGCAGTACAAATTCTTATTCCCTTTACTGTTGGTATTCTTGTGAATCGTTCTGATGAGTGCAAGAGTATTATTCAGCAATACGTATGTTCTGTGCTACCAAATGACCAATTAAAGGAATTAACAAGGTAAGTAGGAGCAATTCTGTGCACCGATTCCCTCTTTTCCACAGAGCATGAATGCCACACTGTGTCTGCAACCCAGTCAACTGGAGAAAGTGAGTGCAGATCAGGATGAAATCCTTCAGTGGAACTTCCAAGTTGGGGTGGCTTTGATCATTACACTGAAGAGGTCCAGCCATGGTCAGGTGAGAGACTGTTGTCTAAAGCACTCCTTCTGTCAGATAGTCCTTTCACTGCTCAATGGACAATTACCAATTGCTTGGAAGTCAGGTCTTTGGCCCCACACTTCAGTCAGCTTCAACTCCGCCCCCCCCTCCCCCTTCATGCTCCCCACCCTGCCTAGCTTTCAGGCATCATGGTAGTGGGTTATACAGTTCCACCCCCCAGCTCTCCGAAGGATCAAGGGCCGAGGACTCATTCCCGCCAACTATTCCAGCAGCAGCACTATAGGCCTTCTCCTCAGCGAACATGTTCCTCCATAGAGTATAAGAGATGACCACCAAGATCCAACTGGAAGGACACAACACAGGGCCTTCAGGCATGGGAGCAGTTCCCCTGACGTGCCTGAAACCAATGCCTCAGAAGGCTCAGAGCAGATTGCGACTGACACCTGTAGCATCCTGGAACAAGACCTTTTTCCTAATGAACCAGGTGAGCATACATTGTTGTGACTGATAGGTGATGTCATTTAGAGGCCTACTCTTTGTGTATCACTACCACCACCAACTGATTTCCACCCACCCATCCCTCCATCAACAGGGCTCCCCACTCCCCCACCCCTCCATCAACCGGGCTCCCCACTGCCCCCCCCCCTCCCCAAACCCCTCCACCAACCTGTGTCACTGACAAGTTGTGTGTTCTCTTCTCCTGCAAGGAGGGAAAGCAGGGGGATGTGAATGATCCTGATGGTTTGTACGCAGAGGAGGAAGGACAGAATTTATGGAGGGTGACGATGAGGCATGGAGCAACGGGCTGAGGGTAAATGTGGGTGTTGGCTGCTCGAATGAGGATGTGTGGTGCCTACATTGAGAGGGATGAGTGGTGCTGCAAAGTGTGCTGACCTGAGGAGTGCAGTGCTGGGAAAGTCAGAGTTGACATCGTATTTATTATGCCACTCGCCTTTCCTTGCACTCCTGAGGTCTTCTGGATCCCCTTGGTACATGGCCTCCAGATTGGAGGAACTACATATCTGTTGACAACTTTGTTCCTCACTTCTACCCATGCCTGCTTGGTTGGAAAGGCTATTGTCACCCTCTTGTCCTTGGGAGAGCTCATCTCACTTCAATCCTTCAGATCCCCAGTTGCAGTAAGAACAAGAGACCCTGCAGGCAACCATCCCAGGTCTTCTCTTCATTCATGTTCCTCAGAAAGCTAAGCACTGCTGAGTCCTTTTAAACAGTTATTCTTTTTGCGATAAAATGGGTGCATCATCCTCCTACCCCTTCCAATTGACTTCAGTGGTAGGGAAACCTGAGGAAACTATAATTCGGGTCAAGATCAATAACTACTTAGTCAAGTGCAAATGCCAAAATGGACTCATTAATGGAAAATTGTGTTTAACTAACTTGCTGGAGTTTTTTGAGGAGGTAACAGATAAGATCAATGCTGTTGATGTGGTGTATATGGATTTTCCAAAGGCAATTGATACAGTGCCACACAGACTTATAAGCAAAATGCGAACTCATAGAATAAAAGGGAAATTAGGCACTTGGATAAAAAAATTGGCTAAGTGACAGGAAACCGAGAATAGTAATAAATAGTAGTTTTTCAGATTAGAGGAAGTTCTGTAGTAGAGTTCTCCAAGTATCAGTGTTGGGACCCTTGCTCTTCCTGATATGTACCAATGACCTTGACTTTGTTGTGCAGGGCATGATTTCAGATTTGCAGATTATATGAAGATTTAAACATTGTCAACTGTGATGAGAATAGTCTTGAACTTCCAAAAGGACATCGGCACATTGATGGATTGGGCAGACAAGTGGCAGATGAAGTTCAGTACAGGGAAGTGTGAGGTGATTTATCTTGGCAGGAAGAATATGAAGAGACACCATAAGGAGACACAGGATTCAAAACAGGAGCAGGGATGGCTTGCTGTAATAATACAGGGCCTTGGTGAGATTACACCTGAAATCTTGCCGGCAGTTTTGGTTTCCTTATCTGAGGAAGGATGGTCTTGCATAGAGGGAATGCAGCAAAGGTTTACCAGACTGATTCCTGGGTGACAGGACTGATGTATGAGGAGAGTTTGAGTCGGTTGGATTATATTCATTGGAGTTCAGAAGAATGAAGGGGGGATCTCACAGAAACTTATGAAATTCTAACAGGACTAAACGGGCGGGCGCAGGAAGGATATTTCCGATGACGGGGTAGTCCAGAACCAGGGAATCACAGTCTGAGGACGTGGGGTAAACCATTTAGGACTGAGATGAGGAGAAATTTTTTGCCGAGAGAGTGGTGAGCCTGTGGAATTCACAGTTGACGCCAAAACATTGCAGGCACGATCTCACCCGTTCTGGGCGGAAATCGGGGTGTTGTTCCTGGCGCTACAAGCACAGGAACCGACCCCGCGATCTAACAGCACTCTGCTTCTTTGGGGGGCCTCAACAGGAACCACCCCCCCCCCCCCCCCCCCCCCCCCCCCCCCGCCCCCACCAATGCCATATTTAGCTGCATTTCCTGCACTGAGAAGACATAACACTTACGTCTGGGTCCTGCTCATTGGAGGCGGGATCCTGATCGCGACATCTTGCAGGATCTTATTTGATCGCACAATGCGTAATGGCCATTGGAAATCCCATATTGATTCTGGCAGGATGCGGCCGGTTCATCGCACCCTATGTTTTCAAGAAGGTGTTAGTTATAACTCTTGGGGTTAAAGGGATCAAAGGATATGGAGGGAAAGTGGGGGCAGGTTACTGAGTTCAATGATCAGCCATAAATAATGAATGGCGGAGCAGGCTCGAAGGGCAACGCAGACACTGGGAGAACGTACAAACGTCACACAGATAGTCAGCCAAGGCTGGAATTGAATCCAGGTCCCTGGAGCTGTGAGGCAGCAGTGCTAACCACTGTGCCAATATGAAGAAGCCAAGTTCTCCAAAATGTGCTGTTCCCTATTATTATACCGGATTAAAACAAGCATTGGCATGCAACTGGCAGGCATTAAGTGAAATGAAATGAAATCTTTGTGCAGTGTCGGAAGGTGCAAGACTAAAATTGGAAATCAATGAAGACATTTTTTTATTATTGGTTTAAGAGAACCTTAAAGTGTTGCAAATCTGAAATTAGGAGCATACTGAAATCCTTCTTCATTTTCTTTACAATGTGAATCAATACTGTATGTAAAGCTGTTTTGAGATGTGGAAAGAGCTTATTGCTGCAGCATGCTGTGCATTGGCCTTTAAACTAGCATTTATATTAGTGAAATGGACACTTGCTTTAATATCTCAGCCACAATAATACCTCACTGAAGTGTGAGTTATAATAGAGTTTCAAGTTTATTTTTAAAAATAAAACCACAAAGGGACCCCCACCTATGCTCTCTATGCCAAGCTATGCCATTTCCATGCCCATTGACCCACCGTAGACCATCTCGAACCAATGTATGTGTGTGCTCTCAGCCAAGTATACGTAATCAGGTTTGGCTGAGAACTCAACTCTTACTCTTGTTGAAACTGCTGCTCTCCAGAGAAAACATTGTTAAATTGAAAGTGCAGGCTCTCTGATCGCTTCTGTCAATTTCACAATATTTCTTTAGCAGTTTCAGGGGATTGTAGTTTTGTTATTGATACTTTAAATGCTCTGGATGATTGACACTTATATTAGCTTGCAGTGAAATAACTTTATTTTCTATTTCACATAGGATAAAGTTATAAATGTGACTACAGTGCTGAATAGCTCTGGATACTATATAGTGCATCAATGAGCATGGAAATGCCTTAGCTTGGCATGGAATACATGAGGGGCCATGTTGGGTAGATGGAAGGGCAGGGGGGTGGGAGGTGTTTTTCAACTGATTTTTTAAAAGGTCCCTTCATGTAGACTAAGGTTCACAATGCCTCTGATGGTCCATGAACCACGACTCTTTAAAGACCTGGCCCGATTTGATGAAAATTGCGAAGTACTAGTCTGTACCTATCTCTGTATTGGAGCTGGCCTGGTTGTGAGTGCCCCTGATCTTGCTACTTGTGCTCCTGTCTTTTTACTTTTTCAGGGTCTCTGAGGTTTGGTGTTATAAATTGTTGTATTATCTGTAAATACATGTGAAGGGCTACAAACTAATCAGCTAGGAACTATTTTTTTATGTGTTGGCATTCCACGTGACCATTTTTCAAAGTTGCACCAGAGACTCAAGTGAGGTGTAACAGAACCAGTTCAAACCAGCTCTTCTTCCATATATGACAGTATGGCAAAGATTAATCATATAGAACTCTCCTCTTGCCCAGCTTAAAGCATGATTATGACCAAGATCAGAGATCCAAAAGACACAAGAACACATAATTTTGACTTCTTTGGAGCAAATGAGTATGGAGTTAGAGACTGTGAAACACAGCTCCTCCAGAATTGCCCCAGCAATAAGACCCTGCTTCGGAAGCTCAATGGCCTGTTCCAAGAGAACTCTGATAGAGGCCTGACCCCGATTAGAATACTCCTTACCATATGTGTCCAGATTCCTGACAAGAGTGGTCAGGGAATATTCTTTGTCTCCAGGCAGCTAGACTGACATTGGATATTCTGGCAGGAGAAGTTATTGAGGAGTGGCGCAAGATAAAGGCATCTTGACTACTGCCAGTAATCTGGACACAGGTGTGGTGAATGTATTACAGGCAACCATTCACCACTGTATTACATTACATTACATTGTACTATGTTGATGCCCTTGTGGGCGCCACCTATGGACCATTGTATTACATTGCACTGTATCATGTTGGTGCCCTTGTGGGCTCTGCCCCTGGCTTCGCCTTCTTGGGGGAGGTATATAGATCTGCTGCCCTGCAGGCGGCTCTCAGTGCAGAGCAGTCGCAGGCAGGCACAGTTTTAGCTGATTAAAACCACTGTTCACTTCAACTCTCCGTCTCGTGTGAATTGATGGTCGCATCAATTTAATCAGCTACAACACCGCGATGGAAGCAGCCCTCAAACCTGATCGACTGGAACTCGACCCACAGGCCGCTGAAGCCAAAGGGATTTTTTTGCACTGGCTCCGCTGTTTTGAGGCCTATCTCTCCACCGCCTCCTCGCCCTCCGTCACCGAGGAACAGAATCTGAGCCTCCTCCACGGCCGGGTGAGCCATCGAACCTCTGTGCAGATCTAAGAAGCGACCACGTACGCAGACGCAGTCGCGATCCTGAAAAGGCAATATGTGAGGCCGGTGAACGAAGTGCTCGCGCGGCATCTCCTCACCACTCGCCGCCAACGCCCCAGGGAATTGCTGGAGGAATACCTACGTGACCTGAAAGTACTCGCGCGAAACTACAACTACCAGGACGTCACCATAAGACCATAAGACATAGGAGCGGAAGTAAGGCCATTCGGCCCATCGAGTCCACTCCACCATTCAATCATGGCTGATTTCAACTCCATTTACCCGCTCTCTCTCCATAGCCCTTAGTTCCTCGAGAAAACAAGAATTTATCAACTCCTGTCTTAAAGACACTCAACGTCCCAGCCTCCACCGCCCTCTGTGGCAATGAATTCCACAGACCCACCACTCTCTGGCTGAAGAAATTTCTCCTCATCTCTGTTCTAAAGTGACTCCCTTTTATTCTAAGGCTGTGCCCCCGGGTCCTAGTCTCCCCTGCTAATGGAAACAACTTCCCTACGTCCACCCTATCTAAGCCATTCATTATCTTGTAAGTTTCTATTAGATCTCCCCTCAACCTCCTAAACTCCAATGAATATAATCCCAGGATCCTCAGACGTTCATCGTATGTTAGGCCTACCATTCCTGGGATCATCCGTGTGAATCTCCGCTGGACCCGCTCCAGTGCCAGTATGTCCTTCCTGAGGTGTGGGGCCCAAAATTGCTCACAGTATTCTAAATGGGGCCTAACTAATGCTTTATAAAGCTTCAGAAGTACATCCCTGCTTTTATATTCCAAGCCTCTTGAGATAAATGACAACATTGCATTTGCTTTCTTAATTACGGACCCAACCTGCAAGTTTACCTTTAGAGAATCCTGGACTAGGACTCCCAAGTCCCTTTGCACTTCAGCATTATGAATTTTGTCACCGTTTAGAAAATAGTCCAGGCCTCTATTCTTTTTTCCAAAGTGCAAGACCTTGCACTTGCCCACGTTGAATTTCATCAGCCATTTCTTGGACCACTCTCCTAAACTGTCTAAATCTTTCTGCAGTCTCCCCACCTCCTCCATACTACCTGCCCCTCCACCTATCTTTGTATCATCGGCAAACTTAGCCAGAATGCCCCCAGTCCCATGATCTAGATCGTTAATATATAAAGAGAACAGATGTGGCCCCAACACTGAACCCTGCGGGACACCACTCGTCACCGGTTGCCATTCCGAAAAAGAACCTTTTATCCCAACTCTCTGCCTTCTGCCTGACAGCCAATTGTCAATCCATGTTAGTACCTTACCTCGAATATCATGGGCCCTTATTTTACTCAGCAGTCTCCCGTGAGGCACCTTATCAAAGGCCTTTTGGAAGTCAAGATAGATAACATCCATTGGCTCTCCTTGGTCTAACCTATTTGTTATCTCTTCAAAGAACTCTAACAGGTTTGTCAGGCACGACCTCCCCTTACTAAAACCATGCTGACTTGTCCTAATCCGACCCTGCACTTCCAAGAATTTAGAAATCTCATCCTTAACGCTGGATTCTAGAATCTTGCCAGCAACCGAGGTTAGGTTAATTGGCCTATAATTTTCCATCTTTTTCCTTGTTCCCTTCTTGAACAGGGGGGTTACAACAGCGATTTTCCAATCCTCTGGGACTTTCCCTGACTCCAGTGACTTTTGAAAGATCATAACTAACGCGTCCACTATTTCTTCAACTATCTCCTTTAGAACTCTAGGATGTAGTCCATCTGGGACTGGAGATTTATCAATGTTTAGACCTCTTAGACCTCACGGCCTCACAGCACATGGAACTCGCCATCCGGGGCGCCTATGTGGCTGGAGTCCGGTCCAATTATGTCAGACAGCGCCTGCTCGAAAAGGGCGACCTCAACCTAGAAGAGACGGTAAAACTAGCCACCTCCTTAGAAGTAGAGTTTCAGAGCTTCAACGCTTTCCCCTCCGGCAACGTGACCCCCTCGTGGACAGCCGGGGGGCTGCACTGCTATTTCTGCGGCCAGCATCAGCACCCCTGGCAGCGTTGTCCGGCTCGGAACGCGACCTGTAGCGACTGCGGCAAGAAAGGACACTTTGCCAAAGTTTGCCTGGCCAGATCCAAAATCTCTAAATCACAGGCCCAACTTTCAGACTCACAGGCCCGCAGATCCCGCAGCGCGGCTGCGTGCGTGCCGGCACCGCCCCCTCCGGACGCGTCATCTGCCGCGTGCTGTCCGTGGGGCAGCCATCTTTGACTCTACCCAACACATGCGACTCACGGGGGCCGCCATCTTGGCCGCCATCTTCATCGCCGCCCGACACGTGCGACCGATGGGGGCAGCCATCTTGGGACCACCCCACCACCTCCGACCACGCCGGCTACCCGCAACTTGGCACGGTCACCCTCGACCAGTCACGCCCCAAGCACCTCAGGAGCTCGATGATGACCGTCCAGGTCAATGGCACGAAACACCCTGCCTGTTTGATTCTGGGAGCACGGCAAGCTTCGTACATCCAGACATGGTAAGGCGCTGTTCTCTCCAAATTTACCCTGCATCCCAAACAATCACTCTCGCTTCCGGATCGCACTCAATGCAGATCCAGGGGTACTGAGAACGCAAATTTTAAATTATATGTCCTCCCCGGCCTCTGCACTCCTCTCCTGTTGGGACTGGACTTCCAGTGCAACCTCAGGAGCCTGACCCTGAAGTTCGGCAGGCCCCTACCCCCTCTCACCATATGTTGCCTCGTGACCCTAAAGGTCGACCCGCCCCCACTCTTCGCGGACCTCACCGCCGACTGTAAACCCGTCGCCACCAGGAGCAGGCGGTACAGTATCCAGGACAGGACTTTTATCAAGTCCGAGGTCCAGCGGCTCTTGAGGGAGGGGATCATCGAGGTCAGTAATAGCCCCTGGAGAGCCCAAGTGGTGGTTGTCAGGACCGGGGAAAAGAACCGGATGGTTGTAGACTACAGCCAAACCATAAACCGGTCCATGCACCTCGATGCGTTCCCGCTTCCCCGGATAGTAGACATGGTGAATCAGACTGCACACTACCAGGTGTTCTCCACGGTAGATCTGAAGTCCGCATACCACCAGCTTCCAATCCGCCCGGAAGATTGCCACTACACGGCTTTTGAGGCAGGCGACTGCCTCTTCCACTTCCTCCGGGTCCCCTTCGGCGTCACCAACGGGGTCTCGGTTTTCCAAAGAACGATGGACCGAATGGTGGACCAGTACGGGCTGCGGGCCACATTTCCGTACTTGGACACCGTCACCATCTGCGGCCACGATCAGCAGGACCACGACGCCAACCTTCAGAAGTTTCTCCAAATCGCCCAAGCCCTCAACCTCACTTATAACAATGAGAAATGCGTTTTCCGCACAACCCGACTGGCCATCCTCGGCTATGTCGTGGAAAACGGAGTCCTAGAGCCCGACGACCACCGTATGAGCCCCCTCCTGCAACTCCCCCTCCCCCACTGCCCCAAGGCCCTGAAAAGATGCCTCGGGTTCTTTTCGTATTATGCCCAGTGGGTCCCCGACTATGCGGACAGAGCCTGCCCACTGATCAAAGCCACCAGCTTTCCCCTGACGACTGAGGCCCACCGGGCCTTCAGCCGCATCAAGGCAGATATTGCCAAAGCCTCGATGCATGCGGTGGACGAGTCTATCCCCTTCCAGGTGGAGAGCGACGCGTCAGAGGTCGCCCTCGCTGCTACCCTTAATCAGGCAGGCAGGCCCGCAGCCTTTTTCTCCCGTACCCTCAACGCCTCCGAGATTCGACATTCCTCAGTCGAAAAAGAAGCTCAAGCCATTGTGAAAGCTGTGCGGCATTGGTGGCACTACCTCGCTGGTAGGAGGTTCACCCTCGTCACCGACCAACGGTGGAGGATCGAACTTTCCACCTATAATTACGATATCGTATATCGTCCTGGGAAGCTCAACGAGCCCCAAGGTGCCCTGTCGCACGGCACATGCGCCAGCACGCAAGATGACCGACTCGGGCCATCCACAATGACCTCTGCCACCCGGGGGTCACCCGGCTCATCCACTACATCAAGACCCGCAACCTGCTCTACTCCACCGAGGAGGTCAGGGCCATGACCAGGGACTGCCAAATCTGCGCGGAGTGTAAGCCGCACTTCTATCGACCAGACAAGGCCCACCTGGTAAAGGCATCCCGGCCCTTTGAGTGTATCAGCATCAACTTCAAAGGGCCCCTCCCCTCCATTGACCGCAACGTGTATTTTCTCAACGTCGTTGACGAGTACTCCCGCTTTCCCTTTGCAATCCATTGCCCCGACATGACCGCGGCCACCGTCATTAAGGTACTGCATAGTATCTTCACCTTGTTCGGTGATGCACGATCAATTGTACAAAGACTCAGATTGGGTACAACTGTGGCTTTATTGCAATAAGATGCGTGGCCTCCTACAGCAGCTGGTGAAATGGCAGCCGAATGGAGGACAAGCATATTTATACTCCTTCTCCTGGGCGGAGCCAGCAGGCAGGGGTTACCGGCGAACCTGTAGTACAGGTCCTACCTTACATCCCTTAATACAGGTGTACAGTGGTTTACCACATTCACCCCGTGTTAAAAATGAGTCCGGCGGGAGTGGTGCAGAACTATATACAGTATTGAAAATTATGCACAGCGTTTTATTAAAAAAGAAGTGAGAAAAAAAAATGTCCTCTTTAAAGTCCGGTGCCAGTTAGAGGTTCAACCGGTCTGGTGCCTTGACGTTCCGCTGGGAGCGACGTAACGGTGGCGACGATGTTGATGCTGGTGACGCCGGTGCCGGCCTGATGTTGGATGACTTCAGGAGCATGCCGAAATCCTCTTCATCCTCTTGCGTGGGCAGGGGAAGGAGGGATGGATCTGGTGGGGTTAATGTTGGAAGCGCCGGGGAAGGGTAGGATGGCGCCTGGACAAGTGTGTATGGGTGGAACCTGCTGGTGCTAGGTCCCTGAGGGAGACAGTATCTTGGCAGCCGTCGGGGTACGCCACATAGGCATACTGGGGGTTGGCATGGAGCAAGTGTACCTTATCCACCAACGGGTCCGCCTTGTGGAGGCGGACGTGCCTACAGAGCAGGACGGGTCCTGGAGCTGCGAGCCAAGTCGGGAGTGACAGGGACTTCCTGGGGAAGGTAAAGAGACGTTCATGGGGTGTGTTATTCGTAGCGGTGCACAGTAGTGACCGGATGAAGTGTAGTGCATCAGGGAGGACCTCCTGCCAGCAAGAGGCTGGGAGGTTCCTGGACCGTAGGGCCAGCTGGACAGCCCTCCACACCGTCCCATTCTCCCTCTCTACCTGCCCGTTTCCCAGGGGGTTGTAGCTTGTCGTTCTGCTGGAGGCGATACCCCTGCTAAGCAGGAACTGACACAGCTCATCACTCATGAATGAGGATAGAAGTGCGGCTTGCACTCCGCGCAGACCTGGCAGTCCCTGGTGACTGTCCGTACGTCCTCGATGGAGTCGGGCAGATTGCGAGCCTTGACGAGATGGTACAATCGTGTGACCCCCCGGGTGACAAAGGCTGTTGTGTAGGGCCCGGAGTTGGTCTACTTGTGCGCTGGCACATGTACCTTGGGATAGGGCGTCTGGGGGCTCACTGAGTTTGCCAAGGCGATACTTAATCTCGTAATTATAGGTGGAGAGCTCGATTCTCCACTGCAAGATTTTATCATTTTTGATCGTGCCCCGCTGCATGTTGTTGAACATGAAGGCTACCGACCGTTGGTCAGTGAGGAGAGTGAATCTCCTGCCGGCCAGGTAATGCCTCCAATGCCGCACAGCTTCAACGATAGCTTGGGCCTCTTTTTTGACGGGCGAGTGCCGAATTTCTGAGGCATGAAGGGTGCGGGAAAAGAATGCCACAGGTCTGCCTGCCTGATTGAGGGTGGCGTCGCTTTCTACTTGGAAGGGCAGTATCCCGTCTACTGCGTGCATCCCGGCCTTGGCTATGTCTGCTTTGATACGGGCGAAGGCCTGATGCGCCTCCGCCATAAGGGGAAACTGGGTGGACTGTATGAGTGGGCGGGCCTTGTCCAGTTAGTGACGCCAAAGGGAACCCTAAGAAAGTGATAGAGATGACCGTCCGCCTCAAAGACAATGTATGGGCGGTCCGATTTACGGATGGGAGCTGGTGGTAGGGGATATAAGGTCAATCGTTGAGAAGACCTGGTACTGCGCAATCTGATTGACCATATCAGAAATGCTTGGGAGTGGGTACGCGTCGAGCTGCGGGTACCGATTGATGGTCTGGCTATAGTCCATGACCATTCTATGCTTCTCCCCAGTTTTAACAACTACCACTTGAGCTCTCCAGGGGCTGTTGCTGACCTCGATTAAACCCTCCCGAAGCAGCTGCTGGACCTCAAACCTGATGAAGGTCTTGTCCTGGGTGCTGTATCGTCTGTTCCTGGTGGCAACGGATTTGCAATCCGAAGTTAGATTGGCAAAGAGGGAGGGGGGGGTCGACATTTAGGGTCACGAGGCCGCACACAGTGAGGGATGGTAGGGGCCCGCTGAATTTGAGGGTGAGGCTCTGGAGATTGCACTGGAAATCCAGGCCTAGTAATAGTGCAGTGCAGAGATTAGGAAGGACGTAGAGGCGGAAGCCACTGAATTCTACGCCCTGGACCGTGAGAGTGACCGTGCAGAAACCTCGGGTTGGGACGGAATGGGATCCGGAGGCCAGGAAGATCCTTTGATTGGCGGGGTGGACCACGAGGGTGCAGCGCCTTACCGTATCCGGGTGGATGAAGCTTTCGGTGCTCTCGGAGTCCAGCAGGCAAGAGGTCGCGTGGCCGTTGATTTTCACCGTAGTCGAAGAGGTGACCAGGTTGTGTGGACGAGACTGGTCTAGCGTCATCGAGGCGAGCTGCGGTTGATCGTCACTGGTGGCAGAAGACGGAGAGTGTGGGGGCCCAGGTCGTGGAATGTCGTCAGCGTCCATGCCCCATGGGGAAGACAAGATGGCGGCGACTGATGATCCTGCGGTGGACAAAATGGTGGCGCCCATGGGCCGCACGTTGCTGGAGCTGAACAATATGGCGGCGCCTATGGGCCGCACGTGGACTGAGGGGGAGGGGAGATGGTGGCACCCACTGGCCGGTTGCGGCCCCGGGGGGGGGTGAAGCTAGCGGCGCCCACTGGCCGCGCGTGGCCCCGGGAGGTGAAGATGGCCGCGCCCTCTGGCTGCGCGTGGTCCGGGGGGGTGAAGATGGCGGCGCCCATTGTGCATGTGTCAGGGGCGAGAGGGCGATGGTGGCGACTGCGCGGGCCTGGCACACTGCGGCGAAGTGGCCCTTTTTGCTGCAATTCTTTCAAATGGCAGTGCGAGCCGGGCAGCGTTGGCGAGGGTGCTTCTGCTGGCCGCAGAAGTAACATCAGGGACCCCCAGGGTGCGTGGATTGGTGTGTGGCGCAGGTGTATTGCCTGGGTAAGGCCCCGATTGGGGCGGCCATTTGCGGGGTCCAGGAGAGATAGGAGGGGTGGGCCGCGCAGCTGGAGAGGCAGGCCTGAGCATTACGTGAGGTGACCATCATGGAGAGCGCTAGCTTCTTAGTCCCAGCGAGGTCAAGCTTGGCCCCTTCAAGCAGTCTTTGTCGGATGAGGTCCGACCCAATCCCAGTTACAAAAGCATCGCGCATGAGGAGATTAGAATGTTCGGTGGCCGTAACGGCCTGACAGTCACAGTCCCGGACGAGTGGGATTTGGGCCCGCCAGAAGTCTTCTATGGACTCACCAGGGAGTTGAGAGCGAGTGGCGAGTACATGCCTGGCGAAGAGTGTGTTCGCTTTCTGCTCATAGTTCTCTTTGAGGAGCGCCATGGCTTCCGCGTAGGTCGGGGCGTCCTGGATCAGCGGAAACACGCTTGAGCTCAACCTAGAGTACAGGACCTGTATCTTCTGAGCCTCTATCGGTTGGGTGTTCGCTGAGTTAATGTAGGCCTCGAAGCAAGCTAGCCAGTGATTAAAGTCCTTTCTGGCGTTGGTCGATTGCGGATCCAACTGCAGGCGATCTGGTTTGATTCGGGTGTCCACCTTGTAGAAAATCTTACTGCAATAAGTTGATGCACGATCAATTGTACAAAGTCTCAGATTGGGTACAACAGTGGCTTTATTGCAATAAGATGCGTGGCCTCCTATAGCAGCTGGCGAATGGCAGCTGAATGGAGGAAACGCATATTTATACTCCTCCTCCTGGGCGGAGCCAGCAGGCAGGGGCTACCGGCAAACCTATAGTACAGGTTCTACCTTACATCCCCTAATAGAGGTGTACAGTGGTTCACCACATTCGGTTTCCCCACTTATGTCCACAGTGACCGTGGTTCCTCTTTTATGAGTGACGAATTGCATCAGTACCTGCTCAGTAAGGGCATCGCCTCAAGCAGGACTACCATTTACAACCCCCGGGAAACGGAGAGGTGGAGAGGGAGAAGGCGACGGTATGGAAGGCCGTCCTCCTGGCCCTACGATCTAGGAGTCTCATAGTTTCCCACTGGCAGGAGGTCCTTCTCGATGCGCTCCACTCCATTAGGACACTCCTTTGCACAGCCACGAACGAGACCCCTCATGACCGCCTATTTGTTTTCCCTCGGAAATCCACCTCCGGGGTCTCACTTCCAACCTGGCTGACGACACCGGGGCCTGTACTACTCCGAAAACACATGAGGAGCCATAAGTCTGACCCCCTGGTCGAGAGGGTCCAGCTCCTTCACGCCAACCCCCAGTATGCCTACGTGGCGCACCACGACGGCCGACATGATACAGTCTCCCTCCGGGACTTGGCACCCACAGATTCCTCTACGACCATCACATACACCCACCACCCTACACCGAACAGCGCCCCCACCCCTGCATGGCCTACACCCTCCCTCCTGCACCAACTCCCCCCATCGCCGATCTACAGGGATGAAGCTCCAGAAGAAACGCTCCCGGAGGCAACACCCGTGCCCGCAGCGACGAGTTCAACACCCGTGCCCGCAGCGACGAGTTCAACACCCGTGCCCACAGCGAAACCAGAGCTCTGGCGATTGCAGCACATGATTAAGGCGCCGGACAGACTCAATCTGTGAGCCACTTCACCCTCGTTGGACTTCAATTTTTTAACAGGGGATGAATGTGGTGAATGTATTATGGCAACCATTCACCACTGTATTACATTACATTGCATTGTATCATGTTGGTGCCCTTGTGGGCTCCGCCCCCTCGGGGGAGGTATATAGATCTGCTGCCCTGCAGGCGGCTCTCAGTGCAGAGCAGTCGCAGGCAGGCACAGTTCCAGCTGATTAAAACCACTGTTCACTTCAACTCTCTGTCTCGTGTGAATTGATGGTTGCATCAACAGGCTTTTTTAATATGCTGCCTCCTGGTGAATGCGAACTGGACAAGTAGGGATTAGAATCCCTTCCATTTGAGAGTTAATATGGACTTTCCCAGGGAACACAGGAGTCTTTGAATACAGATTGTCATTCCTTGAACCAATCGGAAGCCTGTCAGGGTCCTCAGCTCTTTCATCTTGTTTCACTGCTTCTATTTGGTGTAAGACATGAATTGAGTGCTCTTGAGGGACTACCCTTTTATCAATCTCTGAGGAAACAGCAAACTAGGTGATATTGCTGATGTCACCTGTTTCAGACATGAATGCCACAATTGGTACTATTCATGCTCTGGTGTGCAGCTCCAGAACTCCGAAAGGCAACAAAGCTCAGTTAGCATCTTTCTTGGTGAAGCAGTGGTGCCACGCACGACGGTCAACAGTCCACTTGAGGTAAGACATGCAGTGGTGGGCGGCACAGTAGCACCGTGGTTAGCACTGTTGTTTCACAGCGCCAGGGATCCGGATTCGATTCCTGCTTGGATCACTGTCTGTGCGGTGTCTGCACATTCTCCCATTGTCTGTGTGGGTTTCCTCCGGGTGCTCCGGTTTCCTCCAACAAGTCCCGAAAGACGTGCTTGTTAGGTGAATTGGACATTCTGAATTCTCCCTCTGTGTACCCGAACTGGGCCTGAGTGTGGCAACACAGGGGTTTTCACAGTAACTTCATTGCAGTGTTAATAAGAACATAAGAACATAAGAACTAGGAGCAGGAGTAGGCCATCTGGCCCCTCGGGCCTGCTCCACCATTCAATGAGATCATGGCTGATCTTTTGTGGACTCAGCTCCACTTTCCGGCCCGAACACCATAACCCTTAATACCTTTATCCTTCAAAAACTATCTATCTTTATCTTAAAAACATTTAATAAAGAAATGTAAGCCTACTTGTGACACTAATAAAGATTATTCATTATTTATTTTATTTTCAGGGCCTCTTGCATCCTCCCCTCCTCCTCCCTCCTTTGGCAGCATCTCCAGGTCCATGTGTTCTTCCTTGGTGGTGAATGTGCTCCTCATCCTCCACCCCCAACAGTAGACCAAGCAGAATATCCACCATAAAAAAGTATTAAATGTAAAGCACAGAATACACTCTGGTCCCTCTAAAATGTTTTATGAGGATTTTTCCACCCTACCATTACAACTAAAATTGACAAAAAGAGGCCACAAGCCCCCGAGAAACGTAAGATGATTATCCAGAAACCTCATCGGAATTAAAGTTCACTTAAATATGTCATGCCCAGGATCTATTCAGGAAAATATATCTATATCATCCTGGCTACTTTATAAAATTACTATTATTATTTTCTAATCAACAAAGGCTTTACACTGACTGAAGCCTAACTAGCTACGACTCACACAAATGGAATTTCTCACTTCACAAAGCAGCAAGGATCTTGTTGTCTCTAAAGAGGCACTAACACTCCCTGTGACTGCAGAAATCAAATTCCAAGGAAATGCACAATGACCCTTTATATTTCTAAGGCAGTGGTCTGGCCAATGGAGATGGTGGGCACGATTTATAAGAACATAAGAACATAAGACCTAGGAGCAGGAGTCAGCCATCTGGCCCCTCGAGCCTGCTCCGCCATTCAATGAGATCATGCTGATCTTTTGTGGACTCAGCTCCACTTTCTGGCCCGAATACCATGGGCAAAATTCTCCCGAAACGGTGCGATGTCCGCCGACTGGCGCCCAAAACGGCGCCAATCAGACGGGCATCGCGCCGCCCCAAAGGTGCGGAATGCTCCGCATCTTTGGGGGCTGAGCCCCAACATTGAGGGGCTAGGCTGACGCTGGAGGAATTTCCGCCCCGCCAGCTGGCGGAAACGGCCTTTGGTGCCCCGCCAGCTGGCGCGGAAATGACATCCCCGGGCAGCGCATGCGCGGGAGCGTCAGCGGCCGCTGACAGTTTCCCACGCATGCGCAGTGGAGGGAGTCTCTTCCGCCTCCGCCATGGTGGAGACCGTGGTGGAGGCAGAAGGGAAAGAGTGCCCCCACGGCACAGGCCCACCCGCGGATCGGTGGGCCCCGATCGTGGGCCAGGCCACCGTGGGGGCACCCCCCGGGGCCAGATTGCCCCGCGCACCCCCCAGGACCCCGGAGCCCGCCCACGCCGCCTTGTCTCGCCGTTCAAAAGGTGGTTTAATCCACGCCGGTGGGACAGGCAATTTATCGGTGGGACTTCGGCCCATCCGGGCCGGAGAATCGAGTGGGGGGGCCCACCAACCGGCGCGGCCCGATTCCCGCCCCCGCCGAATATCCGGTACCGGAGACTTCGGCAACCGGCGGGGGCGGGATTCACGGCAGCCCCCGGCGATTCTCCAACCCGGCGGGGGGTCGGAAAATGACGCCCAATACCCCTTAATCCCTTTATTGTTCAAAAAACTATCTACCTTTATCTTAAAAACATTTAATGAAGGAGCCTCAACTGCTTCACCAGGCAAAGAATTCCATAGATTCACAACCCTTTGGGTGAAGAAGTTCCTCCTAACAGCTACATTGCGCCTGGCACAGATCCGTGCACGCCGGTTAGATCACAGGGGAGGCCGAAATCGGGATCCATGCTTAGACACTGACCGGTTTGTGATCTAACCAGTCCTTTCCGTCTATCGGTTCCAGGTCCCACCTGGACATGGTGAGAAACCAATTAAGGGCAATCTCCATCTCATTAACGAGATGGGTGCCCTATCTAATGGCCTCACAAGATCTAACTGGCGCCCCAGCGGGAAGTCACGCGGGCACCCATTAGCACACCTATTTAAAATGGGGAACCTAGAGCAATGCTGTGACTGCTGTGGGAATCGGAAGAGATGAGAAGCCATTTTTGATTTGGGGCATGCAGCCAAGGGGCACTGGAGCTGCTGCCCTAGTGCTCAGTGGGGGCTGGTGGAGCCCGCGGGGGGATGGGCCTGGTCGGGGGGGCCGGCATCATCAGTCAGAGGTTGCCCCTGGGCCAGGGAGTGAGAGGCTCAACATCTACAGGCCCTACAGGCCATCTGCCATATTGTGTGTTTGTATAATGGGCAACTACGGCTGCTCCTTTCTGTCCCCAGGACAGAGCCCTGTGCGTGGTAAGATGGCATGGTCACTTTAACTCCCTCTGACTGTGAGCAGCCTCTGGCTGCACAGCTGTGAAGCCATTGCCAATAAACCGAAGTGTCGCTGACATTCCCTCCTGAACCTCGCGGTCATGTCCTAACGTCTGCACCAGCTCCGGGATAACTTTGTCCAGATGCTCAGCATCTGACGGGGTCCCAGCTGAATCCTGCCACCCAGAAATCCTCTAACTGCTGACTCCCTCAAGCTGTTCCTCCCTCCACCCGATGTGCATCAGCAACTGTGTGGTGCTCACCAGATTGTGGCTCAGAAGCCTGTCCACTAATGTCACCCACCTAGGTATGTGTCTCTGCGCTGGTGGAACGTGAGGGTGATAGCTGTGACGCATCGATGATGGCATCTTCGGAGCCCTCCTCCACAGTGTTTTATGGAAGGCGGGGAGGGGGGAAAACAACCCCAAGGGGGGGCAGACGATGACTCAGAAGGGGAGGGATTCTCGGTAAATCCCAGGATCTCCAGGGCCTGTTCCTCAGAGGGGGTGAGGACTCTGATGTTTGGCACTCCGCCGCCCATCTGGAACCTTTCCCGCCTATTCTGTGCTGACTGCTCCTGCGGGGAAACGGAGGGCATCGTGAGCTGCACGATGGATACACTTGATGCATCAGGGGTGCTCAATGGCAGGTGGTGTGTGGGCGCCACTGCTGGACATTGGTGGGTTGTGCTGGTGGGTGCCAGTGTGTGCTGGCGTGGGATTATGCTGGGGGGGGGGGGGGGTGGTGATGTGATATGCCAGATGCCAACTTGATGGGGAGGGGGGAGTTGTCGGGGGGGGTTGCAGGCCGGTCCGATGCTGGTGTCAACTTACCCGTGTGGCCCGATGGAGGTCGTAGGGTCTTCTTCCTGCACACGATTGAGATCGTCCCGGTCACGCTGCCCAAACGGCCGGCCGCTGCCACTTCCTCCCAGGTGGCATTGGCAGCCCTGTGGCTGATCCGCCGACCCCCTCGGGGGAACAGCGTGTCCCATCCCGTCTCTACGGTAGTCCAGCCATCTGGCCAGGTCGGCATCTCGGAAGTGTGGAGCAGGTCTCCGTGGTGGCTTGGCTGTGTGCTGACGGGAGTGTGTTCTGAGGGAGCGGTTTTGAGCTGCCTGCCCTGGTCAGCGGGGAACTGCCGGATGCGGTCTAGGTGAATCAGCTGGCAGGACAGCCATTTCCCCTTGAAGCCCATGGGGGATCTTTTCAGGCACTAATTGCCGTTAGATACCGGCTGCCGTCTCGCTAGGTCGGCCGTCGGGAAGCACCCAGGAATTCGCGCCTGTGAGGGCAATTAGCACCTTACCGTTAGGCCGCGCCTGATATGTCTGCAAGTATGAAGGGGCCCTGAAACCACTGAAACTCATTAATGGAGGCAACATTAACCATCTCAAGAATTCAGATCAGGAATATATATCCTTGGTTCAAACCAAGGGGGAGATATGGGAGTTGTGTCACATGACCCCCCAACCCCGAGCTACTAGAACCTATAATATTGCCTTGTTGAGCTGAATTCTGGCACTCTACCACCTTCCATCAACAATGCAGCAACAGAATCAGAGTTTAAAGAACCTGGCCCTCATCTACAATGTTTTCAACTGGAATGTCTGAACTTCTGTACCAGCTACTACAAGACTAATTCATCCCTGTGTGCTTCTCCCATCACGTTAGTCAGAGCTACTGGAAAAGTGGATTACCCCACATCAGCTTAAGCCTGCTAATCTCTATGAAGGAAAATACCATTGGACCTTTAATTCTGGACTCACGTGAAACAATAATTCTTAACTTGTCTGTGGTCTTTGCCCTGTATTTCTTTCTTTTCCTTATCTTTCTTTTATTGTCGACATGTACCAAGGGCTACATTGTGAACCCCTTCCTGTGTTTTGAGTGTGTGTGAAAAATGAGCTAACCCTCTGTTTTTACCCCATCTCAAGTTTCCTGTGAGGTTATGGGTTGGAACACTCTCGAAATGAAGGGTTGGGAAAAATACACTGTCACTTATGAGGGGGAAAATCAAATAAAAGACTCCTTTCTGTTCACAGATTGGTGGTGAGGGGAGAAATCAGGACTGTTTTAATTTAAACCCCTCCTGTCTGTTCAAAATAGTGGCTGGATTCACCGTTTTTGAGACACAGTGTTGACCCCGGCGGAGGAATTGCGGCGTTTTACTTCAAAGAAATCGGTGCCGACTGCTCACCGATCCTGTGACCAGTGAGGGGCCGAGCAGCCGCGCCGAGTAAAACTCCCGGAGCCCACGATATAAACGCCTGGAGAATGGTTGGGTCTGTGGCTGCGCATGTGCACGGCAATGACCTGCAACGGTTCCACAGTAAAACATGGCGCCGCCCATGCAGGGTAGTGCCTCCCTGGCCACCCTCTGGCCATCCCCACCAGTCCCCACAGCCCACGCGGAAGCCCCCACAGCCCCCCCCCCCCCAACCCCGGCCAGCAGCACGGCCCCTGCACGACTGTGGTGGCACTGGACACAGCCCGGAGCCGCAACACAGGGTTACCGACTGCTGAGACCACACGTCAACCGTGCGGTCGGGAACTCGGCCCATCGGGGGAGGGCCTTCAGGCGATGCTCTAATACCGTCCCAATGGCGTGCAGCACGCGCCGCGATAATGCCATTTCGCAGGGGGTGGAGGATACAAAAACTGCGTCAAACAGGCACCGCCCCACGGTTTCAGCATCAGAAAGGATTCTCCGCCCGATCGCCGATGCCGAAATCGGTGTCGGGGTACGGTGAATCCCTGAAACTTAACTTTCTGACTGATTTCACCATCATTCAATGGATCAGAGGAGTTAGTTTCCCAGAGCTCATTGGGAAAGGACATTTTTTTTTCTGTGTGTCATATTTATTTCTGTTTTATCTCAGACTCTAACTGGCAAGAAAACATTCATTGCTCGAAACTTTGAATGCTATGAGAATGATGTGTTCAGTCTTATTTCTTGTGTTTAACTACAACCTAATGGCTTGTTAGGTTACATCAGAGAGCAGTGTGAATCAACTGCTTAGTGTGAGACTGAGGTCATATGTAAACAAAGCTAAGTAGATTGTCTTCCAGCATTTGTACCAGTGAACCAAATGGGTTGTAACAGCATGATGACAGCATACCCGTCTATAAACTTTATTGAGCATAATTTCACACCTATCAATGAAGAGCTATGGGATCGATTGTTATACCCTTGTGGAGGTGGGAATGGGATCAGGAACAACTAAAATTTTGTTTCTTTGACTGGGGGATTAAATTTCCTGTGCTTTCCTGAGCCCACGCCATTTTTGTGTGACCATTTTTATGGGTTGGGAACAACTTGAATCTCAACTGTGCATGGACGTTCCCTGACATTGTATTTTCCAGTGGCAGCACGAGGGGAAATTTGTACTTCCCGTCCACAGGCTTCTGAAAACCCTGTCAACTTGTTTGACAGTTAGTGAACCTTGGGGGACGACTGCTGAGGAGTCAGACACTTTCTGACAGGTAAGTGATAAATAGTTTGACAGTTTCTAATGTAATTATTGGATGTTGTGTTAAAGGTTTGGTGTGTTCCTACTACAGTAATTGATTGTAGAGCTCAGTCATGCAAAGGTAAGTTGACAAAACATTGGTAGAATTGTGTAAGTGTTGAGATGCATGAGAGTCCTTTTTCCGTGGGAGAAAATTGTTATTATGCATTCAAAATTGAGGAAAGCACTGCTTGGGGGCTCTAATGATGTAAATGTCAAAGACCTTTTAAATGTGAAAAGAATGAGTCAGAAGCTTTCAATTGATGAAAATTCTTCAACTAATTTGATGGACATTTGATGTAGTTTAGATAAAACAAGGCCATCTTTTTTGAATTATAGAACTCCTGCAGTGCAGAAGGAGGTCATTCGGCCAATTGAGCCTGCACCAACCCTTTGAAAGACTACCCTACCTAAGCCCAAAACCCACCCTATCCCCATAACCCCACCTAAGGGCAATTTAGCATAGCCAATCCGCCCAACATGCACACCTTTGGTCTGCGAGGAAACCGGAGCACCCGGAGGAATCCCATGGAGAATGTGAAAACTCCACACAGACAGCCACCTGAGGTCAGAATCGAATCGTTCCGCCAAATCGGCAAGTTTCAGTCAGCTCCATTGTTTGCATTTGTAATGGTTTGTTTAATAGCTGAGGCCATAATGAATGCTTGACTGAGTTTCAGAAGCTTAGAACCATCTCAAAAATGCTGTGCTTATCTTGTCACAAATGTATAGTTATGCTGTGATATATATAATTTAAAAAACAATAATCTTCATTTTAAATGTGGACACCAGGAGTCTTGAACATCTGCATCCAAAAGTCACCTGACCTTTTACAACTGCATGCTTCTGGAAGGTTCTAAGCCGCCTGAAAATTGACAAACTCAGGCATATGAAGAAATTTTAAATTCAATGTGCACTTCCACAAGGGTAAATAGAAACTATTTGCAACTGTGCTGGTCCCAAGCGAGAAACCATTGTGTCAAACTAGTGGTAATTCTTCACTGATTTATGCATCTGTAAATATATTGCTGGGTAAAAGAAATAGTGTGAATCTGAATCAACTTCTTGTGATTGTATTCTCTTTGCAGCCTTTTTCTCTGGTGTAATATAGCTGTTATTTTTCTTGTTTTAATAAATATTGTATTATTTGTGTTATTTGTGTTAAAGGTTTATCAGAATACTCATGTGAATTTGTTCAGTAACTTTCTTCCATGGTTTCTAAAGAAAGGTTAGGCTCTATCAATCCAGGTTTCACTCTGGGATCAGACTTGTGCAGTCGTGACATAATCTAGGATTGTAGCCAATGTTATGAAATTATTATTTGTTTTTTGATGTTGTTACTGAATAGAAGTGTGATTATTTTTAAAACTGAATGACCACTACATTATTTTTATTGAATCAGGATTATTGTCTGTTTATTTCACTGGCAGCTCTATTTGGTTGTTTGAGATGTCGACTTCAAAGTCCATTTTAAAGGATTCCCACTGGTTGTATCTGGCTCAAGAATGTCTGTGGAAGATACTTGAGGTACGAAGGAATATGAGGGATCATGGAAAGTATGAGGTGTTATGGGGAATATGAGGGAATTTGGGGATATGAAGGAGTATGCGGGGTCAAGGTGAATATGTGGAGTCATGGCGGGGGTTTGAGGAATATGAGGGGGCATGGAGGGGGCATTACCATACCCATGTTCCGAATGAAAATAATTGGTATGTTATTATATATCATGCATATTCACCAGGATATTATGCCCATGGTGTTGTGGACGTCTTTATTTTATCCCATTATGCTAACTGATTTCACCATGCCAAGATGCTCTGTAAGAACTTACTGCTTCTGGTGGAACAGTTCTACACTTCAGTGTTCATGTAATGAGTAGCTAACAATTATAAAGTTCACATGGTGAACAAACATTTGTTTCATTTAATTATCCACCAATTTAATAATACTAAAAGAGTGTTCCAGGTGTAAACAGTCATTTAAAAGGCTGTGACTGGAATAATTGAATGAGGCCACAGAGTTTGGCTGGTGTTGATATTACTGAAACATATTGCTCTCTGTTTTTTTATGACTTTATCTTCATTACCAAAATAAGCTTTGAAGCAGCAAAGACGCTGCACTGTCTTGTAAAAGTGATAAAGCAGTATTGCATTGAATACCAATCTAATTTTGCAAAGCAGACTCAGTTGGTGAGATAATGGAGAACTAGATGGATATGAGTAACTGGGACTTCACAGTGAAATGATTGATTCTACAAAAAGCAATTTCAGAAAGGGCAAAGGTGCAATTCCAGTAAGAAGTTTGTTTTGAAATATAATGGGGATAGCGTTGGCATCCTGCCACAGCTGTACAATTTTAAAACTGCTTAATTGCAGAATATATTACTGTTTACGGGCTAAATAGAGAGATAGATTGCTATGTAGCCTCATTCAGATTAATATAGTGATGATTATGGCCACCTTGAATCATTGGTGATTGTGCTTCTGAAGTATTTAATATGGTTCAGTTGAGTTCAACACAGTATGTACATTTATTAAAGTCAAAGGGTGAACAAAATTACTGTATTGACACCCTCAATTCTGCTTTCTTATCAAAGAACATAGCCGTTCCAGGTTTGGGCATAAGAATTTATGTACAATGGTTATGAATTGCTCATTCTCACTTATCCATTCTCTGAGTCTGCTCTATCCTTCCCCATTCAATTGCTAACCTAGAATGTGAGTTTGTGGTTGAAAGAATAAGATCAGGGCACCAAAGGAAAACTTTACAAATGGCATCTGTGCTGTCCAGAAGAATTGGTACAATGTACAGGAGTAACTTGACTGACATGTCTGGCCTGTCCAAAAGCAATTACTCTTTAATCAAACACATTGCATTACTGCTGTGCTCACTGCTCAGTGAATACAGTTTACCCTTGACATAAGAACATAAGGAGCAGGAGTAGGCCATCTGGCCCTCGAGCCTGCTCCACCATTCAATTATATCATGGCTGATCTTTTGTGGACTCAGCTCCACTTTCCAGCCCGAACACCATAACCCTTATGACATGGCTAAGGAACTGGTCAACGCCATGGGTTAAAGCTACAGCCAGTCAAAACTAATCAGATCAAGTAAAAAGAGTGTGACAATAAGAATGAACAAATGTGTTCATGCTACTTATTAAGTTGGCATATCGTGAGCTAATATTTGTAAGTGCCCAGGAAACTTAAACAATGGTAGATTAGGTGACAGTGAATGCAGAATGACCAAGTTTGACCAAGTTTGTATAATCTGGGATTTACAAATTGCAAGTCCCAGGAGTAAAACGTATAAATTAATCTGATGAATTACAATGTAAATAAAGGAGCAGCTGAGGTAAATTGATTGGGGAAGAAGTAGAAAATCATTGGAATATTTCCATTGGAATTGGAGGTTTCCCGACGCCGAGGGGGTGGCCTCACTGGGAATTCCCATTGACAGTGTCGGGAGAAGAGAACCCCGGTGCCAGCGAACGGCATGCTGCCTCTCGCTGCTGAGAGAATCCTGCCCTCATTCTTTGGAAGAATTCCGTCCATGGACTCAAAACAGATAAACCCCTTAAATAAGTGCTGCGGGAAGGCCCGACAAATAATATGCATCCGCAAGATGGAGATTCTGCTTAACCTATGATTTTCATATTGAGGAAATGATCTCCAAAGTAAACTGTAGTAAGGCCAGTGGCTTTCAAAAATCATTTGAGGATGTTTCACACGAGAGGTTGAGTAAATTAGGCCTGTCTGGCCTAATGGTTAGAGGAGTAAGAGGTGATCTCATTAAAACATGCAAGAAGATATTTGACAAAGATTGTTCTCCTGTTTGGGGGGTTTGGAACATGGAGGCAGAGTCTCAGGATAAAGGGGCCAATCATTTAGAACTGACATGAGGAGAAACCTATTCACTCAGAGGGTGAGAATCTTTAGAATTGTCTCGCCCAGAAAGTTGCGAATGCCCCATTTGCTGAATATATTTGAGGCTGATCGAAGGATCTTTGCTCTCTCAGGGAATCATGAGATTTGGTTAGTGGACAGGAAAGTGGAGTTGTGTTGGAAGATTAACCATGGTTGTATTGAATGACGAAGTAGGCCCGAGGGTCAGTATGGTCCACCCCTGCTTCCATTTCTTCTGATGGTATACTAGATGTAAAGCAATTGTCAGCATTAACCCAATGACTACATTGTGCCCATTTGTAATGCATATGTAACACTTTACATCTGAAATGTTCACTGTTCACTTGAATGAATGTAAAATGGGCCATTACAGCAAACGATGTCGAGTTACATGATGAAACTCGGTCACAGAGACATTTGGGTCACTTTGCTGCGTCGATTGGGGAGGGAAAACCTTTGTCTTTCTGAACGCTGGCCAGATGTCATTCATTGTCAGCACTGTCGTTTATTTGCCCAAGGAACAGGAAAAAAATTATTCAGTGCCTAATAAGACATCAGTGACAATGGTTAAATTTGTAAAATTGATTAGATTTTATTGTGTTGTATATTGCAATCACTGATCTGCATCATGCTTAGTCTTAACTGTTAGTTTAACATAATCTTGCCCAGCGTGCCTTTGTGCTATTGACCTATGGGCGGGATTCTCCTTGAAATGACGCGATGGCCTGAACCCAGCGCCAAAAACGGCGCCAACCACTCCGGCATCGGGCTCCCCGAAACGTCACAAATTCACCAGCCGGGAATGGGCTAGTAGCAGCATGACGCCATCCGCGATGGCATCACCCGTCACGGACGCGCGCGGCCTCACTGCACAAAAGATGGTTCCCCCCCCGGAGACCCAGCAAAATGGCCGCCCGCCGCGCCAAGTGAGACCCCCCCTGCCTGCCCCCCTTCCCCCATATCCCCTTCTCAAATATCCCCCATCCGCAATATCCCCCATATACCCTCCCACCAATATCCCCCATATCCCCCCTTCCCCCATATCCCCCTTCCCCATTTCCCCCTTCCCCCATATCCTCATTCCCCCCTATCCCCCCTTCCCCCATATCTCCGTTCCACCATATCCCCCTCCCCATATCCCCCTTATCTGCTTCCCCCATATTCCCCCCTTCCCCCATATCTGCATAACTCCATATCCCCCTTCCCCATATCCCCCTTCCCACATATCCCCCCTTCCCCCATATCCCCCATATCCCCTTCCCCATACCCCTTCCCCCATATCCCCCTTCCCCATAGCCATCTCCCCCCATGTTCCCCATATCCCCTTCCCCCATATCCCCCCACATCCCCTTCCCCCATATCCCCCTTCCCCCATAGCCCCCTCCCCTATATCCACCCTTCCCCCATATCCCCCCTTCCCCCATATCCCCCCTGTCATGATATGCACTCATGCGCATAATGAGATACGGACAGGCAGTGACATACACCCAGTACAGCCAATCAACACACCAGACAGAACACAACCAATCACCAGGCAGAACACTAGAGGGTGGTCCCCCACTATAAAACACACGAGGCATCAGCACTCTGCCTCTTTCCACTGGTGACAACTGTAGTGACAGTGAGGGTGTACATATCAGTTAGCACCTTCTACACGTGACTCAGAGCTAATCTGATCTAGTTAGTTATAGTAAGCACACTTCGGTTAGTAGAGTGTCAAACCCACAGCGAACTGTATGCACTGCTTAACAAGTTCAATAAAGCGTATTGAACCAACATCACAGTTTGGAGTCTACTTTCAAGTACAACTGCATCCAGTTGCAGTCCGTGTTACCCCAATGTGAATAACACGACATGGTACCAGTAGTCTACTTTCTCTAAGTGGTTTACCTCGAGTGATTCCGTGACGACCAGCAAGTGCCTTCCAGCGGCATGGAGAAGATCCAGGCCCCTCCACAGCTATGGATCTCCGGCAATCTCGGCGCCAATTGGCAGGTCTTCAGGCAAAGGTTCCTTCTCTACATTGAGGCCTCGGGTCTCGAGGATGCGTCCGATGCCAGAAAAATCACGCTGCTCCTATCAACTGAGGGGGACCAAGCCATCCAGATTTTCAACTCGCTTAATTTTACCGACGGCCAGGACAAGACCAAATTCAAGACCGTTTTAGAGAAGTTCGACAGTCACTGTGAAGTCGAAACAAACGAGAGCTTTGAGCGCTATATCTTCCAGCAACGCCTTCAGGGTAAGGATGAACCTTTCCAATCCTTTCTAACTCATCTTTGTACATTAGCGCAGTCCTGCAATTATGGTGACACCGCTGATTCCATGATCAGGGATCAGATCGTGTTTGGGGTGCATTCCGATTCCTTGCGGGAGCAACTCCTCAAAATTAAGCACATGACCCTGCCAGCCGCAATCGTGACGTGTATAGTGCATGAGCATGCGAGAAATCGGTACTCCCGTCTCAAATCGGCAGAATACGGAAAACTTGCCTCCCACGAGGCAGAGAGTGTAGGCCATCGCCCAGATGCAGCGCCTCAGTATCAATGAAAGCGGCCATTTTGCGCGCTTTTCCTGGGGCCCCATGCATGCGCAACACGAACGGGAGAAGGAAGCGGCCGAAAACCAGACTGCGCAGGTGCGAACGCGGCTGACTGCACTGCGCATGTGCGACGATGCACAGAGCGTAATGACATCAACGTCATGACGTGCCCGAACTGCGGCACCGCCCACTTAAAGCGGCAATGCCCTGCAAAAGGCAGGCGATGTTTAAATTGCGGGAAGCCTGGACATTATGCAGCCTTGTGCAGGTCTGCACCACCAGTCAAGGGCCAGCGATCCCAATTTCAACGCAAGCGCGTTCGATGTATACAGCGAGGTTTACTGGTTTCTGATCCTGGTAGCACTACGGATCCAGAGGACGACTGCCTGGAGTCCCCCTATCGTGTGGGCATCATCACTACATGTGAGTATGCCTCCTCAAATTTAGCAAGACGCCTATTTATCCTCAATGTGGATTCCGCGGGCGAATGGCGTGCTGTCATACACGTAAATCAATGCAGCGTCCAGTTCAAGCAGGACACTGGTGCTTCAGCCAATCTCATCTCTCAAGCTGATTTTGACCGCATTAAAAAGCAACCCAAAATTCTTCCACCATCCTGCCAGCTCCTCGATTACAATGGCAATGCCATAACTGCACTAGGATCTTGTCATCTCTTCTTCTCCAACAAGATCACCAATGTCACACTGCGATTCAAAATCGTCAAGCCTAATAAGGCATCCCTGCTTGGTGCCCATGTATGCCAGCTACTCAACCTCGTACAGCGAGTCCATGCCATGTCTTCGTCCAATGTGGATCTTCAGGCTGACATTGATGACATCCTTGCTCAATATCCGGATGTGTTTGATGGAATGGGTACGCTGCCATACTGCTACAAGATCTTATTCAGGCCTGATGCCACGCGTGTAATCCACGCACCACGCCGGGTGCCGGCTCCTCTGAAGGAAATTTTAAAAGCACAGCTTAGGAGCTCCAAGACCAGGGCATCATCTCCAAAGTGACGGAACCGACTGACTACGTCAGCTTGATGGCCTGTGTGAAGAAGCCCTCAGGAGAGTTGCGGATATGCATAGATCCCAAAGATCTTAACCGGAACATAATGCGGGATCTCAATCCCGAAGCGGGAGGAACTGACCAGTGAGATGGCACACACCAAATTCTTCATGAAGCTAGATGCATCGCGTGGGTTCTGGCAGATACAACTGGATGAGTCCAGCAGGAAGCTCTGCACGTTCAACAGACCATTTGGCAGGCACTGTTATAACCGTATGCCGTTTGGCATTGTCTCAACCTCTGAAATCTTTCACAGGATCATGGAACAGATGATGGAGGGCATTGAGGGTGTGCGTGTCTACGTAGATGATGAAATCATATGGTCCACGACCCCCGAGGAACACATATCTCGTCTCAAACAAGTCCTTCGACGTGCCCATGCAAACGGCCACAAGCTGAACAAGGCCAAGTGCTCCTTTGGCATGTCATCCATCAAGTTCTTGGGCGACCAGATATCCCAGCAGTGTGAGCAACCAGATTCGGACAAGGTCAAGGCCATTAACTCCATGAAGACCTCGGAAGACAAAAAGGCGGTACTACGCTTCCTCGGAATGGTGAACTTCTTGGAAAAATTCATTCCCAACATGGCCTCACACACCACGGCTCTCAGGCATCAGGTGAAGAAGTCCACTGCATTCCATTGGCTACCCACACATCACGCAGAACGGCTCGAGCTCAAAGCAAAGCTCACCACTGCTCTCGTACTAGCGTTTTTTGACCCGGACAGGGAAACAAAAACCTTCACGGACGCAAGGCAGGACGGCATTGGTGCGGTGCTCCTCCAGAGGGATGACTCCTCGTCCTGGGCCCCAGTTGCTTATGCGTCAAGGGCCATGACTCCTACTGAACAGAGGTACGCCCAGATAGAAAAAGAGTGCCTGGGCCTCCTAACCGGCATTGTAAAGTTCCATGACTACGTCTACGGTCTACTAACATTCACAGTGGAGACTGACCACAGACCCTTGGTCTATATCATTCATAAGGACCTGAATGACATGATGCCCAGGCTTCAGCACGTTCTCCTTCGACTCCGAAGGTACGATTTTGAGTTAGTATACACACCAGGCAAGGAGCTGATAATTGCGGATGCCCTGTCCCGCTCCATCACCTCGCCCTGTGAACAGGTTGACTTCATCCGCCAGATTGAGGCACAATGCAGCTGTGTGCCAGCAACCTCCCGGCCTCAGATGAAAGAGTGATCAGCATTCGTGAAGAGACTGCCAAAGACCCTCTTCTGCACCTTGCAAATGGCTGGCAAAAAGGGCAATACCCTCAGTTCTTTAATGTGAAGGACGACTTGACAGTCGTCGAGGGAATCCTCCTCAAGCAAGATCGTATTGTTAGTCCTCACAGTCTGCAGAGCTTAGTGCTCAAACAAATCCACGAGGGACACCTAGGTGTCAAAAAGTGTAGGCGCAGGGCCCAGCAGGCTGTGTATTGGCCTGGAATCAGCCAGGACATATCCAACATGGTCCTCAATGGTGCGACCTGCCAGCGTTTCCAGCCTGCTCAAACAAATGAAACACTCCAGCAACACGAGATCGTGACCTCTCCGTGGTCCAAGATGGGAATCAACCTTTTTCACGCCAATGGGCGTGACTATGTGCTCCTCATAGATTACTTCTCAAATTACCCGGAAGTTGTGAAGCTGTCAGACCTCACATTAAGGACAGTCATCAAGGCCTGCAAGGAGACATGTGCCAGGCATAGTATTCCACTCACTGTCATGAGTGACAATGGTCCCTGCTTCCACAGCCAAGAGTGGTCCAATTTCGCCAAGTCGTACCAATTCAACCACATTACCTCAAGCCCACACTACCGCAGTCCAACGGGAAGGTTGAGAAAGGGGTCCCTATAGTGAAGCAACTGCTCTGCAAGGCTGAGGACTCTGCCTCTGACTTCAACCTTGCGCTGTGGCGTACAGGGCAACCCCTCTGTCCACCAGTATGTCTCTGGCTCAACTCCTCATGAATAGAGATCTGTGGACAACTATTCCAGCCATCCACTTACCAGACCTGGATCACCTCCCAGTGCTGCAAAAGGTGCAGCAACTCAGGAACCGGCAAAAGCTGACGTACGATGCTCATGCTACCGATTTGCCTGTGCTATCTCCGGAAGATGCTGTTTGGATCAAGCTACCTGATGGAGGCTGGTCAGCTCCAACTGTTGTTGTTCGACAGGCTGCTCCCAGATCATTTGTAATTCATATGGCTGATGGCTCCATTGTCAGCTGCAACAGAAGGGCACTGCGCAAAGTTGCCTGCCCACCACCAGATCCTACTTTTCCATATGTTGTTGTGCCTCCTCCGGATATCTCGCACCATGAGGCCACCAATCTGGCAGCAATCCCGCCTGTCAAGGTGCCATCGTCCCCACCTCCATCTCTCAGGCGGTCAACAAGGATCAGACACAAGCCACAAGGATTGGACTTATAGAAATTTATCTTGTAAATTTTGTTCTGTATCTGCATGCTAGACACCTCTTATGTATATATTCATCCACTCGCCATTTAATGTAAATAGTCATACATGTAAATACAGTCGCAATCCACCAAGCAACCAACATTTTTTTTTTTAAAAAGGGGGGATGTCATGATATGCACTCATGCACATAATGAGATACAGACAGGCAGTGACGGACACCCAGTACAGCCAATCAACACACCAGACAGAACACAACCAATCACCAGGCAGTTCACTAGAGGGTGGTTTCCCACTATAAAACACACGAGGCATCAGCACAATGCCTCTTTCCACTGGTGACAACTGTAGAGACAGTCAGGGTATATATATCAGTTAGCACCTTCTACACATGGCTCAGAGCTAGTCTGGTCTAGTTAGTTATAGTAAGCAAACTTAGATTAGTAGAGTGTCAAACAGGCAGCGAACTGTGTGCACTGCTTAAGAAGTTCAACAAAGCGTCTTGAACCAACATCACAATTTGGAGTATACTTTCAAGTACAACTGCGTCCAGTTGCAATCCGTGTTACCTCAATGTGTATAACACGACACCCCCTTCCCCCATATCCCCAATCCCCCATATCCCCTTCCCACATATCCCCCCATCCCCAATATACCCCCTTCCCCCATATCCCCTATCCACCCTTCCCCCATATCCTCCTTCTCCCAGTTCCCCCTTCCCACAATCCCCTCTCCCCATATCCCCATATCCCCTTCCCCCATATCCTCCCACATTCCCCCTTCCACCATATCCCCGTTCCCCCATAATCCCCCGTTCACCCATATCCCCCTTCCCCCATATCCCCCCTTCACCCATATCCCCCTCCCACCATATCCCCCATATCACCCCATATCTTCCCATATCACCCAATATCCCCCCTTCCCCCATATCCCTCTTCCCCCATATCCCCCCTTCACCCATAATCCCCTTCCCCCATATAACCCATATCCCCCTCCCACCATATCCCCTTCCCCATATCCCCCCTTCCCCATATCCCCCTTCCCCATATCCCCTTCCCCATATCCCCCTTCCCCGATATCCACCCTTCCCCCATATCCCGCTACCCCATCTCCCCTTCCCCTATATCTCCTTTCTGCCATATCCCTCCTTCCCCCATATCCTCCTTCCCCCGTCCCCCTTCCCCATATCCCCCCTTCCCCCATTTCCCCCTTATCAGCTTCCCCATATCCCCCCTTCCCCCATATCCCCACCTTCCCCATCTCCCCTTCCCCTATATCTCCTTTCTGCCATATCCCTCCTTCCCCCATATCCTCCTTCCCCCATCCCCCTTCCCCCATATCCCCCCTTCCCCCATATCCCCCTTCCCCCTTATCAGCTTCCCCATATCCCCCCTTCCCCCATACCCCCCTTCCCCCATATCCACACCTTCCCCATATCCCCTTCCCCTATATCGCCCTTTCCCCATATCCCCCTTCCCCCTATCCCTCCTTCCCCATATCCCCCCTTCCCCATATCCCCCATCTCCCATATCCCCCTTCCCCCATATCCCCCATATCCCCCTTCCCCCATATCCGCCCTTCCCCCACACCCCTATTCCCTCATATTCCCCCTTCCCCACATCCCCCTTCGTCCATATCCCCCCTCCCCATATCCCCTTCCCCCATATCCCCCATATCCCCTTCCCCATATCCCCCTTCCCCTATATACCCCTTCCTCCAATTCCCCCTTCCCCCATATCCCCCTTCCCCCATATCCCCCTTCTCCCATATCCCCCCATATGGGGGAAGGTGGATATGGGGGAAGGGGGATATGGGGGAAGGGGCAATAAGGGGGAAGGGGATATGGGGGAGGGGGGATATGGGGGAAGGGGGGACAGACCCGGCCCATCAGGCATTCGCTGCCCCTTAGGACGTTCCAGGGTGGCCACGAGCCAGGGACAGACCCGGAGCACCAGGCGGACGCCGCCCACATCTAGTGCGAGTGCGGCGACGCCGGCGGGCCACACCCAGTGATGAGGAGGGCAGCCACAGCAACAGGCCTCCGTCACAGCCGACCCAGGACACTGACGCACACGACACCCACACACAGGGGACGGATGGACAGGAATCACCACTCCAGGGGACCCCGGACTTCAGGTCGGAAGAGGAGCACGCCATTACGTCACTGCTATCTCCTACACCCTCCACCATCGCAGAGACACTCACCTCGGTTGGGCACTTTAGCGATGAGGCATCTGGGACACTAACTGGTGCGCACAACACAGCTGTCCCGATACAGCAGGTGGAGGCAGGAGCAGCAGAGGGGCTGGGCGGTCGGAGGGAAGCCCGGCGCAGGCAACCATCTGCCACCCAGATGGGTCGCAGGTTCCTGGATTTGCCACACCAATCCATAGACCCGATGTAGTCACGGACCAAGGGACGACCGAAAGGGGGTGACGGCCGGCTTGCGGCAGACGAAGGTGGAGGAGTCCACCCGCATGCAGGAGCAGGTAGTAGTGCCGGTCATGGGCTGAGAGGAGGGTGCAGATCACACCATTAGTGGTTACAGCACAGAAGGAGGCCTTCAGCCAACCCAGTCCTCACCAGCTGGCTGCGACAGCAATTGGATTTGATTTTGTTTATTGTTACGTGCACCAAGGTACAGTGAAAAGTATTTTTCTGCGAGCAGCTCAACAGATCATTAAGTACATGAAATGAAAAGAAAAGAAAAGAAAATACATAATAGGGCAACACAAGGTACACAATGTAAATACATAAACACTGGCATCGGGTGAAGCATACAGGGGTGTAATTTAGCTAGCCTGTCATGCGTGCCACCCAGGCTGACACCGCACAGGTGGCATCCGCGGTGGAGGCAATGGGTGCGATAGTGTCAGACATGGATCGAAGTATGCAAGGTGTGGGGCTTTCCGTACAGGCGGCGTCCGTGGCCCAGGACATGGCTGCCCTCTCACGGGCAGCCATGAGCCAGAGCCAGCAGCAGATCGCAGAGGTGCTCAACGCCATGGCCCAGTCTCAGCAGGCAAAGGCCCAGTCTCTGCAGGCCATCGCTGAGGGCATCGGCGCCATTGCCCAGGTGCTGGCCGGCGTCGCCCAGACACAGACAGGGATGGCCAACTCCCTGAGCTCCATGGCTGAAAACTTGCAGACCCTTGTTGATACGAGGGCTAGCCTCCAGGACTGGCAGCGGCAGGTGTCGGGGGGGGCGTTGGGTGTTCGGTCCGTTCGCATCCCCGACCCATGTAGGGGCCCGGGGGCCATCAGGCACCACGAGGGAGGAGGAGCTGCTGTGGCCCGTTCCGGGTCCCCCTGTAGGGGAGGTCCCGGACCACCGTGACACCTCGGACTCCCCCTTCAGTCCCAGGTGCATCTGGTGGGCGACAGGCAGGACAGGCTGGCAGCTCGCCATCCCAGTCGCCCGAGCCGCAGCCTGGCCCATCTAGGCCGGGACGCCCCAGGAAACGGCCGCTAAAGGTTTCCCTAGTCACAGGGCAGAAATCACAGGAGTCCACCTCCAGTTCTGCTGCACCGCCTGGGGAACCACCTAGATGTAGTCATAGGGCCCGTTAGGCCAAAAAATTAGACACTGAGTAAGTTGGCACGTGTGCAGGGCACAGATTAGTTTTGGGGCTAGGGCACATGTATGAACTGTTTGTTATTGAAATCACATTCACACCTACAGAAGCTGCCTTTGTTCTCTGTCTGATGTGTGCGGGGGTGTGGTGTGAGGTGAGCGCCAGTATGTGTGTGAGGGGTGATAGGACGTTGGCCTCAGGTGAGTGTGCCCCCCCCCCCTCCCTCCGGGTCGTCCTAGCCATCCCCCCGGGCAGAGGACGGGACCGTGCGCTACAGTGCCACGGCCGAATGCAGGGACAGTCCGGGTGGAGGGTGGTACTGTGGCCATGGGTCAGACATTGTCGAATGATGTAGAGCCCAGAGCTCATCGCAGAGCGGGTTGTCATCATCCTCCATGGCCTGCAATAGAAACGCTTCTACCGGCGACAGTGTGTACCCGGCCCATTGTGCCGCAGGTGGATGTCAATGGAGGGGTGGTGTGCATGAGGGTGGGGTGAGGGTGGTTGGTGTTGGGTGGGTGGAGTGAGGGTGGTAGGCTGGTGCCGTAGTCGTAGTGTGCAGTCTGTGCCCATATTCGGTGATTCCCATGCCCCCCCTAGCCCATGAACCGGGTGGCTATCAGCCTGTTCCGTGCCTGCTAGCCCAGCCGGTAACGGTGGGCAGCCTCTCTTCCATGTCCAGCCCGTCTGTCCTGACCATTACCCCCATCCTCCTCATCTGGGGAGGTCTGCGCCTCGTCTTGCTGCTCCTCCCCTTCCCCCTCCTCTGCCTGCAGCACATCGCCCCTCTGCTGGGCTATGTTGTGCAGGACGCAGCAGACCACAACGATGTGGCCGACCCTATCTGACTGGTCCTGGAGGACCCCTCCAGAGCGGTCCAGTCACCTGAAGCGCATCTTCAGCAGCCCAAAGCACCTCTCTATCCCACCCCTGGTCGCTGCATGGCATCGTTGTAGCGGTTCTCCGCGTCAGTCTGTGGCCTCTGGATAGGTATCATCAGCCACGACCGCAACGGGTAACCCCTGTCGCCCAGCAACCAGCCACTCAGCCGGGGGTGGGGGGTGGGGCGTCCCTCTAACGTGGTGGGGATGAATGATTGCGCCAATATGGATGAGTCATATACACTGCTCGGGTACCGGGCGCAGACGTGCAGGTTCCTCATGCGGTGGTCATAGACCACCTGCACATTCATGGAATAGGTCCCCTTCCTATTCGTGAACACGGCCCTGTTATCCACAGGTGGCCGCACGGCAACGTGCATCCCAACAATCGCCCTCTGGACCATGGGCATCCTGGCCACGGCAGCGAAGCTCGCTGCCCGGGCATCCTGGCTGGCCCGGTCCACAGGGAACTGGATGCAGCGGTCCGCAATGTCATACAGGGCGTCCGTCACTGCACAGATGCACCAGTGCACCAATTCCTGCGAGATGACGGACAGATCCCCACTCGGCGCCTGGAATGACCCCGTGGCAAAAAGGTTCGGGGTCACCGTAACAATGACGGCCACGGGGAGAGGGTGTCCTCCCCCAGTGCCACGCGGTGCAAGGTGTGCCATCAGGTGGTAGACATGGGCGCCGGTTTCCTGGCTTATCCGTAGTCCCCTCCTGAATGCCCGGTCCATGTGGTCCTGGTACGACGAGCGGGGCCGGTACACACAGGGTCTCAACGGGCGTCTCCGTGGCACCACCACCACCTCCTCCTCCTCGTCCTGTCGTGCGGGTGGCCCTCCAGCCTGGGCAGCTGCCACCTGCCTCCCTGCGGCACGCTCCTCTGCGGCAGCCTCCGCCGCCTCCCTGGTACGCTCCTGCTCTAGCTCCCCCAGGGCAAAATGCAAAAGTGCAGCTCCCGCCACAGTGGGCAACATCGCTGGGTGATGACCAACATAACGGTCTGCAGGGGGTGGGGGTGGGGGTGCGGGGGAAAGACGACATGTCATCATTGCCCATACACCCCCCCCCCCCCCCACCCACAGGCAGGTGCATCGGTTGCATGGTCGCGACTGTTGCCAGCTGGCACATGGCCAGGCGATCACCCCCCCCCCCTCCCGGCACGTACCGTCTCCATCACTCGCCCTACCCGGCGCCCCCCTCTCCTCCCTGGCACGCACCCTCCCAACCTCCCACCCCTCCTCTCCGGCACGCGCAGCCCCCCCCCCCCCCCCCGCCCGGCACGCACCCTCTCCATCACTCGCCCTACCCGGCCCTCCCCTCTCCTCCCCGACACGCACCCTCCCAAACCCCCCCCCCCCCATCCTCTCCGGCACGCGCACCCCCCCCCCCCACCCGCCCCCCCTCTCCTCCCCGGCACGCACCCTCCCAACCACCCACCCCCCCCCTTCCCGGCATGCACCTTCTCCATCACTCGCCCTCCCCGGCCCCCCCCCCATCTCCTCCCGCCACGCACCCTCTCCATCACTTGCCTTCACCCCCACACCCCACCCCCACCCCTCCCCGGCACGCATCCTCCCCAACCCACCTCCACCTCTCCTCCCCGGCACCTCCCTCCCCTCCTCCCTGGCACGCACCCCCTCCATCACGCACCCTCCCCAACACCCCCCTCTCCTCCCCAGCCCCTCCCCATCCCCCCAGCCCCTTCCCCCAGCCCCTTTCCCCAACCCCTCCCCCAATCCCATCCCCCCAGCCCCTCCCCTTCCCTGGCCCCTTCCCTGGCACGCACACTTCATCGGCTCCTGCGACCCCCCCCCCCCCACCACCTGCGGCTGTGCCGTCACTTCTCCGAAGGCTGCCCCACGCCGAGCCCTACCTCCGAGGGCCGGCGTCAACCAGCACGACTGGTTGGCGGCGTTAAACAGGTGGTTTGATTTACGCCGGCGTGACCCGTGGTCACGTCGGCGGGACTTTGGCCCATCCGGTCCGGAGAATTGGGGTTGGCCCCGGGGCCAATTGCGTCGCACCGGTCCTCGATATTCTCAGAGGCGCGCGGCGCGATTCACGTCCACGGGTGTTCTGGGGGGCCGGAGAATATCGCGGGGCAGTCGGGCGGGATTCCCGCCGCCCCCTGGCGATTCTCCGACCTGCCGGGGGGTCGGAGAATCCCGCCCTAAATGTCTAAGTTCTAAAAGCAAGTGGTCTGTCCCAGTTTACATTTTGAGCGCTATTGTCTGTCACTGTTTCATTTATTTTATTTCTCTTCTTTTATCTGTTGTGGAGCAGGTTATTATACAAAATAATCTCAGGAGACCCTGTTACAGAACGATCATTTGTTAGCCAATGCATTGCGAGAGCACAACCTCAGGGAAGGATCTATGGAGCTGCCTCTGCCCGGTTAAGGAATCGAGCAATACTTGTACATTGTCGGTCACGAAGACAAGGCATTATTTACATTTGAACATTGTCTGGTTCAGACTTTTACATGAAACAAGTTGCAGGGGCTCACAAGGCAGAGTAAGTATTTTGCACCCTTATCCTTCTATGTCTCCTCTCCAATCTCTTCCCTTGTTGCTGACCGGCTTGGCACTATTAGCTGTGTCGTAGACTTTCGGTTGTAGAAAACCAGTTTCAGACTGTAAAAAAAATGTATTGGCAAACAATTAACTGATATGGGCCTCTCAGGTATCTGTGTCCTTTGCCGCATCAGCATGTTGCTGAGTGACGTCTTTCTCCTGAGTGATTTCCTTAAATTTTCTAAATAATAATTGGGCAGCAGGGTAGCATAGTGGTCAGCACTGTTGCTTCACAGCTCCAGCGTCCCAGGTGCGATTCCCGGCTTGGATCACAATCTGAGCGGAGTCTGTATGTTCTCCCCGTGTCTGTGTGGGTTTCTTCCGGGTGCTGCGGTTTCCTCCCACACTCATAAGATTTTTTTTAATTAAAAAAATGTTTTACAGTTCTCGATTCATTTTTTCCAATTAAGACCATAAGACCATAAGACATAGGAGTGGAAGTAAGGTCTTTCGGCCCATCGAGTCCACTCCACCATTCACTCGTGGCTGATTTCAACTCCATTTACCCGCTCTCTCTCCATAGCCCTTAATTCCTCGAGAAATCAAGAATTGATCAACTTCTGTCTTAAAGACACTCAACGTCCCGGCCTCCACCGCCCTCTGTGGCAGTGAATTCCACAGACCAACCACTCTCTGGCTGAAGAAATTTCTCCTCATCTCTGTTCTAAAGTGACTCCCTTTTATTCTAAGGCTGTGCCCCCGGGTCCTAGTCTCCCCTGCTAATGGAAACAACTTCCCTACGTCCACCCTATCTAAGCCATTCATTATCTTGTAAGTTTCTATTAGATCTCCCCTCAACCTCCTAAACTCCAATGAATATAATCCCAGGATCCTCAGACGTTCATCATATGTTAGGCCTACCATTCCTGGGATCATCCGTGTGAATCTCCGCTGGACCCGCTCCAGTGCCAGTATGTCCTTCCTGAGGTGTGGGGCCCAAAATTGCGCACAGTATTCTAAATGGGGCCTAACCAATACTTTATAAAGCTTCAGAAGTACATCCCTGCTTTTATATTCCAAGCCTCTTGAGATAAATGACAACATTGCATTTGCTTTCTTAAATATGGACTCAACCTGCAAGTTTACCTTTAGAGAATTCTGGACTAGGACTCCCAAGTCCCTTTGCACTTCAGCATTATGAATTTTGTCACCGTTTACAAAATAGTCCATGCCTCTATTCTTTTTTCCAAAGTGCAAGACCTCGCACTTGCCCACGTTGAATTTCATCACCCATTTCTCGGACCACTCTCCTAAATTGTCTAAATCTTTCTGCAGCCTCCCCACCTCCTCCATTCTACCTACCCCTCCACCTAACTTTGTATCATCGGCAAACTTAGCCAGAATGCCCCCAGTCCCGTCATCTAGATTGTTAATATATAAATAGAACAGCTGTGGCCCCAACACTGAACCCTGCGGGACACCACTCATCACCGGTTGCCATTCCAAAAAAGAACCTTTTATCCCAACTCTCTGGCCTTCTGCCTGACAGCCAATCGTCAATCCATGTTAGTACCTTGCCTCGAATGCCATGGGCCCTTATTTTACTCAGCAGTCTCCCGTGAGGCACCTTATCAAAGGCCTTTTGGAAGTCAAGATAGATAACATCCATTGGCTCTCCTTGGTCAAACCTATTTGTTATCTCTTCAAAGAACTCTAACAGGTGTGTCAGGCACGACCTCCCCTTACTAAATCCATGCTGACTTGTCCTAATCCGACCCTGCACTTCCAAGAATTTAGAAATCTCATCCTTAACAATCGATTCTAGAATATTGCCAACAACCGAGGTTAGGCTAATTGACCTATAATTTTCCATCTTTTTCCTTGTTCCCTTCTTGAACAGGGAGGTTAAAACAGCAATTTTCCAATCCTCTGGGACTTTCCCTGACTCCAGTGACTTTTGAAAGATCATAACTAACGCCTCCACTATTTCTTCAGCTATCTCCTTTCGAACTCTAGGATGTAGCCCATCTGGGCCCGGAGATTTATCAATTTTTAGACCTCTTAGTTTCTCTAGCACTTTCTCCTTTGTGATGGCTACCATATTCAACTCTGCCCCCTGACTCTCCTGAATTGTTGGGATATTACTCATGTCTTCTACTGTGAAGACTGACGCAAAGTACTTATTTAGTTCCTCAGCTATTTCCTTGTCTCCCATCACTAGATTACCAGCGTCATTTTGGAGCGGCCCAATGTCTACTTTTGCCTCCCGTTTGTTTTTAATGTATTTAAATAAACTTTTACTATCATTCCTAATGTTACTGGCTAGCCTACCTTCATAATTAAGGGGCAATTTAGCGTGGCCAATTCACCTAACCTGCACATCTTTGGGCTGTGGGGGCGAAACCCACGCAAACACGGGGAGAATGTGCAAACTCCACACGGACAGTGACCCAGAGCCGAGATCGAACCTGGGACCTCGGCACCGTGAGGCAGCAAGGCTAACCACTGCGCCACCGTGCTGCCGTCCACACTACAAAGATGAGCGGGTTAGGTGGATTGGCCATGCTAAATTGCCCTCAGTGTTCAAAAATGTTAAGTGGGGTTACTGGGTTACGGGGATAGGGTGGAGGCGTGGGCTTGAGTAAGGTGCTGTTTCCAAGGGCCAATGCAGACTTGATGGGCCGAATGGCCTCCTTCTGCACTGTAAATTCCATGATTCTTTGATTCTAATAATCTTCATTGTCACAAGTATGCTTAAATTAACACTGCAATGAAGTTACTGTGAAAAATATAAATTCAAAGGATCCTTTAGTAAACTGTAATTATTGACTGCCCTAAAAAATCATGGTAATTAAACTGTATAAATTAGTTTCCCTCTTACATATCCTTCTGAAGGAGTGGACTGTCATCCCACTGGCAGAATTGATCCTTTGGCTCCAAGTCTTAGCGGGATGAACCGGGGATGTAGAGGAAACTAATTGTTTAGTAGGGTTGTGCAATTAAATGGTGACACATTGGATAACAAGCACTGTGGGAAATCTGTTTAATCGCCCTCATCCTTTGTTCATTTGCTCGGGTTTCTCAGGTCGAGTACATGGCTGGGACTGAACCCAGTACCTTTTTTTGGTTTGTATCTTGCATTGCAAATTTACTGGTTGAATGATGCTAATCCTAATGAAAACAAACTGAAGTCCGTTATGTTCTTGTACAGAGACAATTACTGAGTCGGCGTACTAAAGAACATTTAATTCAAGACTAGTTAATTTTATTATAGTATAATAAACTGTAGGCCGGAGACTAATGCTATAAAACTGGGACTAATACAAACATGACTGACCACGATAGTTTCTCCTCAAGACTCCCCCCAGGCTACAGTGTCACGTATTACTACTTGCCTGACGCCTACTGGTCGGAGGCTGTACATATTTACACATACACATGTTAATGCAAATCATTACAAAGTCCTGAGGACAATTCCTATTATTATTGAGTGAGGGAATCAGGCTTTGAGATTTTGCTTTTAGTTGTGAAACCCGAATGTGTTATATTTCTTTGATGCCTCAATAAGAAAAGTTATGGAGGTGCCCGCACTCTGGATTCTTGTAAAACATTATGAGAGGTTTACTAAATACGTTGCTCATACAAACACGATCCAATATGCATTATTTCAATACATATATACAATTCAATAAGACAGTCTCTCTCTGGTGGATGTCTGTTCCTTTTTGGTAGAATTCGGCATTCTTGAACTTGCGACCTCTGAAATGTCCTCATTCCTTTCTGTAGGTGGCGCTTCTTGAGTAGTTATTTCCGTATCTGTCACTATAGGCATTTAAATGTCCTCAGAAAAAGAATCGGGAGCTGGATTCTCTGATTTTGCAGCTATGTCCGGAGGAAGCTTTTGATCTTACGACCAAAAAGTTGGCGCCGCCCCCGCACTGATGCTCCATCGGTGGGGGCACGCAGCTGCGCCACGTAAAGCCCCCGGCTTTACCTACCGATACGGACACAGAATGGCCGGGTTCATGGCCGTGCATGCGCACTGCAGCAGCCCGCGGCGGCCATGCCGTACATCATGGTGCTGGCCGAGCGCGGACCCGGCCTACCAGGTAGTGCCACCCTGTAACCCCCCGTTGCCACCCCTGGACCAACCCCCACCAGTGCACCCAGCCCCCACCGAAGCCCCCCCCCCCCCACGAGCAGAACGGCTCCCCCCCCAACTTTGGCGGCGCTGGACACAGTCTGCAGCCGCCACGCCAGGTTTACGAAAGTTGAGAGAACAAGTGTCCCATGCCGTCGGGAAGTCGGCCCATCGGGGACGGAGCATCGGGGATGGCCTCAGGTGACATCCTTAGGCGGGCATGCGGCGTACTCGAGGTGTACGCCGTTTTCGATGCAGCGGAGTGTTCCTTTTTGGAACAGGTCCGTCACATTCCCCTTCACTGGATTGCTTCTTGTATATCTCTGAACTTGCGATGGAGTCACAGGCACATGTCCATGAGCGAGAAATACAAATTGACAAAAATTTCTACAGCGTCATGTTTGACTTGCAACGACAATCGAGATAAAGCATCAGCATTTGGATGCTGCTCTGACTTGTGATATTGGATATTGTAAGTGTGTGTTGACAATACCAATGATCATCTTTGAAATCTGCTAGGTACCAAAGGTTTACTTTTGTACGGCCAAAGATTGTAGTCAAGTGTCGATGATCCATCAAAAGAGTAAAATGATGCCCACAAAAGTAATGGTGGAACCTTCTTGCACCGAAATGATGAGTGTAATTAATTTCTGTGATAATCAGAGTCCATGAAGCAAATGTCATCGGTTGTTCCTCTCCTGAAGGCTTAATGTGCGAGAGGATTGCACCAACCAAACATGGTGAGGCATCGCAAGCAAATTGCAGCTTCAATTTCGGATTATAATGAACCAACAGCTCTGATTTCAGTGAAGCTCATTTCACTTCATTGTATGCATTCTCACATTTTTCTGACCAGCGCCTGTTTGGCACATATCAAATTGTGTACAGATTTCAATCATGTTGCTAAATCTGGCACAAATGTATCATAATCGAAGATTGGAGAGTGGCGAATGTTGTGCCCTTGTTTAAGAAGGGCAGCAGGGAAAAGCCTGGGAACTACAGACCGGTGAGCCTAACGTCTGTAGTAGGTAAGTTGCTAGAAGGTATTCTGAGAGACAGGATCTACAAGCATTTAGAGAGGCAAGGACTGATTCGGGGCAGTCAGCATGGCTTTGTGCGTGGAAAATCATGTCTCACAAATTTGATTGAGTTTTTTGAGGGAGTGACCAAGAAGGTAGATGAGGGCAGTGCAGTAGACGTTGTCTACATGGACTTTAGCAAAGCCTTTGACAAGGTACCGCATGGTAGGTTGTTGCAGAAGGTTAAAGCTCACGGGATCCAGGGTGAGGTTGCCAATTGGATTCAAAATTGGCTGGACGACAGAAGGCAGAGGGTGGTTGTAGAGGGTTGTTTTTCAAACTGGAGGCCTGTGACCAGTGGTGTGCCTCAGGGATCGGTGCTGGGTCCACTGTTATTTGTGATTTATATTAATGATTTGGATGAGAATTTAGGAGGCATGGTTAGTAAGTTTGCAGATGACACCAAGATTGGTGGCACAGTGGATAGTGAAGAAGGTTATCTAGGATTGCAACGGGATCTTGATCAATTAGGCCAGTGGGCCGACGAATGGCAGATGGAGTTTAATTTAGATAAATGTGAGGTGATGCATTTTGGCAGATTGAATCAGGCCAGGACCTACTCAGTTAATGGTATGGCGTTGGGGAGAGTTATAGAACAAAGAGATCTAGGAGTACAGGTTCATAGCTCCTTGAAGGTGGAGTCGCAGGTGGACAGGGTGGTGAAGAAGGCATTCGGCATGCTTGGTTTCATTGGTCAGAACATTGAATATAGGAGTTGGGACGTCTTGTTGAAGTTGTACAAGACATTGGTACGGCCACACTTGGAATACTGTGTGCAGTTCTGGTCACCCTATTATAGAAAGGATATTATTAAACTAGAAAGAGTGCAGAAAAGATTTACTAGGATGTTGCCGGGACTTGATGGTTTGAGTTATAAGGAGAGGCTGGATAGACTGGGACTTTTTTCCTTGGAGCGTAGGAGGCTTAGGGGTGATCTTATAGAGGTCTATAAAATAATGAGGGGCATAGATAAGGTAGATAGTCAACATCTTTTCCCAAAGGTAGGGGAGTCTAAAACTAGAGGGCATAGGTTTAAGGTGAGAGGGGAGAGATTCAGAAGGGCCCAGAGGGGCAATTTCTTCACTCAGAGGGTAGTGAGTGTCTGGAATGGGCTGCCAGAGGTAGTAGTAGAGGCGGGTACAATTGTGTCTTTCAAAAAGCATTTAAATGGTTACATGGGTAAGATGGGTATAGAGGGTTATGGGCCAAGTGCGGGCAACTGGGACTAGCTTAATGGTAAAAACTGGGCGGCATGGACTGGTTGGGCCGAAGGGCCTGTTTCCATGCTGTAAACTTCTATGATTCTATAATAATTGATCAATGCTAAAAATGACCTTAGTTGTATCACAGTTTGAGGATAGATGCTGACTTTTTCTTTGGCTGCTTGTGTAAACCATCATTGTCGATAATATGACCAACGTAATTTATAGGTGACTTGGAAAAAGTCGCACTTCTCCTTTTTAACTCTCAGGCTGTGGCTCTGTAAATGCTTCAGAGTAGCTTCCAAATTCTCCTGTGTTCCTGTTCACTTGAATCAGTGGTGGTTATGTCATCTAAATAATATTGCACTCAATTCAGCCCACTTAGAATTTGATCCATGGATCTTTGAAAAAGATTTTATTCCAAAAGGAAATCTTCTGCAATGAAACAGACCTTTGTGTGTTATGATGGTGAGTAGTAGCTGTGATTTGGCAGACACATTCGTCTGCAGATATGCCTGTGAAAGATCTATTTTACTGAATTTCTGTCTTCAGCAAACAAGTCTGCAATCAGTGGCAGTGGATAATGATCTGTGTACAAAACTGGATTATTTGTTGGTTTTTCAATCTCCATAAATTCTTACTGAGCCTTCCCATTTTAATACAGGAATGATTGGTGTTGCCCAATCACTTGTGGCAACAGGTTCAATGACTCCTGCTTGTACTAATCTTTTTAGTTCTTCAATTTGAGGCTTGATGGCGTTTGGTACAGTTCTAGCTTTGAGACACGTCTGGCTTAATTTTTAGGTGTACCTCAACTCCAGTCATAGAGCTGAGTGAATCTATGAACACCTTCTTGTACTTCTCCAGATGTTGTTGCAAGTTGCTCTTAGAATTGCCACAGTTCTTGAATGGTTCTTGTATGTATGCGTTTTATTCCAGCATTCCCCCGCTCAGTGTCCAACCTGAGTACAATGAGGACATTGTTGCACCTTTGCAGCCTTGTTCCTTGGCATATCCATTTTGTGGCTCTTCACTCCAGCCCCTATCTGTGAAGCTTCTCTCATTGCTACCCCCATAGATATGGTTATTTCCACAGCAGCTTATAGAGTATTTACAGCTCACTTACAGTAAGCAGCTTCCTCTGAATTGCTTCACTGTGTAACCCACAAACCAGCCTGTCTCAAAGAGTATCGTCAAGTATTGTACCAAACACTATAAACTGTAAAATGCTTTCACCTTGCTGACTATTGTGGTGGAACCAAAATCTTTCTGCAATCAGTAACGGTTTAGGAGAGAAATGTCCTTTCAAGATTTTCATTAATTCAATATAGATTTTACTAGGTGAACTAGATTCTGTAGCAGCGTAAACATTTTGTGCCCTACCGAGCTGACAAATGTTGTGAACTTCAGGCCCTCTGATGTCTGATTTGCTATTAGAAACAATTGGAATCTTTCCTCAACTGAATTCCATGACCCTTAATCCTCATCAAACCCATCCATAGCAACCGTTTTTCCCTCAATCTTTGAATCCCTGCTCCGAGGGTCTACATTTCCTCCCATCTGATTGTGGAATGGAAACTATGGCACAAACAATCCCTGGAACAAGCAACTCGGAATTCTTTTCCAATTTGCCCGACTGTCGTTCAACTTTTGCCCCCGAGTAATGGCCTGTGCAGAGTCGACAGACTTCCAAATCCCTGTTGCCCGCAGTCCATGTAGCTTCACCACGTGCACGGTCCCTACTGCCGAGACCCCGCTCACTTCAAAGCACGTAAGTCTTCCCCAACTTTCGGTCTTCTTACTCACAGTTGCTGTCAAAAAATTTGTCAAACCTTCACATCGACGGCAGTGCTTCACCCGACGTCTGTGTATGTCCTTGTCTGGTCCTGAGAATCTTCCATTGCTCCCGCTGCCGTCTCACTGTTAGGCAGCAAGAATCTACCTGTTTTCTTTTGCGTTTTTTCTGCTCCAATCTTCGCCGCCAGTTTTCTCTTCTTTTATATTTCTTTGTTGCCGCAAAGAGCAAAGGTATGGAGGCGCCCACACTCTGGATTATTGTAAAACATGATGAGATTTATTAAGGGTGTTGCTCAATACAATCAAAGATGGTGATCTGCCCAAAGCCCACTCACGCTGCTAATGTCACGATACATCACGTGATGTATAACCAGCAGGGATGTATTCTCTGATACACAACAGAATGGCAGCTTACAAAATCCAGGAAAGTCTGGGTCTTGCAGGTATTAAGTAAATAGAAACTAGATAATTTGATGCACACAGCAGTATTCCAATAAGCAAAGGTACCATTACTTAGGGGCCTTAGCGGAAAAAGCACATCAGCCTGCCTTGCATTTGAATCCTAGTCCCAGAGTTGAAACATTGCTCACATTTTTCAGATAATGTACAAGATTACACTCTACTCCCTATCACGTGACGTTACAGCATTTTACTGTCTGGGGATGAATATTAATAAGAATTAATATTAACCTTCAGTATATATGGCCTTGATGATATTACATTACCACGGTGCAACACAGGGCTGGCATATGAGCCAGCAAAGAAAACAAATCCTTGAAAATAATGTGCAACAGTTTTTCAGTAAGGTTTTTAAAGATGTTGTGTTTAGTGGGTAAGTTTGTTCAGGGTCTATTTCCATTGGGGATGTCACAGGAGAAGTTAATCCAATATGTATCACAGTTTCAGAAACAGGAGTCGCTCCAGTAAAAATATTTTGGTCAGTTTTTTTGTCAATTCAAAAACAGCGGATACGGGAACACGGCCTGTTCCTCAACCGAACCAAGTGTTCTTTCGGTCAAACTGAGCTAAAGTTCCTGGGGGACCACATATCCCGGTCAGGAGTGCGTCCGGATGCAGACAAGGTGAGCGCCATTACAGCCTGTCCCGCACCTGGGAGCAATCTGTCCAAAACAAACCTGTAATTAAGAAACCCGAAGAACAGCAGACAGAGGCAGATATCCACACAGTTAAGACGCACCAGAACCCCGCATGGGTGAACGAAGGCAGGAACAGCCCTCCACAGAAACCACAGGAGTGTTATAACTGTGGACAATTAGGTCACTTTGCATGAGAGTGCAATGCCCCACGAAAGCCACAAAGAGCCCAGCAGGCAGGCACATTGAATAAGAATAGGACAGAGCCCATACATAGTGTGAGCACCCGTTCAGACCAGACAGATGTGAACGGAACTGATTGACGGTGTTCGGGCTTCCCCACCTGGGTCTGCGACACCATTTGGGATAGGTCCGGCCGACCAGCAGTTGCAGCAAAAGTACGGGGACAGCCCATTGAATTTCTCTGGGACACAGGAGGATCCCGCACCACAATTAATTCCGCCACCATGTTCCAAAAAGACACGTGGCCCACTACAGCCACCATCACCCTCAGCAGCTTCACAGGCCACTCACAGCAGGGACACATCACAGCCCCTGTACCCTTCAAATTAGCAATATTACAACAAGACACCCCATAGTTTTAGTCGATCTACCCCACACAGCAGAACACGTTTTGGGCATTGATTTTATGAACTCCCACCACCTTTCATTTGATCCAGTAAACCAATGTGTCTGGAAAATGGCAACATCCGCAAGAGCCTCCGCAACGCTCACAGTAGGTGAGTATGCAAACAAGATTAGCGCAGTCGGCGATTTCTGGTTTGACCCGACCACGATTAGCACAGACAAGCAGGTTAGGGCAGTTCTGCAGAAGCACAGGACAGCATTCGCGACTGTGGCCGGATGACTGGTTCCGTTCAAATCACAGGACCTGACCCTAGACCCCAAAAGCAATACAGGTTTCCCCAAGAGGCAGAGGGAGAAATCGCAAAAGTTATCGATAGCTTATTAGAGCAGGGCGTACTTAGATCAGTAGCCTCTACTAATAATGTCCCGATTTGGCCAATGAGAAAGCCCGATGGATCATGGCGACTGACCATCGATTACCGGGAACTCAACAAAGTCACCCCTGCAGCAGCCCCCACGGTAGCCACAAGTCCCGAGACCATGCTCAAACAGGGACTCAACTCACGATATTTTACGGTTTTGGATGTCAGTAACGGTTCTGGTCCATTCCATTGGCAAAAGCGTGCCAGTACAAATTTGCCTTCACTTTTAAAGGTCAGCAGTACACGTGGACATGCCTTCCACAAGGATTCCACAACTCCTCCTCCATTTTCCAATGACAGCTGCAAATGGATTATCAAAATTTTCCCGCCCCGAATGTCTGGTCCAGTATGTGGACAACCTATTACTGCAGACAGACACCAAGGCAGAGCACATCGAGCTTCTGTCTGAACTCCTGGAACTCCTACAGCAAATTGGATGCAAAGTAATCCCCAAACAGGCCCAAATTTTGGAAAACAAAGTGATGTATTTGGGTACGATTATCATGCACGGTAAACGCGAGATCGAGCAGAAAATAATTGACTCGATTGTCAAATTGCCCCTTCCCCAGAATGTTTCAGCCCTCCGGTCATTTTTAGGACTGGTTGGCTACTGCCGAAACCACATTGACAGTTTCGCCAGCAAGGCAGCACCCCTCTCAGACCTCCTAAAGAAAGGAGCCCTCTGGGAATGGCTTCCGCAGCACACGGATGCTGTGGATGCTTTGAAAAGAGCCCTCATTGCATGCACTACAGGCCCCAGACCCGCTTTCCCCCTATGCGATAGAGATAGCTAGCACAGACCATACCCTTTCGGCCGTGCTCCTCCAGGAACGGCACAAACAGTTAAGACCCGTGGCTTTCACCTCCAGAGTTTTAGATCCTGTGGAGCAGGGACTTTCAGCCTGTGAAAGGCACCTGCTCGCAGTTTTTCATACATCACCGGACTAAACCCCATCACAATCCTCACGGAACACACCCCCACCCAACTTTTACTAGACGGACGACTTAAGGACAGTACAGTAAGCCAGATCAGAGCAGCAAGATGGACCCTTCTTTTGCAGGGACGGGACGTCACTGTTAAAAGGACCAAGACCCACACTTTCCTAGCCGACAACCTTCAGTACCCAGGCACCCCCCACGAATGTGAAATCATCTCACCGCACCACAACACAGGCCCCTTTATTGCGAAAACACCCCCCAGAAAGATAGGTAGTTCACCCCAGAGCCCCCAGCGCACAGACACGTGCGAACCCTTAAGGGTATATGTGGATGGTTCTTCCACTGTATTAGACGGGAAGCGCATTACAGGATGCGGCATCTATGTTGAGGATGCGCAGGGACGCGCCCTAGAAGAAATCTCCTTAAAACTACCAGGACACTTAGGCGCGCAGGCGGCAGAGCTAGCAGCCATCGCGTACATTGTGGATCACCCAGATTCCTTCCCCAGCCCAGCAGACATATACTCGGACAGCCTCTATGTCCGCAACAGCCTTAGAGAATCCTTACCCCTGTGGAAAGCAAGAGGATTTGTTTCCGCAGATGGGAAACCCCTCCCTTCAGCCCCATTGCTCCGCCACATTTTAGAGAAAGCACAGGACAGGACATTTGGAATTGTTAAAGGTCGATGTCACCACCGTTCCTCCCCACCAGGAAATGTAAAAGCCGACGCACTGGCTAAAGCAGGTTCCAGGCATGGATATTTTTGGACACCCCCCGACAGCGCCCCAGTGAATGCAGTTCAGGTCTCACAACCTAACATCGAGGATTTAGTGCAGGCCCAGAAGCAAGATTGCAATCTCAGGGAGATTTTGAAAGGAAAATTTCCAGCACCTTACGTTATATTTAAAAATACACTAACCACACATGGCGGTGTGGTCCAAAAATACACCCTTTATGTGGTTCCTGAACAGGACAGGAATCAGCTTATTTGTTTGTTCCATGACAGTCAAGGGCATCAGGGAATTGATCCCACTACAGCCCACTTCAGGCAGCTCTGTTGGTGGCCAAGTTTAAAAGAAGTCGTAACACACTACATTGAGAATTGCCTTATCTGTGCCCAAAACAATCCGGACAGATACGCAAAGAAAGCTCAGTTTAGCCACACCCGTCCCGTTAATGGCCCCTGGACTAACCTCCAGATTGATTTTATAGGACCATTGCCCCCTTGCAGGAATGGTTACAAGTACGTATTAGTTGTCATAGACACTTTTCCGAAATGGGTAGAGGCATTCCCATCCAGAACCAACACGCCAAAGACGACCGCGAATATTTTAACCCACCACATCTTTACGAGATTGGGACTCCCCCGCAGCATTGAATCCGACCAAGGTTCCCATTTTACGGGACGTGTCATGAAGAACGTCCTCACGATATTTGGCATTACCCAAAAATTCCACATCGCATACCAACCCCAGTCAAGTGGTATCGTGGAGCGAATGAATCGGACCCTAAAAGCAACCCTCAGAAAAATGGTCCAACAAAACAACACCACTTGGGATTCAGTCCTCCCTTTTGCGCTGATGTTTTTGATAAATACTGTTTCGACATCCACAGGATACACCCCACACACTCTCATGACCGGACGCCCCGTGAAAGGCACAGAATTTTTATTAGGACTTGACTTGACCAGCCCCGAAGTGACGGCCCTCACACACGCAGTAAAACAGTTAGTCGAAAATGTAAAAACAGCTCAGCTAGCAGCCGCAGTAAGATTAGGCACTAGAAAGAAACAGAGCAAGGCCTGTTTCGACAAGACAGTGCATGCGACTGAGTTTGAGGTAGGACAGCAGGTCATGCTCTCCATTTACAACCCCAGCACATTCCTGTCACCAAAGTATTCGGGTCCGTACTCCATTGCGGACAAAGTAAGCCCCTCCGTGTATAAAATTAAGTACCCCAACGGAAAGATTGTGTGGTTCCATATTAACCAGCTTAAGGCATATGGCCCACAGTCTAACCACGCACACCACATCATGCTCGACGCAGCAGACCACACCCCGCCCACACCCAACGTATCCCCACCCTCCCCCAACCGTCAACCTCACCCACGGACTCGTCCTCGACTCCACCCCCGAACTCTAGACTCCGCCCCGGAACACCCACAGACAGCAGCAGCAGAGACAGCGACTGTGACACAGACAATAGCCACAGCACGCCTCCCTACTATCCCCATGCAACAGGACCCACACCCAGCGAATCTGAACACGATTCGAGTGATCCCTTCCTGATCACATTCCTCAACAAACCCCACCAAAGACCACCGCCCTACGATGACGACCCCGACTCCGTCCCCACAGAATTAGATACAACTTTTTGGCACCGTGACAATTCATCCAGGCTCGTCCGAAACGACGAGACGGACCCTAAGTCACACCATGCAGCTTTATCAACCCTCACCCATTCCAGAGTGTGGCATCCGGGTGAAGAGGACGAATTTGAGTCTGACTCCCAAAACGAGAACCCCTTTGCAACCCCGTTCGCAACTGATAACTGAGGTGTCCAGATGATGTTTTAAAAAGAAACCGCTTGGGAGAAACGGTGTGCGTTCTGATGGAACCTGCAGCATGTTGTTCAATGTTGTTTGTTAGTGTTATTGTTAAATGTTGTTTGTACACACGGAAGTTCCACGGCCACACGCCATATTTGTCGGCAGAAACCTGTGAAAACTTGCCAGCACGCTTATCGGCAGAAACCGCTGAGAGCTTGCTGGCCCCCGTTCATAACTGCTCTTCTGGTTCGACGGTAGAACCTTTACAGCAACCCCCCACGATGACTACATTTTTTGCCCGTTCTTGCTGGTTGCCCAGGCAGTGGAGAAACGGCTTTGTTCTCCGCCCTGCCTGAGGCCCCCCCCCTCTGGTCAGCTACACTCGGGTAGAGCACATACGGCATTGATCACCGTCCTACCCGGGGATTCCATCCAAATCTTACCCGTCGTGGCCCATACGCACCTCGTTTCGGCACTCTTGGTTCAAAAAGTTTTGTTTTGTTTTCGGGCAACCCTTAGGTTGCCATCCCTATGCTATTTACATCCTCAAACATTTGGATGGTAAATCGCACAGCCTGCGAGACAGCTCGCACTATTTCAGTATTTCTTTTAAGTGTGTCCAGTCCACATTTTCGGTTTAAAAAAAAAATGAGGGAGTCACACGTGGTGACAAATTATAAAGGGAAATTGGCACTACAAGACAGACATGCTAACACACGAGATATTAACCAAGATAGTAACAGAAACTATGCTTGATCCACAGAATTCCAGAAGCTACAGGAAGAAAGAAGAGACGAAAAGGAAAGAAGACAACAATGAAGACGTCATGCGTGTTTTTCGTCGTTATTGTCATTTGTATCCAGTTCTGCATGAATGCGAACCCCCTGACCGCTACCACACAGGCCGTGAATGATTCCCACCCCTACCATACATTACACCCTGAAATAGTTAACCCCGAGATAGTCACCGACACACCATCATGGTGTGATACGTTCATAACCTGGTATTCACTATCATACGTAATTGAATCCCTTCTAGTATTGGAGATACTCTGCAGCATCGTGCAGACTATCCGCGTGAGGAAATGGCGAAGGAGAACCTACCGCTCTCGCACCCCGGTATACAGGATAAGATCCCCTATTTTTGGTTATCACCAGGACCCCAAACCCTTTCATCTACAATAAAGAACATTTTTGTTGCATCTTTTGTAAACAAAGACATGTGTTTTGTTTACAACGGAAATATTGTACAGCTCTGTGCTTGACTGCCAAGTCAAGATAGTTAGAGAGATAGTTAGAGGTACCGTTTTTTTGTTGTAATGCATTTCCCTGTCTGACATAGCTCCACTTAGAATTGTTAGTTCAAGATTTTTCATACATGGTTATGGTCAGTGTAGAGGCCATGGAAGAGTGCTCGCTGGGTCAGGAAGTGAAGACAACGCAGTTATGTGATCCTTCACGCTTCGCGTTAGGGATCTGAAGGAGGGAGTATAGCCACCTGGGTTGGCCACTTCCCGACTTAAAATGGAGAACCGCAAAGACTACAGGGAAATTCAGCCAACACAGGCAAAAACTGGCAAGTGCAGAAATCCTGTGTATTAGAACTTGCAAAAGTCCAGACAGCACTGAAACTCACAGCCATCTGCATACTAATGAGCGATCCCCGGGTACAATGGAAACATTTAAGGTGAATAAGGCCAAGCCAGACTCCTCGGCGCTAGCAGGAGCCAAGACAAAGGAAGGCCAACGGACACTCAGGGACCGCCCAGTGATCAGGGAACAACTCCAGTATTGGAGAAATCGATCCAAGTGATCGAAACGTAGTCCAATCACTTGGAACCAGATACGGGGTCCGCCCCGAATGGCGCGAAGCCCCTGGGGACTATAAAGTAGAGCCCCCAAGTTCAAATCGGTCTTCTTGGCAGGGTCACTCAGCAACTCGAATCAACCCTTGAGAGCGAACTGTCTAAGCTGCCGCATAAACCAAGTAAGTCTCCAGTCAACGCACGCTACGAGATAGGTGCTTCTAGCTACCAGTCCATACCAGCTTTTGAATCCTGTAGACTCAGATCGAACAAAAGGCCATTTGTTCCCCTGACCTGGTGGGCCAGTTCCGAAGCTAAGTATAGGTCTTTTAGTGATAGAGAATAGTCTAGAAAGTAGAGTTTATGCATGAGTAGTGATTTACTGTGTATAATAAATGTGTTTTGATTTGAATCTTACTAATTGGTGTGTTGAGTTATTAATCAGTACTTGAACTTGAACCTCGTGGCGGTATCATAAAGATACCTGGCGACTCTAGAGCAAAGGTTATAGAAACAGAGCAAATTCAGTAAAGACCCAATGGGCAACGATTTAAGAGCCAACCAAAGTTAGCAACAGTTCCCAGCAGGACACCATTTTAGTATAATACTTTGGAAGCAGAAATATGGAAGATATATTATTCAGATAAATAAAGCAATTTTTATTGATGCTTTATGATGTTTTATATTTCAGATAAATATTTATATTTGCGGCGTTTTCCAGTTCACATGTTATTCTACAATAATTGACTGGATAGTTTACGGTTTATTTTAAAAATGGAGGCATGGTTGAAATAGTTCAGAGCATGTCTTTAGATCGGGAACTTACCAGAGGTGCAAGTAAAGTGTGAATATTCCATCCCTTGGGAGCAGTTGTAATTGTAAACTTCATTTTGTTAAAAAGTATTTTGCAATTATTGGGGGGCAATTATTCAGAAGAAGCCCAGAGAAACGGAAGGGGATTTTCCAGCCATTCTCGCTATCTGAATGAATCTTCCAGTTCAGCGAGCGGCGAACACACCCATCCAAAGTTTCCTGGCGTTGAGGGGTGGGGGGTGGGAGGCGGTGGCGGGGGGGGGGGTGAGGATTCAATGGGAAGTCCCATTGACAGTGGTGGGACCAGAAGATTCCGTCGCTGGTCAATGGTGGGCCATCTCCTGCTACTGAGAAACCCACCGGGGGGGGGGGGGGGGGGGGGGGGGGGGGGGAGAAATCTCCCCATTGTGTCAGCGGAAACACTGCTAGTTGGATTAATGTTCCTGGGTTTGCACTCATCATCCATCAATGTTATGGCATGACCACACAGTAATTGAAGGCCCTTATTTGTATAGTTTTTAAGCCTGTCTTCACTTGTTCCTCATCAAACAGCATGGCCATCCCTGACATAACTATCAACTTTAATTCATGAAGTTTCGAATTTATTCGAACTAAGCTGTTCAAAGAGATATTTCAGCCTTGCATCGTTTTAGCTAAGGATATGGGTACTGTTATATCTCTCATTTTTTCTCTGATTGGACATAATTAGCTTTCTTTTCTCTTCCATTCTGTGCGTGTTGCCCTCTCCATTCTCCTCCACTAATTGCTACAAATAGGAAGTCTATAGCAGTATTATTCTTTGGGACTGTCTCTTTAATTTGGGGTAAAATGGAACAATGAAGGAGGTCATGTGGCCTGTTCTGAATTTTGTCAAAAGTTTGCCAAAACTTACGCACCTTATTCTTGAAGGGTAAAGGAAGGGCTGGTGGTGGAGGTGGTAGTGGGGAGGGCGGAGGGGGGGGGGGGGGGCTGTTTTACTGGGAAGAAATTGCAAGACACTCGCACATCTAAATAATAAGATGAGCTGTTTGTCAGTAACCAAGTCCCAGAAAGGTGTTAGGAATATCAGGTTTAGTAAATGGTTATACTTCAAACTGACTCTTTAATTAATAACATGAAGTTGGGAATCTAGAGGATAGCAAATCAGCATTTCTAGATACATCCAAGGCCCATGTGATACATATTGTCATGGAGAAGGGATATGAGGAAGGCAAGAGCCCATAGGAAGCCATTGTAGGATTGGATAGCAAGTTTTCAAAAACAAATCACTGAGCATCACATACATGATACATGGCCGGCGTACAAAGAATCCATGGGAGTAGAAAGAGAGAGGCAGCAAGACTCGATTGTTCATCACGCTGGTTGTGGGTGGGAGCTCACACTTGGATTGTAGAGACCAAGTCCTTTGGGGTTGAAACAAAGCAGGAAGATTTGCATAGCTTTGTCTCGAGAGGAGAACTTCCAAATTGTTCCCCTCATGAATGTTAGTTCTGGGATTAGGAGTGACCTGCTGGGTAAGGAAAATAAAAGACGCAAGCCATCAGGAGCTAAGAATCATTTTGGATTGAATCTGAGAGAAGGAAATACATGCTTAAGGGACAGATTAAAGTATATCTCGGGCAGGGGGAGTTTTGGTCATTGTAAGATTTAAAAGGTTGATCTTTTCTGTCTCTTAGAGTTGACGTTGCCTACTGCAACAGTGTTGTGAATGTTGCTTTTAGTTTGTGTGCTACAGTGTCTTACAGTGTTACATGGAATCATGTTTTTTTCCTTGACTTCTATCCATCTCTGCCTCGACGTCTAATTTTGTTACGCTGTCTCCTCCAACATTTTGGTCTTAACATTACTTCTGCCTCTCTACACCTAACTTAGAGCATCTGCCATGATAGTGTTATGTTTCCTTTGATGTACTGTGAGCAACACCACAGGATATCCACTGATTTTAATTTAAAACATAATTTGTTTTGATGTATGGTTCTAAAAATTAAACACGATCCCAGATGTATCCAATCTGCATCTATCTTGCTGGCTATGTATTCCCACTGCCATCAATTTATAGGTTTTAACAGTCTTGGTTCAGTGCTTCCCAATTCATGCAGTGTTAAGCACAGACTACTTTACATATGGATTACTTGTTACCATGTTAATTTAAACACAGTTTATGTATCAACAAATACCTTCAGGCCAAAGGCGAAATCCTCAGGCCTTGGATCTATTATGTTCAGCTCATGCCAAATGTTGTCACAGACTTGGAATAATAAGGAGATGTCCTTGTTTCTTACTCATTATCCCAGTTAGTGAGGAACATTTTCGGAGAGGATGTTCAGTTTAATCAGAACCCAACCTGATAAATGTCATGGCCACAAAAGTGGATTCTGCAGCAGTGAAGTGAAATAATGGCAGTTGGAATGCGACCCACTTTCTCTGACATGAGCCTTGCTTGCATCTGAAGCAACGCAGAGAAAGCAGCTCGATGCACAGTCGGCCATTTTGTATCACAAAAGTCCAGTTAACATCCTCCCTCAATCAACTACAAGGACTAAGCATCCAATTTCAAGTGCAGTGTTGATTATTTTTGGAGGAGTATTGCAAACTTTTTGGATTTTAAAGGAATAGTGCTGGGTCTTGACAAGGAGGGCAGAAGAGTTGGTTGGCCTTCAGTTATCATAGGCGGCTTTCTCTGCTATATCATTCGGCTAATAGCCATAAAAAGTGAAGGGGCGGTCCAATGATACAACACTGACGAGGCTCTGATTGAGCCCCCCCCTCCCCCCGCCCCGCCCCCCCACCACCACCACCCCCCGCAGCTTAAGATTTAAAAGATTGGGGTGCTGATTTTAAAGGGCTGCCCAGTACAAAAAATTAAACATAGACCCTTCCCCGAACATGACCTTCATCCCTGCACGAACACCGCCTCCCCCATGAAACAACACTCCTGAACACCCCACCCCCGCGTAGACCACCTCCCTATGCAACACCCCAACCCCCATGGAATATTTCTGGCACTACCCTCTGGCACTGCCCATGGGGTAATGCAGGGGGAAGTGTCAGGGGGAAGTTCCGGGGCTCTGCCAGGGGACAGTGCCATGGGAAAGTGCCAGGGGGCAGTGTCAGAAGCTGTACGTGGCCGGTGCCAGGGAGTAATGCTCGGGCATGACTCTCTCCCCATTGAGTGATGCATTCACCTGAACATTTTTAGTGGGCTCTGTTTACCAGGTGCACACCGTGGGTGACCTGTCCTAATTCACGTCAGTGTGCGCTCACGCCGACATGAATTGATTATGTAACGGGAGGAATTGTCAAGTGTAGAGGCCGAAAAGTGAGATATCAATTTATTGTAATAGACTTCCTGACATTGAACGTCGGGGTTCGTGTTACATTATTGGCAGGGACGGGGCCAAATCCAATGGGAAGTCCCGTAAGTGGAAATCACGTTTTCGGCCTCACACGGAATTTTGCAATGCTGTTGCCATTCATGCCCGCTGCGAACGGGAGCGCAAGAATCCTGGGTTTATCCCAGAATTCATTGGCTTCTTACCCTCAAATAGATCATGCGGCAAGCAATGATCTTGCATTCAAAATATGAGGCTTTATTTTCTTTTTAAGTACCCAATTCTTTTATTTGAATTAATTTAGCATGTCAAATCCACTACCTTTGGGTTGTGGGGGTGACACACCCGCAAAACATGGGGAGAATGTGCAAACTTCACACAGGCAGTGGCCCAGGGCCGGGATCGAACCTGGGTCCTCAGCGGCGTGAGGCCGCTGTGCTAACCTCTGCACCACCATGCTGCCCCACCATGCTGCCCCACCCCTGAGAGTTTATCCCATATTATTAAAAATGCATCCTCTGACACCTCCCTCTAAAGTCTCTTCTTTAAAAGAGACATTCTTTGGTGGCTTCACCAATCTTCCTGAGCAAGTGCAGAACATCTTTTTTTTTTAAAGAGTACCCAATTATTTTTTTCCAATTTAGGGGCAATCCTGCATGGACAATCCACCTACCCTGCTCCCCTGCACATCTTTGTGTTGTGGGGGCGAAACCCACGCAAACACGGGGAGAATGTTCAAACTCCACATGGACAGTGACCCAGAGCCGGGATCGAACCTGAGACCTCACCGTCGTGAGGCAGCAGTACTGTGCCACCGTGCTGCCATAGAGCATCTTCTGAGGTTGCCGGGAATACGTTTGCTCCAAGGTCAGTTCCTGGGGATTGTCAGACCATGTTTTCACCATTTGTGGTTCTATAAGAGTGATGTTCTCTTGAGGATTAGGGTATGCAGCCCATCCTCTTAATGAGTTTCTCTCCGTTGAAATCAGGGCAGTTCTATTCCTTCCAATGGCGTCTGACCGTGGCTTGACCAGTTATAGCTTCCCTATTACCGTACCTTCTTGCTACTGATTTTTGATGCATACTCTCTTGTGCTAAGGCACAGCTGATGGTGCATGCTGAACTGTTAAAACCCCATAAGGGAAACTTGAAACAACTGCCTCACAATTGTTTATTTTGCAATCTGCATGGTATGAAGAGAGATTTTGTAATCCAGAAATTATGTCCCTGATTTCTTATGATGATTGTATAATGAAGCAAATGTTTATAATAATCTTAATCACTTTTGTCACAAGTAGGCTTCGATGAAGTTACTGTGAAAAGCCCCTAGTTCCCACATTCCGGTGCCTGTTCGGGGAGGCCGGTACGGGAATTGAACCCACGCTTCTGGCCTTGTTCTGCATTACAAGCCAGCTGTTTAGCCCACTGTGCTAAACCAACCCAATGGTTTATAAATAAATATGAAAAAGAAATACATTTAAACACCACAATGGTTTCACACAGTACCAATATTTTAAGGCAGTTCCAGACAATCTTAATTTAACTATCTTCAGAGCTACTCGTCCTCAGTTCTGTTCAACAACTTGTTATATATCTATAAAATCTATAAAAAAAAAACATTAATTTTTCCCACACAGCTTCTCTCGGTGTGTCTTTTGCGGTTAACCACAGCTGCTCTTCAGGTCCGGCTATGTTCACATTGTTTGCTGGGAGCTGACCAGTGATTGCTGCTGTCTGCTGAGATCTAAAGCAATTACCCCTGTGGGTTTCAGTAACTCCTTAAATGTGTTCTTTCCCTTTCATCTCTCCATTGTCTCACTCATTCTCTTTCGACATGCTCGTTCCCAGGATTTATTAACTTTGGGCACGATTTACTGGCTGCGTCCCGCCGGAATTGGAGCGCGATGCGGCCAGTAGATGCCGGGAGAGGTCTCCCCCAGGCTGCCCAACTAGCCAGATCTCACAAGGCGTTGTGATCAGGGTTCCACCCACAATGGGCGGAATCCAGTTTTGCATATCTAAGTCCCCAGAGACAGCTGCTCCTTGTTCGTTTGGTTGACCTGCAAGAGACAACAGAACAATCAAAGGCTCTGTTTTTCCAAACATGAACTTCTAGAATTGGCTGGTGTTTAGATCAATGAACGTACAGTGGAGGACACAGGAACACCATTCATTGTGTTTGAATGGGTTCCCTTGTGTCGATTCATGTGACAACTCACCAACTTATCATTGCATTCCTGCCTCAGTGTCCACAATGGAGTGGCCACGATTATGGCCTGCCACGTCAAGAGCTTCCTCTTTCATAGACATCAGAATAGCTCAAAGTGTGACTCCAGTGCTGGTTTGGGCTCTTCCCCTGGTGCAGTGGACCCTCTTCTCCAGAGGAACACAGAAGAGGAATGATAGTTGCTCACAAGTACAGGCACAATGTTTAAGTGGCTGCCACCCTATCTGCTGCCCTTGTGGCATTGGGCTACTTGCAAGGTTTGCCAGTGTCAGGCGCAGATCCACTAACAGAGCTGCATTGATTCCTTTAACATGAAGATGTTATAGCTTCATCCTATTTACATCAAAATGATGGAATCCCCATCCCCAGCAGCTACATCCTCACAGTTATACAGATGTTGATCCATAAGGGACCAAAGTGTGGGATACTCACTCTTGCAGAGTGCAGAATGTCATCGATGCACGGCTAAGTTTCTCTGAATGACCCAAAGCTGATTACGTCCTTTGTCCGGTTGGGTTAATCGGGGTAGTCTCATCTGTCTGTCCATGGGGAAGATGACATACTGCCTTTCCCTAGTAGCCTGGAGGAGAACATGCAGGGAGCCCATTATTGAACTGGGGGGCCACCCTGAATCTTCCTCCACCATTCAAACAAAGCATGCCTTTACTCCAGCCTTGGCTACTATACCTGCCTTGCTGACCTCATAGTCCTTTCCCAGTGGCAGGGCTGCCCTGCTGACAGGAAGACTTGAAGGTGAAGGCTGGAGGCAGCTGTAGAGTTGTTCAGAGGCTGATCGACAAGATGGCCGGAGGCAGCGTTCAGATTGTGATGGCCTTTTAAACTTACATAGAACATAGAACATACAGGGCCGAAGGAGGCCATTCGGCCCATCGGGTCTGCACCCACCCACTTAAGCCCTCACTTCCACCCTATCCCCGTAACCCAGTAACCCCTCCTAACCTTTTTTTTGGTCACTAAGGGCAATTTATCATGGCCAATCCACCTAACCTGCACGTCTTTGAACTGTGGGAGGAAACCGGAGAACCCGGAGGAAACCCACGCAGACACGGGGAGAACGTGCAGACTCCTCACAGACAGTGACCCAGCGGGGAATCGAACCTGGGACCCTGACGCTGTGAAGCCACAGTGCTAGCCACTTATGCTATCGTGCTGCCCAAACTTGGCGGCAGCACATTTGGTGGCAGCACATATGACTGCATCAACTGACGAGACTGCCACTGCCTCAGTCCTCGTGTGCTGGCTGTTATTTGACCAGTGGGTGTAAAGTACGACCAAGAAATGCAATTGGAGTGGGAGAGCCAGCACATCCCACCCTTGGCCCTTCCTTCCCCTCCCTGCTGGATCATGGAAGGTTTTGGCAGGAGCAACCAGTTGTGTGTTTAACGTGCAGACTCCGCACAGACAGTGACTCAGCGGGGAATCGAACCTGGGACCTTGGAGCTGTGAAGCGACAGTGCTAATCACTGTGCTACCGTGCTGCCCATAATATAATCATGATAATTTAAAAAATGTGAATAAACACAGTCACTAATAAGTGGTGCATTAGAATAGCCTCATTCTCCTGACTTACCCATATCTACATGACTGGCATTCAAAGTTCAATAAGAAAATCCCTAGTGTGTGACCTGTAATCCATTATTTGGTTACATTAGCCCATTAAGAGACCCTGTGGTTGGCACCAATGTACCTCCCATTCTTTAGTAATGAATTGTATTTGTACCAAACATTTTTTTTAAATGTATGTATTTATATAGATATAATAAATTCAGCTTATTCACATTTTTGAATGCATTAATTCCTTCCAGGGGCTATTTAGCACAGGGCTAAATCGCTGGCTGTGAAAGCAGACCAAGGCAGGCCAGCAGCACGGTTCAATTCCCGTAACAGCCTCCCCGAACAGGCGCCGGAATGTGGCGACTAGGGGCTTTTCACAGTAACTTCATTTGAAGCCTGCTTGTGACAAGCGATTTTCATTTTCAGTCATCTCTCCGACAAACATCATCCTCTCTCGTATCTTAGTTATGTGACAACCAAGAGTCATCAGAATCTCTCCCCGGCAATCAACTAGTTTAGTCTAAACATTGAAGCCCCCCCCCCGGCTTCCATCCATTGACCTTTTCCCTCAAAAACCACAGAGGGTGGAATTCAATCGCCCTGTCGTGGTGGGGGCAGGGCCAGAAAATACGGTTGGCCGTTCAAAACTCCATTAACTTCGGCAGGTCCAGAAGGTCCCTCTATCAGGAGGGGCCATAAAAATTCCACCCAGACTAATAAAGATTTCTAACATAATATTTTTAACCTTGCACTTTATCTTCACTCATTCATTGGGCTTTGGTATTGCTGGGAAGGCTGCACTCATTGGGCTTTGGTATTGCTGGGAAGGCTGCACTCATTGGGCTTTGGTATTGCTGGGAAGGCTGCACTCATTGGGCTTTGGTATTGCTGGGAAGGCTGCACTCATTGCCCTTTTGAAAGTGATGGTGAACTGCCATCTTGAACCACTGCAGTCTATGTGTTGGCAATACTCCCATAATATTGGTACGAAGGAATGCCAGGATTCTGATCCAGGGAGGATGATGGGACAACGGTATGTTTCCAAATCCGGATGGTGTAAGACTTGGAGGGGGATTGGAGGCAATGTTTTTCCCCTGCATCTACTGCCCATGTCATTTCGGTATCTATTATTTGATACACATTGAAGCTGTGGGGCGGTCTTTATGTGCATGCTTAACATGGTGGATGGGTTACTCATCAAGTAGGTTGCTCTGTCCTGGATGGTGACAACCTTCTTGAGCTTTGCAGATGGCACAAAGCTGGGGAGGCGGTGCGGGGGGACAGTAAGCTGTGAGGAGGATGCAGAAATGCTTCAGTTTGATTTGGACAAGTTGAGTCAGTGGGCAAATGCAGTATAATGTGGATGAATTCCTGGATGGATTCCAAAGTCCATTTTCTGCAGGTAGACATGTTAGTATGTTGCATCATCCCCGTGCCTAACCAGGTACAACAAGCTACACGGTGGACCGGCCTACACTGCAGCCCCTGCCCCCGCATGTCTCCCTCCCCCCATCCCTCCTCTCCCATCCCCACACCGAACCCCGGCCTTTCCCCCTGACACTCTGCCCTGTGCACCGCACTCCTGGCCCCATGGGGGCCTCTGGTCCCGGCACCCATCCCTGCCTGGTGGCTGGCAGTACCCCTGCGAGAGGTATGTGCTGCAGCCCCCATCCAGCATCCATCCTCCTGTGGGGCTACTCTGGGCATCCCCCTTGGGTGGGCCACGTAATGCCCTGTTGGCGGGTGGTGGCCGGTTGTGGGGGGGGTTTGGAGGGGGTGGAAGGGCGGTGGAGTGTGGGGGTGATGATGTGGAGGCACCTCTGCGAGCGGTGCCACTCTGCGCATCCACGGGCCACGGTGGTCAGTCAGTGGGTGTACAGCAAGATGACTGTCTTGGAGGCCGTGGCAATGGACACCCAGGTCCCGGGGGGGGTGTCACTCCAAACCCATGGCCCATCCCCTAGTTGCTGCCCGCTACTCCCATCCCCCCGGCCTGGCAGATGACCCCCCAAGCCAGCCCTGCCAGCGGCTAGACCGGCAGCCCGCAGTCACGCCTCTGGGACCAAGTCCTCTCTCCTCTCTCTCTCCCTCAGAAGCCATGGCGTCCTTTTCCCGATTTTTAAAACCAGGGGCGAAATTCTCCGTTATCGGCGGAAGGTCCGCCGATCGGCGCAAAAAACGGCGCAAATCCGACTTGCGTCACGTCGGAAAACTGGGTCGATAGTCTTCGGCCCGAAATGGGCTAGCAGCGACGTAACGGGATCCGCGCTTGCGCAGTGGTTCACGCCGTGCAGCGTCATACGCGCTGCACGGCGTGACGGCTCATAAGGGCGTGCTGCTCCCCCCCGCCCGACCGCAACACCCGACCGCAACACCCGACTGGATGGCTGGCCGTCGTTCAGCCCCGAGGTTCGAGGCACGCGATGTGGAGGCGCTCCTGGACGCGGTGGAGCAGAGGAGGGACGCCCTGTATCCCGGGCACGGCCGCAGAGTTGCCCCACGCACAGCCGGCGTCTGTGGAGGGAAGTGGCAGAGGCCGTCACCGCTGTGGCCCTGACACCACGGACAGGCACCCAGTGCCACAAGAAGGTGAACGCCCTCGTCAGAGCAGGCAGGGTGAGCCTCCCCATATCCCCCCTCCCCCATACACCCCTCCCCCATAACCCCCCTCCCCCATATCCACCCCTCCCCCAGATCCCCCTCCCCCATATCCCCCCTCCCCATATCCCCCTCCCCCATATCCCCCCCTCCCCCATATCCCCCTCCCCATATCCCCCCTCCCCATATCCCCCATATCCCCCCTCCCCCATATCCCCCCTCCCCCATATCCCCCCTCCCCCATATCCCCCCTCCCCCATATCCCTCCCTCCCCCATATCCCCCTTCCCCATATCCCCCTCCCCCATATCCCCCTCCCCCATATCCCCCCTCTCCCCCATATCCCCCCTCCCCCATATCCCCCATATCCCCCCCTCCCCGTATCCCCCCTCCCCCATATCCCCCCTCCCCCATATCCCCCCTCCCCATATCCCCCCTCCCCCCCATATCCCCCTCCCCATATCCCCCATATCCCCCCTCCCCCATATCCCCCTCCCCCATATCCCCCATATCCCCCCTCCCAATATCCCCCCTATCCCCCTCCCCCATATCCCCTCCCCCATATCCCCCCTCCCCCATATCCCTCCCTCCCCCATATCCCCCCTTCCCCATATCCCCCCTCCCCCATAACCCCCTCCCCCATATCACCCCTCTCCCCCATATCCCCCTCCCCCATATCCCCCCTCCCCCATATCCCCCCTCCCCCATATCCCCCCTCCCCCATATCCCCCCCTCCCCATATCCCCCCTCCCCCATATCCCCCATATCCCCCCCACCCACATATCCCCCCTCCCCATATCCCCCTCCCCCATATCCCCCCCATATCCCCCCTCCCCCATATCACCCTCCCCCATATCCCCCTCCCCCATATCCCCCCTCCCCCATATCCCCCTCCCCATATCCCCCATATCCCCCTCCCATATCCCCCATATCCCCCCTCCCCCATATTCCCCCTCCCCCATATCCCCCCTCCCCCATATCGCTCCATCCCCCATATCCCCCCTTCCCCATATCCCCCATCCCCATATCCCCCTACCCCATATCCCCCTCTCCCCCATATCCCCCCTCCCCCATATCCCCCCTCCCCCATATCCCCATATCCCCCTCCCCATATCCCCCCTCCCCATATCCCCCCTCCCCATATCCCCCCTCCCCCATAACCCCCCCACCCCCATATCCCCTCTCCCCATATCCCCCCTCCCCCATATCCCCCCTCCCCCATCTCCCCCCCATATCCCCCCTCCCCCATATCCCCCCTCCCCCATATCCCCCCTCCCCCATATCCCCCATATCCCCCCTCCCCCATATCCCCCTCCCCATATCCCCCATATCCCCCCTCCCCATATCCCCCATATCCCCCCTCCCCCATATCCCCCCATATCCCCCCTCCCCATATCCCCCCTCCCCCATATCCCCCCTCCCCCATATCCCCCCTCCCCATATCCCCCCTCCCCATATCCCTCTCATCCCCCTCCCCCATATCCCCCCTCCCCCATATCCCCCCTCCACCATATCCCCCATATCCCCCCTCCCCCATATCCCCCATAACCCCCCTCCCCCATATCCCCCCTCCCCATATCCCCCCTCCCCATAGCCCCCCTCCCCCATATCCCCCATATCCCCCCTCCCCATATCCCCCCTCCCCCATATCCCCCATATCCCCCTCCCCATATCCCCCCTCCCCCATATCCCCCCTCCCCCATATCCCACCCTCCCCCATATCCCCAAGTGAATCCAGCCCTAACCTTAACCTCTGCAATGCACGCGCAACCGATGGCGTGCATTCATATACCTGCCTAACACTGTTGCCTTTTACCCCTGCCCCCCCCCCCCACAGGAGAAGCGCGCACACAACAATAGGGAGCATGTGAGGACTGGAGGAGGGCCCACTGATGAGAGGCCACTGACCGTACACGAGGAAAGGGCCCTGGAACTGGCTGGCGGACCTGAGGACCGGGAGGTTGCTGATGCAGAGGTCGGGGGCGTACTAGCGAGTGAGCCACCGACAGCCCGTCCCCATATCCCCCCTCCCCTATATCCCCCTCCCCCGTATCACCTGATCACTGCCTGATGCCTAACCATGCATGCTTCATTGTGTATCGCAGGACCAAACGTCCAGGCACCCATCCCCGCAGATGCAGACCGCCCGCAGGATGACCCTCAGAGACCACAGGAGACGGAGAGACCCACACCCTCCAGCATGCGACGCCCGCAGGATGCCCCTCGGAGACCACAGGAGACGGAGAGACCCGCACCCTCCAGCATGCGACGCCCGCAGGATGCCCCTCGGAGACCACAGGAGACAGAGAGACCCGCACCCTCCAGCATGCGACGCCAGCAGGATGCCCCTCGGAGACCACGGGAGACGGAGAGACCCGGACCCTCCAGCATGCGACGCCCGCAGGATGCCCCTCGGAGACCACGGGAGACGGAGAGACCCGGACCCTCCAGCATGCGACGCCCGCAGGATGCCCCTCGCACACCACGGGAGACGGAGAGACCTGGAGCAACAGGGAGACGACACCCCCGTCACATGCGGGAGCGACCACCCAGCGACGAGGGGGGCAGCCACAGGCCCCCGTCACATCCGAGCCAGGACACCACTACCCAGGACACCACTACCCAGGACACCACTACCCAGGACACCACTACCCAGGACACCACTACCCAGGACACCACTACCCAGGACACCCCTACCCGGGACAGCACTACCCAGGAAGACGAAATACCGGACAGTGACTCAGAGTGGATGGGTGGAGACGAACCCCCACCCCAAAGTGCCATGGACTCAGAGTGGGACGAAGAGCACGACACAACGCCACTGCTGTCACCAACACCCTCCACCATCGCAGAAACACGCACCACGGTTGGGCACTTTAGTGATGAGGCGTCTGGTACACTCACTGGTGCGCACAACACAGCCGTCCCGGTACAGCAGGTGGAGGTAGGAGCAGCAGAGGGACCGGGCTGTCGGAGGGCAGCCCAGGCCAAGCGAACATCTGCCGCCCAGATGGATCCCGTGTTCCTGCAGTTACCACACCCACACATAGATCCGATGCAACCACCAACCCGGGGACGAGCGAAGAGGGTGACGGGCGGCTTGCGGCGGCTGCGGTCGCAGGTGGAGGAGTCCACCCGCGTCCAGGAGCTGGGAGTGGTGCCGGTCATGGGTGCCACCCAGGCCGACACCGCACGGGTGGCGTCCGCGGTGGAGGCAATGGGTGCGACGGTGTCAGACATGGGGAACGGTTTGCGAGGCCTGGGGCCTTCCGTGCAGGCGGCGTCTGTGGCCCAGGAAATGGCTGCCCTCTCACAGGAGGCCATGAGCCAGTGCCAGCGCCAGATGGCAGAGGCGCTCAACGCCATAGCCCAGTCTCTGCAGGCCATGGCCCAGTCTCTGCAGGCCATCGCTGAGGGCATCGGCGCCAGTGGCCATGTGCGAGCCGGCGTCGCACTGTCACAGACAGGGTTTGCCAACCCCCTGGGCTCCATGGCTGCAAACCTGCAGACCCCTGTCGATACCAGCACGGGCCTCCAGGACTGGCAGCGCCAGATGTTGGGGGGGCGTTGGATGGCCAGTCCGTTCGCATCCCCCACCCATGTAGAGGCCTGGGGGCCATCGGGCACCCCGAGGGAGGAGGAGGTGGTGTGGTCCATCCCGGCTCCCTCTGTAGGGGAGGTCCCGGTACACCGCGACACCTCGGACTCCCCACCTTCCGTCCCAGGTACATCGGGTGGGCAACGGGCAGGACAGGCTGGCAGCTCGCCATCCCAGTCGCCCGGGCCGCAGCCTGGCCCATCTAGGCCAGGACGCCCCAGGAAACGGCCGCCAAAGGGATCCAGTGTCAGAGGGCAGGAATCACAGGAGTCCACCTCCAGTTCTGCTGTACCGTCTGGGGAACCACGTAGACGTAGTCAAAGGGCCCGTAAGGCCAAACAATTAGACACTGAGTAAGTTGGCACGGGTGCAGGGCACAGATGAGTTTTAGGGGCTAGGGCACGTGCATGAACTCCTTTGGTTATTAAAGTCAATGTTACACCTACCGAAGCTGTCTTTGTGCTCTGTCCAAAGTGTGCGGGGGTGTCATGTACGTTGAGCGCAAGTGTGTGTGTGAGGGGTGGTCTTACCTCAGCCCCAGGTGAGTCTGCCCCCTTCCCCCTGGGCCGCCATCAACATCCCCCGGGCAGAGGACGGGACCGTGCGCTGCAGTGTCACAGCCGCATGCAGGGATGGTCCGGGTGGATGGTGGTACTGTGGCCATGGGTCAGACATAGTCCAACGATGTAGAGCCAGGAGCTCATCGCAGGGCGGGTTGTCATCATCCTCCATGGCCTGCGATAGACACGCGTCCACCCGCAACTGTGTGAGCCCGGCCCGTTGTGCCGCAGGTGGATCGGCAATGGGGGGGGGTGGTGGTGTGCATGCGGGTGGGGTGGGTGGGGTTGGGGGGGGGTGAGGGTGCTGGGTGGGTGGATGGGTGGGGGGTGTGGGTGGTCGGCTGTTGCCATGGTGTGCGGTCTGTGGCCATACTACCCGATTCCCACGCCCATCTAGTCAGTGAAGCGGGCGTCTATCAGTCTGTCCCGTGCCCGCTGGGCCAGCCGGTAACGGTGGACAGCCACCCGCCTGTGTCTACCCCGTCTGCCCTGACCATTGCCCCCATCCCCCTCATCTGGGGAGGACTGGGCCTCTTCCTGCTGCTCCTCCACTCCGCCCTCCTCTGCCTGCGGCACATCGCCCCTCTGCTGGGCTATGTTGTGCAGGACGCAGCACACCACAATGATGCCGTCGACCCTATCTGACCGATACTGGAGGGCGCCCCCAGAGAGGTCCAGGCACCTGAAACGCATCTTCAGCACGCCAAAGCACCTCTCGATCACTCCCCTTGTCGCTACATGGGCATCATTGTAGCGGTTCTCCACCTCATTGCGGGCCTCCGTATAGGCGTCATCAGCCACGATCGCAATGGGTAGCCCCTGTCGCCCAGCAACCAGCCCCTCAGCCGGGGATGGCGTCCCTCGTACATGCCGGGGATGGATGACCGCGACAACACGAATGAGTCGTGTACACTGCCTTGGTGACGGGCGCAGACGTGCAGGATCATCATGCGGTGGTCGCAGACCACCTGTACGTTCATCGAATAGGTCCCCTTCCTATTAGTGAACACGGCCCTGTTATCTGCAGGTGGCCGCACGGCGACGTGCATCCCATCAATCGCGCCCTGGACCATGGGGAACCCGGCCACGGCAGAGAAGCCCACCGCCCGGGCATCTTGGCTGGCCCGGTCCACGGGGAAGTGGATGTAGCGGTGCGCCATGGCATATAGGGCATCTGTCACTGCCCGGATGCACCGGTGCACCGATGTCTGCGATATGCCGGACAGGTCCCCACTCGGTGCCTGGAATGACCCCGTTGCATAAAAGTTCAGGGCCACCGTAACCTTGACGGACACGGGGAGAGGATGTCCCCCGCCAGTGCCACGCGGTGACAGGTGTGCCAGCAGGTGGCAGATGTGTGCCACGGTTTCCCGGCTCATCCGGAGTCTCCTCCTGCATTCCCGGTCTGTGAGGTCCTGGTATGACTGCCGGGGCCGGTACACACGGGGCGCCCTCGGGTGCCTCCGTTGCCATGGGGCCGTGACGTCCTCCTCCCCCTCCTCATCCTGTCGGTCAGGTGTCCCTCCAGCCTGGGCGGCTGCCGCCTGCACCTCTGCGGCAGCCTGCGCCGCCTCTCTGGCACGCTCCTCCTCCTCATCCAGGGCAACATAGACATGAGCGGCTGCCACCACGGCGGCCAACATCGCTGGATGATCTGAAAACATGACGGCCTGGTGGGGGGGAGGGAAACGACGACATGTCATCATTGCCCATATCCCCTCCTCCCCCCAGCCAGGTGGCATGGACCGCATGGGACCAACTGTTGGAGGCTGGCACCTGGCCAGGTGGACCAACTCACTTGCCCTCCCATCCCCCTCCTCGGCACGGACCCCCCCCCCCCAACCTCCAACCCAGCACGGACCCCCCCCCAACCTCCACCCCGGCACGGACCCCCCCCCAACCTCCACCCCGGCACGGACCCCCCCCCAACCTCACCCCGGCACGGACCCCCCCCCCAACCTCCACCCCGGCACGGAACCCCCCCCAACCTCACCCCGGCACGGACCCCCCCCCCAACCTCCACCCCGGCACGGACCCCCCATCCACCTTCCCGGCACGGACCCCCTCCCGGCACTCCCCCAGAGCCCAGCCTACTCTGACCACCCCCCCCCTCCCGCCGCACACACACACACACAAGCCCAGACACACCTCTCCTCACGCATTCAGACTGCGGCCACGCCATTGCCTGCCCAGAGCCAACCCCCCAGGCCGTCACTCACCCCCACCCTGGTCGGCGTGAACCTGGAGCACCGGGTCACGCCGATGAAAAGGAGGTTTAATTTACGTCGACGTGAACGGTCATCACGTCGACGGGACTTCGGCCCATCCGGAAGGGAGAATATCGGCAGGCCGAAAATCGGCTGCCTTGCGCAGACCCGTGACATTCTCCGCGGCAGCGGCGACATTAACGCCCCGCCGACTTTTCTCCCTTGTGAGACTTCGGCAACCGGCGGGGGGGGGGGTACACGGCGGCCAACGGCCATTCTCCGACCCTCTGGGGGGTCGGAGAATGACGCCCCTGGAGTGAAACGCTCTGTCAGTATTTCTTCCTGGCAGAGGTGGAGCATCGCGGAAGCCCCGGAGAATACCGGGTCAGGCCCGTTAATGACATACAACAGCATTTACTGTACGTGCGGAGCAGAATGCACTGATGCCGCTGTCAAGGCATCGGAGGATGGTATTCTGTCGGATGCCCGGCACCGGTCACCATTTTTGGCTCACTTGCGATTCTCCGCGCAATCACGATTCCAGCATCGTAGGACGGAGAATCCCACCCATAATTGTCAAAAAGTGATGGAAATGGAGTTTAAAGTAAACCAGAAAAATATATACCAATGTTAATCAGTATTCTTTGGAGCTGTTTGGTTTTTCTCCAAAGGAGCCGCTGATGGCAATACTCGTTTAAATATACAAGATTACCCATCTGTGCATGACTCAATGAAACCCTGGTTATTTGGCCAACAAATTGACTCTGAAATAGATTTAATGCATGGCTAGGAAGTGCAGAATATGAATATTTAGAAATGATATTTCCTGAAACTGCAGCCTTTATACGATGCTGATATGAACCATGTCTTGAAGAGAATTTAACCCCAGAGTGTGTTTGCTCAATAATGTTTACCTGCAGAGGTGAATCACAGATTGAAAAGCTCACTCCACTTTAACCCAGACTTTGCAGAATATTTTATTCATTGCTGCAGATATTGTGACATGGTTTCAAAGTTCTTGAAGTTTCAAATTCTTTTAAAGTATACACAAGGCAATAACCGACTCTTTGCTTACACCTGGTGTTCAATGTATTCTTATATGTACACATCGGGTAAATGTGAAGTGCTTGGTCACTTATCTTGGATTACATGGGATATCCAGGATTAGCGGGAATAAATCCAGAGGAATCACTCGACACTCGGGTATGCTTCACATCAAACGGTTTATTATGCTAGCAGGGAGCAGTCCGCTGGGAATATAATAGTAATAATCTTTATTATTGTCACAGGTAGGCTTACATTAACACCGTAGTGAAGTCACTGTGAAAATTCCCTAGTCACCACATTCCTGTTTGGGTACACTGAGGGAGAATTCAGAATGTCCAATTCACCTAATAATCACACCGTTCGGGACTTGTGGGAGGAAACTGTAGCACCCGGAGGAAATCCACGCAGACACGGGGAGAATGCGCAGACTCCGCACAGACAGTGACCCAAGCCAGGAATTGAACCTGGGTGCCTGGCGCTATGAGGCAACACTGCTAACCACAATGCTACCTGTCCGCTGGACATATGGGGTTGGATTCTCTAATCCCGCAGCAGAGTGCCCACGCCATCGTAAACGCCGTCGCATTTTACGACGGCGTGAATGGGCCGACCCACTGGCTAATTGTGGCTCGCAAAAGGGGCCAGCACGGCACTGGAGCAGTTCCCGCCGCTCCAGCTGCTGATCCCGGCGCGAACTGGCACCGCGGGATCCGCGCATGCGCAGTGGCGCCGCGCCAACGTGCCGGCCCCGATGCAACATGGCGTAGGGCGGAAGAAACAAGGTCCCCAGCCAGAGAGGCCGGCCCGCCGATCAGTGGGCCCCGATCACGGGCCAGGCCACATCGGAGGTCCCCCCCAGGGTTGGGCCCTCTCCTCCCCCCCCCACAGGCCGCTCCCAGATCCTTCCACACTGAGGTCCCACCGGCTGAGAGCAGGTGTGGACAGCGCCGGCGGGACACAGCGTTTTTACGACGGCTGCTCGGCCTATCCCGACCGGCGGCGCGCCAACCACGCCGGCACCAATGGCGCCGATTCTCCACTTTGCGGAGAATCGTGTGCCGGCGGCAGGACACGATTTACGCCGGTCGCGGGGATTCTCTGGCCCGGTCCCGGGCTGAGAGAATCCCTCACATGAAATCCTAAATATTTTATACGATCATGGAAACAGCTATGCAGCCCATGTTGGCTGGATACAATTCAATAACAATTATTGGTTGTCAGGCAGCATGGGTCTGGGTGACCTGCTCAACGACAGGTGGAGGCCCCCGCATCAACTGTCCTTGGGTTCTGTGGTTCTGTGTTACAAGCAGCATTCCTCAGAGGCAGCTATGTCATGGGAACTAACAACATTTCACAAATGGTCAAGTCCATTATTCATAATCATAGATTCAGAGAATTATAGAATTTACAGTGCAGAAGGAGGCCATTTGGCTCATCAAGTCTGCACCGGCAACGAGCACCACACTTAAGCCCCCGCCTCCACCCTATCCCCGGAACCAGCAACCCCACCTAAACATTTTTTGGACACTAAGGGCAACTTAGCATGGCCAATCCACCTAACCTGCACATCTTTGGACTGTGGGAGGAAACCGGAGCAGACATGGGGAGAAAGTGCAAACTCCACACAGACAGTCACCCGAGGCTGGAATTGAACCCGGGATCCTGGAGATATGAGGCAGCAGTGCTAACCACTGTGTGCCGCCCTAAACCCCATGATGCCTCACAAACTGCTGTTTCGCTTTGAAGCAGGTTTTAGGATTGTATAGGCTTGTTAGTGTGTATTATGGTATGTGTGTTAGTAAGTGTGTATAATTACAGTTAGTGTGTGTGCATTATTACTGTTTATTTGTAATTAGTGTGTGTCTATAGATTGTGCATGGATATGCATTCAACACACATAGAAATATTACAGGTGGCTCTGCCCTGCCCCTACGCCTCCATACAGCACAGAAACAGGCCATTCGGCCCAGACTGTCCATGCTGGTGCTTATGTTCATTTAACTCTCCTCCCATGTCTCCTCATCTGTCATTGTCTAGTTTCTCCTTAAGTTCATTCGTACTATTCACTCTAACCACTCCCTGTGGAAGCGAGTTCCACATCCTCACCATTCTTTGCATAAAGAGGTTTCTTCTGAATTCCCGTCTGGATTTCTGACTATCTTATATCATTGCCTTTGGTTAGGCTCTTCCCCACAAGAGGAAACATTCTCTCTCCATCCACACTATCCAAGATTTTCATAAGAATAAAGACCTCATCACCCGTCAAACTGTTCATTTATGAGAGACTAAACCTATTCATTCTTTGCTGTTATCCGTGCATTTGTTGAATCATCATTGCAAATCTTTTTTGCATCCTCCCCAGTGCCTCTATGTCCTTCTTATAACATGGCAATCAGAACTATATGACGTACCCTTAAGTATGGTCTAACCAAGGTTTTATACAGGTCTAGCACAATTTCTCGCCTTTCAAATCTATCCTCCTAGAAATAAAGCATAGTGCTTGGTTTGCCTTTTGGTGTATTTCTACTCAGATCCCTTTATTCCACTCCCCACCTAGGTTTGCAACTGCCAAGTAATAAGTGTCCTCCATATACTTCCTACCAAAATGTTGAACCTCACAGGTATCTGTGTTGAGCCCCATTTGCCAACCATTTGCCCAATGTTGTCTCCGTTAAATTCAAGGATGGCATCTGACAGGCTTGGTGAGTCTTCAGATGACTGAGGTGCTCAGCTCTGGATCTCAAGGTTATTCCACAATGGGGGCATGTTGTTAGGCTCAGGGTGGAATTCACAGCCCCAGGTTGGCTTGTCTGTCCTTCTTCTTTCGTTCTGCCTCCTGGTGGAGCCATGCCAGTGGTCCACAGCCTTTTCCAGTCAGTGGTGTCAATGCCTCCATGATTTAAAGTGGCCTTGACTGTATTCTTATACCTTTTCCTTTGGCTGCCCTGGGAGTGTTGGCCAATGGAGAGCTGGAAGAAGGGAATCTTCAAAGGGAGGCATTTCCAGGCACCCGGATGCAACGGTCCATCCATCAGAGTTGATTTCGCAGGAGTAAGGCTTCAATGTTGGTAGACGCAGCTTCATAGAGGACGCTGGCTTGGTCTGGCGATCCTTCCATTTCATCTCCAGGATTCAATGCAGGAACCACTGATGGAAGCTTTCAATGATCTAATGTAGCATCAACAGTGCAGGAGGAGTGCAGCCCCGCTTCCTTGTGGCAGGGCTAGGTTGAGAACGCTCATAGAGGGCAGGCATTTAAACTGCAGATTTGTATTGAAGACAAAAGGCAACACATTTAACACGTGTGTAGTAGCTTTTATAACAGTTTTATTTGCTCTTTCTTTTATACGGGCATTGCTGTTGTTATTCGTTATTTTTAAGTAATTTTTTTAATGGTTAAAGGTGATTATTTATAATTGAACACAGGTTTTATTATTTGTTTTAAATCTGTGAATCTATTTAAATCTGCACTATATTATTATATAACCTTATGCATGGCATGTTTAAAAGTGTTTGCATGTTTAAATTTAGATTATGATCATTAGATTTTAAAAGCAACCCATGGCTAAATTGCCCCTTGGGGCGGGATTCTCCCCTACCCGGCGGGGCGGAGGGTCCCGGCGTCGAGGAGTGGCGTGAACCACTCCGGCGTCGGGCCGCCCAGAAGGTGCGGAATCCTCCGCACCTACAGGGCCTAGGCCGGCACCGGCGGGGTTGGCGCCATGCCAACCGGCGCGGAAGGGGCTTGGCGCTGCGCCAATCGGCACAGAAGGGGCTTGGCGCCGCGGCAACCGGTGGCGAAGGGCTTCTGCATGCCGGCGCGAGTTGGCGCATGCGCGGGTGCGCCAGCATGTGCTGGCATCATCCCAGCACATGCACAATGGGGTTCGTCTCCGCACCGACCAGGGCAGAAGTCCACAGTAGCCGGTGCGGAGGGAAAGAGTTCCCGCACGGCACAGGCCCTGGTGCCGTGAGGCAGCAGTGCTAACTACTGTGCCATGTCACCCCTCAATAACCTCAACTAATAACCTCAACTTTTACTAATTTCTTGCAATAAAATATATTTTTTCATTGAAACATAACGGTCAATAAAATATATTTTTCCACAAAATACAACAGTTCTGTCTGTTTTTAAAGAGCAGGGGAGGAAAAGAGGCAGGGGAAGAGAGGGAGGAAAGGGAGAGAGGGGGAAGGAGAGAGAGGGAAGGATGGAGATGAGGAGAGAGAGAGAGGGTTCAGAAATATCAATTGTTAATTTTACAAGCTCGAAGTCCAAAAGGAGCAGCTGTTGAAGCACACACATCTCCTCAGGCATCATTTTGGGATGTCCTGTACACTCCTTGCCAGGCAGAGATGTAGCCTGACTCTTCTCTCAAGATACCGGCACCTACGTCAAAGCCTTAAAAGAAGTTCAAAGATTTTAAAAAGCAAAGCTATAAGTGTGATGCCACAGTGGAGGTGACGTACAACTACAGATTTTGAATCTGCACTGGATTCTGCAATACCTGTCAGAGAGATAGTTCACATTAGCTTACAGAAGACTTATATATGTCAATTAAGGCATTAAACTGAAGTAATGACTGACGTTTATAAGGATGAACATTACATAAGGAAGATTTTTAAACAACACAACTTAAAATACATTTCAAAATCCAAAAGCACTTTAGCTCTGAAATCACTTGGGAGGACAGACGTGCTAACATCAGTGTCCTTGAAGGAGTCAATAGACCCAGTACTAAGGCCATAATCATCCGAAACCAACTCCGCTGGGCCGCCCATAAGCTGAAGGTATCAGAGTCCCGACTGTCAAAGCAGATTTTCTTCACCCAGTTCACGAAAGGATCCTGAACAAGAGGAGGACAAATTAAGCTCTTCAAAGACACCTCGAAGGCTTATGTCAAGAAACGGAACATAGGCGTCAATGTCTGGAAGACCCCCGCTCAGAAGAAACCTACTTAGAGGAACCTCCTGATTGAAGGGACACAATTCTTCAAAAACACCTTATGGCAAGAGGCCAGGAGAAGGACCTGAGATAGGAATACACGCAACCTACCGTCCAGGGACCGATCCCAAATTTTGGAAAATCCTGTCAAGTGAGCGGTTGAAGATGCGGCTCCAGGATCGGGCTCATCAGCCACGCAAGGACCCACAGAGCTTGTGACCACTAACACGGAGTATTTTAGGTGGACCATCATACTCGTTAGTGAGTGATCACTGCATTCTATCCATTATAGTTCACTTAATAGAATAACATCCTCGTGATAAACCAAAGTTAAAAAAACATTATTTCACTTTTGTGATTCCAAGCTCACTTTATACAGTGCAGTACCTTTTTAATGGAATTAACAGACTCATGACAAGCCAAAGTTTAAAAAAAATAAAAATATATCATCCTTTCACTTTATTTGCATTTTAAAGATAACTATAAATGTTGAACACTAATAATATAAAGCTTTAACCTACAAATGGCTCCTGCCTCTACTCGATGGTTTTGGACCGAGAAATAAAACTGCAAATTAAAAGTTAGAAAAACATACCTAACATCGGGGCAAGTCGACCAAGTTAGCGCTGTCCCTGGATTTTTAATGTCCAGTGCAGTGCATGAAATCAAGCTGTTAAAAAAAAATGGACAGGGAGTTTAAATGGCGTGCGCTTTCAGCACGCATGCCCGTGCATCTGCACTTCCGAGTCATCGCGCTGCGCATGTGCGCTGGATCAGCGACTTAGTTCCGGGATCGTAACGGAAGTTGCGGGCCATTAAATATTTCTGCCATCTCTCTCGGTACCTGTGGTATTATATTTTTACGGCTATTCCTTAATGATTCTGCTCCCATCCCAACCTTCTATTCGGTAATTGATGTCCCTGCAAAATATTTTACTATTTTGTTTTATGTTCCAAGATAATTTAATTTCACAATCCTTCTTTGCCTTCCTTCAGTATGCATTGTAGAAACTCCATTCTCTCATCCTTTTCACTGATCTCTCCTGTTCCAATTAATATCAGGGTAGCTGAACTCCCCCCAGGATTCTTGTTTTGTGACTTTTTTACTCAATTTGTGTGCATATTTCATCCTCCACCTCTCTTCCACTATTAGGTTGTCTGTAAAGTACATCTCTTAGTGTGATTGATTTTTTATCATCTTTTACCTCCGTCCACATAGATTTTACCTTCGATTTGCCAATTGCTGTGTCGCCTTTCTCTACTGCGATGATAATAAGTACAGCTAGTTAACCTCCACTTATTCCCCTCACTATCTTTCCTAAACATGAAAACACATGACATTTGCATGTCTTAATGAATAAGTGTACTATAAATTGAAGAAGCTGCATAATCACCACTGTGCATATTAGATAGCGGAATAGCAGAGTGCGGCGGGAAGCAGCTGGAACAAAATTTCTCATGAATTTTACTTTGGTAGTCACCAGGGAAATTGAAAGGCTTGGGAGGAAATTCCATTGGTTGCCCTTAAATAAATCAGCATTTGCGAGCTGATAAAGCTGCAGCAGTGACAAAGAAGTCAATATTCATTTTTCAAGCTTCTCAGATATACTGGTTATTGCTGGCATGTGCATCTTTTGTACTTACGAAGTAGATTATTTTTGTCTCACATCTAAGACAGCCGTTGACTGCGTGGTCTAGCTTAGTAGTTGACATCTTTGGACCGTGTGTTGTATGTGAAAGAAATCATTGTAACTTTAGTTACATTTCAGAAACATCCCCGAGGAACCAGCGTAAATGGCTGAGAATAATTTTTTTTTAAAAAATTCCAATTAAGGGGCAATTTAGCTTGGCCAATCCACCTACTCTGCACGTCTTTGGGTTGTGGGGGTGAGACCGACGCAGACATGGGGAGAAGATGGAAACTCCACACGGACAGTGACCCGGGGCTGGGATTGAACCTGCGTCCTCGACGCCGTGAGGCAGCAGTGGTAACCATTGATCCACTATGCCGTCTTGGATGAGAGTAATAATTTGCTTTGATCTCCAGAAAATCTGCTGTTCTCCTGTTCAAATTACAGCATGAAATTGGGATAAATCCTCCAGATATTAAGAGCCGGACAGCTGGATCAAACGCAGGGAAAGTAACTTATTTCTTTACTTTGCGTCCAAGACCCATGCTGCGCTGAGGTTAGCAATACACATCCTCAGATCTGCGGTTTCACAGAATCACAGAACTGTTACTGTGCAGAAGAAGGCCATTCGGCCCATCGTGACTGCACCTGCTCCCCAAATGAGCATTATAACTTAGTACCATTCTCCTGTCTTTTCCCTTTAACCCTGAAAATTGTTTCTATTCAAATAATCACCTGATTCCCTCGTGAATGTCTCGATTGAATCTGCCTCCACCACAATTCCAGGCAGTGCATTCCAGACCCAAACCACTCGCCGTGTGAATAAAGCATTTGCTTCTTCTGCAGATCACTTTCATCGAATCATAGAATCCCTATAGAGCAGAAGGAGGCCATTCAGCCCATCAAGGCTGCACGACCCACCAAAAGAGCACCCTGCCTAAGCCCACTACCCCACCCGATCGCTGGAACCCTACCTAACCTGCATATCGTTCGACACTAAGGGATAATTTAGTGTGGCTAATCCATTTAAACTGTGCATCTTTGGACTGTGGGAGGAAACCGTAAAACCCAGAGGAAACCCACACAGTCACGGGGAGAAGGTTGCAACAATTAGAGGGTGACTGATTGGGGACAAAAGTTATCCCCTCTACTTGTAGTTGTTGATTACCTCCTGTGAGGACAGTGGGAGTGTAAGGAGAACTACCAGGAACATCGTAGGGCAGTCCATTGATATGCTGAAGCAAGATTTCCAATGGCTGGACTAATTCGGAGGAGTGCCCCCAATGGATGATGGGGCATGTCAGCATTTTTGTGGTGGCCTGCTGCAAGTTCTATAATATCACAACCATTGCCACCTGGAATTCAACGGCAATCTCAGGAGGAGGAGGGAGAGGAGGCAGGGAGAGGCACCCAGGACATTTCACCTGAACAGGCTGTCCAAATGTGGTTGTTCGGACTCCACTTACCAACTTCCCTTTTTCACCCTGGTTAACTATTCCTCATCATTATAATGCCCTAATAGAGCATCACCTTGGCCAAGACCTGACAATAAAATCCAACACCAATAACTATTCCATAACATCATTATCTAAAAACACATCCCCTTATACAAACTGAAAGGAACTATTCAACAATGTGCATTGCATTAAAGGATGTCTTGCCTTTGCCAGTCCAAGTGCTCCTGCACAAGAATGAATCTGATGATCTTTACCTGAGCTTCCACTGCAGCACTGCAATATTGGGTGTCTTCCATCTGTGCTGCATGGTAATTGGGAGCAGTCATCATGACTTTATAGCTGGATCCACCTTGAAGGTTGAACTTTCACACTGGGATGGATAGATTCTATGGCTCTGCAGTGATATCCTCTTAGAACATAGAACATACAGTGCAGAAGGAGGCCATTCGACCCATCGAGTCTGCACCGACCCACTTAAGCCCTCATTCCACCCTATCCCCGTAACCCAATAACCTCTCCTAACCTTTTTGGACACTAAGGGCAATTTAGCATGGCCAATCCACCCAACCTGCACATCTTTGGACTGTGGGAGGAAACCAGAGCACCCAGAGTAAACCCACGCAGACACAGGGAGAACGTGCAGACTTTGCACAGACAGTGACCCAGCGGGGAATCGAACCTGGGACCCTGGCGCTGTGAACCCACAGTGCTAGCCACTTGTGCTACCGTGCTGCCCTTAAATTCCTTTGTGAAACTTGACAGTGAATACAGGCTGTCTAGCCAGTTGTTCTATCAAAGTCCTCAACTGATTCCCCTGCAGTAGAATTCTTCTTCAACCTGGACCACAAGTTATCCTTTCCCTTTGGCTCAACTGCAGCCTACTCCTGCCTGGCAACTCGCCTGACTCTCTGCTTGCCTCAGAATTCAAGCAGTGCTGGTATCTGTGCTGTTGGCTTTCAGCATTTGATCAAGTGACCGTGTTTCTTTGTCAGAGATTCTTCAGAGGGTTGGCCCCTCTTCTCCTCCTCAGCCTTCTGCTGTTGGCCAGGCTGCAGTTCCTGGGCATCTGAAAGTGTAAAATCAGAAGGGTAGAGTTGAGGCGAGGGATTTGGGGTTATGAAACATGTATTCTGCCTGAACCACTTTGAAATGGGTGCAGGCGAATCGTGCATCATGATTGCCTGAAATGTTTTCAGGAGCAGTCAAATTTTTAGTCCGACAGGTCCACGCTGTCTCATTCTCTTACTTGAGCAAATGTGTGTCCGAATACATTGACTTGACTATGGCATTGAACGAAATATCAAAATGTAAAGTTAAGAGCAGACCTGCATGATTTCAAATTTCAATTAGTGTGACAGATTTTATAAAGTATAATTTGACAAAATCCTCTGTCTAACCACTTGATTATTGTCGTGTGTAGTGATAGCCTCTCATTTTATTCTGGAGCACAGGAGTGCATTACCTCACTGTGCCTTTAATAGGGGAGGTTTGGTGAGCAATCAGCAAAGTCAGCGGTTTCATTTGAGTGATTGGAAGCGGTCAAATCTTGCCTTCTCTGATTGCTCTTCAATAACAAATTGCTATAATCAGTGATTACATTACTACATAACCTGCCCGGGGGAATGGTGTGTGCCATGCTGATGTGTATTTGATCTTGTTATTACATTTAATCCAATAAATCTCCAGAATGAAAAACTTTGAAGTTGCTGAATATCTTGATAATGACAACAAAATACACAAAAATAAGGAAAGACTAAATTGCAGCTCGGCGGCTGCTAGGCCAAGATTTTTCTTGTTAAATTTGTGGTCTTTAAAAGAAAATGGGTGTGATGGATTTGGGGGATTTTGGCACAACCAGGATTGTTCTTGCTGCAGAATTATGCCACTGAGTCCATTAAAGTTCACAGGACCAAGCGAAGGGTCTGCATTTCTATCGTACTTCTGCCACCAAAGACCCTGGAAACACGAATGGCAGCTTGATGGCTGAAAACCAAGTCCACAACTACCTCCTGATAATATGTTCCAGGTGCCTAAAGGACATTAGTGAAGCAGATGGCTTTTTAGGACAATCGACAATGGGCATCATCAAACTATTTTTAAAATTCCAGATTGAATTCAAATTTCACCATCTGCAGTGGTGGGATTTGAACCTGGTTCCCCAGAGCATTACTCTGGGTCACTGGTTTACTAGTCCAGTGACAGTACCATTATTCCACCGCCTCCCCAGCCATAATTTTACTTACCATGCCTGTGGGTTTCCCAATGCTGTGGGGGTGGCCACAATGGGAAACCCCATTGGCTGTTGCAGGAGTGGAGAATCCCACCCCTGTTCCCATTCATATTCATTTTGCATAGCCAGAGAATCACTTGTACTTCTCTTCTCTCGCTATTACCTTTGGGTATTCCCCACGGATTTATCCTTATTCCCTTACATTTCTCATATATGTGCTGCCCCTCAGGAGTATCATCCTAAATAACAACGTCAGGTTCCACATGTAGATTCATGACGTCCAAATCTATCTCACCACCCCTTTCTCTTGTCAGCAGTCCTGCCTTTAATTTATCAGACTGCTTAACCACTATCTGCCACAGGAAAAGCAGAAATTTCCTCCAAATAAATAACGAGAAAACCAAAACCATCGGACGCGGTTTAATGGGATAAAAACAGAGTCTCGTTTTGGGCTCCTATAGCGGAGTCTTTCTCAGTACCTGTAGCACCAAGAATGACCCTGCTATCTAATGGGACTCTGTCATTTTTTTCAGTTCAGGAAGAAATCAGGGTGCCATTTTTAAATGCCACCCTGATCTTTCTACCCCACTTTGACTCCACAGTGGCATCTAGACCCCCCAATTGCTCCAACTTACCTATTAGGGGGACCTCGAGCCCCCTTCCCACCCCACCAATTAAAGGCAGGGCACAGTTGGACCTGATCTCTAGTACAGGCAACCTGGCACCTGGGCACTACCAGCCTGGACACCCTGGCAGACACTGGTGCCAAGGTGCCAAGCTGGCAGTTCTGAGGTGCCCCCATACCAGCAGGAGTGCCAGGGTACCACACTGCCCTGTCTCCGACCACCCACGGGCCTCCGATGTCCTGGGAGACCCCCTCAGGTGCCATTACATTTGTATGGACGAGTGCTAAATGGCTCCATGGTGCCGTCTTCCAGGTGTGGCCGTTAGTTCCTGGGCCTCAGGAGAATCGGGTGCAGATTTATTTAAATTAGCTTAATGGCTCACTTAAACATGTTAATCTGGATCTCCCCCAGCAAGGGGGAGATCCAGATTGCGACGTCTTGCAAGAGGCGTTCCAAGCATCGCAAATCTCATGAGAGGTCCACCGTGGGATTTAACGGCCTCGGCGCGTCACCAAGTTGGGTGCAATGAGGACATTAAATCCCGCCAATTATCTTCAACTCCGACAACAAATCTTGTTCCCCAGTTACTGAATCCATCCCTCTCCCAGGCAATTGTCTGAAGATGAACCAGACTGTTCATAATTTTGATGCCAAGATTAGCTTCCAACTGCATATCCTGTGATGACCCAAGTGCTGGAAAAAGCCAATTATTTTTGTGCAATATCCCTTTAAGACCAAAGTGGGCTGGGGAGATTCTGAAGGAGTGTTAATTGGTTTCCTGATAATGACATCCTTGGTTTCCAAGAAATTCCCATGTGACCTGAGGTTGCCATGGGGATGAACAGCTAAGAAGCACAGGGTAAATAGAAAGCTAATTGCAGTGGGGTTGGGTCAGCCAGTATTTTCTGTTTGGTAGTTCAGAACACACTGAGAATCCATGTAAAGAAGAAACAAGGGAGGTTCTCTATTCGAACAGAGCCTAAAGTTGAAGCATGTCTCTGAAAACAGAGCAGCGAGTGTGTTGCTGTATGTGTTATACAGTTGGTTGGACAGAAAGCAAGGGTGAGTACTTAAGATTGGACAAGATTCTTTGATGCATTCTAGTGTTGCCAGAGTCCACCAGACACATTTAGAGAGAAGGGAGTTTCTGGGAATGCTGGGCAAGAAGTCCCACATGAGGGATTAGCATGTAAAATTAAAGTGCATGGGATTAGGGGTAGTGTATTGAGATGGATAAGAAACTGGTTGTCAGACAACAAGCAAAGAGTAGGAACAAATGGGTCTTTTTCCAAATGTCAGACAGTGACTAGTGGGTGCCGCAGGGATTGGCGTTGGCACCCCAGCTATTCGCAATGTATATTACTAATTTAGATGAGGGAAAAAATTGCAGATGACACAAAGCTGGCAGGGAGGGTGAGCTGTGTGGAGGATGCAGAGATGCTTCAGTTTGATTTGGACAAGTTGGGATTCATGAATCCATTCCCAACTTGTCCAAATCAAACTGATGTACAAGGACACCCAGGTCTCGTTGCACATTCCCCTCTCCCAATCTATAGATATTTAAATAATAATCTGCTTTCCTGTTTTTGCTACCAAAGTGGATAATCTCACATTTATCCACATTATACTGCATCTGCCATGCCACACACTCAACTTTTTTAAAAAATTCGTTCATGGCACATGGGTGTCACAGGTTGTGCCAGCATTTATTGCTCATCCCTAATTGCTCTTGAGGGGCAGTAAAGAGTCAACCACATTGCTGTTGGTCTGAAGTCACATGTAGCCCAGACCAGATAAGGATGGCAGATTTCCTTCCCTAAAGGGCATTCGTGAACCAGATGGGTTTTTACGACAATCGACACTGCTTTTATGGTAATCATAAGACTTTTTAATTCCAGATTTTTATTGAATTCAAATTTCACCATCTGCAGTGGCGGGATTTGAATCTGGTACTCTGGATTACTAGTCCAGTGACAATACCATTACATAACAATCCACTTCCAAAACATCACCTGAGTCCACCCATGCCTCAGCTTTCCTACTGATGAAACCTTCATTCATGCTTCTTTTTACCTCAAGATACCTCTTATTTTGCCTCTGTTCCAACACACTCATGACTGACCTCCCAACCTCTCCCCCCCCACCCCCAACCATTAACTTAAAATCCTCCGAATATGTGCTGCTGTAAACATCAAATTTTGTTCACCCAACTTGCCTGCGCTCACTGACTTGCATCGACTCACTGTTCAGCAAAGGATCGATTTTTAAATTCTCATCATCATTTTTCAAATCTATCCATGCCATAACCCTTCCTATTTCTGTAGCTTCTTGCAGCCTTAAACACCAACCCCCCCACCCCATGATCCCAGAGTTCCTCCAATTTTAGCTTAATTTACTTCTACTATTTTAATCACTCCACCATTGGCAGCCATGTTTTCAGTAGCCCGGTCCTTGAGCTCTGAAAATTCTCTTCCTAAAGGTCGCCATCATTAAGATGCTCTTTGAAACCTATCTCTTTTTGACCAAGTGCTTGAGCATCAAGCCTTTTATCTCGTGTTACGTATCTGTCAAGTTTTGCTTGATATGCTTTTGTTTTACTATGTTAAAGGCACTATATAATTGCAATTTGTTGCTGTAAAAAACAACTCCATCAGGGATGAAACATTACTGAAAAACTACTCAAATCGGGCTGAGGCAATACTAAAAGAACCAATAAAGGAGTGAAAAAGCTAAAATTATCCATTTTTAGATGAAGCATCAACGTTCTTACATTCAATCTTTTGTTAAAAATACATATTTTTAGTCAAACGTGAAAAATACTAATGAAACATATATTCATTACAATCAAAAGCAGCACTTTAAGAAGTATTGGGAAATGTTAAATGTCAAGCGCTAAATACTGAAATCTCTATAAATATTCAGTCACCTTAGTTGGACACTGCCAGGCAGGAAATTAGTGTGCAGAGACAGAGGCAGTCTTAGTCTAATTATCATCATTGATCGCTCCTTAGATTTTGCGTGCGTTGTAGTTTAAAGATGCGTGACTATTTTGACTTACCTGCCAATCAACCAAACTCATTTCCTTTAAGCGACTGATTAAGCCTGAATGCATCTTGCACACACAGAATAGTGCAGTGTGTTAATGGAATCTCGTCAAAGTGAACAATTGTTTGAAGAGGATGTTTTCTCACTGAACAAAAAACTGCATATATGTCTCACAGGTTGATGTGCAGTGAAATCTTAAGCACAGTGACTGATGTTATTACAGTTTTCTTGCACGCAAGATTTCACAAATGGCAATGACATGAATAACTGGATTAAAGTCCAGCAGGTTTATTTGAAATCACTAGCTTTCGGAGCGAGTGATTACAAATAAACCTGTTGGACTTTAACCTGATGTTGTAAGACTTCTTACTGTGCCCACCCCAGTCCAAAGCCAGCATCTCCACATCTTGAATAACCGGTTAATATGATTTTGCTATTTTTAGTTGAGAAAATGTTCACCTGGGAACAAACATTCACTGTTCTCCTTTAATGTTTACCTAAGCCAATGTTCGGGACCTGTGTCTTAACATTATCCAAAGGGTAATGCAATTTTCTGCACCATTTGGATGAAACAGAGAAGAATGTTCAAGTTGACTGTGCAATTTTTGAACCTACAATAGGTCCTCGGACACTGCCTGGTGTTTTGGTTAAAATCAAACCGTATCATAATCTTAATTTGCATTTTATGGTTCTCTATGAGATTCGTCTGTTAATTTGCAACAGTGACAAATAGGAAGTGCTTAGGAAAATCAATTCAAAAGTACTTTAACATCAGGAAATTATATTGAATGGTTAATCTGCTGCATAAATCAAGTCTTGAGCATACAAAAGCTTGGGATCCAGGAGGACCAGGTGTTGAAAGATCTTACTTAGTAAGCAGGGTTTAATGTACCCAGATATCATGGGTAATACCAATTATGTTTGCAGTGTAGTTACAAGGGCTCCACAGGTGTCTGGCATTTTGCAGCAAGCTGAACTCAATCATCCATTGATATTGCAGAACTGCTCCCAGTTGTTCTTTTATTTTATTATGTGCAGTCGATAAAACGCAGATAAAGTCCTAAAGCTGGAAAAAATAAAGTCAAAGATTATAGGCTGAGTTTAATCGGTATAGGGTTAAAGTTAAATATTACACAAGATGGTTACGTAAATTTCACTTTACCACTGCTAAGAATTGTATTACATGATATTTTTTAGATGTGGCTAGTTTTTTTATTGGGCATCTTCCCCCATTATATTTCTGGGCTTTCCCTAACCTTGTTTTCTACTGAGTGGTCCTGCAATATTGTACAGGGCAGGACAGTACTGAATGGATTGGGCAGTGGGTGAGCTGGGTATAAAGACCCAGAAAGCTGAACGATAAGATGAATTCTGGTTTATTCATGGTCATAAGAAACCTGCCTACGGCAGTAAATATACACACAGTGAGTCCCATTGGAACAACCAACATGCCGGTCTCTGTCCGTGCCGGCACTTATACTGTCATTATGAGCCCCAGCTGGGCGGGCCTTCACCCACCAGCGGGTAAGCTCACATTCCAGGATTCCCACTTGGTGTTCAATCAGGGTATCCCTGAGGGCATTGTGGGGGTTAGTACACCCCTCCCCCGCCCAGTCTGAAAGTTCCCCCTGTAGCCATCTGGGATGGCCACGTCCAACTAGGTACATTGAAACTCGCAAAGCCTGGCGGGTAAAATGGACAAGCCAAGGATCAGGCAGGCTCAGAGCCTGAAATGCATATTTGTCAGCAAAAGTCCAGACGGTATCGAAACTCAATCCCATTAGCATGTTAATCAGGCCAATTAGCGTTTGATGGCCCATCTTCCCCAAAACAAAGGACTGGTACTCAAGCCACCAGGACAGTCCTAGACATTTCGGCGCCACTCCCTGTCCAAGGGAAACGCAAACAACGGGGTCAGTGACCGCTTGGGACACGCCCAGCCATCCAGATCCCTGCCCACTTATTGGCTAAGGAATCAAACAGAGCGATCAGGGATCACCCAATTAGTAAGGCCCAAATCGAAGGCAGCCCAAAAGAACACGAAAAAACCCCGAGTATAAGAAGAAGAGTTCGCCATATGTTCGCTCTCTTGGCTCTTGGCCCTGGTACCCCGGTCACGGCCATCGCCAATTGCAGCAACACCAGAAGCGAGTCCAAGTTCAACGCTCGCTACCAGATGGATGAGCCCAGCTGAGCAGCAGTTACTCCTCCGGACCTGAAAGATCCAGAAGCAAACAGCGGCCACTGTTTCTGACCGAAGCCGGGTGCCCGAAGTTAAGTACAGGTTGTCTTAGTTGATAGGTGTAGGTAACTAGTAGTGTTTATGTTGCATGACTAATTGTGTGTAAATAAAGTACCCTTGATCTTGAACTAACTAACTGGTGTTTGGCTCTTTGATCGATAGCTGGTTGAAACTTGTGGTGGTATCATTTGATACCTGGCGACTCTAAGCATTCAGACATAGATAGCATAGAAAGAAGGACAAATTCACTGATTGCCCTAATTGGCACAGAACCACAGAAAAGACCACGTAGAAAAGAAAGGCAATATCCCTCTGCAACAATCTGAGGAGGTCTTTTTCGCCGCTTTGCACACGTTTGTGCTTCTGCCAGCGGCGGATCTGGGCCAAGTTTGTGGACCACTTTTTCTGAGATGTTCTCCGGAGGGGACCTGGCGTGGGTTTGGCTCTAGCCCCGACGTCGTCTGTGAGCACCGATGCTTCAGTGTCCATTTCCGAGCCTTGACGGTCATCACCTTGACGGTCCGGAACTTGACCAGGGAGGATTGCACATCTTGGCTATCGAGTGGACCATGAGGCATGGAGGCATGGTGGTCGATGTAATTATGCAATATCTTCACTTGAGTCTTGACCATCTAAGATGTGGGTCCTGTTTCCACCAACAAAATCCCCGGGAGCCAAAGGGCATCGTCTCTGAAATTCCAGGCAGAAAGAACGTCCCCTGGTTGAAAACGTCCTCCCATCGTCCTGTGGTCATGATACTTCCTTTGAATATCTTGTTGTAGTCCAACCTCTCTGCCCAGATTTAAACGAGTGTGGAGGCATCGGCCCATCAGCAACTTTGCCAGTGCAGGTCCCATCATGACATGCGGCATGGTCGTCTAATGAAAAAGGAACCTCGGTAGTCACGAGCCCAGGGAGCATGTGGTCCGCTTCCACATGCCTCGTTTGAATGTTTACACCGTCCGCTCTGCCAAGCCATTTGAGGACGGATGGTACAGGATGGTCCAGTTGTGCCTTATCCCGTTTGTGCCGACAAATGTGGAGAGCACGGTGCTCGTGAATGGGGTCCCGTTATCTGTAACCAGCACCGCTGGAATCCCGTGGGTACTAACGAGGACTTCAATTTTCAACAGTGGCTCTCGAGGTGGTGGAGGTTAACCTGAGTACATATAACCACTTAGAATGGGCGTCCACAAGGATCAAGAACATGGACTCCATGAAATGTCCGGTGAAGTCACCATGCAACCTTACCCAGGGAGCTCTGGCCATTCCTGGGGTGAAGAGAGGCAGAAGGAGGGTGTTTCTGGTGTTCTTGACATACTGGGCATGTTTTTCTACTCGCTCGATGTTGCCATCGATCCCTGGCCACCAGACAGAGTACATGGTCAGTTTATAATCCCTGCAGAGATGAACCAATAGATCTGGCTTCATCACTGGGACTACTGGAGAAGTCCACTCCACAAATTGCATTGGGCTTACAATGCCCAAACTCTCCAAGCACCGCAACTCAGTGTCTGCCTTTGTGAGTAAGGCGGAGGGGATCAGTCGTGCTCTTGGTATCTGAGCTAGGCTTCTGGGTCGACAAAAATGCGTGCCTTGGGTTCGTTTATTTTGTCCAGACCCTCCAGGAATACCTGTCGATACGTCCTGAGGACTTCGTATCGGTTTCTGGTGCCCATCTGAAAAATCTTCTGCTAATCGAAGTGAAGTGTTCGCAGCCAATAACGGCCCAACAAATTGGGACGCAGTCCTTGCACCACTATTAGCGGCAGTCGGACTGTCTGCGGGTCACCAGTATAAAGACCCAGAAAGCAGAACGGTAAGATGAATGCTGGTTTATTCATGGTCATTAGAAACCTGCCTACAGCAATAAATATACACACAGAGTAAGTCCCACTGGGACAACCAGCATGCTGGTCCCTGTCCGGACTGGCATTTACACTATGTTATTATGAATCCTGGCTGCACGGGCCTCCACCCACTAGCGGGAAGGCTCATATTCCACAAATCGCACAGGGCGATCAATCAGGTATCCCCGTGGACCTTGTTGGGGTTATTACACTGGGGGACGTGGTATTCTTGTCCTCTCTTATTTTCTTTTTTTTTGACAATTATTTCATCACTTGCATCAGTTTTATAACTAATGATCACAAGTGTTCTTGGAAAATAAGCTCACAGTTATTTTTAATGTACTTAGAATCTTTTCACTGGTTCACTGCAGTATCCTGCAAAGTAATCTTTAAATACTGGGGACTCCAGGTGCAATGCTGGAGCGACAATTACCACATTCCTCCATTTCAAAATCTTGTGAGGGAGTGCTACAGTATATGTTGTATCTCAGAAACTAGTCTTATCTCTGCATAGTTCCACTTGTGTAAAGGTTTTATTCGAAGTGCTTTAAAATGTCTGCTCCATTCTTCCAGCTCTTTGCTTCCAGCAACTTCTATGGTTTGTTTACTTTTCTTTGAGTCCAGATCCAGACTTAACCAATCAGGATGAGCATCAATAGCAAATAGACTCACACAATCAAACAAGTGAAACTGTACCATTGGTGCCACCAGGGCCATGCAAATGATTGCCCCACCATATTTAGGTGTCCAAAATGTGGGCATATGCTGTACACTTTGGGTTTACTGGCCTATCTATAATAATAATATAATAATAATAATCGCTTATTGTCACAAGTAGACTTCAATGAAGTTACTGTGAAAAGCCCCTAGTCGCCACATTCCGGCACCTGTTCGGGGAAGCTGGTATGGGAATTGAACCCGTGCTGCTGGCATTGTTCTGCATTACAAGCCAGCTGTTTAGCCCACTGTGCTAAACCAGCCCCTGAAGCCCAGTCAGAGATTCAAGTGAGAGTGGGGTCCTTCTTGGGCTTTTTATTTTGTAACACAAACAGAAGTATTTTTGCTGACACAAGTCAGTTGAAATAGTAGCTTCCGTCTGTAGTCTTAACAAATTCACAGTTCTGTCTGATTACTCCATTTGCTGATTCTGCATGACTCAAGTATAAACCTCTGTTCCTTCTGGTACTTTCATTTAGAAAGTCTGAAGGTTAACTGAGCTATTTCCACGTTGTGCTTATCAGATGGAAAATTGGTTCGGGAATCCTCTATACCCATTCTCCTGACCTTGTCTGGAGACCCACACCAATTCATGGTCAGGCCAAGCTCCCTGCACCATGCACACCTTGGATGGCAGGATTTAAATGCAATTTGTAGAGAAGATGCAATCAGGACCCCTCAGGTAGGATAGTGCCTTTGAAGTGCTCTTTGCAATGGGAATTGTACACATCATGCACACACACTGACCCTTGACCCAGGAAAATTGGTTGGCCTGAGGCAAATGTGGAGTGGCAGTTGGAAATTTGAACTCACTGGCCGTTCTCTAAAAAGAGGAGAGTCCACGTGACCATGTCCACTTACAAGTATTGTGAAGGATTTAACATTATGGGCGTCATTCTCCGACCCCCCGCCGGGTCGGAGAATGGCCGTTGGCCGCCGTGAATCCCGCCCCCGCCCCCGCCGAAGTCTCCGAAGGGAGAAAAGTCGGCGGGGCGTTAATGGCGCCGCTGCCGCGGAGAATGTCACGGGCCTGCGCAAGGCAGCCGATTTTCGGCCTGCCGATATTCTCCCTTCCGGATGGGCCGAAGTCCCGTCGACGTGATGACCGTTCACGTCGACGTCAATCAAACCTCCTTTTCATCGGCGTGACCCGGTGCTCCAGGCTCACGCCGACCAGCGAGGAGGTGAGTGACGGCCTGGGGGGTTGGCTCTGGGCAGGAAATGGCGTGGCCGCAGACTGATTGCCTGAGAAGAGGTGTGTCTCGGCTTGTGTGTGTGTGCGGCGGGGGGGGGGGGGGGGTGGTTAGAGTAGGCTGGGCTCCGGGGGAGTGCCGGGAGGGGGTCCGTGCCGGGGTGGAGGTTGTGGAGGGGGTCCGTGCCGGGGTGGAGGTTGGGGGTTGTGGAGGGGGTCCGTGCCGGGGTGGAGGTTGGGGGGGGGGGGTCCGTGCTGGGGTGGAGGTTGGGGGTTGGGGAGGGGGTCCGTGCCGGGGTGGAGGTTGGGGGTTGTGGAGGGGGTCCGTGCCGGGGTGGAGGTTGGGGGTTGTGGAGGGGGTCCGTGCCGGGGTGGAGGTTGGGGGTTGTGGAGGGGGTCCGTGCCGGGGTGGAGGTTGGGGGGGGGGGGTCCGTGCTGGGGTGGAGGTTGGGGGTTGTGGAGGGGGTCCGTGCCGGGGTGGAGGTTGTGGAGGGGGTCCGTGCCGGGGTGGAGGTTGGGGGTTGTGGAGGGGGTCCGTGCCGGGGTGGAGGTTGGGGGTTGTGGAGGGGGTCCGTGCCGGGGTGGAGGTTGGGGGGGGGGGGTCCGTGCTGGGGTGGAGGTTGGGGGTTGTGGAGGGGGTCCGTGCCGGGGTGGAGGTTGTGGAGGGGGTCCGTGCCGGGGTGGAGGTTGGGGGGGGGGGGTCCGTGCTGGGGTGGAGGTTGGGGGTTGTGGAGGGGGTCCGTGCTGGGGTGGAGGTTGTGGAGGGGGGGGGTCCGTGCCGGGGTGGGTGATGGGAGGGCAAATGAGTTGGTCCACCTGGCCAGGTGCCAGCCTCCAACAGTTGGACCCATGCGGTCCATGCCACCTGGCTGGGGGGAGGAGGGGATATGGGCAATGATGACATGTCGTCGTTCCCCTCCCCCCCACCAGGTCGTCATGTTTTCAGATCATCCAGCGATGTTGGCCGCCGTGGTGGCAGCCGCTCATGTCTATGTTGCCCTGGATGAGGAGGAGGAGGAGGAGGAGGAGGAGGAGGAGCGTGCCAGAGAGGCGGCGCAGGCTGCCGCAGAGGGGCAGGCGGCAGCCGCCCAGGCTGGAGGGACACCTGACCGACAGGACGAGGAGGGGGAGGAGGACGTCGCGGCCCCACGGCAACGGAGGCACCCGAGGGCGCCCCGTGTGTACCGGCCCCGGCAGTCATACCAGGACCTCACGGACCGGGAATGCAGGAGGAGACTCCGGATGAGCCGGGAAACCGTGGCACACATCTGCCACCTGCTGGCACACCTGTCACCGCGTGGCACTGGCGGGGGACACCCTCTCCCCGTGTCCGTCAAGGTTACGGTGGCCCTGAACTTTTATGCAACGGGGTCATTCCAGGCACCGAGTGGGGACCTGTCCGGCATATCGCAGACATCGGTGCATCGGTGCATCCGGGCAGTGACAGATGCCCTTTATGCCATGGCGCACCGCTACATCCGCTTCCCCGTGGACCGGGCCAGCCAAGATGCCCGGGCCGTGGGCTTCTCTGCCATTGCCGGGTTCCCCATGGTCCAGGGCGCGATCGATGGGATGCACGTCGCCGTGCGGCCACCTGCAGATAACAGGGCCGTGTTCACTAATAGGAAGGGGACCTATTCGATGAACGTACAGGTGGTCTGCGACCACCGCATGATGATCCTGCACGTCTGCGCCCGTTACCCAGGCAGTGTACACGACTCATTCGTGTTGTCGCGGTCATCCATCCCCGGCATGTACGAGGGACGCCATCCCCGGCTGAGGGGCTGGTTGCTGGGCGACAGGGGCTACCCATTGCGATCGTGGCTGATGACGCCTATACGGAGGCCACGCAATGAGGCGGAGAACCGCTACAATGATGCCCATGTAGCGACAAGGGGAGTGATCGAGAGGTGCTTTGGCGTGCTGAAGATGCGTTTCAGGTGCCTGGACCTCTCTGGGGGCGCCCTCCAGTATCGGTCAGATAGGGTCGGCCGCATCATTGTGGTGTGCTGCGTCCTGCACAACATAGCCCAGCAGAGGGGCGATGTGCCGCAGGCAGAGGAGGGCGGAGTGGAGGAGCAGCAGGAAGAGGCCCAGTCCTCCCCAGATGAGGGGGATGGGGGCAATGGTCAGGGCAGACGGGGTAGACACAGACGGGTGGCTGTCCACCGTTACCGGCTGGCCCAGCGGGCACGGGACAGACTGATAGACGCCCGCTTCACTGACTAGATGGGCGTGGGAATCGGGTAGTATGGCCACAGACCGCACACCATGACAACAGCCGACCACCCACACCCCCCACCCATCCATCCACCCAGCACCATCACCCCCCTCCCCAACCCCACACACCCCACCCGCATGCACACCACCCCCCCACTCCCAATTGCCGATCCACCGGCGGCACAACGGGCCGGGCTCACCCAGTTGCGGGTGGACGCGTGTCTATCGCAGGCCATGGAGAATGATGACAGCCCGCCTCCGATGAGCTCCTGGCTCTACATCGTTGGACTATGTCTGACCCATGGCCACAGTACCACCATCCACCCGGACCATCCCTGCATGCGGCTGTGATACTGCAGCGCACGGTCCCGTCCTCTGCCCGGGGGATGTTGATGGCGGCCCAGGGGGAAGGGGGCAGACTCACCTGGGGCTGAGGTAAGACCACCCCTCACACACACACTTGCGCTCAACGTACATGACACCCCCGCACACTTTGGACAGAGCATAAAGGCAGCTTCGGTAGGTGTAACATTGACTTTAATAACCAAAGGAGTTCATGCACGTGCCCTAGCGCCTAAAACTCATCTGTGCCCTGCACCCGTGCCAACTTACTCAGTGTCTAATTGTTTGGCCTTACGGGCCCTTTGACTACGTCTACGTGGTTCCCCAGACGGTACAGCAGAACTGGAGGTGGACTCCTGTGATTCCTGCCCTCTGACACTGGATCCCTTTGGCGGCCGTTTCCTGGGGCGTCCTGGCCTAGATGGGCCAGGCTGCGGCCCGGGCGACTGGGATGGCGAGCTGCCAGCCTGTCCTGCCCGTTGCCCACCCGATGCACCTGGGACGGAAGGGGGGGAGTCCGAGGTGTCGCGGTGTACCGGGACCTCCCCTACAGAGGGAGCCGGGATGGACCACACCACCTCCTCCTCCCTCGGGGTGCCCGATGGCCCCCAGGCCTCTACATGGGTGGGGGATGCGAACGGACTGGCCATCCGACGCGCCCCCGACATCTGGCGCTGCCAGTCCTGGAGGCCCGTGCTGGTATCGACAGGGGTCTGCAGGTTTGCAGCCATGGAGCCCAGGGGGTTGTCGAACCCTGTCTGCGACAGTGCGACGCCAGCTCGCACATGGCCACTGGCGCCGATGCCCTCAGCGATGGCCTGCTGAGACTGGGCCATGGCCTGCAGAGACTGGGCCATGGCCTGCAGAGACTGGGCTATGGCCTGCTGAGACTGGGCCATGGCCTGCTGAGACTGGGCTATGGCGTTGAGCGCCTCTGCCATCTGGCGCTGGCACTGGCTCATGGCCTCCTGTGAGAGGGCAGCCATTTCCTGGGCCACAGACGCCGCCTGCACGGAAGGCCCCAGGCCTCGCAAACCGTTCCCCATGTCTGACACCGTCGCACCCATTGCCTCCACCGCGGACGCCACCCGTGCGGTGTCAGCCTGGGTGGCACGCATGACCGGGACCACTCCCAGCTCCTGGACGCGGGTGGACTCCTCCACCTGCGACCGCAGCCGCCGCAAGCCACCCGTCACCCTATTCGCTCGTCTCCGTGTCGGTGGTTGCATCGGATCTATGTGTGGGTGTGGTAACTGCAGGAACCCGGGATCCATCTGGGCGGCAGATGTTCGCTTGGCCTGGGCTGCCCTCCGACCGCCCGGTCCCTCTGCTGCTCCTACCTCCACCTGCTGTACCGGGACGGCTGTGTTGTGCGCACCAGTGAGTGTACCAGACGCCTCATCACTAAAGTGCCCAACCGTGGTGAGTGTTTCTGCGATGGTGGAGGGTGTTGGTGACAGCAGTGGCGTTGTGTCGTGCTCTTCGTCCCACTCTGAGTCCATGGCACTTTGGGGTGGGGGTTCGTCTCCACCCATCCACTCTGAGTCACTGTCCGGTATTTCGTCTTCCCGGGTAGGGGTGTCCTGGGTAGTGCTGTCCCGGGTAGTGCTGTCCCGGGTAGGGGTGTCCTGGGTAGTGGTGTCCCGGGTAGGGGTGTCCTGGATAGTGGTGTCCCGGGTAGGGGTGTCCTGGATAGTGGTGTCCTGGGTAGTGGTGTCCTGGCTCGGATGTGACGGGGGCCTGTGGCTGCCCCCCTCATCGCTGGGTGGTCGCTCCCGCACGTGACGGGGGTGTCGTCTCCCTGTTGCTCCAGGTCTCTCCGTCTCCCGTGGTCTCCGAGGGGCATCCTGCGGGCGTCGCATGCTGGAGGGTTCGGGTCTCTCCGTCTCCCGTGGTCTCCGAGGGGCATCCTGCGGGCGTCGCATGCTGGAGGGTTCGGGTCTCTCCGTCTCCCGTGGTCTCCGAGGGGCATCCTGCGGGCGTCGCATGCTGGAGGGTTCGGGTCTCTCCGTCTCCCGTGGTCTCCGAGGGGCATCCTGCGGGCGTCGCATGCTGGAGGGTTCGGGTCTCTCCGTCTCCCGTGGTCTCCGAGGGGCATCCTGCGGGCGGTCTGCATCTGCGGGGATGGGTGCCTGGACGTTTGGTCCTGCGATACACAATGAAGCATGCATGGTTAGACATCAGGCAGTGATCAGGTGATACGGGAGAGGGGGATATAGGGGAGGGGGGATATGGGGACGGGCTGTTGGTGGCTCACTTGCTCGTGGGGCCCCGACCTCTGCATCAGCAACCTCCCGGTCGTCAGGTCCGCCAGCCAGTTCCAGGGCCCTTTCCTCGTGTACGGTCAGTGGCCTCTCATCAGCGGGCCCTCCTCCAGTCCTCACATGCTCCCTATTGTTGTGTGCGCGCTTCTCCTGGGGGGGGGGGGGGGGGGGTGGTGGCAGGGGTAAAAGGCAACAGTGTTAGGCAGGTATATGAATGCACGCCATCGGTTGCGCGTGCATTGCAGAGGTTAAGGTTAGGGCTGGATTCACTTGGGGATATGGGGGATATGGGGGAGGGGGGATATGGGGGAGGGGGGATATGGGGGATATGGGGGAGGGGGGATATGGGGGATATGGGGGAGGGGGGATATGGGGGATATGGGGGAGGGGGGATATGGGGGAGGGGGGAATATGGGGGATATGTGGGAGGGGGGATATGGGGGAGGGGGGATATGGGGGAGGGGGGATATGGGGGAGGGGGGATATGGGGGATATGGGGGAGGGGGGATATGGGGGATATGGGGGAGGGGGGATATGGGGGATATGGGGGAGGGGGGATATGGGGGAGGGGGGAATATGGGGGATATGTGGGAGGGGGGATATGGGGGAGGGGGGATATGGGGGAGGGGGGATATGGGGGATATGGGGGAGGGGGGATATGGGGGATATGTGGGAGGGGGGATATGGGGGAGGGGGGATATGGGGGATATGGGGGAGGGGGGATATGGGGGAGGGGGGATATGGGGGAGGGGGGAATATGGGGGATATGGGGGAGGGGGGATATGGGGGAGGGGGGGATATGGGGGAGGGGGGATATGGGGGATATGGGGGAGGGGGGATATGGGGGAGGGTGGATATGTGGGAGGGGGGGATATGGGGGAGGGGGGATATGGGGGAGGGGGGATATGGGGATATGGGGGAGGGGGGAATATGGGGGATATGGGGGAGGGGGGGATATGGGGGAGGGGGGAATATGGGGGATATGGGGGAGGGGGGATATGGGGGATATGGGGGAGGGGGGGATTTGGGGGAGAGGGGATATGGGGGATATGGGGGACGCTCACCCTGCCTGCTCTGACGAGGTCGTTCACCTTCTTGTGGCACTGGGTGCCTGTCCGTGGTGTCAGGGCCACAGCGGTGACGGCCTCTGCCACCTCCCTCCACAGACGCCGGCTGTGGCGTGGGGCAACTCTGCGGCCGTGCCCGGGATACAGGGCGTCCCTCCTCTGCTCCACCGCATCCAGGAGCGCCTCCACATCGCGTGACTCGAACCTCGGGGCTGAGCGACGGCCAGCCATCAAGTCGGGTGTTGCGGTCGGCTGTTCCGGTCGGGTGGGGGGGGAGCTGCGCGGCCTTATGAGCCGTCACGCCGTGCAGCGCGTATGACGCTGCACGGCGTGAACCACTGCGCAAGCGCGGATCCCGTTACGTCGCTGCTAGCCCATTTCGGGCCGCAGACTATCGGCCCATTTTTATGACGTGACGCAAGTGGGATTTGCGCCGTTTTTTGCGCCGATCGGCGGAGTTTCCGCCGATAACGGAGAATTTCGCCCTATATCTGCACAAGAATTGGCAGACTCTGTCTCAGAAAAGAAAGGAAGGAAATTTCAAGTGCAGGTAAAAGAAAAGCTGGTAATCAGAACATTGACTTGCAAGAGAAAAGTTATATCCTCTGTCTATGCGATACTTAACATCTGAGGGAAGTTTAATATTCAGTACAGAATGCATGCTATGTAAGGATGATTACTCAACCTTCAAAAATCACATTGGGGTATGATTAATAATAAAAAAGGAGCTGATGTGAAGCGATAATGTACACATGTGCGAGCACATCTAGAAACTGTAGAATTGCAATGAAAGGTGATCACCTTCCACCTCAAATGACTTTCTCTTGGTCTCTACACTGTATCCCGTTTGGTATGCTGGATTATTAACGTTTCCAGAAAGCAACAGGTGCATGGTATTACAGTAGTTAGCACAAACATTTTACTCCGAACATCCATCTCACTTACCGCCCAGAACGGACGTTTATAGAACAGAACAGCCAAACAATGGCTGTGTCAACCTTTTAGTCTAGTAATCCAAAATGAATCCGAATGACCTGTTCTCTCTTGCCATAGGGGTGGATTCTCTGCTTCCCGCCTCCCATAGCAGGGTTACCGATCGGGCAGAGGATCGAGCTTCAGGCAAAAACGGGATTGGTACCTGTTCCGATGCTCCAGTCTCCTGCCGGCGGCATCAGTGGCAGTAATCTACCCACCCCGCGCTGGCAGGAGGATGCAGATTGGCCATTGGTAGGTTGAAAAATCACTGCATTTCTACTTAGCCTTCCCGACCAGCTGCTGCCTCAGACCAAAGTGTTCACACCAGCAGCTATTACAAGTGTCAGAGTCGTCCTGGAATGTCCAGAAAACTTCAAAGGGCTTAGAATCCCTTGGCAGCTTTTGAAATGCAAATCCTCCATTCAATTTCATACAGCAATACATTGCATGAGCCAGTGCTGCCTTTGATGTGGGGAGAGACCATCAATCATAGCAAGAGTGTTTATAAACATTGTGGTTGACACCAAAGCAGGGTAATGGAGATGCATTCAAGCGTGAAGGGAAGATCAATGAATAGTCCACCAAGCAGCTGTCTCCAGAGTAATAACACTGTCAATCACTAGCTCATGCATGTATTGTTGTTATTATTGAATGGAAGATTTCAAAGGCTGTCAAGGAATGTCAAGCCTCTTAAAGAAAAGTTTTTTCCCCCCACATGAATCACGCTGTGCTCTTGGCGGTCTGCCGTTGATTCGCTCGTCCCGAGAAATCCTAATCACTATAATCACTCGGGAGCTCCATCTAAAAGCCTCACCAGCATTTATTCCAGATCCATTCGAGGGATAGCTGCCAGGAAGCCAGGACCGTGTTCCTCAGAGGGAGCCCTAACCGGACTCCTGGATGGTATGCAGCAGAGGCAGGATGTCCTGTACCCGCATTCCAGAAAGCGGCCCACCAGCAAGCTGGCTGCCCCCACCCGGGAGGGCATTGCAGCCACCGTAAGTGCCAACTCCCTGTGGAAGAGGACGGGGCAGCAGTGCTTTAAAAGAATGAATGACCTTTGCACGGCTAGGGTAAGTCTGTTACGTGCAGTCTCTTGCTGCACCCCTTCATCCATCCCTTGCACCTCCAAGGAGACCTCTCACCACATCACCTCATCACGAGGCCCTCTTCCAGCCCTCACTGCCACCCCCAAACACCTTGGTGCCCCTCATCTCAACTCTGCTCTTCACATCTTGGTACAACTTTATAAAACATTGGTTAGGCCACAGATGGAATATTGCGTGCAGTTCTGATCGCCTCCCCATCAGAAGGATGTGATTGCACTGGAGGGGATGCAGAGGAGATTCACCAAACTTTTGCCTGGGAAGGAAAGTTTCAACTAGGAGGAAAGACTAGATAGGCTGGGTTTGTCATCGTTGGAGCAGAGGGGACTGAGGTGTAATCTGATAGAGGGATATAAAATTATGAGAGGCATAGATGAGGCAGATCGTAATCCTCTTTTCCCCATGGCAGAGGTGTCTAAGACCAGAGGGTATAGGTTGTTTAGAGGGGACCTGAAGGAAAAGTCTTTTCACCCAGATGGTGGTGGAAATATGGAACGCGCTGCCTGAGAGGGTGTTGGAGGCAGGTACACTCGCAACAATTTAGAAGCATCTGGATGAGCACTCGCCAAGGCACAGTAGGTTATGGACTCAAGTGCGGGTAAATGGGATTAGTAGCAGCATATCTTCACTGAGTCATCAGTGTGGGAGGTGGCAGAGACATAGCGGTGCCACTCTCACACTGCGAAGGGATGAAGCACCAAGTGTGTGGGGGTTCGCGGAGCATGGTGCCATGAAATGCTAGGGATTAGTATAGATTGCGATTTGATGGTCCTCATGACATGGTGGGTCGAAGGGCCTGTTTCTGTGCTGTATGACTCTATGACATCCCTTCTGCCACTCCAGTGACATGCAAGCCACTCCTCAAACACCTGAATTGGCACCACTCTCACCTACACGCTCCCCATCTGTATCCTCGCAGGACAAAATTCAGCACAACAGATGTGAGCGGGTACAGACATCAGGAGCCGTAAGGGAACTCTGTACCATCAGCCCCCGTGAAGGAAGAGACCTTGAGTTGGTCAGGGAAGAGCACGACTGCGCCTGTACTGATGGCAAAGTGGAGGCAGCGAACAAAAGTGAGAACCTTAAGGACAAACAATCATTCCTGAAACCTCGTGTAAGTAAACATCTCACAGAGTTTATCCCCCACGATATATTATTGCCTTCCCATGCAGGGCATCCAGGAGAGTAGCCCGGACAATCCTCTGCCTCTCAATACCATGGAGGAGCACAGGGGCCTCCTGGCACGTGAAGGAAAGAGGATTGTCAAAAGAGCAGTCTGGGACTCTGCACCCAGGGCACCCTGGGGGTGTTCAGCCCATCTGACAAACCCCCTCCCTGTGAGAGACACACCTCCAGCCTGAACACCGAGGAGGGCTGCATTGCAACGTGTGTGCTGCCTGAAAATACATCCGGATTCTCATGGTCTAGGCTTCACAGGGGATGCTCGTCAAACCCATCTCAGGCAACATGGCGTGGGTGGCAGCAGACCACTTCAATCTCAGCTGTGGATCCTGGGGGAATACCTAGATGTGGTGTGAGGGTGAGGAAGAGTAAGAAACTGTAGGCACCTAATGGGCCCGGATGAGCAGAGGCACTCGGCAAGATAGGTCACCATTATAAACAAACACATGTAAATAAATATCACTCTGATCACCAACAGATCCTCCTCCCTAGCATTTCATGGCACCATGCTCCGCGAACCCCCACACACTTGGTGCTTCATCCCTCCGCAGTGTGAGAGTGGCACCGCTATGTCTCTGACACCTCCCACACTGATGACTCACTGAAGATATGCTGCTGCTGCCCTCCCCCCCCCTCCTCCCAACATCAACACTCAGGCCTCTCATTGAAGCCATTCTTCTCCAATGATGAGGATGCCATGGGTTGACAAAGTGTAGAGAGACTGACCCACCACGGAGGTTAGTTGGAAGAACACGACAGCATTCCTGACCTCGAAGGGGGCTGTTGCAGATGAGAGCTCATCCCATGTCTCTAAACTCCATGATAAGTCCATTCATTGGCATGACGTGTTCAGCTCTCTGTCAAGCAGGAGTCCCGCCTATCGCTAAGAAATAGAGGAGCATCACTCTGTCATCAGGGCAAGTCATCATCCTTCTCCCGCTGAGTCAAACCAATGGCTTTAGCACCATTATGGAAACCTACCGTTGGCACCACACTACTGCTGAGTTAACAGTCCCCATGGTTGGCGAACTCCTAGCCCTGCTTGACCCCATACTTAGAGGTAATAAAGGCGTTCCTTGCCCTACGGCCCAAGTGGGATCTGGCCATAGCCCAAGGTCATTCCTCCTCATCCGCGGGTTGCCCCTTGCTGCCCTCCTCGACCTCCTCCTCATCTGAGAAGATGCAGAGCTCCTCCATCTCCTCCTGTTCCTGGTAGTCGACGCTCTGAAGCGCCATGTTGTGGAGGGCGCAGCAGACTACAATAACGCGGGGACACACTGTGAGGGATGTATTAGCGGGCAGCCCCCAACTGGTCCAGGCACTGGAAACGCGTTCTCAGCTTTCCAATCATCTGCTGGAGCAGCACGTGCATTGAAGCATGAGCCTCATTGTAGTGAGTTTCCACCTCAGTTTGTGTCCTCCACAGTGGCATCATCACCCACCTCCTTATTGGGTACCCCTTGTACCTGAGGAGCTATCCTTCCAAACGCTGGTCCCCCTCAAACACATTTGAGATCTGGACATTGAGGGAGTGGAATCCAATGCGGTTTATAAGTGGCACCATGGAGAGCGGAGGGCCACTCTGCACTCGGGGCATGCAAGCTAAATGGGCAAAGCCCATGGCCTTGGCACCTTGGGTCTCCCAGTGCTGATACAAGTTGATATACATGTGGGCCTTGGCATAAGGACATCTGTCACCTTACGAATGCATTTGTGTGCGGCTCACTGTGAGATGCCACACAGATTACCGGCGCTACGCTTGAACAGAGGTTCCGAGCGGTGGTGACTTTAAGGGCCATGGGCAGTGGGTGTACTCCTCTTCCATGTGGTGTCAGTCCTTTCAGGACATGACAAAGATGGTCCACTGTTCCCCAGGATAGGGACAGCCTTCTCCTGCAGTGTGGCTCTGACATCTGTAGATAGGAAGACTGATATCGGATGCCCCTTGGCCAGTACAATCTCAAATGGAGCTGTTCCCTCTGTGGTGCTGCTCACTGTAAAGCTCAGGGTCCAGGCTCCCCCTCCTCAGCAGGACGCTGGTCCTGGCCACGTGCAGCGGCATGTCTCTGTTTCTGCTGCTGCTCTATCGCAATTAGTCGAAACACTAACTCGACAGGCTCCTTGAGTCTCCAGAATAATGCCTGAAATGAGAAGAAAAGCAAAGTAAGCGGTGAGGATTCCTGAGCAAGCCAAGCCCCTCAGCCCTCTACTCCACTGGGACCTCTACTATGTGCCTCCCCCTCATTGCGTGCCTCTCCACTAAACCTCATACCCTCCCTCTCAACTCCACCAGGATTATGCACCTGGACACTCAAGGGTCTCACTGATACATTTCTCCCAGCCATTCCACAACCCCAATGAGCATGGGGGTTCAATCCTTGGGACTCCCAACTATTTTGATTAAACCAAATAAACTAAATTAAATAAACTGAGGGAGAATTAAAAGGGGCAGCCCCTTAACAGGATACTGCCTTAAAGAAAATTGCAAATGAATCTTAAAACATCAAACTAAAATATAATTAAAAGGGTCGATAAAGCACCCCAGACCCTAAAGGACCCACCGGCAGGGAAGGCCTCAAAGGTGCTCATGGACACCCCATGCTTCCTCTCCAGGGATACCCGGCACGAATGTAGCCGCGGTAGAGGGGCAGACAGTCGGGTCGTTGTCTTCTGCCTGGACCTGCTCATTGCTTGGGACTCCAATCAGTGGCAGTGACCTTTAGATCTGCATATTTCTTCAGCACAATTGACTTGTCATTGAAGGGTGAAATTGCAATCAAGCAATTAAATGCTTCTTGTGACAGACATGGCACAGCTGATTGGAGTGAAGCCTGTGATGAAAATGATAAGTACACATCTAGAGGGCACCCTCGTTCTCCTATTTCACAGCCCTATACACGTATTCCTGAAAGACAAATTTCCTCAGACAAGAGGAATTGATATTCGATAGAGGTTACCTCTTGGTCCTCAGAGGTCTGCCTGAATTTGGGATTCTACTCACAGTTCAATTGTGCTTCTACAAGTGAGAGAGTCTTCATTCCTCATTAGGCAGGGATACAATCCATTCCTGAGAACCCCACTCTGCCCTTGTAGTCTGGTCCCTCATCGACCCCACCCAATAAGCTCACAGTTGTCCCCAGTGCTGACCCTCAGTCTTCACCCCCTGCCTCCAACTTTCCAGCTTCCACTAAAGATGGCCACTCCCTTGGCGGTGATTTGAGCACAAGCCCAGCAAGGAGGCCACACGAAGTGATACCGGCATGCCAACCTCCAGACAACCTGAAAACAAGGAACGCCCCGAAGTGAATGGAAGGTAAGGCCTGCTAGTGCCCTCTTCCGCCCAATAATCTCCACCCTGGCTCAGAGTTGAATCTAACTGTCTCCCCCAAGTCCTCTCAGGTTAACCCTGAGCAGTAAAGAGCCTGGTGAATCATGGCTGCCTGAGCGCTCACCTCTGATATTCCCCTCAGGAGAGGCCGCCAGGTTCACCTTTTTGCAAGCTCAGTGTAAAGTACGGCGGCGTGACGACATGCCAGCGCCCGGTGAATATTCCATGATGGCGAAGGTCTGACGAGAGTGCTCGCTAATGACATGCTAATATATTAAAATGAGGTTTCTGGGGTCCCATGGTACTATTTGCACGGCTCCACCAGAGAGGGCGGGGTGGGGGGGCTGAAAATTCCAAAATCCAATCATGTTGGAGAGAACCGCATTTTTCGATTCTCCCTGGATTTTGAATCTACGCCGAGTTTCTCACGAGCAGAGTGCGAGCTCAAAATCACCCGGTTGTCAATTTTGAAATTAGTCTCGGCAAATTGAATTAGTGCATACATGTCACTCAGATGTTTACTTGTTACTTTCAACAGTATTAGGCATTGATCCCTTTGGTAGCTTTCCTTTCATTCTCACATCAGAATTCTTCAATGTTCAGAATGAATGGCACCGTGAGAGAGAGAGATAAATACTGAGGAGACAGAATCTCCTTCCTTGTCTCTAGGTGTAAACATCTGCCAAAACATATTCAGAACATGTGCTCTCTTTAATAAATTTCATCCTCAGCTCGAAGGTCACACTATTGTCTGAGAGGTTTAGACAAGGAGGGTGAGAATGAAAACAGCCCAATGGGAAGCAAGCAACATCCTGATTTCAGGGCTCATTGAAATTTAATTTATAATTTTCAGCACTTATGATTTTATTTTGCTGAAAATGCAGAAATCTGGGGGAATTTTCTCCAGGCCATCATTTGGCTGATTTATTTTCCTTCCTTTTAATGCCCCCTCCAGTTGCCGTGTGCAATGCACAATAAGATAAATGGAACGTATTCACAAGACTCTGCCAATAATTTTCCTAAATTAGAGAATAGGCATCAGCAATGAAATGACTTTTGCCCTGATGTCACTCATCAAATGGTCTCGTGCATATGAGTTCTCACCATAAGGCACAAATGACAAAGAGAAATTAGATCACAGATCAGCCATATTCTCATTGAATGGCAGGGCAGGTTTGATGGGCTGAATGGCCTACTCCTGTTCCTATGTTCCTAAATTATGGGAGATGGCTTGGAGTGTTACCCTTCCAAGGATGATGCTAAAATGAGAATAAAATAAGAGTTGCCTCTACGCTTATCCAAACTCAGATGTAACGAGGGACAGGTTGATCCTGAGATTGGGTTCGAAAAGTGGAAAACCCTCTTCTGATGATTTTCCATTTTGCCTTGTAGACATTTAATTGAAAAGCAAGCTTGTTTCTCATGGTCAAACCCTCGATCGAATATTTGTTGCAATTATACATCTTTAGAATTGTCAATGCACCAAGTGGATGTGACCAGAATTATATTACTCTGGGCCAAAAACATCACACAGTAATGCGAGGCTATAACTACAAACAAATACATCAAATGTTATGGCATGTTCTTCAGTCATTAGAAAGAATTGGATGGCCGATTGCTTTCTCTCTTGCCTTCAAGTTCACCTGAGGAAATGTTCTAAATTAGAATAAAATAACTTTAAAGCGGCTTTAAATTGCGTAACAGGTAAGATTTATTAGCCTGAACAGAAATGAGTCACATATAAATTGAAATGCTTTTTAATCAGAACATCACTGAGACTGAAAATCGTAGAGATTGAACTGTGATGGCTTTTAGCAAGGAATTTCATTTGCAGGAATTTTGAAAAATATAGCAACGTTGATTAAAAGCAATATGCAGCAGGTGTTGAAAATCTGAAATAAAAAAACAGATTTTGCAGGAAGCACCAAAGAATTGGTCCGGCATGGTGGCACAGTGGTTAGCACTACTGCCTCAAAGCATCAGGGTCCCGGGTTCGATTCCGACCACAAATGACTGTCTGTGTCGAGTTTGCACGTTCTCCCTGTGTTTGCGCGGGTTTCCTCCAGGTGCTCTGGTTTCCTCCCACATTCCAAAGATGTGCAGGGTAGGTGGTTTAGTCATGCTAAATTGTCCCTTCGGGTTGCTGGAAGAGGATGGGGATAGGGCTGAGGTAGGGTCGTCTTTTGAAGGGTCGGTGCAGACTCAATGGGCCAAATGGCCTCCTTCTGCACTGTAGGGGTTCTATGATTTCCGAAGAAGATTCATATTATATTTGAAACATTAACCCTATTTCTCTCCCAACAGAGGCTGCCAGATTTGCTGAGATTTCTAGCATTCTCTGTGCTTATTGAAGCAAAGTTGAATTTTGCTATTTGAGAACAAGTGGAAGATCTATTTGACAAAGAGTGTAGCCACCTCAAACAACATGTAAATGGAACAAAATGGGCTTTCCTGTCGCGAGGCTGAAGTCATCAGTGTTGGGAGGTTGTAATCTGTTCATTTGTGTTAGACAGAAGGAAAAAAGCAATAGAACAGAGTAATAGAAAAGTACATATATAAATTTTCACTGATGAATGACATGTTAGAATTGCTTCATAACTATAAAGATCACTGTTAGATCATTGAACCTGACATCAAGAGAACTGGCTCCATTAATGGAATTAGTAAGTGTAAATTCCATTATTATTTTCCATTAGCTTTGCTACTTCAGCAAGGTGCTGATACTAATTTGCAGGCATTATGAACCCCCATTGCTTCCTCATTCATCCCATGATAATTTTCAAACATTATGTGATAATGGTTGTGGTCAATAAAAACTGAGCTGAAGCAGCAAACAACATCCAGAGAACAGCAACAAGTAACCCCAATCTGCTGTTCAATTTAAAGTGTACATGTCTTGTTAGACTAACATCCCAACTGCAAAACTACAGACAGACCTGGCTCTTCCTATTAATTACACTATCTTTAACCCACAAAGATGTCACATGACCTGGTTCACTAGGAATAAATGCAACTCCTCATGAATTACCTACTATCCAGGGAATCTCCAGCAATCAGAGCAATGTTCCATTTGCCCTCAATGTGTAAACTAGTAAATGGTTAGAATCAATCATGATCTCACCTTTTACAACATCTTAATGACAGCTTTAGCAGACTGGATAGCTTAACCTGGATTATTTAATATTATTACTGCAACAAACACATATCTTAAGACAGGCATCTAAAACCTTTACTGCAACATATATAAAATACAAGATATATACCAACTTCGTAGATTCATTGCAAGCAACTGACCCCATCCAGGGAACAGCAAAAACTGACCCCAACCAAAGAAAAGCAACAAATGAACCCATCCAGAGAACAGAAACAACAGAGCTCATCCAGAGAACAGCAACAACTGACCACATCCAGAGAACAGCAACACCTGTCCCCATCCAAAGAACAGCAACAACTGACCCCATCCAGAGAACAGCAACAACTGACCCCAGCCAGAGAACAGCAACAACTGACCCCATCCAGAGAACAGCAACAACTGACCCCATCCAGAGAACAGCAACAAGTGACCCCAACCAGAGAACAGCAACAACTCACCCGATCCAGAGAACAGCAACAACTGACCCCATGCAGAGAACAGCAACAACTGACCCCATCCAGAGGACAGCAACAACTGACCCCAACCAGAGAACAGCAACAACTGACCCCATCCAGAGAACAGCAACAACTGACCCCATCCAGAGAACAGCAACAACTGACCCCATCCAGAGAACAGCAACAACTCACCCGGTCCAGAGAACAGCAACAACTGAATCCATCCAGAGAACAGCAACAACTCACCCGATCCAGAGGACAGCAACAACTCAACCCTTCCAGAGAACAGCAACAACTCACCCAATCCAGAGAACAGCAACAACTGAACCCATCCAGAGAACAGCAACAACTCACCCAATCCAGAGAACAGCTACAAGTGACCCCATCCAGTGAACAGAAACAACTGAACCCATCCAGTGAACAGCAACAACTGACCCCATCCAGAGAACAGCAACAACTGACCCCATCCAGAGAACAGCAACAACTGACCCCATCCAGAGAACAGCAACAACTGACCCCACCCAGAGAACAGCAACAACTGACCACATCCAGAGAACAGCAACAACTGACCCCATCCAGAGAACAGAAACAACTGACCCCATCCAGAGAACAGCAACAACTGACCCCATCCAGAGAACAGCAACAACTGACCCCACCCAGAGAACAGCAACAACTGACCACATCCAGAGAACAGCAACAACTGACCCCATCCAGAGAACAGAAACAACTGACCCCATCCAGAGAACACCAACAACTGACCCCATCCAGAGAACAGCAACAACTGACCCCATCCAGAGAACAGAAACAACTGACCCCATCCAGAGAACAGCAACAACTGACCCCATCCAGAGAACAGCAACAAGTGACCCATCCAGAGAACAGCAACAACTGACCCCATCCAGAGAACAGCAACAACTGACCTCATCCAGAGAACAGCAACAACTGACCTCATCCAGAGAACTGAAACAACTGACCCCATCCTGAGAACAGCAACAACTGACCCCATCCAGAGAACAGCAACAACTCACCCGGTCCAGAGAACAGCAACAACTGAATCCATCCAGAGAACAGCAACAACTCACCCGATCCAGAGGACAGCAACAACTCAACCCTTCCAGAGAACAGCAACAACTCACCCAATCCAGAGAACAGCAACAACTGAACCCATCCAGAGAACAGCAACAACTCACCCAATCCAGAGAACAGCTACAAGTGACCCCATCCAGTGAACAGAAACAACTGAACCCATCCAGTGAACAGCAACAACTGACCCCATCCAGAGAACAGCAACAACTGACCCCATCCAGAGAACAGCAACAACTGACCCCATCCAGAGAACAGCAACAACTGACCCCATCCAGAGAACTGCAACAACTGACCCCACCCAGAGAACAGCAACAACTGACCACATCCAGAGAACAGCAACAACTGACCCCATCCAGAGAACAGAAACAACTGACCCCATCCAGAGAACACCAACAACTGACCCCATCCAGAGAACAGCAACAACTGACCCCATCCAGAGAACAGCAACAACTGACCCCATCCAGAGAACAGCAACAACTGACCCCATCCAGAGAACAGAAACAACTGACCCCATCCAGAGAACAGCAACAACTGACCCCATCCAGAGAACAGCAACAAGTGACCCATCCAGAGAAAAGCAACAACTGACCCCATCCAGAGAACAGCAACAACTGACCTCATCCAGAGAACAGGAACAACTGACCTCATCCAGAGAACTGAAACAACTGACCCCATCCTGAGAACAGCAACAACTGACCCCATCCAGAGAACAGCAACAACTGACCCCATCCAGAGAACAGCAACAACTGAGCCCATCCAGAGAACAGCAACAAGTGACCCATCCAGAGAACAGCAACAACTGACCCCATCCAGAGAACAGCAACAACTGACCTCATCCAGAGAACAGAAACAACTGACCCCATCCAGAGAACAGCAACAACTGACCTGATCCAGAGAACAGCAACAACTGACCCCATCCTGAGAACAGTAACAACTGACACCATCCAGAGAACAGAAACAACTGACCCCATCCAGAGAACAGCAACAACTGACCCCATCCAGAGAACAGCAACAACTGACCTGATCCAGAGAACAGCAACAACTGACCCCATCCTGAGAACAGCAACAACTGACCCCATCGAGAGAACAGCAACAACTGACCCCATCCAGAGAACAGCAACAACTGACCTGATCCAGAGAACAGCAACAACTGACCCCATCCTGAGAACAGTAACAACTGACACCATCCAGAGAACTGAAACAACTGACCCCATCCTGAGAACAGCAACAACTGACCCCATCCTGAGAACAGTAACAACTGACACCATCCAGAGAACAGAAACAACTGACCCCATCCAGAGAACAGCACCAGCTGACCCCATCCAGAGAACAGCAACATCTGACCCCATCCAGAGAACAGCAAAAACTGACCCCATCCAGAGAACAGCAACAACTGACCCCATCCAGAGAACAGCAACAACTGACTCCATCCAGAGAACAGCAACAACTGACCCCATCCAGAGAACAGCAACAAGTGACACCATCCAGAGAACAGCAACAGCTGACACCATCCAGAGAACAGCAACAGCTGACCCCATCCAGAGAACAGCAACAAGTGACCCCATCCAGAGCACGGAAACAACTGAGCTCATCCAGAGAACAGCAACAACTGACCCCATCCAGAGAACACCAACAACTGACCGCAGCCAGAGAACAGCAACAAGTGACCCATCCAGAGAACAGCAACAACTGACCCCATCCAGAGAACAGCAATAAGTGACCCCATCCAGAGAACTGAGACAACTGGCCCCATCCAGAGAACAGCAACAACTGACCCCATCCAGAGAACAGCAACAACTGACCACATCCAGAGAACAGAAACAACTAAGCTCATCCAGAGAACAGCAACAACTGATCTCATCCAGAGAACAGCAACAACTGACCCCATCCAGAGAACAGCAACAACTGACCCCATCCAGAGAACAGCAACAACTGACCTCATCCAGAGAACAGCAAAAACTGACCCCATCCAGAGAACAGCAACAACTGACCCCATCCAGAGAACAGCAACAACTGACCCCATCCAGAGAGCAGCAACAACTGACCCCATCCAGAGAACAGCAACAACTGACCTCGTCCAGAGAACAGCAACAACTGACCCCGTCCAGAGAACAGCAACAACTGACCCCATCCAGAGAACAGCAACAACTGACCCCATCCAGAGAACAGCAACAACTGACCCCATCCAGAGAACAGCAACAACTGACCCCATCCAGAGAACTGCAAGAACTGACCCCATCCAGAGAACAGCAATAAGTGACCCCATCCAGAGAACTGAAACAACTGGCCCCATCCAGAGAACAGCAACAACTGACCCCATCCAGAGAACAGCAACAACTGACCCCATCCAGAGAACAGCAACAACTCACCCGATCCAGAGAACAGCAACAACTGACCCCATCCAGAGAACAGCAACAACTGACACCATCCAGAAAACAGCAACAACTGACCCCACCCAGAGAACAGCAACAACTGACCCCAGCCAGAGAACAGCAACAACTGACCCCATCCAGAGAACAGAAACAACTGACCCCATCCAGAGAACACCAACAACTGACCCCATCCAGAGAACACCAACAACTGACCGCAGCCAGAGAACAGCAACAAGTGACCCATCCAGAGAACAGCAACAACTGACCCCATCCAGAGAACAGCAACAACTGACCTCATCCAGAGAACAGAAACAACTGACCCCATCCAGAGAACAGAAACAACTGACCCCATCCAGTGAACACCAACAACTGACCCCATCCAGAGAACACCAACAACTGACCGCAGCCAGAGAACAGCAACAAGTGACCCATCCAGAGAACAGCAACAACTGACCCCATCCAGAGAACAGCAACAACTGACCCCATCCAGAGAACAGCAACAACTGACCCCACCCAGAGAACAGCAACAACTGACCCCACCCAGAGAACAGCAACAACTGACCCCAGCCAGAGAACAGCAACAACTGACCCCATCCAGAGAACAGAAACAACTGACCCCATCCAGTGAACACCAACAACTGACCCCATCCAGAGAACACCAACAACTGACCGCAGCCAGAGAACAGCAACAAGTGACCCATCCAGAGAACAGCAACAACTGACCCCATCCAGAGAACAGCAACAACTGACCTCATCCAGAGAACAGAAACAACTGACCCCATCCAGAGAACAGAAACAACTGACCCCATCCAGAGAACACCAACAACTGACCCCATCCAGAGAACACCAACAACTGACCCCATCCAGAGAACAGCAACAAGTGACCCATCCAGAGAACAGCAGCAACTGACCCCATCCAGAGAACAGCAACAACTGACCCCATCCAGAGAACAGCAACAAGTGGCCCATCCAGAGAACAGCAACAACTGACCCCATCCAGAGAACAGCAACAACTGACCTCATTCAGAGAACAGAAACAACTGACCCCATCCAGAGAACAGCAACAACTGACCCCATCCAGAGAACAGCAACAACTGACCCCATCCAGAGAACAGCAACAACTGACCTCATTCAGAGAACAGCAACAACTGATCCCATCCAGAGAACAGCAACAACTAACCCCATCCAGAGAACAGCAACAACTGACCTCATCCAGAGAACTGAAACAACTGACCCCATCCTGAGAACAGCAACAACTGACCCCATCCAGAGAACAGCAACAACTGACCCCATCCAGAGAATAGCAACAACTGAGCCCATCCAGAGAACTGCAACAACTGAGCCCATCCAGAGAACAGCAACAACTGACACCATCCAGAGAACAGCAACAACTGACCCCATCCAGAGAACTGCAACAACTGAGCCCATCCAGAGAACAGCAACAACTGACACCATCCAGAGAACAGAAACAACTAACCCCATCCAGAGAACAGCAACAACTGACCCCATCCAGAGAACAGCAACAACTTACCTCATCCAGAGAACTGAAACAACTGACCCCATCCTGAGAACAGCAACAACTGACCCCATCCAGAGATCAGAAACAACTGACCCCATCCTGAGAACAGCAACAACTGACCCCATCCAGAGAACAGCAACAACTGACCTCATCCAGAGAACTGCAACAACTGACCCCATCCAGAGAACAGCAACAACTGACCCCATCCAGAGAACAGCAACAACTGACCCCATCCAGAGAACAGCAACAACTGACCCCATCCAGAGAACTGCAACAACTGACCCCATCCAGAGAACTGCAACAACTGACCCCATCCAGAGAACAGCAACAACTGACCCCATCCAGAGAACAGCAACAACTGACCCCATCCAGAGAACAGCAACAACTGACCCCATCCAGAGAACAGAAACAACTGACCTCATCCAGAGAACAGCAACAACTGACCCCATCCAGAGAACTGCAAGAACTGACCCCATCCAGAGAACTGCAAGAACTGACCCCATCCAGAGAACTGCAAGAACTGACCTCTGCCAAAACAGTGTAAGCGATCTGTTTTTAGAATATCGTTTGTATTTAATTTAATAACCGAACTGAAAGTTAGGATACGTGCCATATGCATAGACTGAGATTCTAGCAACCGACCACAGGTGGCGTGGTGACAGGAGTAGGTCACTAGAAGACTGGCTGCATGGCGATGGGATGTAATCTTTGAACAACAGCACAGCCAAAGAAGCTGGACAACAAGCACAGAGCACTGTTGCATATCGAGCAGCTCCTGAGTCAACAGTAATTAATAAGAGTTACCCATAGTTATTTGTATTTAGACATAATATCCAACTGCAATCTTGCATCATATAAACCCTTTAGTGATATAGTTAATTAATAAACAGTTTTGTACATTTACAAAATCTCCGAGCACTTCAACTACAAAGACTTCGCCATCCGTACGTGCAAAGAACATTACATGGAGAGAAGCAATTTCCTGCAACCAGGATATTGGAGCTGTGAAAAATGTTATATCAGGAATAGACTGAGAAACAGGCATTAATTTTTTTAAATATAAATTTAGAGTACCCAGTTATTATTTTTTCCAATTAAGTGGTAATTTAGTGTCGCCACCTAGCCTGTACATCTTTGGGTTGTGAGGGCGAAACCCGCGCGAAAACGGGAAGAATGTGCAAACTCCACACAGACAGTGACCCAGAGTTGGGATCGAACCTGGGACTTTGGCGCCGTGAGGCAGCTGTGCTATCCATTGCACCATTGTGCTGCCCCAGAGAAACAGGCATTAATGACTACAGTTGTACAGGTACAGTACAGAGATTGGCTTCAAGCAAGTTACCATTAGATGACAGAACATGTTCATGAGGGCAGAAAAATATTCAGCTCTCAAATAGACAGTACCAAAACACAATGAAATCGTTTGGATTCAAACTGTGGTCCCAGAGCTCATCCTTATCAATCGCAACTCCCCCCTTTAACCTCCGACGTTTTGCTCATGGTCAACAAATTTTCTTTCAGGGAGAGTTTGCTTGAAATTTAATGGTGCAGCATATAATAAATAATTGCTTGTCATCCTGGATCTATAGACATCCAAATCAGATGGGATCCCAGGGGAGAACTACACAGTGCAGACTGAAATAACCCAAGATGATGCCAGGTTATTAAAAGAGGTATCAGCAGCGCCTTCAACTGATTGAAATTAAATGGCAATGGGAATGCAGAGGAGGAGAGGAATGCATGAGAAACTTCAAGGCCAAATGTGTGACAGTATTCTGAAGTTAGCTTTAATTGGTATGAATAGGAACACTTTCCATCAGTTTTAAGCGACAACCGTGTCCAAATAATGCTGAGAAAATGGAGTTAGACTGTGTACACACATTAGTTACGAACTGGGATGATTGCATTCAGCTCAAACACTGATTTCACTAACTGAAATCATTTCCCTCGTTCTTTGCATGTGGATGAGGTTAAGGACATCTGGAATTAAATCTAAAAGTAGGATTGTCAAACCTGAGTTAGGATTCAGTGGTGGTAATGGAAAAGGACTATTGCAGATAGCGCGTCAAGCACTGACCTGTTTCGTGATCCAATGCTAATTTGCCTCCAATCATTTGAGATCAAAATCTGAATCAAAAAGTTGCGCTTCCTACTCGGGCAAACTGCAAATGCAGTTATTTGCAAAGTAGGTCGTCCTTCATTCTCCAGGCTGGTGCAAATGACCTTCGTGAAGAGTCAACTCTCATTCTTAACTCTTCACATAAAGATAATTGTGACAGATCACATTATTTATTGTAAAATACAGATGCTCAGCAACTGTGCAATGCAGAATGCATTTTAAGATTATTGCAGATCTCTTGCTATCTGCATTTGAGTGAGTAATATGATATGTAATCCTTTAACTTGCAGGGTATAGATTTAAATGCCAATGCAAATATTGTATAGGCTTACATGTTGGATTGAATGTCTTAAGTATCATTATTTGATATATTATTCTTTGATACTGTTCCTGTGAAAATAATTTGGGGTTGTTCACGGTTCTGTTAATGACTTATGCTTGATTTTAAATTGTTTATTTAATACAGGTGCATGTAAATTGCACTATATGAACATGAGGCTGATGTGGAGAATGTCCCAGGTGGGAGTGCAGTCTGATTACAAGTTGTCTTTTACATGGGTGGCTGTTATTTTGTTTTCAACTTAAATTATCTCTGAGATGGTCTTGGCCATGCAGGTGATCTTGATGGCTGCAAGAACTGAAATATTTCACAGAATCTTTCCAGTGCCATTCAGCCCATCAATTCTGCATCAGCTCTCTGAAAGAGCTTTCTACCTAGTCTCACTCTCCTGCATTGTCCCCGTAACCTTGCACGTTCTTTCTATTCAGATTGAAATCCAATTCCCTTTGCAGTACTTCGTTTGAACCGGCCTCCACCATCCGCTCAGAAAGTTAATTCCAGACTCCAACCATTCTCTGGGTGAAAACATTTTTCCTCACGTGACGTTTACTCCTTTTGTCAGTTATTTTGAATCTGTTCTTGATGGTCTCGTGAGAGGGAACAGCTTCTCACTATTTAGCCTGTCCATGTGCTTCAGGATCTTGAATAGCTCTGTTAAGTCTCCTCTCAGCCTCCCTTTCCTGCACCTCAATCCCTACCTCTCCAATCTATCTTCACAGCTACAGTTCTTTATCTCTGGATCATTCTTGTGAATCTCCTCTTACGCCCTCCAATGTCTTCACATCTTTCCTCAGGTATGGTGCCGGGAACTGGACGCAGTACTCCAGACGAGGCCTAACTAGTGTCTTATACAAGTTAAACATGACCTCCTTAGACTTGAACTCAATGCCCCTGTTAATAAAGCCTAAAATATCATGTGCTAATAACTGTTCTCTCAACATGCCCTGCCACTTGTTGGAAGCAAGCTGTAACACCTCCTCCTCTATTGGTGTGAGGATGGACAGGTTTGACACACCACCTCTTGTCTTGCATCCTTGGGCATTCTGCTGCAAATATAGTGCGGCATCCAAATTATTTTGGAATCTCCTGCATAATCACAAAAGAGCACAAGAGGAGATGGAAGTTCAAAAAAGAACGCAAAAGAAGCCGGGAGTTCAAAGAAAGAGCGCGAGAGAACAGTGAATCTAAGAGCAGAACCAGGTGGGTAAAAGACTGTAAGAAAGAGCAGAATGAAAGTTTACATCTCCTAAGGAAATATAAATGGTACAGTTGGATAGGTACTTACTACTACTTTTGGTCACAATTGTTAAGATATCATTCCGTGCTTCATTGTTTGTAAGAAATATATTCTATAATAACAAAGAGCAGTGAAGAAGGGCCCTAGTTGATATTAAAATGATTAATTTAACTTAAAGGCTTAAGACACGGCAGGAGAGCTCCAAGCCTTGGTCTGCTCCTCTTGCTCCATGTGGGAGTCAAGGGACATTTCCAGTTCCCAGGACCAGCATGTGTGGAGGAAGTGACTCTAGCTGCCTCAACCTGGAAGCCCGAGTTTCAGATCTGTAGCAGAATCTGAGGATACTGTGGACCATCTGCGAGACAGAGAGTATCGGGGATAGCACATATCGAGAGGTGGTCACACTGTAGGTTCAGACTCCACAAGCAGGGAGGGAATCAGTGACCACCAGGCAGAGCAAAAGGACTAGGCAGGCAGTGCAGGAATCTTCTGTGGCTATTTCTCTGCAAAACAGATATACCATTTTGGGGGAATGGCCTCTCAGCGGATAACAGTAGCAGCCAAATTTGTAGCATCACAATTGGCTCTGCTGCACAGCGGAGAAACAAATAACATAGAAAGGCAATAGTCATAGGGCAATCAATTATGATGGGAAAAGATAGACGATTCTGTGGCCGCAAAAGAGATTCCAGGATGGTATGTTGATTTCCTGGTGCTAGGGTCAAGGATGTGCCAGAGAGGTGCAGGGCATTCTTAAGGGAGAGGGTGAATATCCAGTTATCGTGGTACACATTAGTACAAACGTCAAAGGTAAAAAAGGGGATGATGTCCTCAAAGAAGGATACAGGGAGCTGGGGAGCAAGTTGAAAATTATGGACTCAAAGGTAGTTATTTCAGGATTACTACAAGTGCCTCTTGCTAGTCAGAGTAGAAACAACAGGATATACCTGATGGATACATGGCTGAAAAGATGGTGTGAGAGGGAGGGCTTCAGATTCCTTGGGTATTAGTACCAATTCTGGAGGAACTGGGACCTGTATAATCTGGACGGGTTACACTTGGGCAGGACCAGGTCTGATTTCCTTTGGGGGTTACTTGCTAGAGTGGTTGAGGAGGTTTTAAACTAACATGGCAGGGAGATGGAGACCTATGTAAGGATTCAAAGCAGGGAGAATCAAGAACAAGAAGAAAAGACAGCAAGAAGAATAAGAAAAGTGATAGGCAGAGAAATCAGGGGCGGGATTCTCCGAACCCCCGCCGGGTCGGAGAATCGGCGGGGGTGCGGGGGGTGGCAAAAATCCCGCCCCCGCCGGCTGCCGAATTCTCCAGCGCCGGAGATTTGGCGGGGGAAGGAATCGCGCCGCGTCGGTCGGCGCCCCCCCCCCCCCGCCCCCAGCGATTCTCCGGCCCGCGATGGGCCAAAGTCCCGCCTCTTCTATGCAGGTCCCACCGGCGTAAATTGGAGTTGGTCCCTTACCGGCGGGACCAGGCGATGCGGGCGTGCTCCGGGGTCCTGGGGGGGGGGGGGGGGGCGCGGGGAGATCTGGCCCCGGGAGGTGCCCCCACGGTGACCTGGCCCGCTATCGGGGCCCACCGATCCGCGGGCGGACCTGTGCCGTGGGGACACTCTATTCCCATGCGCCGGCCGTGTAAGCCTCCGCGATGGTCGGCGCGAAGGTGAACCCCCCCCCTGCGCATGCGCGGAGATGATGTCAGCAGCCGCTGACACTCCCACGCATGCGCGGACCTGCACCGGCCGGAGGAGTCCCTTCGGCCCCGGCTGGCGCGGCGCCAAAGGCCTTCCGCACATTGTACCATCTGTGGAGTGGCGGGAACCACTCCGACGCCGGCCTATTCCGCACCTTTGGGGCGGCCCGATGCCAGAGTGGTTCCCGCCACTCCACTGCGCCATTTCTGCCTGCCCCGCCGATTTCCGGAGAATCCCGCCCATTATATCCAAATTTGCAGATGGTACAATGTGGGGTGGGAGGGTGAGCTGTGAGGAGGATGCAGAGATGCTTCAGCGGGATTTGAACAGGCTGAGTGAATGGGCACATGCATGGCAGATGCAGTATAATGTGGATAAATGTGAGGTTATTGCTTCAATTGCAAAAATAGGAAGGCAGATTATTATTTGAATTGGTGTAAGTTGAAAGAGGTGGATACTCAGCGAGACCTTGGCGTTCTCGTGCATCAGTCGCTGAAAGTAAGTGCGCAGGTACAGCAGGCAGTAAAGAAGGAAAATGTTATGTTGCACTACATAACAAGAGGATTTGAGTATAGGAATAGAGATGTTTTGCTGCAATTGTATAGGTCATTGGTGAGGAAGGATGTTCTTGCTATGGAGGGAGTGGGTTGATTCCTGGGATGGTCGGACTGTAACATGAGGAGAGATTAAGGGTGAGATTCTCCGGTCCGCCAGTTGCGTGTTTCTCGGCGGCGTACCTTTCACTGACGCCGGGCTTATATACTCCCGCCGCTTGTCAATGGGATTTCTGATTGTGGCTACTCCACGCCACCGGTAAACCCACTGGGGGTATGCTGCCGGTGCGAAAAATAAATCGCATCGGTCGGAGAATTTCAGCCTTAATTGGTACGGATTATATTCATTGGAATTTAGAAGAGTGAGAGGGGATCTCATAGAAACTTACACGATTCTAATAGGATTAGACAGGGTAGGTTCAGAAAGAATGTTCCCGATGTTGGGAGGGTCCAGAGCCAGGGGACATAGTTGAGGACAAGACATTTTAGGACAGAGGTGAGGAGAAATTTCTTCACCCAGAGTGTTGCGAATCTTTGGAATTCACCACCACAAAAAGTAATTGAGGCCAAAACGTTGTGTGATATCAAGAAGGAATTAGATATAGCTCTTGGGGCTTAAGGGATCAAAGGATATGGGGGGATGGCAGGATCAGGGTATTGTATTTGATGATCAGCCATGATCATAATGAATAGTGGAGCAGGTCCGAAAGGCCGAACAGCCTCCTCCTGCTCCTATTTTCCATGTATGTTTACAAGTCTGACCTCTAAGAACTCCAGAGTCTGCAGTGACAGAAAATCAGTTTACCTTTTATACTTCTTCCACACATCCCACTCCATCACTATAACCCATTAAAAGGCCTTGGGGCCTTGTACTGTGATATGATGCTTCATGCCACTTCAGTGCACATGACAATACCCTCATGGAGCCACTTCTCACATTCCTCGGTACACCCTGACAGATCTTAAATGGTCATTGATGTGCTTTCTGCACTGTATGCAGTTTCTCTCGACCGTGCAAATGCTTGTTACCTCTGCTGCCACCTTGCTCCAGGCTGCTTTAGTGAGGCTGGGAGGTCTCCTCGTCCCATCAACTGGTCCTCCCACCTGACACTGATGGCCTTGAGGAGGACAGCAGGAAGTTGTCATCGGACCTTGTGGCCTTCCTTTTCCATTTTACTCTAGTCATCTCCTCTCGCCCTTCTCTCAACCATCTCTTGAAAGACAATCAGAGTTAACAGCCTGATGCTCCATATCTTTTAATAATCATCAGGGGCATGCTTCAATGGCATTCAGCCTTTCCTTGGATGCAATCATCCCATCAGTGAAAGCATAGACAAATAAATAAAAATTGGCACTCACCTGTATCATGCACCCAAAATAATCTGCTTTCAGGAAACCTGTTACCCCAGGTAAAGTACTGTGCCAGTGTTCCCTTTAAATGAGTGGCCGTGACATCCTTCCGGGTCAGGATCTGCCAGCTTGGTGCCCTCCATGGCCCATTTGGTGGGCACCATACCCTGGAGAAATGCCATGCAAGCATCCACCCCAAATTCTCCATGCGACCCTAACCCTCCCTCCACCCACACCCCCTCTCCCTTCAAACCCTCCAACCCTTCCTTCATAACCCCACCACTGTGAACCATGCGTGTGGCTAATGCCCTCTCTGTGTATCCTCAGGAAAAGCTCTCCCACAACCGTTGGGAGAGGGCCCAGACTGGCGCTAGGGTGTCAGACATAAGAATCCTCACCTCGTTCGCGGAGCGGGCCCTGCTGGTGACTGGGGTGGGGCGAGGACAATGCGCTCACCAACGCAGAAGGACCTGTCAAACATGTGTTGTTATTCCCTCACTGACCGACCCATCCCTCCCACTGACCACATGTTCATTCTCCCGCAGGTCCTCCAGCCGACAATGCCTCCCATCCCGGGTAGCCCCCTCTCCAGCCTGGGAAAAGGAACATCTTGGAGGAGTGCGCCGAGGAAGACACAATCGAGGTTTCACAGCTGTCACCCCCACCTCCAGCAGCACAGATAGACGCAACTTGGTGGGAAATGTTAGTGGTCAGGCTTCAGGGGCAGAATTTGTCAGCACCACACAGCTGCCGATGCACCTCAGGTGGAGGCCGGAACCTCCAGGTGTGACAGCGGTCGGAGGTCTGCTGGATCCCAGGAACCAGCTTGATCCCAGCCTGATGCTGAGCCTGTGGAAGAGGCTTTCCCGGAGCTGATGGAGGCATTACGGTGCGGCCATAACATTCAGAGGGAGATCCTAGTGGCACCCCAGCAGGTCCATAGCTGATATGGAGGAATCCTAGAGGGTGCAGGAGGTGGTGCCGGCGATGCGTGGCACCGAAGCCAACACTGCCACGGTGGTGAGTGCAGTGGAGAGCCTGGTGTCTGCCATCAGCACCATTAGTGGAGGTGTCCAAGGCATTGCACAGTCGGTGACGGCCATGGCTGAGGGCCTCGGCAGAATGCCCGCCTTGCTGGGGGATGTCAGCCAGTCCAGGCTGACATCCCCAATCCACTTGGGTTGTGTAAAATGCTCACTTAACTTCACCACGATTGCCAACTCCCGATTAGCAATAGCCTTCAGCCGCACAGCCAGAGGCCTCGGCAAGCGGTGGGAGTTATGGGTGGTCGGTGGGGCAGAAGAGCAGGGGCAAGGGTTGCCCCCAGAATGGGTACACACGATCCAGAGGTTGCCATGGTGGTACTGCACACGGATGCCTCCGGTTGCCCTCCTCAGCACCTCTACCCCACCCTTCCATGGCATCTCTGCGAGGTTCCCCCACCGCCCTGCCGAGCACTGGAGTGGCAAGCCCCGGCTCTTTGTCTGTGAGCAAAGATGGCTGCACACCTCCTCGGCTCCCCACAGAAGCCCTTCCACCAGGTTCATGTTTTTCGAAACAAGTACTAATCAACGCCAGCATTACCACATGCTGGTGAGGCCGTTGGATATGGGGTGCTGTCGTTAATTGCATGGAAATAGGGCTTAACTGGTGATAATTGGCTTCTCACTACACTACGACGAGATTTGGATTTTGCCCACGGAAACGGGCCGATTGCATCGGAAACTGTTTGGTGCCTTGCGCGGTTCTCGTTTTTGGCCTCTCGAGCGAAAGCACAACGAGGCTGGAAAATTGCGCCCATTGTCTGCCAAATAAAGAATTTCACCCAATATATCTGAAATTCCTACATTGACCACAACAGCAACACTTGTGCCCCATGATTTCAACACATCCATATTTGTAGATACCTTTGAATCTTGTATCAGACTCAAAAACAGCTTCTTCCCCACTGTTACCAGACTCCTAAATGACCCTCTTATGGACTGACCTCATTAACACTACACCCTGTATGTTTCATCCGATGCCGGTGCTTATGTAGTTGCATTGTATACCTTGTGTTGCCCTATTATGTATTTTTTTAAATTTCCTTTTCTTCCCATGTACTTGATGATCTGCTGAGCTGCTCGCAGAAAAATACTTTTCACTGTACCTCGGTACACATGACAATAAACAAATCCAATCCAATCCTCTCCCATGCGATAAAAGAGCTGGGACCACAGGAACCAAAAGGAACCAGCATCCTCCAGTTTAATAGACATGTTTCAGTTTGCATGTTGAGATGTAATAAAACACTGACAGGTGTTGTTTACTGGTACAGTCAGCATTGCCAGTCGTTTTCACAGAGCATCCCAAATATAAATTCTCACTCTTCCACGGGATCTGAACATTGTTGGCTGGAGGCCAGTTTTGAGGAACAAGGGAGGACCATTTGGACTCGATTGGAATTTAGATCCTCAAAGTCTGCAGTTTCAGTACTGAAACTGACAGGAAAGGAGGGTAATCGCAGTTTAACCTCTGAGACACATGCTGCCACAAAACCTACTTAATATTTCGACTTATAACTCTATCATCTTACATTTAAAATATACACCATTCTCTTACAATGTCTCCAAACGCAACCAGGCACTGAGGAGGCATTATTAATGACAATCATTTCCCCTCCTCGCTTCACACTCATTCAGGTCACTGAGCTATTATACAAAATCAAGGGCAAATAAAACAATTGGGTAGCTACTTTTGGTGAAGCTAATGACATTATACATTTACAAAGAAATTTTGTGACTCCACGGACGAAGAACGGTCGAAGTTCAGCTTTCACAGCAATCAGCCCAAAGAAGACCCTTTAGGTTTTTTCAATTCCTTCATGGCATGTGGGTATCACTGGCTTTTTATTGTCCTTGAGAAGGTGCCTTCCTGAACCACTGCAGTTCATGTATTGTGCGAACATTCTCTGTGTTAGGTGGTCCAGCCTGTTTATTCAATGCAGACTTCATAATGGTTTGAGTGGCTGACTATGACACATTGCTTCAGGCCTGGGATCACACAAGACCAGGTAAGGATGGCAGATTTCCTGCCTTGAAGGGCATCCTTGAACAACGTGGGTATAATATGACAATGGTTTTGTGGTCACCTTTAGACAAGATTTATTAATTGAATCTAAACTGCACCAGCTACTGTGGTGAATGTATAATTACTGATAATTCACCAGTGCACTGTGTTATGTTATTAACCCTGTGGGCTCTACCTATGGGCCATTGTGTGGCTTCACCCACAGGGGCATGTACGGGCTCCGCCCATGACTCCACCCCCTTTACAGGAAGTATAAGAGCTGCTGACCTGTGCGGCTGCCTTCAGTGTTGTACCGGTCGCAGGCAGGCTCAGTTCTAAGCTAATTAAAACCACGGTTTACTTCTCCACGTGTCTTCGAGTGAATTGATGGTCGCATCAATTTAATCAGCTTAAAATACTACTATGGAATCAGCCCTCAAACCTGACAGACTGGAACTCGATCCACAGGCCGCGGAGGCAAAATAAATTTTTTCACATTGGCTTTGATGCTTCAAGGCCTATCTCGCCGCGTCGTCTACGCCACACGTTACTGTCGAACAGAAGCTGAACCTCCTCCACGCACGGGTGAGCCATCGCATTTCTGTCCAGCTCGACGAAGCCGCTTCCTATACAGAGGCCCTCGCACTACTCGAATGCCTCTATGTGCGGCCTGTGAACGAGGTCTACGCATGACACGTCTTCACCACTCGCCGCCAGCGCCCCGGGGAGTCGCTACATGATTACCTACGCGACCTCAAAGCCCTCGCACGCAATTGTAACTACCGGGCCATTACGGCCACTCAGCACATGGAGCTCGCCGTCCGAAACGTTTACGTGGCGGGGGTCCGATCGAACTATGTGAGACAGCGCCTGCTCGAAAAAGGGGCCCAGGACCTGGACGACATGGTAAAACTGGGTACCTCTCTTGAGGCTGCTTTTCAGAGCCTTACAGCGTTCCCGGCCGATCACGCGACCCCTCGTGGGCCCCCGACCCGAGACTACCCCAGGCCTGTGCCGCGCGGCTGCCCGCCCATTATGGGGGGCTACCCTGATACTTTTGCGGCCAGTCCCAACACCCCCGACTGCACTGCCCGGCCGGCAATGCGAACTGCAGCAGCTGCGGGCAAAAAGGACATTTCGCCAAAGTCTGCCTGGCCAGGTCTAAGAACTCGAACTCACAGACCCGATCCACAGACTCACAGGCCCGCAGACCCCGCAAGGTGACAGCGTGTCTGCCGACTCCGCCTCCGCATAACATGTGCGACTCATGGGGGCCGCCATCTTGGCCATCCTCCCCCACGCGGCCGGCCACGTGCGATCCATGGGGGCCACCATCTTGGACGCCATCTTCTTCACCGTCCGCCACGCTCGACCAACGGGGGCCGCCATCTTGGCTGCCATCTGCTACGCCGCTCGAAGCGTACGACCTACACGGACAGCCATCGCGGGGCCGCCCTAGCACCTCCGATCACGCCGCCGGCTACCCACACCTCAGCGCGGTCACCCTGGACCAGTCACGGCCTAAGCACCTCCGGAGCTCCATGATGGCTGTCCGGGTTAACGAGTACGAGACACCTTGCCTTTTCGACTCCGGGAGCACAGAGAGCTTCATTCACCCGGACATGGTAAGATGCTGCTCGCTCCCAGTATTCCCGACACAACAAACCATATCCCTTGCCTCTGGGTCGCACTCGGTGCAAATCCAAGGGTGCACCACTGCAACCCAGCGATGCAGGGCGCTGAGTACGCTAATTTTCAACTATATGTGCTCCCAGACCTCTGCGCTCCTCTCCTTTTGGGACTCGACTTCCAGTCCAACCTCAGGAGCCTAACTCTTAAGTTCGGGGGGCCCCTGCCCACGCTCACCATATGCAGCCTCGCGATCCTAAAAATCGACCCCCCCCTCCCCCCACCCCCCCCTCTTCGCAAACCTCATCGCCGATTGCAAGCCAGTAGCCACCAGAAGCAGGCGGTATAGCATGCAGGACAAGACGTTCATTAGGTCCGAGGTCCATCGTCTCATGCGGGAGAGGGTCATAGAGGCCAGCAATAGCCCCTGGAGAGCTCAGGTGGAGGTCATCAAGATCGGGGAAAAGTTCCGGATGGTGGTTGATTACAGCCAGACCATTAACCAGTTTACGCACCTCGATGCGTACCCCCTTCCCCGGATTGCAGACATGGTAAATCAGATCGCGCACTACCGCGTGTTCTCTACGGTAGATCTGAAGTCTGCATACCACCAGCTCCCAATCCGCCCGGAGGACCGCCACTACACGGCGTTTGAGGCAGACGGCCGCCTTTTCCATTCCTCCGGGTCCCCTTTGGCGTCACGAACGGGGTTTCGGTGTTCCAACGAGCAATGGACCGAATGGTGGACCAGTATGGGCTGCGAGCCACGTTTCTGCACTTGGACAATGTCACCATCTGCGGCCATGATCAGCAGGACCACGACGTCAACCTCCACCGATTTCTCCAAACCGCCCAAAAACTTAACCTCACCTACAACAAGGAGAAATGCGTTTTCCGTACAACCAGGCTAGCCATCCTCGGCTACGTCGTGGAAAACAGGGTCCTAGGGCCCGACCCTGACCGTATGCGCCCCCTCCTGCAACTCCCTCTCCCTCACTGTCCCAAGGCCCTGAAGAGGTGCCTTGGATGTTTCTCCTATTACACCCTGTGGGTCCCCCAGTATGCGGACAAAGCCCGCCCACTATTTAAGGCCACCCTCTTTCCACTGGCAGCCAAGGCTCGCCAGGCCTTCAACTGCATCAAGACGGACATCGCCAAAGCTGCGATGTGCACGGTGGACGAGTCCGTCCCCTTCTAGGTGGAGAGCGACGCCTCAGAGGTCGCTCTCGCCGCCACCCTCAACCAAGCAGGCAGACCGGTAGCGTTTTTTTCGCGCACCCTCACCACCTCCGAAATTTGACACTCCTCAGTCGAAAAAGAAGCCCAAGCCATCGTAAAGCCGTGCGGCAGTGGAGGCACTACCTCGCTGGTAGGAGGTTTACCCTCGTCACCGACCAACGATCGGTTGCCTTCATGTTTGACAATACGCAGCGGGGCAAGATCAAGAATAATAAGATCTTGAGGTGGAGAATCGAACTCTCCACCTATAACTACGACATAGTATATCGTCCTGGGAAGCTCAACGAGCCCCGAGATGCACTATCCCGCGGCACATGCGCCAGCGCACAAGATGACCGACTACGGGCTATCCACGATGACCTCTGCCACCCGGGGGTCACCCGGCTCGCCCACTACATCAAGGCCTGCAACCTGCCCTACTCCACCGAGGAGGTCAGAGCTATAACCAGAGACTGCCAAATCTGTGCGGGGTGTAAACCGCACTTCTATCGACCGGATAAGGCCCACCTGGTAAAGGCATCCCGGCCCTTTAAACGCCTCAGTATCGATTTCAAAGGGCCCCTCCCCTCCAATAACTGCAACACGTACTTCCTTAACATCATAGATGAGTTCTCCCGCTTCCCGTTTGCCATCCCCTGCCCTGATAGGACCACCCCCACTGTCATTAAAGCCCTGCATAGTGTCTTCACCCTGTTTGGTTTCCACAGTTATGTGCACAGCGACAGGGGCTCGTCATTCATGAGCGCCGAACTGCGTCAGTACCTGCTCAGTAAGGGCATCGCAGGACTACCAGTTATAACCCCAGGGGAAACGGGCAGGTGGAGAGGGAGAACGTGACAGTCTAGAAGACCGTCCTACTGACCCTGCGGTCGAGGAATCTCCCAGTTTCTCACTGGCAGGAGGTCCTCCCCGATGCGCTCCACTCTATTAGGTCCCTCCTTTGCACAGCCACAAACCAGACTCCTCATGACCGTTTGTTTGTTTTCCCGAGGGGAGCTACCTCAGGGGCCTCGCTTCCACCCTGGCTGATGACACCGGGTCCAGTCCTCCTCATAAAACATGTTCGGAGCCATAAGACCGACCCCCTGGTAGAGAGGGTCCAGCTCCTGCACTCCAACCCACACTATGCGTACGTCGAACACCCCGATGGCCGGCAAGATACCATCTCCCTCCGGGACCTGTCGCCCGCAGGCTCCAACACCACTCCCACTACTGCATCCCCCACACTATGTCCCGTCCAACCTCCCATGTTCAGCGCCCCCACCCCTATATGGTTCCCACGCTCCCTCCCACCCGCCGCACCGGTCCACAGGAATGAAGCTCCGGAAGTGTCGCTCCCGGAGTCCACGCCTGTGCCTGCTCCGGACCCACTTCCACAGCCACCCAAAGCGGCTGCAACACCAGTGCTTCGGCGGTCGCGACGTACGATCCGGGCACCGGACCGACTGAATCTATAAGCCCGTCACCCCCGCCGGACTTCATTTTTAAACAGGGGTGAATGTGGTGAATGTATAATTACTGATAATTCACCAGTGCACTGTGTTATGTTATTAACCCTGTGGGCTCTACCTATGGGCCATTGTGTGGCTTCACCCACAGGGGATATGTTGGGGCATGTACGGGCCCCGCCATGCCTCCACCCCCTTCACAGGACGTATAAGAGCTGCTGACCTGCGGGGCCACCTTCAGTGTTGTACCGGTCACAGGCAGGCTCAGTTCTAAGCTGATTAAAACCACGGTTTACTTCTCCACGTGTCTTCGAGTGAATTGATGATTGCATCAGCTACCATGGTTGTATTCAAACCCGTGTCCCCAGACTATCCACAGACTGGGTCTCACTAGTCCAGTGATGCTCCCACTATGTTACCCCCTCCCGTTATGTGTGATATTTGAATCCAGTAATATAAACCATTTGTACCGGAAATGCTTCATGGGCTATGCTATGCCACTCACGAAGAAACTCTCTAAGTGAAAGCTATTCCAAACTAAATCTGGAATTTCCTGAAAAAGTATAAGTAGAAGAAATCTCAGCGGCTTGTCAAAATGTCAAAATTCAATTGGAAATCAGAATAATTATTCAGGTCTTATGAATTTATACATACTTCTTCCTGATGCCCCCTTCGTGCTTGAAATTAAAGTTTGAAACTATCAATCATTATTACACATTATGCAGAGAAAATATAATTGTCAACATTTTTCAGTTTTTAATGCATTTAATCCTGATGTCCTAAAATTACAATGATACAGAAAATGCATTGCTGATCTCAGAAGGAAATAAGACATTAAATGGCCCGTAACTTCCACTCCCATCCCCGACTTAAGTCATGGTCCAGCGCACATGCCGTGGCGCGACAACCCGGAAGTGTGGACGTACGGAAATGCGCACTGGAAGTGTGCGACGCGTAAACTCTCTTGTCTGTTTTTTTTAACAGGCTTGACTGCATGCACAGTGCTGAACCGACAGTATGAGGTTTAAAGGAACTGCGCTAACTTGGTCAACTTGCCACGATGTTTGGTATGCTTTTATTTATTTGGCTTTTTTGTCTCGGTCCACGATCAACGAGCAGAGGCAGGAGGCATCGGGAGCTATTTATTTGGTGGATAAATGTTTTATATTATTAGTGTTTAGCAGGCCTACTTGTGGCAATAATGATAATTATTATGAAATTGCAAATAAGGTGAAAGGAAGATCTATTTCTTTTCAAACTTTGGTTTGTCATGAGGCTGTTTATACAGTAAAGTACCTTTTTACTGGAATTAAGTGAGTTTGGAGTCACAAAAGGGAAAGAAAGATTTTGTTTAAACTTTGGTTTATCATGAGAATGGTAGTCCATTAAGGATAGAATGGGTATGGAGTGTATATAATCTTCGGCGATCACTCACTAATGAGTATGATTGTCCACCTAAGATACTCCGTATTACTAATCATGAGTTCCAAGGGTCCTTGCGTGGTTGATGAGCCTGATTCTAGAGCCCGCAGCTTCAATCGCTCACTTGGCAGGAGTTTCCAAAAGGTGGGATCAGTCCTTGGATTCAGGGTCGGGGGTATTCCTTTCCCAGGCTTATTTTCCTGGTCTTCTCTTGCCTCCTCAGTACTCGAAGAATTGTGTCCCTCAAGTCAAGAGGTTCCTCCAAATAGATCTCCTCTGAGCAGGGGTCCTCCAGGCATTGACATCAATGTTCCATTTCTTGAGGTAAGCCTTCAAGGTGTCTTTGAAGAGCTTTCTTTGTCCTCCTCTTGTTCGGGATCCTTCCCTGAGCTTGGCTAAGAAGATTTGCTTCGTCAGTCGCGACTCTGACATCCTAAGCAGTCCAGTGGTTAGATGATCATGTCCTCGATACTGGTGCTATTGACTCCCAGCTGATTCAGAGCTGAAGAACATTTGGATTTTGCAATGCATTTTAAGCTGTGTTGTTTAATAATCTCCCTAATGTAATGTTCAGCCTTACAAGCCTCAGTGATTACCTCAAATGCTTTAACAATATTTAATGTCTTAGTTGACTTATGCAAGCCACCTGTAAGCTAATGTGAGCTATCTCTCTGACAAGTGTTGCAGAATCCAGTGCAGATTCAAAACCTGTAGTCCTGCTTCCCCACCGCTGGGGCATCACACCAATAGCTTTGCCTCTTAAAACCCTTCAACTTCTTTTGAGGCTTCAACATGGGTGCATGGATCTTGAGCAAAAGGTAAGGCTACATCTCCGCCTGGCGAGGAAGCAAATCAATTACCCACCCCTAAGACTGTACAGGAAAAGAACATCCCAAAATGGTGTCAGAGAAGATGTGTGCCAGGAGACTGCTGTTCAGCAGCTGCTGCTTTCGGACTTGGAGCTTGTAAAAACTAACATTTGACATGTCTGAACCCTCTCTCCCTCCTCATCTCATTCCCACCCTCTCTCCTCTTCCCCCTCTCTCCCCTTCCCACCCTCTGTACTTCCCATCTCTTCCCACCCTCCCTCTCCCTCCACTAACCCTCTCCCCTTTACAAATACACAGAACCATTGTGTTTGCGTTCAAAATTATATTTTATTGACCATTGTGTTTAAGTGAGAAAATATATTTTATTGCAAGAAATTTTTAAAAGTTGAGGTTATTACACAAAATGTCATTGTTCAGCTGATAAAGTTAAACGTTAAGATAAATGTTAACTGGTTTCAAAGCTTCTACCAATGTCTTGTAAATATCAAACACAACATTTAATTATGAGATAATTATGAATTAATAAGGTAATTGAAGTAAACAAGGCAGAAACATAATAATACGGGGAACATGGTGGCACACTAGTTAGCACTGCTGTCTCACAACACCAGGGACCCATGTTCAATTCAGACCTTAGGGGACTGTGTGGTGTTTGCACATTTTCTGCCAATGCCGTTTGCTTCGGTTTCCTCCCACAGTCCAAGGATATGCAGGTTAGATGGATTGGCCATGCTAAATTCACCCTTTGTGTCCAAAGGTTAGGTGGGGTTAAGGGGATAGGGCAGGGACATGGGCCTGTCTAAGATGCGCGTTTGGAACATTGGCACAGACTTGTTGGGCCAAATGGTTTTCTTCTGCAATGCAGTGAATTGAATCTTTAAACACAAATCAAAAGAAAATCAGATGTTACAAGGACGGTGACAGCACAAATCCCTGGGTTGCTTTTAAAATCTTATGACCATTATCTAAATTAAAACATACAAACATTTTTAAGCATGCCGCACGTAAAGCTATATAATAATATAGTGCAGATTTCAATAGTTTCACAGATATAGAACAAATAATCAAACCTATGTCCATTTATAATTAATCACCTTTAATCATAAATAGAACTAAAAATTACTTTAAAGGAACCAATAACAGCAATGACTGTATAAAAGAAAGAGCAAACAAACTGTTTAAGAAAAACTTCTGTATGCCTTTAAAACACCATGTTAAATATGTTGCCTGGTGTCTTCAATATAAATCTGAAGTTAAATGCCTGTCCTCAATGGGCGTTCACAACTGGCCCCGTCACAAAGAGGGCGGGGCTGCACTCCTCTTGCGCTACACTGGAGCTTGCGCACACTGTTGTGCAGGAGGCCGAGGCAACATCTGGAAGAGGAAGGATTGCTGCGATTTCTGAGGCCAGTTAGTGCGCAGTTTCCTATCTCAGAATTAGTGGCCCATGGCTCACCATCGCTAGTCAGATGTTACGGGCCAATGATTAAAGGTTCAGCTTGTAACGTCAAAGATACGAATTTGGATCCCAGTGTACCTAAACTTTTAGGCACAAAGTTATAGACTATTCAGAACTGGGATAAGTACAGGACATTTGTGTGAGCTACACAATTGCATGGAATTGGGGCAGTGTTAATAAGTTGCTGAGGGTTTCTGGGGAAGCTTTTTTTTTACAAATTTAGAGTACCAATTAAGGGCCAATTTACCTACCCTGCACATCTTTTTGGGTTGTGGGGGTGAGACCCACGCAGACACGGGGAGAATGTGCAAACTCCACACGGACAGTGACCCAGGGCCGGGATCAAACCCAGGTCCTCGGCGCCATGAGACGGCAGTGCTAACCACTGCACCATTGTGCTGCCCCTATTTCTGGGGATGTTTGGTGAAAATCAATTTTTATGATACTCCTGTATTCGCTTGGTTTTTCGCATTGAAAATTGAAATTATGCCAATTGTTTTGGTGCATATTTTCAAGACATTCTTAGCCATTATAAATAGAATCTAATAGTAATGAAGCAATGCGTTTTAATATATAACAATTGATCATTAGTAATTGATGGTGATAGGTTGCACTCCCTTTAGCTCAGTTAGTCGCTGTCTTGCCTCTGAGTCTGAAGGCTGTGGGTCCTGGTCCCATTGAGCCCACAAATCAACGTTGAAGCTTTATGGCAGTACTGAGGGAGTTCTGCACTGTTAGAGGTGCTTTCATCAGATGGAATGCTAAATTGAGGCATTATACACTCCCTTAGGTGGACTTTAAAATAATCCTAATCCTATTTTGAACATTTATCTCTCAATCAAAATGCCAGTCCTATAACCTTGCTGTCTGTGGGAGTCTGCTATGTGCAAAATGACTCACACGCTACAATAATGACTACACATCAAAAATATTCTGTTAGCTGTAAAGTGTTTTGGGATGTCCTTCGTTTATGAAAGTGCCAAATAAACATGCAAGTTGTTATTTATTTTATCAGACTAGTGTGGATCATCTAACAGACATTTAGTGATAAAGTACCTAAAGTACTAAAAATATCCATACACACGGGGCGGGATTCTCCCAACGGGAGCCTAAGTGCCGACGCTGGAGTAAAAACCGGAGTATTTTACTCTGGCGTCGGCATCCATTCCCAGACCCCTATTCTCCACCCTCCGTGGGTCTAGTTGCACGATTTACGGGGGCGGGGCCTCAGCACGGCGTCAGAGACCCGGGACGCGTCGCCTTGGGTCCCAGGCATGCGCAGTTGAGCAGGCGCCAATTAGCACATGTGTGGTGGCCGTCCTCCCCGCACAAAAATGGTGCATGGATCCAGGCTTGCCGCGGAAGAAAGGAGGCCCGCCGACAGAGACGCCGGCCCGCCAATCGGCGGGTCACAATCGCGGGCCAGGCCACTCCAGAGGGCCTCCCCGGGGTTGGAACCCCCTCCCCCCCCCATAGGCTGCTCCCGGCCCTTGAAGTCCCAGGTCCCACTGGCCCGAGAGCAGGTTAGAACGGGGCCGGTGGGACTGTCATTTTTTTCGCCGGCCGGAGAATCGGCGCTCGCTGTTTGTGACGATTCTATGAGCGGCCCGCCGTGATTCACGCGGCGCTGTTTTCGGGGGGGTGGGAGAATCGCGTGCGGGGGTCGGGTTGGCATGGCGCGATTCACGCGGCGCCCTGGCGATTCTCCCACCCGGCGGGGGGGGGGGGGGGGGAGAATCCCGCCCACGGTTCTTTGATTTTATTCATGATATAAATGGGAGCATTTGAATGAATGCAATATAAATACAGTAAATCTCAAAGAAATTGCCCTGGGATTTTATAAGGTCAGGGATTTGTATGTTAAGGGGATCAGAGGCAAATGTCAGAATAAACAACTTACAGCTGATTAAAATGCTTCCTACAAGTATTGTATCCTTATTATAACAAAGCAGACAGAGAGGATGGACGGAGAAATAAGTAATTGTGTATAATGTTTCCATTTCATTCCATTCATGATCTTAAGATTCCCCCTTCTCCTACCCTCTTATCACCTTTGATCCGTCAAAGCTCCAATTTCCCTGCCTCGTTTGTGTCAGCCAGTTACAGAAAAGGATGGAGAAAGTTTTTTAGGAGCAGGTTTCACATATAAAACCCAGAAGGTTTATCACAAATTAAAAAACTTACAAATATGCCTTTCTTAGGATCCGTTCATTCATTTAATTCTGACGAAAGCATTTGGAGGCGAGTTAATAATAATGAAGTTGAGGCAAAAAAACTTAATATGTGAGACACAACTTAGAGCAGTGACGATCATAAATAAAAAACAATAAAAGCATGACAACATCGCCATGTCAGATCAGATAGAAATCACAGAATTGTTACAGTGCAGAAGGAGGCCAGTTGGTCTATCATGTCTTCACCGGCTCTCTAAATGAGTATTATGGTTTCAAGCCATTCCCCTGCCTTTTCCTCACACCCTTGCACCTTGTTCCCATTCAAGTAATCACCTAGTGCCCTCTTGAATGATTTGATTAAACCTGCATTCTGGACCCGAAACACTCATTGGTGTAAAAATGTTTTTTCTCACATCACATTTCCTTCTTTTGTAAATCACCTTATGAGGTACCCTCAATAATGATGCTTAGAGATTAAACTGTAAAGAAGGCTTTATTAGGCTAATAACTATGCTACAGATTTGGACGAGAGCTGACTGCTATACAGACCATGAGGCAGGCCTTTATGTATGGCTCCCAGATGGGCGGAGCCAGAGGCGGAGTCCCCAGGGTTCCAAGCCTGGTCTTAAAGGGGACATCACCTTACATGATGATAAGGCAGTAACCGTTCATCACATTCACCCCCTGTTTAAAAAGGAGTCCGGCGCGGGTGAAGTGCCATCATAGGTCCATCCGTCTCGGCGGCCGGATCGTCCTCCACGATCTCCTCAGTTCGGGCGGTGGTGCGGCGGGCACGGACGTCCCGGTTGAGGGCACATCCGGGTGCACAGCGGTTGGAGCTTCGGTCCGGGTCGGGGCAGAGGAACTAGGCAGGGCCGGGGGTAGCGGAGCCGGCGCTGGCGGGGTGTGTAAAGGGGCGCACGGTAGGAGCTCACCAACGGGTGGTAGGGCCGGAAGGGGATGTGTTGTAGGGGGCGAGGGGTCCTGCAGGGGAGTGGCGCGGGAAGGGGCGTCTGTGGTGGAGGATCCAGCGGGCGCCAGATCCCGGAGGGAAACCGTATCTTGCCTGTCGTCGGAGTACTCCACGTAGGCGTAACTGGGGTTGGCGTGGAGCAGTCGGACCTTTTCAACTAGGGGGTCCGTTTTATGGCTCCTCGCGTGCCTCCAGAGAAGAACAGTTCCCGGAGCCGTCAGCCAAGGTGGAAGCGAGACCCCGGAGGTAGACTTCCTGGGGAAGAGAAACAATCGCTCATGAGGGGTCTCATTTGTGGCCGTGCAGAGGAGTGACCTAATGGAGTGTAGGGCATCGGGTAGGACCTCCTGCCAGCGGGTGGTTGGGAGACTTCTCGACCGCAGGGCCAGAAGGACAGCCTTCCACACGGTCGCGTTCTCCCTCTCCACCTGCCCGTTTCCCCGTGGGTTATAGCTGGTCGTTCTGCTCGAGGCGATGCCTTTGCTGAGCAGATACTGACGCAGTTCATCGCTCATGAACGATGTACCCCGGTCGCTGTGGATATAAGCAGGGAAACCGAACAGGGCGAAGATGCTGTGCAGTGCCTTAATCACCGTGGCTGAGGTCATGTCGGTGCAGGGAATGGCGAATGGGAAACGGGAGAACTCATCGATCACGGTGAGGAAATAGGCATAACGGTTGGTGGACGGGAGGGGCCCCTTGAAGTCCACGCTCAGTCGCTCAAAGGGGCCCGAGGCCTTCACGAGCCGAACCTTGTCTGGCCGATAGAAGTGCAGTTTGCACTCCGCACAGACCTGGCAGGCCATGACCATGGCCTTGACCTCCTTGGTTGAGTAAGGTAGGTTGCGGGACTTGATGAAATGGACGAGCCGGGTAACCCCCAGGTGGCAGAGGTCATTGTGGATGGCTTGCAGGCGGTCCTCCTGCGCGTTGGCGCATGTGCCGCGGGACAGGGCATCTGGGGGCTCGTTGAGCTCCCCTGGACGATACTTGATATCGTACGAGTAGGTGGAGAGTTCGATCCTCCACCTCAAAATTTTATCGTTTTTTATTTTGCCCCGTTGCTTGTTATCGAATATATAGGCGACCGACCGTTGGTCGGTGACGAGGGTAAACCTCCTACCGGCGAGGTAGTGTCTCCAGCATCGCACAGCCTCCACAATGGCTTGTGCCTCCTTTTCGACTGCAGAGTGTCGAATCTCGGAGGCGGTGAGGGTTCGGGAGAAGAACGCTACTGGTCTGCCTCCTTGATTGAGGGTAGCAGCCAGGGCGATGTCTGATGCATCGCTCTCTACCTGGAAAGGGATGGTTTCGTCCACCGCGTGCATGGCGGCCTTGATGATGTCGGCCTTGATGCGGTTGAAGGCCGATTGAGCTTCAGCCGAGAGGGGAAAAGTGGTGGTCTTTAGGAGTGGGCGGGCTTTGTCCGCATACTTGGGGACCCACTGGGCGTAATAGGAGAAAAGCCCCAAGCACCGTTTGAGGGCCTTGAGGCTGCGGGGGAGAGGGAGTTCCTTAAGGGGGCGCATGCGGTCGGGGTCGGGACCTAGGACCCCGTCTTCCACGACATAGCCGAGGATGGCCAGCCGGGTGGTGTGGAAAACGCATTTGCCCTCGTTATAGGTCAGGTTAAGGGCTCGGGCGGTCTGGAGGAACTTTTTGAGGTTAGCGTCATGGTCCTGCTGATCATGGCCGCAGGTGGTGACATTGTCCAAGTACGGATATGTAGCCCGCAAACCGTACTGGTCCACCATTTGGTCCATCGCCCTTTGAAAGACGGAGACCCCATTTGTGACACCAAAGGGGACCCTGAGGAAGTGGAAGAGCCGGCCGGCTGCTTCGAAGGCAGTATAGGGGCGGTCTTTTGGTCGGATGGGGAGCTGGTGGTAGGCAGATTTGAGGTCGACCGTGGAAAAGACTCGGTATTGGGCGATCCGATTTACCATTTCCGCGATGCGAGGAAGGGGGTACGCATCAAGCTGCGTGAATCGGTTTATGGTCTTGCTATAATCCACGACCATCCGTTTCTTCTCCCCGGACCGGACTACCACCACTTGCGCTCTCCAAGGGCTGTTGCTAGCCTCGATGACCCCCTCTCCCAGTAAACGCTGGACCTCTGACTTGATAAAAGCCATATCTTGGGCACTGTAGCGCCGGCTCCTGGTGGCGGGAGTGAGGTTAGCGAATAGCGAGGGGGGTGCGACTTTCAGTGTCGCAAGGCAGCACACCGTGAGGGGGGGCAAGGGTCCGCCGAACTTCAGTGTCAGGCTTCGGTGGCTGCACTAGAAATCCAGTCCGAGCAGCAGGGGGGCACAGAGGTGAGGGAGGATATAAAATTTGAAACGGGTGTATTTGGCACCCTGGATCGAGAGATCCGCAATACAGTACCCCGTGATTTGTACCGAGTGGGACCCAGATGCGAGGGCTATGGTTTGGGATGTGGGATGGGTGCGTCGGGAGCAGCGCCTTACCGTTTCAGGGTGGATAAAGCTCTCCGTGCTCCCGGAGTCGAAGAGACATGCAGTGTCGTGCCCGTTGACCTGGACCTGCATCATGGAGTTCTGCAGGTGTTTTGGCCGAGTTTGATCGAGGGTGATCGCACCCAGTCGCGGGTAGTCGGAGTCGTAAAATGGCCGCTGCCGTTGGTCGCACGTGTCGGGTCGAGAAGATGGCCGCCGACCAGATGGCCGCTCCCATGATTCGCACGAGGCTGATGATGCGTCAGAAGAGGACGTGTCGGGTCGGTGCGCAGCAGCATTGCGAGGCCTGCGGGCCTGAGAGCCTGATTTTCGGGCCGGCTGTTCGTTGTTTTTCTGGCCCCTGGGTCTGGCCAGGCAGACCCTTGCAAAGTGCCCTTTCTTCCCGCAGTCGCTGCAGATCGCGGAGCGGGCTGGGCAGCGTGGGCGTGGGTGCTGGCCCTGCCCGCAGAAGTAGCAAGGTGTGCCCCCATGGTGAGCGGGTCGCCGCGTGGCGCAGGCCTGTAATACGGGCGAGTCTGAGGAAGTCCGGGGGGGGCTGGCAGAGTCCGCGGGGTACGTACCCAAGTTATGTCGGGCCACCTCCAGCGAGGAGGCGAGCGTTAGTGTCTCCTGGAGGTCTTTTGCCCCGTTTTCGAGCAGTCGCTGCCGGATGTAGGTCGAGCGGATGCCGGACACGAAAGAATCTCTGATGTGCAGGTTCATATGGACTTCCCCTGTCACATCCTGATGGTCACAGTCCCTGGCCAGCGTGGTGAGTTTCTCAACAAACTCGTCGAGCGATTCCCCGAGCGCTGCCGGCAGGTAGAGAGCAGATGCCGGGCGTGCACCTCATTGACGGGTTTGACATACCACTTGCGGAGCAACTCAATCGCTTCCTCATAAGTCGTCGCCTTTTCGAGCGTGGCGGAGATTCTGTGACTCACCCGGGCGTGGAGTAGACGCAGCTTGCGTGGCCCCAGGATGGGAGTCTCTGCGGAGTCCAGGTAGGCCTCGAAACACCGCAGCCAGTATTTAAAAATTTCCTTTGCCTCCGGCGTTCGTGCTTCCAGATTGAGCTTCTCTAGTTTTAGGCCTGCGTCCATCCTGAATCTAGTTTAGCCTAATAAATTGAGGTACCCTCAATAATGATGCTTAGAGATTAAACTGTAAAGAAGGCTTTATTAGGCTAATAACTATGCTACAGATTTGGACGAGAGCTGATTGCTATACAGACCATGAGGCAGGCCTTTATGTGTGGCTCCCAGATGGGCGGAGCCAGAGGCGGAGTCCCCAGGGTTCCAAGCCTGGTCTTAAAGGGGACATCACCTTACATGATGATAAGGCAGTAACCGTTCATCACACCTTATACCTATGCCCTCTATTTATTGATCCTTTTATGACAGCTGCTCCCTATCTACTCTATCCGGACCCCTCATGATTTTGAACATCTCTATCAAATCTCCTATGTACCTTCTTCTCTCCAAGGAGAACTGTCCCAACCTCTCCAATCTGATCTCATAAGTGAAGAATAGCATGTTTCAGGTTCTTAACATTTGGAGGATGATGATCTAAAAGAGTATAAGGGGAAAATTTGATGAGGCCTTTTTTCGGGATTGAGGTTCACATAGCAAGATTACCTGGCATTCAGCCCATAGGAGAATGAAAAAAGGGCAAGAGTGCAGTGAGAAATCTAAGTGCTCGCTTGGAGTTTGGAGCTCCTGAGGTGACATCAAGATTCAAAAGAGACACGGGGAAAGTGAAAGCTGCTGATTAGGTGAGTACGGTCGCGTAAGGATTCATGGATTTTATTGCTTATAGTTTGAAAAGATTTTATTCTGTGGTTTATATTTTATGAGAGCTATATTCCAGAGTAATAAGGACCAGGGAAGAAGGGCCCTCGAGTAATTGATATTATTTGATTTTAAGTACCAAAAGGTTTAATTTAAAGGGATAAGTCATGGCAGGAGAGCTCAAAGCTGTGGTGTGCTCCTGTGCTCCTGCTGCTAGATGTGGAAAGCCGGGAACATTTCCAGCGCCCAGGGCCAACAGTTGTGTAGGAGTGTATTCAGCTGCAGCTCCTGGAAGCATGGGTTTCAGAGCTGGAGGCTGGTGACACTGTGGAGCATCTGCTAGGTGGAAAGTATCGTGGATAGCACACATAGAGAGGTGGTCGCACCGCAGGCTAAGACTCCAGAGGCAGGAAGGGAATGGGTGACTCGGTGTGCACTGCAGGAAACTCCTATGACCATTCTCCAGCAAAATAGATGTAGCACTTTGGATACTGTTAGGGCGTATGGCATCTCAGAGGAAAGCAGAAACAGACAAAGGTGTTTTTATGGGTGGGGTTGGTTAAGTTCTAACTGTGTTTCCAACTGTGCTTAGAGAGGGCTACTTCGTGAAGAATAAATAGGCCAGCAGAGGTATGTGGGTGTTGTCTGGCAAACAGAAGCCCTTGCAAGAATAGTAAAGCTTTTAAGTTTTAGTTTTAGCTGGATATATTGCAGTTGGGGACAGGATGTTGGGCTGTTAGTATCTCTCAACTCAGACAGGAGAACCTGGATAGGGCAAGATATTTGCAAAGATGCAAGCTTCCTAAGGAACAAGTTACAGTCTTGACAAACAGGGAATTGGGACAGGAAGAATGTCCAAGACAACTGGAGTTACAAGAATAGAGACCACGATAATTACCAGAATAATTCAAGAAAGAATAAATAAACTGCTCGGAGTTAAAGAGACAAGTGCAGTTATCAGATTTAAAGTGGGACAGCAGACTCTAGGGGTAACTCAAACTTTTGATGCCATTTTAATACATTCTAGGAATCGAGAATTAAAGCAATTCTGGATACTTTGTAGAGCAGTCAAGATAAAGAAATCCAACAGGGGGAGGTGTAAAATCCTGGACTGGAATTACTGATAAAAGTGGAGCTGGAGCTTTGTTTAAAGGTGTAATTTGGAAAACATGAACTGGAATTTGGAATGCAAACCACGAGTGGAAAGCATTATTGTGTGAAAAAACTTTAAAGCGCGATGTTGGGAGTGGAGCTTGGAAATTCTCATGTGACAATCCTTCTTCTTCAGTGATCACTCGCTAATGAGTATGATTGTCAACCTCAGAAACTCCATGTTTCTTGTCATGGGTTCTTTAAGAACATAGAACATACAGTACAGAAGGAGGCCATTCAGCCCATCGAGTCTGCACCAATCCACTTAAGCCCTCACTTCCACCCTATCCCCGTAACCCAATAACTCCTCCAAACCTTCTTGGTCACTAAGGCAATTTATCATGGCCAATCCACCTAACCTGCATGTCTTTGGACTGTGGGAGGAAACCGAAGCAACCGGAGGAAACCCACGCAGAAACGGGGAGAATGTGCAGACTCCGCACAGACAGTGACCCAGCGGGGAATCGAACCTGGGACCCTGGCGCTGTGAAGTCACAGTGCTATCCACTTGTACTACCGTGCACGCGGGGTTCTTGCAAGGCTGATGAGCCCGATCCTAGAGCGACATCTGCGACTGCACATTTGGAAGGTGTTTCTGAGATGGGATTGGGCTTTGGACTTTAGAATGCTGGTATTCCTTTTTCAGGCTCCTTTTCAGGTCCCCCTTTTGTCGTCGGGTGTCCTCGAAGAATTATGTCCCGTCAATCAGGACTTTCCTCCAAGTAGGTTTCTTCTGAGCAAGCGACTCACAGGCGTTGACGTCAATGTTGCATTTCTTGAGGTAAGTCTTCAGGGTGCCTTTGAAGCACTGTCTTTGTCCTCTTCTTGTTCGGAAGCCTTCCTTGAGCTGGGCAAAGAAGATTTGCTTTGGCATTCGGGGCTCTGACATCCTAAGCACATGGGCAGCTCATCAGTGTTGGTTTTGGATGATCATGGCCTCGATGTTCATGTTCTTGGCTCCTTCAAGGACACTGATGTTAGTACGCCTGTCCTTCCAGCTGATGCAGAGAATTCATCTCAGACAGGGTTGAGGTGTCGTCTGTGTGTGGCCCAGGTTTCTGAGTCGTTTGGAGAGTTGCGAGGACTATCACCTTTTACACGAGGATCTTGGTATCAGCACGGATGTCACTGTTGTCAGACTCTCATCCCTAGGCGTTTGAAGGAGGCACTCATTGATTGGATATGGTGTTGGATCTCCACATTATGTCAGTCTTAGAGGAGAGGTTGTTCCCCAGTATAAGAAATGTTCCACTTTTGAGTGAGTTTCTCCATTGATCTTGATGGAGGGATATACCGGACCTTGCCCTGGGTGTGTTGGTAAAAGAATTGAGTCTTCTTGGAGGTTAAGGCTGAGACCGTTCCTTGGTGTGCTTCCACAAAGGTGTCAAGCCTGGCCTGGAGATTCTCATCTCAGAGAGTGAAGATGGTGATGTCATCCGCATGCTGATGTTCCATGGGCGCTGTCAGTGTTGTTTTCTTCTTGGATTTCAACCAGTTGAGGTTGAAAGGTTTTCTGTCCATCCTGTAGATGATGTCCACTCCACTGGGAATCTTGCTCTTGACAAGGTGCAGGATGGGGACGATGAAGATGGAAAAAAGGGTGGGGGCGATGACACATCTCTGTTTAACTCCAGTCTTGACTTCAAATGTTTCTGTTTTATTTCCATCGGTGAGGACTGTCACCGACATCTTGTCCCGGAGGAGTCGGCGGATGTTGATAAATTTCAAAATGAATGAAAACCTTGGTCAGATCAATGAAGGCTATGTAGAGTGGTTGATGTTGCTCGTGGCAATTCTCGGAGCTCTCGAGCAGTGAAAATCATGTCCATTGTTCCATGATTTGGTCAGAAGCCACATAGGATTTCTGGAAAGATTTCGGCATAGACCGGGAGAAGGCGGCTAGCGAGCATTCGGGCGATGACCTTCCCGGTGAAGGAGAATGGGGAGATTCCTCAGTAGTTTCCACAGTCCACTTTCTCTCCTTTCTTGAAGGTGGTGGCAATGACGGCATCCCTGAGTTTCGCAGGAATTCCTTCTCTGATTTTCTGGGATGTTTTCTCCTCCAAGTTTGAAAATTTCCACTGGGGTCCCGTCCAGTTCTGCAGCTTTCCATGCTCTGAATGGAAAGCCAATGTTTTCTCTGTCTCTCAGGATGGTTCCATCCTTACTCCACACCAGTTCGAGACATAGAGGGCGGGATCCTCTGATCCTAAGTGTTGGCGCCGTCATAAACGCCGTTGCGTTTTGCGACGGCGTCGATAGGCCCCCAGGATCAGGGGTCCTGCGCCTCACAGGGGGCCAGCACGGCACTGGAGTGACTCACGCAGCTCCAATTGCCGGGCGGCAAACCGGTGCCGCGGGTCTGCGCATGCGCGCTGCAGCCGGCACGAATTCGCGCATGTGCGTTATGACCGGTGAGAACTTGCGCATGCGCGCTAGTTGTCTTCTCCGCGCCAGCCCTGACGCAATATGGCGGAGAGCTACAGGGGCCCGGCGTGCAGTAAAATAGGCCCCCACCAAGAGGAGCTGGCCCGCCAATCGGTAGGCCCCGATCGTGGGCCAGGCCACGATGGAGGCCCCCCCGGGGTCGGATCACCCCTTCCCCCCCACCAGGCCCCCCCGCAGGATGAACGGCGAGGTCCCTCCTGGTAGGACCACACATGAAGGGCGCTGGCGGGACTCGGCCTATCTCGGCGGCCACTTTGGCCCAACGCGCGCGGAGAATCAATGGGGGGGGCGCGTAGAGCGGCCCCCGACTGGCGCAGCGCCGACCACGCCAGCGCCAATGGCGCTGATTCTCCAGTCACCGGAGAATCGTCGGACCAGCGTCGGAGCGGCGTCGCGTGAATCGCGCCCCCCCCCCCCAGCGATTCTCCAATCCGGCCCAGCGTCGGAGAATCCTGCCCAGGGTATTGGATCCATATATTGCCTTGGTGGAACTGAAGAAGCCCTGGACGTCATGCTTGTTGGCAAGGATTTGCAACTCCTTAGCTTTCTCAGTCCACCATTAGTTCCTGATTTCCCTAGTTATTCTTTGTACTTCCACCTTGACTAATTGATGATCTCTCCTCTTTGTTCTGCTGGTTATGTCATTTTGCCCGGCATAGAGAGATTTCCTCTTCTTGCCGATGAGGTCTTGGATGGTGTGATCATTCTTGTCAAACCTCTCTTGGTGTTTCCTAGTCTTGTAGCCAATGGTTTATTCACAGTTTGAGATGATGGCTGTCTTCAGCTCTTTCCAGCTTTCCCCCACTCCATTAGAATGGTCACACTTTGTAGATTTTGGAGAAGACATTGTTGAAAGTTCACTTTCATGCTTGGCTCTTGAAGCCACTCAACATTGAATTGTTTTCTGAGCTGTTTCTTCATGTTCTGCTTCTGGTGGTGCTTGATGGACATAGATGAGCCGGTGGTCTGTCCAGCAATCACCTGCACTGGTCACCACTTTGGCGATGAGGGCATCCTTTCGGTCTCAGGATTGGATGATGGTGAAGCTGATCATGTGCCAGTTCTTTGATTGTGGATGATTCCAGGATGTCTTGAACTTGTCTTTTTGGCGCAACAGTGTGTTAGTGATGACAAGCTAGTGTTACGTGACTTCATAAGCTGGAGAACCCCCTTGGAGTTGCAATTCCCAATCCTTCCTTTCTGATGGTTCCTTTCCAGATTTGAGAGTCCTTTCCAATATTGGCATTGAAGTCCCCAAAGAAGATGTTCTTATCTTCCTTAGGAATTTGGAGTGTATGGTATCCAGGGTGTAGCAGAAGTCTCCTTTCGAATCTCCTTTGGCATCAAGGGTCGGGGTGTAGGAATTCATGACCACTGTCTGCTGGTTCTTGGCAAGTTGTAGATGGAAGGTCATGAAGCGCACTTTGATACTCAACAGCAGCTCCGAGAGTTTGTTGATGGGTTTGTTCTTGATGGCAAAAACCGGTTCCATGCATCCTGGGCTGATCCTCGGATTTTCCTTTCAAGAAGAAGATGTGACCACCGCTATCTTTCCTCAGCTGCCCTTCACCTGCTCTTCGGGTCTCTTGCAGGTTGCGACATCAATGTTGAAGTGCCCGAGTTCACGGACAACAAAGGCAGTTCTCCATTCCGGTCGGTTATCTGTTGTGAACAAAGCTGCCAAAATGTTCTCCTGTTCCTATTCCAAGAGCAAGGCTGAAACGTGGGTATGCTGTTGTACATTGGCAGACACACGGTCCTTGACAGAGGGTAGGTCCAGTTCCAGTGGCAAGAGAAGCTCAACGACTGGGATCTCCCTCTACTGCAGCCTTCAACTGCCATCGCAACCGCTAATACCATAGGAGTATCTTCCGCCCGATATGCCGGTAAAGACTAGTTTTGGATTCAGCTTTTAAAAAAAATAAATTTAGTGGGCCCAATTCATTTTTATTCCAATTAAGGGGCAATTTAGCATGACCAAGCCACCTAACCTGCACATCTTTGGGTTGTGGGGGTGAAGATTATTATTAGATTATTATTATTATCTGCTGCCTGCACAGACATTCATCCCCAACCTGACAGTTAAGGTTCCTCCCTTTGTGTCTGCATAAATTGTATGGATGCAGAATTCCATATTGGTTCCTGAATGATCTGTGCTAACCACATGGTGTTATCAATCCAAGATGAGCAAAGAATAGGTCAGAGAATTACAATACACAATAAAGAAGCAAAGTAGCCAATCCACTTCCACATCAAATCTGTAAAGAAATAAGCTGAAAAGTTTATGTAATTTATGAGTTGTAACTGTAATTTTAATTTGTTAGCACAAGTCATTGCAAAGACTAAAGCATTCAGCTTCTTCCTAAAATATATTCACATATCTAAAGGCCCAGGTCCGAACAAGTCTGACGCTCTACGACAACATTTGCAATTCAGTTGTATGAGCAAACCCAGCTGGAGATGTCAAATTATGATGCCTCCTCACTTCCTAATACTTGTTTTAAAATGTCTGTGGGTAGCACCTTCTGAAATCAACTTGCATATCATGAAGACCTGTGTTGTGCTCCAAAGCAGTGACATCTATGCTTGAAATAAGAAGTGATATTGATAACCTTTCAAGATTTACCTTTGTCATTTGTGATGTTGTAGAAGGAAAACATTTTCATTCATATAAAATCTCCTTCACATCCTCAGGTGTTCCCAAGTGAATTAATTACTTTTGAAGTGTCACCACTGTTGTTTTGCAGGCAAACATGGCAGCCAATTTGTATGTGGTAAACTTCCTCAAAGAGTGATGACGCAAATGTTGAATCAATTTGTCTTGTCCCTCTTGGCTAAGGGATAAATATTAGTCGGGGCAATTCCCTGTTTTTCTTCTTTGATGCTCACCTGAACAGGCAGATGGCATCTCGGTTTAAAGACAGCAACGCAGTACTTCAGTGAAGTGTAGGCTCAGATCGTGCTCAAATCATCTTGTGAGGTTTGAACCAACATCCTTGCCATTCAGAAGGGAGTGCTACTCTGAGCTAAGGCTATTACAAATCACATTCCGTCCAGATTTCTATCTGTCAGCTCATTTGAAACAGTATTTTATCAATTAGAATAAGTATCCAACAACCATGATCTTAAATAGGCTACTTTGCTTGTGTAGCTGCAACTCCTGTACAAGGTTAAAGTCCAACAGGTTTGTTTTGAATCACTAGCTTTCGGAGTGCAGCTCCTTCATTCACCTGATGAAGGAACTGCCCTCTGAAAGCTAGCGATTCGAAACAAACCTGTTGTTGATCTGGTGTTGTAAGACTTCTTACTGTGCCCACCCCAGTCCAACGCCGGCATCTCCACATCCTGTACAAGGTACATAAGTTAGAAGGTCTCAGGTTTGACTCTTGGTCTATGCTGAGTTAGGTGATCTCAGTTGGTGCGCTACTATTGGTTGTAAGAGAATAGGATTAGGCTCCGATGTGAAAGCTTCTACAACAGGCTGCCGACTCACTGAATAACGGCCACTTTGCTCAGTGTCAGCCCAGTTGTATATCATCAAAGGTCAGTGCCATCAGGAAATGAGGGAACAAAAAGGCATAGTGGCATCAACAGCGCTACCAGCGGCAGAGACTTATGACTTAGACAACCCTCTTTTCTGTTTATTGCTGTCTTTTTTTTAATGTTTCTGTTTAATTATACAGTGATATCACTGGAGAGCAGGCTTAATGATAACTAAAAGTGTGAGAGAGAGAACTCATTAACATTAAATACACAATTAAAATGGCAAAATTGATGAAGTATTTCTGGTTTCACACCTCGATCAGTTCTTCATCCATCTGCTTTCCTGTGAATCCCAGTAATTTCTGAAGCCACTTACATGAATATCGCCAACACTGTTTGAAGATTGTTTTATTTTAACAATAGGAGAAACATGAAAATTGAACTAATGATGGCTGTTGGGGTCAGCCTTCAAGGAAGAAAGGTTATGGTTTCAAATACCACTCTTGATTCTTGAGCACAAGATCTAGGTTGTCACTCCAATGCAGTACTGAGGGGGTGCTGCACTGCCGGAGGTGCTGTACTTCGGACGAGATGTTAAACCAGGTCCCAGGTCCCAATCTGTCCTCTCAGGTGAACCTGAAAGATTCCATGGTGCAATTTTGAAGAACAGCAGGTAGTCACCAGCGACAAAGACTTATGACGTAGACAACCCTTTTACCCTGGTGTACTGGATAATGTTTATCCCTCAACCAACATCAGTAATAATAGATTGTCTGTTTATTACCTCATTGCTATTTCATAGATAATGATCAGAGATGACCGTAGAATTTACAGTGCAGAAGGAAGCCATTGGGACCTTTGGGTCTGCACCGGCCCTTGGAAAGATCACCCCACTTAAGCCCACACTTCCAACCTATCCCCATAACCCCACCCAACCTTTTTGGACACTAAGGGCAATTTAGCCTAGCCAAACCACCTAACCTGCACATCTTTGGACTGTGGGAGGAAACCGGGGCACCCGGAAGAAACCCAGGCAGACACGGGGAGAACGTGCAGACTCCGCACAGACAGTGAGCCAAGCGGGGAATCGAACCTGGGACCCTGGAGCTATGAAGTAACTGTGCTAACCACTGTGCTACCGTGCTGCCCATTTGTGAGAGTTTGCTGTGCGTAAATTGGCTGCCATTTTTCTTTGATTAGAACTCAGCAAAGATTGACTGTAAAACACTGTGGGTATCCCGAGTTCATGAAAGACGCAAATCTTTCTTTATTTTATTGCCGTTTGTAAACTGTTTGTGAATAGTGAGAATTTCTGTTAAAGTCACTGTGGCTATAATAACCAATAACTAAAATATACATAACCGTTACAGCCATGGTGTAAACATGGACAAAAGAGCTGAATTCTAGAGGTGAGATTGATTGCCCTTGATATCAAGGCCAGTGTGACATCAAGGAGCCATAGCAAAACTGGAGTCAATGGGAATCAGGGAAACTTTCCGCTGGTTGGAGTCATACATATGACAAAGGTTCTGGTTGTTGGAGCTCAATAATCTCAGTTCCAGGACATCCCTGCAGGAATTCCTAGGTTCTAGGCCCAACAATCTTCACCTGCATTCTCAATGACCTTCTTTCCATCATAAGGTCAGAAGTGGGGATGCTCGCTGATTATTGCACAATGTTCAGCACTATTCATGACTCCTTAAATACAGAAGCAGCCTATGTCCAAATGCAGCAAGACCTGGACAGTATCCAGGATTGGGCTGACAAGCGGCAAGTGACATTTACACGGCACAAGTGCCAGGCAATGACCATCCCCCCCCCCCTTAACGTTCAATGGCATCACCATCGCCGAATCCTCCACTATCAATATCCCCGGGGTTACCATTGACCCAAAACTGAACTGGACTAGCCATGTAAATATTGTGGCTACAAGAGCAGGTCAGAGGTTAGGGATCCTGTAGCGATTAACTCACTGCTTGACTCCCCAAAACCTGTCCACCACGAGTGTGATGGAATACTTTCCACTTGCCTGACTGAGTGCAGCTCCAACAACACTCAAGAAGCTTGACACCATTCGGCCAAATCAGCCTGCTTGATTGGCACCCCTTCCACAAACGTTCATTCCTTCCCTCACTGGCAAACAATGGCAGCCATCTACACCATCTACAAGCGGTACTGCAACAACTCCAAAGGCTCCAAAGACAGCACCTTCGAAACACACAACCGTGACCATCTAGATTGACAAGGGTAACAGACACATGGGAACACCACCTCCTGGAAGTACCCCTCCAAGCCACTCATCACCCTGACTTGTAACTATATCACCATTTCTTTACTGTCGCTGGGTCAGAATCCTGGAACTCCCTTCCATTAGCACAGTGGGTATATCTACACCACATGGACTGCAGCAGTTCAAGAAGGCAGATCATCACCACCTTCTCAAGGACAATTAGGGATGGGCAGTAAATGCTTGCCTAGCCAGCGAAGCCCGCATCTCGTAAAATGAATTTTTAAAAGTTAACATATTCAAAGGGGATTCTTTCGGAAACATTCATCTGTGTTGCTTGCCTATTCTGTAGCTTCCGCTCCTTTATTAAACATTTAAACTTTTAATCTAAATAGATCCACCTGGCTTGCATGCAACATTTAATGCCCTTACCCCCATCTCCAACCTCCCTTTCTCTTACATTATTCTTGGATGTGTTGTAGCCTCCAGCAATCAGGACACATCTCGCAGTTTCCACATGCTGCCAGCCTATCTGCTGCCAGTTCTTAGCTGCTTCCCCTTGTTATATGCCACCTTGTTCACCAAAAGAGAGACAAACATGTCAGTGGCTGCGTTGCAATGGGTTTGGGCGATGTGCCTATCGTAGTTGAATAGCTGGAGGTATATCAAAGCTGTGAGAGTTGGGTGTAAGGTTGGCAGCAATGGTAAGTGTATGAGGGTGAGGTGGAGCATATGAATGTTAAGCATGAGTCCTGATTGCCAGGGGAGGTTGGTGGGTGAATAATGGAAAAGTGGTACATTGAGCACAGTGTGTGGTTGGTGGTGTGACTGGCTTTCAAGTTGCATTCACTGACTCGGGTGAAACGCTTGAACCTCTGGTGGTGCTTTATCCTGGTCCTCAGGCCAGTTAACTGCCATGTCTATCTCCTCCCATTCCCTTCTAAGTGTTTATCTGGTGGATCTCCAGATTCCGTGCAGAAAGATGACCTGATTCTTTCCCACATCCATCAGTAAGGCCTCCAGGCAGTGCATCAAAAAGAATCCAAATTCTCAAACCAAAATGCTTTGAATATACAGCACAGGAGCAAGTTATTTGACCCAATCAGTCTATGTCCACGTTTAAGCGCCTTTCAAGCTTCCTTCCATCCTTCCTCATCTAACTCTTGTCAGAATAACATTCTATCCCTTATCCCTCATATGCTGATCCAGCTTTCCCTTAAATGAATTCATCCAATTCACCTCAGCTAGTCCCCAGAATGAGTTCCACATTCCTACCACTGAGGGTTAAGAACTTTCTTCTCAATTCCCTATCTGATTTCTCGGTTAATCTCTTATTAGAGATGCCCTCTAATTTTACTCTCCCCTACAAATGGCAGAACTCTCGCTATAATTCTGAACTCATGTTCTCTGGATTGTTTGTCCATTAATGTGACCACAACATTCCTGTATTTCCAGCTCAATTGATGACAAAGTAAAAGAAATGGAAAAGCTTCCTTGTCCAAAAATATCTGACACACCATTGGCACATTCCAGGAAGATAACAACTAGCTGCGAGCAATGTCACTTTTCACATAACTTTTACTGATTATCTATGTCTCCAACTATTATCAACATATTTGTGTGATGGTAGAGACATTGCCGAAAGTTAAAATTATTCCGACTGTCACTTAATAAAGCATTGGTGCCTAACACTGCACATTGATGGTGCGATTTAACCAAAAATAATCAGAATCTGCAAGTGCCGGAATGCATTCGAATGGCACTCTTGTCGCTATTTCGGGCCCTGGCAAGGAAGGTCTGCCCCCCCCCCCCCCACACCCGTCCCCCAACCCCCTCCCCCATCGAGGCCGCATTCAGCATCATTTCCTGCGCCAAGGAGCTCCGACAAGTGGAGCTTCGCAGTGCAGGAAGAGATCGGAATGCCATCTTCAAGTGGCGCCCCGATCTCTCGGCCTCGCAACTTGACCCCCAGAGTCCCCAACTCACCTGTTTGGGGGTCCTTGATCCGGCCGCACCCCACCACATACCGTCAGAGCACCTCCAGGCCCGATCCCCAGCGTGGGAAAAATGCCACCTTGGCACTGCCCATGCCAGTCTGGCAGTGCCACCTGGACACCCCAGAAGTGCCAGAGTGGCACACAGGTGGCATTGCCAGGGTACCAGGCTAGCTTGCCAATGTGGCCGGGGAGCACCAGCAATGCCAGGGTTCCAACTTGGCCAGAAGCTGACCTCCTAAGGGCCTCCGATCTCTTGGGAGAACCCCCAAAGTGCTGGTACGTCTAGTACCCATTTGTGGGGACCAGTATTAATTGGCACTTGTTGGAGTCTCCTCAGCGAGGCCGATAGATGCAGGGTGGCCATTCGATCCTTGGTGGCTTGGCTAAGTGAGCTTTAAAACTCACTAAACCATGCGAGACTGGCCCTCGCCTATTGTGGGCGGGGCCCAGATCGTAAAGTCTCGCAAGATCTGGTTCGATTTTGCGAACCGTAATGGCCAGCGGGAACCCGGGGGAGGCCTCTTGTGCCTGCCGGGGCCCCATGTCCTGCCCACTCTCGCCCCCCCCCCCCCCCCACATCCTTCCCGGCGGACAGGACTGGCATTCATCCCCCTCCTCCAGCATGTCGCCCCTTTGCTGCATGGTGTTGTGGAGGTCGCAGCAGGCCGCCACGATGTGGGAGACCCTCCTAGCGCTATACTGGAGGGCCCTTCCAAATCGGTCCAGGCACCTGAACCGCATATTCGGGATGCCGAAGCCCCGCTCAATCATGCCCCTGGTTGCTGCATGGGTGCCGTTGTAGCAGGTCTACGCATCAGTCTGTGGCCACAGGATGGGCGTCACAAGCCATGGCCACAGTGGATAACCCCTGTCGCCCAGGAGCCAACGCCTCAGCCGGGGGAGCGCCAGGGACTGTTGAGTATGCCAGGATGAAGGCGCTGCGCACAATGCCCGGGTATCGGGTGCAGACGTGCATGATGTGCATCTCATGGTCACACACCAGTTGCACATTCATCTGAGTGGAACCCCTTTCGGTTTGTGAATACCGGACTGTCAAGGGCCGGTGCTCGTAGGGTGACATGCATCCCGTCGATCACCACCTGGACCTGGGGCATCTTGGCGATGATGGCGATCCCCACTGCCCGAGGATCCTGGTGGGCTTGGTCCACACTGAATTTGATATATTGTGGCGGCCGGGCGTATAGGGCCTCCGTGGCGGCACAGATGCAGCCATGCACCAAGGGCTGTGAGATTCCTGACAGGTGCCCACACGGCGTTTGGAAGTACCCCATGGCCTAAATTTTCAGGGCGACGGTCACCTTGGCAGCCACCGGGAGCAGGTGTCCTCCCCCCTCTATTCCCGCAGTGGCAGGTACACCATGATCTGGTAGATATGTCGCACTGTCCGGCAGGTCCTCGAATGACAGTCACTGCTGGTATACATGAGGCCTCATGCAGCGCATCCTTTGCACCTCCTCCGCCTGTTCAGCAACGACTCCACATCCTCACTGGCTGCCTCCTGTTCATCTGGGGCAGGCTCCACTCCTGCAGGGCCATCCTCGAGCAGCTCCAACTCGTACAGTCTCAGTGGAGATGAGGACGACGGCCACCATTCTGGTTGAATTCCGAAGCCAATTGTCTGTAGGGATGAAAATCAGACATGTTAGCATGGTGCGTACCCCATGCCAGACCAGCCCCACCGACATGATGACCACGGTCTGAACTGCAGACTCTGCTCCCACATTTCCTCTCCCCTCCTTCCTCACCTCCACACCCACCCCGGCCTTTCCCCCTGGCACCCTGCTCACCGCACCCCTGGCCCCGTCGGTGCCCAGCACAGTGGGGGCCTCTGGCCCTGGCGCCCATCCCTGCTGCCAGGAGTACTATTGGCTGGTGTTACCTATGCCAGTAGTACGCTCTGCGGCCCCATCTGGCACCCGCCTGCAGGGGCTATTGTGAATGCAGGTGGCGGCCGCTTGTGAGGGGGATGGGTTGGGGTTTGGGTGCAGAGGATTGTGGGGTGGGGGCACCCATACGGCCGGTGTCACTCTGCACAACCACGGGCCACAGTGGGTGGTCAGTGGGGTGCACAGCAAGATGGCTGCCTTGCAGGCCGAGGCAATGGCAGTCCGTGCCTGGACACCTTGGTCCCTTGATTGATCACTCTAACCCCTCAGCTCTACTGTTTCAGATTCCAGCATCTGCAGTACTTTGCTTTTATCTGTGGTCTACTGTCTTGGTAAATGGTTAAAGATTCCGTTCCCTTTGTCAATACCCATGGTCACTCCTCGCTCCCCCCTCCGGCCTAGCGCAGGCACCCCGCTGCTGCAGCCAGCTCTACGAACGACAAGGCCGGAAACCCACAGTCAGGCCTCTGCATGGCCTACGTCCTCTCTCCCTCATCAGTTACGGTGCCTGTTTCCGATTTTTAAAACTACAAGTGAACCTCGCTGTCGGGAATTCCTCCCAGCGGAGGTGGAGCATCGCGGAGTCCCCGGAGATTACCAGGTCAGGCTCGTTCACGCCAACGGCGTTTACTGTAGGTGTGGAGTAGAACACATTGGCACCGCTGTCGAGGCACCGGAGCAAGGCATTCCGGTGTGTAACCCCCTGTAACCCCTCTCACCACCGCCAGACAAACCCCCAACAGTCCCCCAGCCCCCGCTGAAGCCCCCCTCCCCGCCAGCGTAATGGCTCCTCCCCACGACTGTGACGGTGCTGGACACAGTTCGCAGCCGCCACACAAGGTCCCCGAAAATTGTGAGGGCATGTGTCCCACGCCATCGGGGACTCGGCCCATCGGGGGCGGAGCATCAGGGGAGGGCCTCTGGGTGCTCCGGTTGCCTGCGACAAGTCCCGAAAGACGTACTTGTTAGGTGAATTGGATAATTAATGGGCTGGTTTAGCTCAGTGGGCTAGACAGCTGGTTTGTGGTGCAGAACAAGGCCAGCAGCGCGGGTTCAATTCCCGAACCAGCTTACACGAACAGGTGCCGGAATGTGGCGACTAGGGGCTTTTCACAGTAACTTCATACTTGTGACAATAAAAGATTATTATTATTCTGAATTCTCCCTCAATGTACCCGAACAGGCACCAGAGTATGGAGACTGGGGGATTTTCACAGTGGCTTCATTGCAGTGTTAATGTAAGTCTACTTGAGACAATAATAAAGATTATATTAGATGCAGTTGCAGGTTTCATCTGGTTCAGCTGATTTTTTGTTCTGGGAGGGTCAAGACAATACTGAGGGTAGAGATGTGGCTGATGATAACCAGAGTGTGACAAGAAGGGACAGATCATACAAACATAAGTAAACTAAGTCAGAGTAGGGAAAAATGATAAAAAGACAGAATTAAAGGCATTTTATCTCTATGCAGAGCAATTTTTACAGGATGGGCAACTTGACAGCACAAATAGAATAAATGAGTATGATATGACAGCCATAACTGAGGCATGGTTGTAAAATAAGCATTACTGGTACCTGACTATTCAAGGGTGTTTGACGTTTTGGAAGGACAGGAAAGAGGGCAAAGAAACAGTTAATAATGGATGAGAAACAATCAACTTTCTTGTTTTGTGTATCAAGATGTAGGCCTAAATCTTCCGGTGCAGCTCCCCACCGCAGGAATCGTCCCGGGAAGTATGGTAAATATGATTGACAAGCCAAAGATCCTTTGACCTCTGAATCTGGACGAGAAAATTCCACCCATAAAATTAGTTTGGATGAAGATAGAAATAGCAAAGAATTCCCTGATGTGTGTAATTTATAGGCCCCTTAATAGTAGCTGGACTTTAACACAGAGTATAAATAAAGACATAAGGGAACATGTAAGAATGATACAGCAATATTTGTGTGAGGTATTCATCTTCACATAGGTTGGATGAATTAAATTTTCAAAGGTAGTCTGGGGGATGAGTTCATAGGGTGTACTCGGGATAATTAATTTGAACAATATATTCTGGAACCAACCAGGGAACAAGTTATTTCAAATGTAGTAGTGTGTAATGAGGCATGATTAATTAATGACCTAATAGCAAAGGCTCCTCAAGGTATAAGTGATCATATAAAACAGAATTTCACATTTAGTTTGAAGGTGAGAAATCCGGTTCTGAAACAAGTGCCTTCAACTTTAATAAACACAATTAAAAGGGTACGAAGACACGTTTGGCTAAAATGCAGTGGGAAAATCAGTTAAAAGATAAGATGGTAGGGAAGCAGTTGCAGACATTTAAGGAGATATTTCATAACTATAAAACGGTCTCCTCGTGTGTGCGTGGGTTTCCTCCGGGTGCTCCGGTTTCCTCCCACAGTCCAAAGATATGCAGGTTAGGTGGATTGGCCATGCTAAATTGCCCTTAGTGTCCAAAATTGCCCTTAGTGTTGGGTGGGGTTACTGGGTTATGGGGATAGGGTGGAGGTGTGCGGTTGGGTAGGGTGCTCTTTCCAAGAGCCGGTGCAGACTCGATGGGCCGAATGGCTTCCTTCTGCACTGTAAATTCTATAAAAACTATAAAACAGAAAGATATACTCTATGAGAAGGATGCGCCATCCGTGGAATCGGAGGAAGTTAAGAATGATATTGAATGAAAAAAAAGATGTACAATGCTGCAAAGGTTAGTGGTTAACCAGAGGATTGGGAAAGATTGTCTAAGAAATTAGTAAACATAGAGGGATTGGGGTATGAGAGAAAAAGTAGAAACAGCAAGAATTGAGGGTGAGACTCGAGAATTAATAATGGGAAACCAGGAAATAACAGGGACTTTAATCAAGTATATTCGGCGGGATTCTCTCAGCTTGGGGCCGGGCCGGAGAATCCTTGCGACCGGCGCGAATTGCACCACGCCGCCCCGACTCTGGCCTACCGACGCCGGCGTGGTTGGCACGCCGCCGGTCGGGGGCCGCTCTACGTGGCCAGCCTGCCGATCCTCGGCCCGGGATGGGCCAAGCGGCCGTTGTAAAAACGGCGAGTACCACCGGTGCCATCCACACCTGCTCTCAGCCGGCAGGAACTCGGCGTGGAAGGGTCGGGGGGGGGCGGCCTGTGGGGGGGAGGAGGGGGGGGGGGATCCGACCCAGGGGGGGGCCTCCGATGTAGCCTGGCCCGCGAGCGGGGCCCACCGATCGACGGGCCGTCCTCTCTGGCTGAGGGCCTCCTTTCCTATGTGCTGGCCCCTGTAGCCCTGCGCAATGTTGCTTCGGGGCCAGCGCATTGAAGGAGGCCACTGTGCATGCGCGCGTTGGCACCGGCGCCACTATGCATGTGCGCAATGGTGCCGGTGCCATTGCGCATGCGCGGATCCCGCGGTGCCCAGTTCGCGACGGGATCGGCAGCTGGAGCAGTGTGAACCGCTCCAATGCCCTGCTGGCCCCCTGTAGGGGCCAGAATTAGGCCTCGGCTCGGCCCGTTCACGCCGTCGTAAAACGTCATGGCGTTTTCGATGGCGTGGACACTCTGCCGCAGGATTAGAGAATCCCGCCCTTTGTATCTGTATTCAAAGTGGGAGATACAAAAAGCATCCCAAGAATAATAGAAAAGCAGGGGCAAAAGGGAGGGTGAAACATAAAGCAATCCCAATCGCTAGTGAAAAGGCACTGAGAAAACAATTAGTACCAAAGGCTGACAAGTCCCCATGCCCTGATAGCTTGCATACTAGGGTTTTCACTAAGATTGCTGCGGAGATACTGAATGCATTGGCTGTAATCTTCCAAAATTCCCTAGATTTGGGAAAATTCCCAGCTGACTGGAAAAATTATACCAGGAGGGAGACAGAAAGCAGGAACGGTATGTGCCAGGTAGTCTTACATCTGATGAGGAAAATGTTGGAATCATTATCAAAAAATAGGAGCAGGACATTTAGAAAATTATCATACAATCAGGCACAGTCGGGTTAATAGGGTCATTTTCAAGTTAGCAAACTTTAACTAATGAGGTACCACAGGGGTCAGTTCTGGTGCCTCCACTATTTACAATGTATATTAAAGACTTGAATAATGTGACTGACTATATTATGGCCAAATTTGCAGACGATACCAAGGTAGGTAGGAAAGCTAGTTGTGAGGAGGATAATAGAATATTTTCTTTATTCTTACACAGGTTGTGGACATCATTGGCTATACAACCATTTATCATCCATTCCTAATGTCCTTGAGAAGGTAATGGTGAGCCGTGTACTTGAATCACTGCAGGCGATGTGGTTAGGTCGACCCATAGTGCTGTTATGAAGGAAGTTCCAGGACATTAACCCAGTGACATTGAAGGAACAGCAATATCGTTTCAAGTCAGGATGCTGTGTGGCTTGGAGGGGAACTTGTAGATGGTGTTCCTGTGCATCTGCTATCTTTGTCCTTCTAGGTGGTGGAGGTGCTGTTGAAGGATCATTGGTGAAGTACTGTAGTGCATCTTGTAGACAGTACACACTGTTGCCACTGTGCATCAGTAGTGAAGGGAGTGAATCTTGAAGGTGGTAGATAGGGTGCCAATCAAGCCCGATGCTTTGTCCCAGATGAATTCCAGCTTATACAGTTTGTTGGAGCTGCTCTCAACCCAGCAGGAAGATGGTGGCATCGTGGTAATGTCACTGGTCTAGTAATCCAGAGACCACAGAAAAAGCTCAGAGGACTTGGATTCAAATCCCAGGATCTGATGGAATTTGAATTCAGTCACTAAATCTGAAATATAAAGTTATTATGACCATAAGGCTGTTGCAAGGTTTAAGACTATGTAATGTAATTACATATATAACCAACAGGGGGAGCTTAGTCCTGGAGGTAATATTCATTTGGAAAGCTCTGTTCAGAAGTTACAAGAAGCACAGACATGGCAATTGAAGGAATAAACTCAGACCCAGTAATTCGAAAATAAAAATGGGCGGCAGGGTGGCTCAGTGATTAGCACGGCTGCCTCACAGCGCCAAGGACCCGGGTTCGATTCCAACCTCAAGTGACTGTCTTTGTGTAGTTTGCACATCCTCCCCGTGTCTGCATGGCTTTCCTCCGGGTGCTCCGGTTTCCTCCTACAGTCCAAAGATATGCAGGTCAGGTGGATTGCCATGTTAAATTACCTCTAAGTGTCCAAAGGTTCGGTGGGCTTCCAGGGACAGGGCGGGAGATTGGGCCTAGATAGGGTGCTCTTTTGAAGGGTCGGTGCAGATTCAATGGGCCGAATGGCCTCCTCCTGCACTGATGGCATTTTAAGATGCTATGAATCTATGATCATCAATTGTCATAAAAACAATCGAATTCACCAAGAAAATCCATGGGGCTGGCCTACAAGTCAATCCAGGTCCCATAGTACTGTTGACTCTTAACTGCCCCCAGAAATGGCCTACCGATCCACTCAGTTCAAGGGAAATTAGGGATGGGCAACAAATGCTGACCCAGCCAGTGATGCCCAAATACTTGAAAGAATAAAGAAAAGTGGAGAGTATTAGTGATCACAGGACATAGAAAGTAAGAACTAGGAGCAGGAGTAATCAATTCAGCTCCTCTAGGTGCCCCATTATTTAATACGATCATGGCTGATCTCATCTTGGCCTCATCTCCACCTTCCAGTCTGTTCCCCATCCTGCTCCTAATTAAAATTTGTTTAGTGTTTCAGCGTCCACTGCACTCTTGGGTAGAGAATGCTACAGATTCACAACCCGATGAGTGAAGTAATTCTTCCTCATTTATGTTTTAAATTTGGTATCCCTTAACCTAAAACAATGGCCTCCTGTTCCAGAATGTCCAACAAGGGGAAACATACACCCTACATCTACCCGGCCAATCCCCTTTAGCATCTTATACCTCAGTTACAACTCCTCTCATTCTTCTGAACTCCAGTGGTAAAAGCCTAAACTGCTCAATTTCTCTTCATAGACCCTGCGCCTTGTAGATGATGGACAAACTTTGGGGAGTCAGGGGGTGAGTTACTCACCACAGGATTCCCAGCCTCTGACCTGCTCCTGTCGCCACAGTATTTATATGGCTCGTCCAGCTCAGTTTCTTGTTAATGATAACCATCAGGACGTTGATAGTGGGGGATTCAGTGATGGCAATGCCATTGAATGTCAAGGGGATTTGGTTAAATTCTCTTCTGTTAGAGATGGTCATTGCTTACCACTTGTGTGCTGTTTTTGTTACTTGCTTCATATCAGCCCAAGCCTGATTGCTGTCCAGCGTTGCTACATTTGGACAAGTACTGCTTCAGTTCCTGAGGAGTTGAGAATGGTGCTGAACATTGTGCAGTCATCCACAAACATCCTCACTTCTGACCTTATGGTGGAAGGAAGGTCATTGATGAAACAGCTGAAGATGGTTGGGCCTAGGACACTATCCTGAGGCACTCCTGCAGCAATATCCTGGGACAGAGATGTTTAACTTCCTACAACCATCTTCTTTTGTGCTAATTATGACTTCAACCAGTGGAATGTTTTCCATTTGATTCTCATTGTCCCCAGTCTTGCAAAGCACGCTTGTTGCCAAACTCGGTCAGATAGTGCCTTGATGTCAAGGACAGTCATTCCAGCCTCACTTCGAAAGGTCATTCTTTTGTTCATGTTTGATCCAAGGCTGTAATGAGGTCAGAGGCTGAGTGACCCGAGCGGATCGAAAACTGAGTGTCAGTGAGCAGGTTATTGCTGAGTAAATGCTGCTTGACAGTACTGTCAATGACCCCTTCTATCAGGTTTCTGATGTATGGGAGTAGACTGATAGGATATAATTGGTTCAGTTGGATTTGTCCTGTTGTTATTTGTGGACAAAACATATCTGGGCATTGTTCCACATTGCTGGGTAGATGTCCTAGTACAGATTGGAGAGGGGCGCAGCTAGTTCTGGGACACAAGTCTTCAGCAGTATAGGGCGGCACAGTGATTAGCACTGCTGCCTCGCGACGCCAAGGGCCTGGGTTTGACCGTGGCCCCGCATGCCACTGTCCGTGTGATGTTTGTACATTCTCCCCATGTTTACGTGGGTCTCTACTCCACAACCCAAAGATGTGCGTGGTTGGTGAATTGGCCACGCTAAATTGTGCCTTAATTGGAAAAAAAGAATTGGGTACTCTAAATTTATTTTTAAAAAGTCTTCAGCACCATTGGCAAAATATTGTCAGAGCCTCTAGCTTTTACAGTATCCCTCCTGAATGTACACCTCTGTGCCGTCACCTCTGGTGTGTCTGTCCAGCCGGTGGGACAGTTCATACCCAGGAATGGTGATGGTGGTGTCTGGGACATTATCTGTGAGTTATGATTCCGTGAGTATGACGATATCTGGCAGTTGCTTGACATGCCTGTGGGACAGCTCTCCCAATTTTGGTACGTGCCCTGAAAATTTAGTAAGGAGGAGTTTGCAAGATAGACAGGGTGTGCACAAGTGAGCGGGATTCTCCGACCCCCAGCCGGGTCGGAGAATCGCCGGGGGTCGGCGTGAATCCCGCCCCCGCCAGCTGCCGAATTCTCCGGCACCAGAGATTTGGCGGGGGCGGGAATCGCGCCGCGCCAGTCAGCGGCTGCTGGCAGCGGCCCCCCCGGCGATTCTCCGGCCCACGATGGGCCGAGTGGCCGCCCGTTTTTTTTTTGCCGGTCCTGCCGGCGTAAATTGGAGTAGGTCCTTACCGGCGGGACCTGGCATCGCAGGCGGCCTCCAGGGTTCTCGGAGGGGCGCCGGGGGATCTGGCCCAGGGAGGTGCCTCCACGGTGGCCTGGCCCGCGATCGGGGCCCACCATGGCCGGTGCGGAAACAAAGCCCTCTGCGCATGCGCAGGGCTGAGACCAGCACACGCTAGTGCTCCCGCGCATGCGCCAACTAGCGCCGGCTGGCGGAGGCCCTTCGGCGCCGGTTGGTATGGCGACAAGCCCCTTCCCTGCCGGCCGGCGGGTCGCAAACCACTCCGGGGCCGGCCTAGCCCCTGAAGGTGTGGAGGATTCTGCACCTTTGGGGCGACCCGACGCTGGAGTGGTTCATGCCACTCCTTCCCGGCCGGATTTGCCCGCCCCGCTGATTATTGCAGAATCCCGTGTGTGCCATTGTCATTTCCAGCATCCAGGTCAATATTGATGCTATGCCCTTTTCAATCACATCACCTTACTGTAGCTGGTTGATACAACTGAATGGCTTGGTGGGCCATTTCAGAGGGTTTTTAAGAGTCAACAACATTACAATGAGTCTGGACTCACATGTAGGGTGGGCCAGTTAAGGACAGCAGATTGCCTTCCCGAAAAGGTGTGAGTGAACCAGGTTTTTTTTAAAAATGAGAACCAGCAGTGGTTTAATGCTCATCAACACTGAGAATAGTTTTTAATTACAGAGTTATGAATTGAACCCCACCAGCTGCCAGGGTGGTATTTGAACTCATGTTCCCTGAGCATTAGCCTACGTCTCTGAATCTTTCGGCTCGTGACATTACCAGTGCACCATTGCCACTGCAAACCAAAATAGATAGTTCAAGTGAGTGGCCGACAATTTGGAAGATGGCGTGTAAAGTAGGAAAATGTGAGGTTGTCCATTTTGGGCCTGAAAAACAGAGGAACAGAATATTATTTATATGGAGGGAGGATGCAGAACAGGGCAGTCTAGGGATCCTTGCATGCATCAAAAGGTGTTAGCATGTAGGTACAGCAAGTGATTAGAAAGACAAATGGAGTGTTGGTATTTATTGCAAGGGGGATGGAGTAAAAAAGTAGATTAGTCTTGCTACAAAGGTACAGAGCATTGGTAAAATCACACCTGAGATACTGAGTACAGTTTTGGCCTCCTTCCTTGCAGAGGGAAACATTTGTACTTGAAACAGTTTAGAGAAAGTTCATTAGGCTGATTCCTGGGATTAAGGTGTTGCCTTATGAGGAAAGGTTTAGCAGCTTTGGGCTTATAGTCCTTGGACTTTAGAAGAATGAGAGGTGATCTTAACTGAAACATATATGATTGTGGAAGGGGCTTGACAGGATGGATGCTGAGGGGATGTTTTCTCTCATGGGGAAATATAGAATTAGGGACACAGTGTAAAAATAAGGGGACTCCCATTTAAGACTGACTGAGATGAGGAGGAATTTCTTCTCTCAGAGTGTGGCTCGTCATTGTATTCTGTTCCACAGGGACCAATGGAGGCTGGGTCATTAAATATAATCAAGGCTGAGTTAGACAGATTTTTGATCGACCAGGGAGCCAAGGCTTTTGGAGGACAGCCAATAATGTGGAGTTATGGCACCATCAGTTCAGCCAAGAGCATACTGAGTGACAGAGCAGGGTTGAGGGGCAGAATGGTCTACACCTGCTCTTACTTATGATCTCATGATGGGCTTATGATTTTTGTAAATAAAGTGGCTATTTCATTGTTGTTACAGAACTCAGCTGTTTCTATGCAACTTAATTCTGAGATTATCGTGCAAATATAGAAATATAGAATTATGGACACAGTTTAAAAGTACATTACAGATGTGAACTGAGGAAACAATAAGTTTGAAGATTGTCCTTTCATTCCTGTGGGCTGGAAGTTGAGATTGAGATACAATGCTCTTTCACGCTGACTTCCTCATTGGGTTCAGTGAGACCACTTATTGTGGTACTGCGTCATATAGAGCAAAGCTCTCAAAGACTGATTTCTGCCGCAGTAATTGGTCTTAAATACAAATGGATGCATTGACCATAGCCTGGGAAAAATCCACAAGGGCTCCTCCATCCGATTGCTATCCAGTGACTTCATGTTGGAAAATGGACATGTTGGAAGGGTTCGACAGTTTTACAGATTTACATTATCATAGGTGCAGTTGAATACGTTGCTGTCAGTACACCTTTATCTTTATTGTCACAAATAGGCTCACATTAACACTGCAATGAAGTTACTGTGAAAAGCCACTAGTTGCCACATTCCGGCGCCTGTTCGGGTACACACCTAACAGCACGTCTTTTGGGACTTGTGGGAGGAAACCGGAGCACTCGGAGGAAACCGACGCAGACGCAGGGAGAACGTGCAGACTCCACACTGACAGTGACCCAAGCCGGGAATCGAACTGGAACCTGGCGCTGTGAAGCAACATTGCTCACCACTGTGCGACTTGCATATAAGTTTCCACCTGGGTTGGAGCACAGATGGATAGTTATGTGGGAAGTATCGCAAACTTGCAACAGAGCTTCGCAACATCCTGTCCATTTAAATGAAGGGAAGGACAATCATGTAGACCCTGTAATGTGAATGAAATCCTTTCAGCCTGATTTTCCTCATTGCTTCATGCAGGCAATACTTTACACCCAGACAGGACAGAAAGAACAAACTGTTCCCCTTGGTCCCACATGAAACGTGGAATAAAACACCTTGATTTGTAGGCTCTTTCTGACCTTTGCTCTTCACCTTGATGAGCTTCATGAAAAGTCGCAAGAGCTTATCTCGCATGCCTCTGGTTAAAATAGCAATGACATCACTGGAGCCTGATGTGTACATTTAAAAGAGTAACCTCGGCATAGAACGTAGAACATAGAACGATACAGCGCAGTACAGGCCCTTCGGCCCACGATGTTTAAAAGAGTAACCTCGGCATAGAACGATACAGCGCAGTACAGGCCCTTCGGCCCACGATGTTTAAAAGAGTAACCGCGGCAGTTTCCAGACGGACTCATCGTTGTCTGCACAGAAAAACTGTCCGACATCAGAACGTGTGGAGAGACAGAGGGACATCGACAAGGCAGATCAGGTGGGGTTTGGGCTGTTTGCCCATTCGATTTCTATTCAGGTCGCAAGATTTGACCTGGCCCAAGAGGAGGAGATCTTGGGCACTATTTAATCAAAATAAATCAGAGTGCATTCTGGGTGGGATTAATGTGTTGGTCCTGGCGCTTGTAGCGCCAGGAACGACCCCGCTATCTAACGGTACTTTGTAGCTCTTTCCGCCACTGTTGGGGAACACTCCCCCTGAGGTTGCATTCAGCCACATTCCCGGTGAGCAGAGCTTGCCAGTGCTGGAAGAGTTCAGCCCCGTCGCAGCCCCTGGATCCCCACCCCCAATGCCCTAACTCACCTAGAAGGGGGTCCTTGGGCCCTCCGTACATCACCTCACACGGGCACGGCACCCCCAGGCCTGATTGTCAGCATGGGCAAGATGCCAGCCTGGCACCTTGGCACTGCCATCCTTGCACCCTCGCAGTGCCAGGGTGGCACCCAGGTGGCACTGCCATAGTGTCAGGGTGGGACTGCCAGGCTGCCAGGTTAGCAATGCCAAGGTGCCTGTGTGGCATCAGAAGTGCTAGGGTACCACCCTGCCCAGATACCAATCACCTGGGTACCTTTGAATGCTTTGGAGATCCGCCCAAGTGCCATTCCGCCTGTACCCGTTTCTGGGGACCAGTGCTAAATGACGACCGGCTGGGGTCTTCTCGGCGAGGCTGGCAGATGCCGGTTGGATGTTCGATCTGGCTTGGACATAGTTAAGTATGCTTTTAAACTCACTTAACTATATGAGTCTGGGCCCTGCCTACTGTGGGCAGGATCTAGTTCGTGACATCTTGCGAGATCTGGTTAGATCTCGTGAGGCGTAACACCGGTCAGGAATCCTAGGAGAGGACGATTCCGGCGGAACACGGCCGGTAAATCGCGCCCCTTATGTTTCTGTGTCAAGCAGCGACCATAATGCATCAAATAACTTATTTATATTTAGCAAATGCAAAGTTCTTAAGCCAAGCAATTTCTTCTGGTCCTGTTTTGATGCGGATCGACCTCCACTGAGTCTGCAGATTGGTCACTCTTATAAGAATGCACAAATCTTCCTTGAAATAAATAATCAGTGTTTATAAAGTGAAATGCAGCATTTTGCTGATGAGGATGATTCAGGAATATTAATGAGAGGTTTATGGATAATTTTAGGGTAATTAAGGATGCGTTCAAGCAGTATGAATATGGATGAGTTAAGGAGTTATGAATATGAATGAGTTCAGCAGCTAGGAGTATTATTAATTAACTCCTATAGGGTATGCAAATTTTGCTTAACTTTAGCCTGATAATTTTGAATGAGACAACAATGGTAAATCCTGCATATTTGATATATCCTTATCTGTCTGAATAACATTATGCTCCAACTGGAAATGGTCTCAGGGTTGCCTTGCTTATTCCCAACAACCTATGCAATGACCCTACATTCAGCTGTACCAATCTAATACATCATTTCCCATAGCAACTCTTCAAGTGCGTTCTCCGAGATTGCCAACTGAGGGCTGGATTTTGTGGCATCCCTGCTGGCCTATTTGAAGGTGAAGGGGATCTCGTTAAATACAGTATATGGCCTTCCACCACCTTCCTGCCCTCTCCTGACCTATTGACCTATCTCCCATTTACAGTAGGTGGGGGAGTGGAGGTGGGGGTGGGGAGGGGGGAGTGAGGAGGGGGGGGGGTCATGCTGCCTGTCCACCCTTGGGACTAATGAGGCCCTTAAGTAGCCAATTAATGGACAATTAATGCTTCATTCTGCCTGTGTGACAGGGAAGGCCCAGGCCAACTGGACAGCTCAGCAGTTCCACTGTGTTGGCTGGTGTCAGGCAAGAGGTGATGGGGGAATCCTTTTGCCGGGGTGGGGCGGGGGTGTACCTTGCGTCCATCGAAGGCACCCCTCCCACTGAGTTATAGCCTACAACTTTAACCCTGCCTCCCTGGTCTCTCAATCCGGGCCCCAACCCTTCTCACTGGTGTCTGCCAGCTTAGCCCTGCCGATACCCCAGACTTTCCTTGAAGACTGGCTCCATATCCCCTCTTATTTTGGGACTATCTGTAGTCCCAGCAGTGGTCACCACTTGTACATGGTGCTGCTGGTACTACAGAGCTGTTGGTCAAACCCTCCAAGTGTAATATGGCTGCAAGGCAGACAAAGATTTGGTGCATGGGCTTATGACCCCATTTTTATTCAGGGTAGGGGAAAGGGAATATAGAGCCGAATAAAATCCACCTCTTAGTTCTCATTTGTAACCAGTTATGGTACATCTATGACAGTGCAGTTAACAGAAAAATAAAACAAATTGTCGCACCAGTGGGATTGATTTGAACTGAAATGAAATTAATAGGGATTTGTGGTTGCCTTTAAATATGACACACATTTAACAGGTCTCCACTGTTAAGAGGACTATTCCTTTTACTGAAAAAACAGGATTTCACAGAATGAGACAAAAATCCCTCCATCTAACATTTAAACAGTCACTAGTACAACACAGTCACAATCAATTCTATGTGAATAGTGATAATTAGCTCCCTTTAAGTTAATATTTGTGCTAATGTTGACACATTTTTGATTCACAATGGCATGCGCACCACAATAAAGATTATAGACGTCTGCAGAGTCTAATATGACAAAACCCAATTTTAGAATGCTCAACTGTAATTAAAAGACTCCTACTGGTCTGTGGGACTTCTTCATTAGACTGAATCTTTCACATTGCCGATTTTATTATTTGGATTTTCCACTCTGGTGGCTTGCAGAGACATATGGCCTGTGAAAATGTCCTATAGGCATTATGGAAACAGATTTCTTGACCTCTAATGTGGCACCTACAAGGTTGGCCATCATCAAAGTGGCAGCGGTGGGACCCTATTCTAAACCCTCTGTTGACCTTGACAAAGATGCTCACATTCCATAAACAAATATAAGAAGGTCTTAATTTCAGTTATAAACTTGGAGCCTAAAATTCCAGTGTTGCTATATTTCCGCTGAGAGTGAGCCAGGGTGGGAGCTCCCACATCGTGGGTATAGGGTCATTTTAATGGTTCGTTGGGCACTTTTACAAGAGGCCAGATTTTGCCGTCGCAGGGAATTTAATGGCATTGGTTAGGTTTGCCCAAGCATGGTGATGTTCTTCAAGATTTTTGCCTGGAAAGTTGCTGAAACTGTGAGTTGATACCAGTAGAATGTGAAAATACAGGCATCTGGGACATGAGTGAACAAGGCAAGTGATAGGGTGTCACATTAACAAAGCAGATTGAAGGATTTTGAAATTAAAGGAAATATAAATTAGAGTGGCTGAATTCAATGTCAAATCAGCTACAGAAAGAGAAATAAAGAGAGGGAAAGATTGGATTAAGAGAGAGGTAAAGAGAGAAAGAAAAGTTAATTGAAGCATTTTTTGACATTTTTGAATCTCCAACAATAACAAAGACCTGAATGAAGACTGTATGTTTGTAACAGTTGATTACTGTACCAGAGAAGTTGATTGGCAACAATTAATACTTATCATATTATTAAATTATATTTGGAATGACAAATCTTAACTTTCTGTAACAAGTTTAGTTTGTATCTAATGAGCAACTACTGCAAATTCACGCTGTTCAATGCATTTCAAAGACTAGCGAGATGACATGTTCACAAAGTTAAGGTGGAGTGGAACAATTCAGGCATCAACTTTTCAATTTCCACATGCCTCTCACCTGAGTAACTGTACCATTTACACATAAATTTGGCAAGAAATTCTGGATCAAACCTTTTTATGACCCCTGAACTTCCCAAAACAATTCACAACTAATTGAATACTTTTGGAGGGTAGTGATGATATGAATCAGTGTATAGCAAGGTTTGACAAACTTCAATGAGATAAGTGTGAATTAGATTTAATAATAATCGTTAAAAAAGAACTCCATTGCTCCTGTTTAATTGCACCACAGGATATACATCCATGCGAAACATATCACTTCCAATAGTGCAGCAGTCCCTTAGTACTGCACCAAAGTCTCAGCCTGATGTCCTTTCTTCCGACTCTTCCTTTCCATCAATGATGTGCAAATAGGAATCTCCACAGGGAAAGAATGCTATCAGGAGAAGACAACACTGGGCTGGAATTTATGGCTGCAAATCAGGTGAGCTTCCGTCCTCCTCCAAACGAGGACCCTACCCCTGTCCACTCCTCACCACACCCTGCCCTATCCTCGTAACCCCATAACCTAACCTGCACCTGGACACTAAGGGGCAATTTATCATGGCCAATCCACTTAACTTGCACATCTTTGGACTGTAGGAGGAAACCAGAGCACCCGGGGGAAACCCAGACACGGGGAGAACATGCAAACTCCGCACAGTCACCCGAGATGGGAACTGAACCTGGGTCCCTGGCACTGTGAGGCAGCAGTGCTGACCACTGTGCCACCATGCCACTCATGATAAAGAAGTTCTGATAAAGAAAGTGCTGAATTATAAAGGGTTATGATAAAGAAACAAAGGCTTACATTTATGTCACCCCTTTTATGTCTTCATGATATGACAAAGTTACTTACAGTATATGAACTACCTCGGGAAATAGGAATAGTTAGTTTGTTTGTACTGATCATTATTCAGGGAAGGAACACCTTTAATGTAACTATTACATTAATAAAATAGATAGTTTGAATAAAGTTAGTTCCACATTCTTCCACAAACCATTGTTGAAACAGTTTATAAATTATTTTAAGAGGGAATTGTGGGAGTGAGCAGAATGGTGGGATTAGAATAAATGGTTCAAGTAAAAATGCCCGATGGGCCAACTGGCCTTCGGTGTTGTATTCTATGAGTCTATGCTTAAGTAGCCAGGCAGCTGCTTCAGAAGTGTTAATAGCTCATGATTGTAGACATGTGATTATTAGTAATGATATCATATTCAATAATACTCAGCTTTCTAAAATCCACTTTTTTTCAGAGGTCAGTGGTAATGATGCAAAAAGGACATCAGTTGCCTGTCGGCACAAAATCTTACAGTGAGACTTTAGGGACTTGAGAGGGAATCAAGCTATAAACTAGAAGACATGAGTCCTTGTTACACAACATACTCCCGGGCATTATTATCGTATTGTACCGTGTCACTTGTGGGCAGACGTTTAAACATCATGTGAACATTATAGGATTGTTAGAGTTTTTGCTGGGCTGTGGAAAAGGATCTGGATTTACCCTAAGGGACTTGAGTATAAATTAACTGGGCATTTTGTACTGACAATTTCTGTCAACATCTGTCCTTATCGCAATTGTTCTCATCTGATTATATTAGATGCATCTATATAGCTAGAAGAGAGAAAATTTAGTTTCCATTAATTAAATATGTTGCCAGTCTCCCCAGTTGCAACAAGCTTAATTGGAGAAAAAAATAATAGTTTCTGGCACAGGAGGGTGGAAAACATATTCACCAAGTTTCAAAGGCATTATCTGATCTGGAAATGGCCAAAACAAAAATTACATGCAGACAAATAACTTTTGCCTGAAATGCTGATATGATTTGGAGGAACACTATCAGCCTGTCAGACTACGTTGATACTTACAAACGATAAAGCAGCATTTCAGTAACTGTAAGGTCTAGGCTAAGAAAATTATCCCTGACAGCAGACCAGTAAAGAGGTTAAGATGTAATTGCAATAGTCAGTTGGCTTCCTGAGTGCTAACCATTCACGTTGCGCAATTTCCCCTGATATAAAACTATCCCTAATGATGTTTGTTTCTTGGTATTTTCAAGCTCATTGTTAATCAATAAACATGCAAGTGTGCTGTTGTAATTATTAATATCTCAATATGGAAATAATAGATGAAAAGATTACAATGGCAACTAACCCACAATAACAGGTAGGCCAGGCTGATTTCAAGGTAGTAAGGGCAGGATGATAAGGAACAGCCCAAATTGTTCTTGAAGCAACAGGCTGACTTGATGTTCCTCTGTTCCAATCCTGGAACCCACCACTTTATGATCACATTCCAATGCACCTCACATACCTTAGCTGCAGTAGGAGCATTAAAAGGGGCACAGGTGATTGGTGGAGCTGGAGGGAGAGGGAGATAGAATTTGGGAGAGGTGCGGATGTGCTACAATGCTGCTGAGGCGTAGCTAGAATCATGGAACTAAAATGCTCTGGGCAGGGCAGCACGGTGGCATAGTGGTTAGCACTGCTGCCTCACGGCGCCGAGGTCCCAGGTTCGATCCCGGCTCTGGGTCACTGTCTATGTGGAGTTTGCACATTCTCCCCGTGTCTGCATGGGTTTCACCCCCACAACCCAAAGATGTGCAGGATAGGTGGATTGGCCACGCTAAATTACCCCTTAATTGGAAAAAATGAATTGGGTACTCTAAATTAAAAAATATATAAATAAATAAAATGCTATGGGTGTTTCCCTTAAAATAATTTATTTTAAAGGAACATCACAACATGTATTACTTAGGCACTCAGGACAGTCTCTCAGGACAGTAGAAAGTCAGGGGTGCGGTTGTGGCATTTGGTATTATACAGACTTCATTTGTGGTGGCATCATAACATTTTGCCACGTTGCAAGAATCAATGAAATGATTCTCCTTATTCACTTTGTCATGGAATGTGGACATTGCTGGCAAGGACAGCCTTTGTTACTCATCCCTAAGTAGCATTAAAACTGGTGGGCCACCTTCTTGAACTGCTATAGTCCATCTGGAGTAGATACACACAAGGTGATGTGAGTTCCAGGATTCTGATCCAGACACATTGAAAGAACAGGGATATAGTTCCAAATCAAGATGGTGTGTGGCTTGGAGGGAAGCCGGGAGGAGGTGATGATCCCAAGCACTTGCTGCCCTTGTTATTCAAGATGGTAGAAATTGAGAGTGTAGAAGGAGGTTTGGCAAGATGCTGCAGTGCATCTTGTAGATGGCAAACACTGCTGCCACTTTGTGCCGGTAATGGAGGAAGGAGACTTTTTAGGGTGGTGGGTGGAAGAAGCCAGCTTCTTTGTCCTGGATGGTGTTGAGCTCCTTGAGTGTTGGAGCCACACTTTTCCAGGCAAATGGAGAGTATTCATCCCAGTCCTGACTTGTGTCTTACAGATGGTGAAAGAATTTTGTGAAGTCAGGGGTGAGTTACTTGCTATAGAATTCCCAGCCTCTGACCTGCTCTTGTAACCACAGTATTCATACGGCTGGTTCATTTCAATTTCTGATCAATAAGAACCCCAGAATATAGTGGGGGACTCAGTGATACTCATGCCATTGAATGTCACAGGGAATGGGTTAGATTCCCTTTTGTTGTTACTTGACATTTTTCACCCAAACCCAAATGTTGTCCAGGTCTTGCTGCACATGGACACAGACTGCTTCAATATCAGCAGAGACACAACTGGCATTCCTCAGCAAATATCCCCAGTTCTTATTATGGGGTAAGGTTATTGATGAAACAGCAAAGCTGGTTGCGTCTAGGACACTAGCCCGAGGAACCCCTGCAGGGAAGTCCTGGAACTGAGATGATTGCAACAACCACAACCATCTTCGTTTGTGTGAGGGATGACTCCAGCCAGTGAAGAGCTTTCCCTTGATATCCATTGATTTTGTTAAGGCTCCTTGATGCCACACTCGGTCAAATGCTAACTTGATATCAAGGATAGTAACTTTCACCTAATCTCTTGTGTTCAGTTCTTTGTCTATGTTTAGACCAAGGCTGAAAGGAGATCTAGAGCTGAATGGTCCTGACAGAAGCCAAACTGAGTGTCAGTGAGCAGTTTACTACTGAGTAAGTGCCACATGTTAGTGCTGTTGAAGACACCTTCTGAGCTCATGATCAGTTGTCGACTAATGTTGTGGTGATTGGTCGGATTGGATTTGTGCTACTTTTTGTGACAGGGCCTACCTTGGCATTACCACATTTAGGCAGTGCTGTGGCTGTACTGGAACAGCTTGACCAGGGGTGCAGCTGGTTCTGGAGCACAAGTCTTCAGTAATTCTACCGCTGGAACGTTGTCAGGCCCACTCTCTCAAAGGACCTTTGGTACCTGAACATTACATCTGCCATTCTGTTGATCAGTGGGCACAAAGATTCTTGGCCTACTAGAAAGGTCATGGTCGGCCGGTCGGCCCACATGGCAAGGCCACGTTTGACTTTCTGAATCCTTCCAATTCAGTCCCAAGGATAGTCTTCCATCGGGAGATCAGCTGAGGCCTAAAGTGTGGTAGCACAGTGGTTAGCAGAGTTGCTTCACAGCTCAAGGGCAGCATGGCAGCACAGGGGTTAGCACAGTTGCTTCACAACTCCAGGGCAGCATGGCAGCACAGTGGTTAACACAGTTGCTTCACAGCTCCTGGGCAACGCGGTAGCACAGTGGTTAGCACAGTTGCTTTGCAGCTCCAGGGCAGCATGGCAGCACAGTGGTTAGCACAGTTGTTTCACAACTCCAGGACAGCATGGCAGCACAGTGGTTAACAAAGTTGTTTCACAACTCCAGGACAACATGGCAGCACAGTGGTTAACACAGTTGCTTCACAGCTCCAGGGCAGCATGGTAGCACAGTGGTTAGCATAGTTGCTTCACAGCTCCTGGGCAACATGGCAGCACAGTGGTTAGCACAGTTGCTTCACAGCTCCAGGGCAGCATGGCAGCACAGTGGTTAACACAGTTGCTTCACAGCTTCATGGCAGCATGGTAGCACAATGGTTAACACAGTTGCTTCACAGCTCCAGGGCAACATGGTAGCACAGTGGTTAACACAGTTGCTTCACAGCTCCAGGGCAACATGGTAGCACAGTGGTTAACACAGTTGCTTCACAGCTCCAGGGCAACGTGGCAGCACAGTGGTTAGCACAGTTGCTTCACAGCTCCAGGGTCCCAGGTTCAACTCCCGACTTGGGTCACTGTCTGTGCGGAGTCTGCACGTTCTTTCCGTGTCTGCGTGGGTTTCCTCCGGGTGCTCCGGTTTCCTCCCACAGTCCAAAGATGTGCAGGTTAGGTGAATTGGCCATGCTAAATTGCCCTTAGTGTCCAAAAAGATTGGGTTGGGTGGGGTTACTGGGTTATGGGGATAGGGTGAAGGGTGCTCTTTCCAAGGGGCGGTGCAGACGCAATGGGCCAAATGGTCTCCTTCTGCACTGTAAATTCTATGATTCGAAGTGGCCTTAAGAGCTTTATCCTGCTGAGAGGTTGCCATAGCTGGTAATGGGCCCATCGCTGCAAGCATTAAAGTCCCAGTAGGTATCTGGCCTTAAGCATTCTGTGCAGCTGGTACACAGCAGGTCAGAGAAGGATTCTTAGGCTGGCACTCAAGAAACTCAGCTCACAGCAGCACTTTCTATAAGCATATTAGCATATTATGATGAATGTCACTCAACACACTGCATCTTTTGTTCCACAAGAGCAATTATTCGTCACTCACGGTTTTGAGTCAGGTTACATCAAGGAGAAGGAGAGAAATAGGAACAAAAAAATAGCATGTTGCGGGTACCTCGAGAAGCACAGCAGGCCATGGAATTTCCATATAAAACATACCTAAAATAAAATGTGCATTTATGATCAGTTATTTATAGAGTTTCTAGGGTTTTGAGGCATCTGATCGAGGCAAAGAGGTTTGTTGTGTACCGAGAGTCTAAGCTGCATTCTGCTATGAAGGATTGGTCTTAACCATTTGTCGAGAATTTCAATTATGTTATACTGAAGATTAGTTTATAATCCTTTGGAAAAGGGAATGCCTGTAGCAGAACATTCACTTTTTGGGCATTTTGGTTCAATTAATTAATTAGCATTGATAAATTATTTTATCTATTTGGGCAGGGTGAAATAGAATTGCTTGTTGCAGGTGCCTGGAGAAGGCAAATGTGATTGGAGAAGTTTGGTGAGAATGCAAAGCCGTGCCAAGAAAATACGATGATGTTTAACATATTGGTTTGCACCGGCATTTCCTCTCTTCTCGTTCACTTTCAGCCAGTCTGACAGATGCTAAAACCAACTGTGACCTGCTGAGAAACAGGTGCATCCTCCTCCACTGGTTCCTCCAAAGGAGCGAGCTGGGGAACAGAAACCTTGAGTGGCGGGAACGTCGGTGTGATTCCTGCTGGATGGCAGGATGGCCAAGCACGTGTGATCTTACATTTTCCAGCTGTTAATTAAGCATCAGCAAGGAGCTTGGCAAACCTCGTAATGGGGTGTACAGGAAGTCGGTCGTCCCATCGTTACCTTGATGGGGACGAAGGTCCTAATGCCATATTTACACGGCACCCGGACAGATATTCATTCACTGCAGGACAGGAGTTGCGGTGATGTAGAAAGCATTGGCACCCAAGCGAAGGAAACCCTCTGCCCTTGCTCCACGCCTTCCAGGAAAGGTGGGAGGTCTTCTTTCCGAGGGATAGGAGCAGGAGCTTTTTTCGCCTGACCACACCAGTCTTGGAGGATGTTGCCGGGATGGGTAGCACACTGGGAGCCCAGGAGATGACCACAATGCAGGACAGGAAATGGAAGAACGATCTGCTCCATAATCATCATAGAATTTACAGTGCAGAAGGAGGCCATTTGGCCCACCGAGTCTGCACCGGCTCTTGGAAAGAGCACCCTACCCAACCGCACACCTCCACCCTATCCCCATAACCCAGTAACCCCACCCAACACTAAGGGCAATTTTGGACACTAAGGGCAATTTAGCATGTCCAATCCACCTAACCTGCACATCTTTGGACTGTGGGAAGAAACCGGAGCACCCGGAAGAAACCCACGCACACACGGGGAGGATGTGCAGACTCCGCACATACAGTGACCCAAGCCGGAATCGAACCTGGGACCCTGGAGCTGTGAAGCAATTGTGCTAACCACTATGCTACCGTGCTGCCCAAAATATTTTTTTTTTCTTTTGATGAAGGTCTATTCACACTCAAATAAGGGCATAAGGCAGTAGACGGGTTAGAGTCCACAGGGACATCACAGAAGACTAGCAGAAGCGTCAAACAGCAACTTTAAGTTCACCATCTCATGTGAGTTCCTGCAGAAACAGTGTCTCAATCCCTGAGTGGGGAGGGCCCAGCAGAGACAACAGGCGTGCCTGCTTCTGAACTGCTTTTTCATCCGCTGTGCTCGCAGTTATCCATCTGTCTTTTTGAGGGCAGGGTTGCACATAATGGTGCGCTGGGGAATCAGCCCTGTGAGCCCCATGTAAGGATTACATGCACTTGCCCGGGAATTTCAAATTTCCCACAGCCAATACCCTTCAATAGGAGCGGTCCAAATATACGATTTAAATTGTAAACTTCGGATAGTTTCAATTGTGTTACAGCAATGGTTACCCAGAAACAAGAAAGATTAAAACCACTTCTAGCTTCTGGTTGGACATTGACCCACCTCAACCTCTCATAGGACTCCTCTAACCCCCCCACACTGCCACCCCCAGGTTTCCAATCCTGCTGTCCTCCCATGGGACTTCTTCCCTGATCTCTTTGGGACTCCCAACCTCCCAATGTGCCCCTGACTCCTCCCATGATCTGATCCTGACTCTCTCCACTCCCATATCCATTTCAAATCTCCCTTCCAAGGCCTGACGCCTATCCCTGCAGAGATATGACTTGACTCCCAACTCCCCACCTCCCCCGCTCCAGGCTCAATGTCTCCCCCGATGCCTGAGCCACATCTAACCTTCTAGCCCGACATGACCCAACGCCCCAAAACCCTACCAACTTACCTTGTACACTTACCTCCTCCCTGGCTTGTCAAAGATATTTTAATTTGGCTGAACCTTTAATCTTACCTGCTTTACGGCTCGTGCAGTAAAAAGGGAGGCGCAGCTTGCTTACCTGCGACTGATTTCCCCTCGATAGTAGGCCCCAGGAGTGCGCTGCACTACACAGATCACTCCCAGCCTGTGTCAGAGATCGAGTGAAATAGGAGTAGTTGGATTTCAAGGTAGGTAACTACAAGCCGATTGGCAGCCTGACTCAATTGCGACTCCACTTTCCCTTTCACAAAACCATGCCTGATTCATTTACATTTTTCAAAGTTCCCCAACATAACATCCTTAACATCCCAATGACGGATTTTAAACTAACTGATCTGAAATTATATGCTTTCTGTCTCCCTCCTTTTATGAATAGAGGAATCACATTCACTATTTTCCAATCTGATGGAACCTTTCCAGAATCTAAGTAATTTAGGAAAATTAAACCAATGCATCTACTATCTCAGCAGTTACTTCTTTTAAAATGCTTGGGTGATGTCCATCAGGACCCGGAGACTATCAGATTTTAGTTCTAATAATTTTCTCAGTACTCTTTCCCTGGTGATTGTAATTGTTTTAAGTTCCTCTCTCCCTTTCACCTGATTCACAATTCATTCTGGGGTGTTATTTGCATCTTCTACAGTGAAGGCAGATGCAAAGTATCAATTCTGTTTGTTGGCCATTTCCTTATTTTGGAACATTATTCCCCAGACTCAGTGCCTAGAGGAGCAATGCTCACTTTTCTTACCGCTTTCCTTTTCAAATACCCGCAGAAGCTCTTACTGTCTGTTTTTATATTTCTAATTTTCTTTTATTCTCTATTTTCTCAGGATATTAATCGTTTCATCATTCTTTGCTGCTCTTTATATTCTATCCGACCTTCTGACCTGCCACTTATGCCACTCATAGACACCGGTGTTATTCAGGGCAAGCACGTCTGCAGTGTCTGCGCTATGAGGACCTTCGAGTCAGAGCCATTGAGCTGGAGGCTGAGCTGGGGTACTGTGGCAGATCAGGGAGGGTGAGAGTTATTCACTGAATGCCAACAGTGCAGAGGGAGGCCAGTTAGCTTAGTGAGTGTGCACCGATCCTCTGAAAGAGCACACAATCTAGGCCTACTATCCCGACCTATCCCTATAACCCCACCTAATCTGTACATGTTGAGACACAAAGGGGTAAATTTAGCCTGGCAATCCGCCGAACCTGAATATCTTTGGACTGTGGGAGGAAACTGGAGCACCCAGACGAAAACCATGCAGACACGGGGAGGACGTGCAGACTCCGCACAGACAGTGACCCAAGACTGGTTTGGAAAATGGTCAGGGACTGAAATTAATAAAATGATCTGAGAGTTAAGACAGGAACATGGCTCCTGATGACATAGATTGGGACCTGAATATTGAGCTGTATGTCACATTTAGGAAGGACAGGATGTTGAGAAAAGGTGGATGGGTGGCTTTGTTAACTAATGACGTTATTAGCACATTATCAAGGGATAACCTAAGTTCAGGAAACCAGGATGTAGAAGCTGTTTGACTTCAGTTGAGAAATAATAAAGGCAAGAAGCTATTTGTGGGAATGGTGTGCAGATCCTCCAATTGTAACGACATGATAAGTTAGAGGGATGAGATTCAGCGGCCTCGTTGCACCCAACTTGGTGTCAGGATGAGGCCATTAGAATGTGAATAGACCTTTCATTATGGAGCAGATCATTCTTCCATTTACTGTCCTGCATTGTGGTCATTTCCTGGGTGTGACCCAGATTATTTCCCTGCAAAATTTATGACGCTCAAAACGTCTCATGGGATTTAACGGAGTCTCACGAGACATCACAATCTGGATCTCACCTTCACTGGGCGTGACCCAGATCACCATATTTAAATGAGCCATTTGGCTCATTTAAATATGCGTTCGCAGGATTCTCACAGCACCAGGGAGCTAATGACTGCACCTAGGCGACCTCACCAGGGCATTGTTTAGTACTGATCTACACAAATCTGGACCAGTCGTAATGGCACCTGGGGGTATCTCCCAGGCCATTAGGGACCTCCGGGTGGTCGGGAACAGGACAGGGTGACACCCTGGTACCCCCTCTGGCACCTGGACACCTTGGCACTGCCAGCCTGGCACCCTAGCAGGGACACCTGGATACCCAGTGCAACCCTGGCACTGCCCGGGTGGCACTTCCAATCTGGCAGGGGCACTTCCAAGGTGCTGTGCTCACAGTGCCAGGGTGCCCAGGTGCTAGGTTGGCACTGTCAGGGATCGGACCCAGAGGAGCCTTACCAGGTGGAGGTACATTGAGGGGGAGTTCCCGAGGGCTCCAGCCAAGGTTGGGGATGGGGGAGGGGTCAAAAACAGTGGGAGTCTGAAAGGGGGGCCAGAAAGGGATTGGGGGTGGGATCAGCCTTCAGAAATGGCACATCGATCTGCGAGGAGCCTTTCCTGCCGGGCCCGTCAGCAGGAAATTACTCAAGTGCCGCCTCAGTGGAGAGAAACTCCCCCAGGCCCAAAAATCAGCAATGTGCCAGGATGTTTCATGGCACTGCAGCCGCTGAGAAACACCCCACTAAATACACCCAAAGTGGACTTAGAATTTTTCCAGTTGAATTGTAGATTGGAAAAATCAGATGGAAAAAGGAAGCATTGATGAGGAGATCATAGAGTATTTTGAGGACATTTTCTTAGGACCACATTCTGGAGCCAACCAGAGGGCTGACATTTCTGACCTGGTATTGTGCAATGAGATAGGATTAATTAATAATCTCCAAGTGAAGGCACCTCTAGGTAGCAGTGATCCTAATATGATTGAATTTTACATTCAGTTTGATGGAGAGAAGAGTGTGCCCTAGACTAATATTTTAAACTTAATTAAGGGCAATTATGAGGGCATGAATGTGGAGCCAGCTAAAGTGAACTGGCAAATATGCTTAAGGGATGGATCAACAGATATTTAGACAGTATTAAACTTAAAGCAAAGGCATCTATTTGCCAAAAGACAAGTGTCAGGACAGAAGAATGGAAACAATATAAAGAACATCTAAGGATGGCAAAAAGATTGATCAGGAAGGAAAAGCAAGAGTACGAGTAAAAGCTAGCCAGTAATATAAAGGTTGATAGCAAGAGTTTCCATAGGTATTTAAATAAGCAAAGAGTTGACAAAGTATATGTTGGTCCTGTAAAAGGTGCATCTGGGGAATTGATGGTAGAAAGTAAGGCTATGGCAGATGGATTAAACAGGGTATTTTGCATCTGTCTTCATTACAGAGGATACCAGTGACATACCAGAAATAGCTATAAACCAGGAAATGGAAGAGAGGGAGGAGCTCAGGAAAATGACAATCACCGGTGAAGTGGTATTGAGCAAATTGTTGAGTCTAAGGGCTGTCAAGTCCCCTGGTCCAGGTGGACTTCATCCTAAGGTCTTGAAAGAAGTGTTAATTTTACAGATTTCACTAAATTCAGGTAAGATTGGAATTAGGACTGTAACTCTTTTATTCAATAAGGGAGGGAGACAGAAATCAGGAGACTAACAGGCCAGATAGCCTAACATCTTTCATGGGAAAAATGTCAGAAGCCATTATTAAAGATGGTATGGCAGGGGGCTTGGAAAATAGGTAATCAGACAGAGTCAATGTGGTTTTGTGAAGGGGAAATCATGTATAACCAATTTATTGGAGTTCTTTGAAGGAGTCACATGAGCTGTGGATAAATGGGAACTTGTGAATGTACTGAACTCAGATTTCCAGAACGCATATGATAAGGTGTCACATCAAAGGATATTGCCTAAAACAAAAACTTGTGGTGTAGGGGTTAACACAGAATTCATAGAATTTACAGTGCAGAAGGAGGCCATTTGGCCCATTGAATCTACACTGGCTCTTTGAAAGAGCACCCCACCCAAGCCCACACCTCTCACCCATCCCCGTAACCCTGTAACCCCACCTAACCTTTTTTTGGACACTAGGAGCAATTTAGCATGGCCAATTCACCCAGCCTGCACATCTTTGGATTGTGGGAGGAAACCGCAGCACTGGTGGAAACCCACGCAGACACGGGGAGAAAGTGCAGACTCCGCACAAACAATGACCCAAGTGGGAATCAAACCTGGCACCCTGGAGCTGTGAAGCAACTGTGCTATTCACTATGCAACCGTGCTGCCCTTGGCATGGATTGAAGGTTGGCTTGCTTGCAGTAAACAGAGAAACATAAATGAGTCACTTTCTGGTTGGCAGGATGTGATGAGTGGTGTGCCGCAAGGATCAGTGCTGAGACATTTTACAACTTATATGAATGACATGGATGAAGACTGAAGGTGTGGTTGATAAATTTGCTGATGACACAAAGAAAGTTAGGAAATTAAATTACGAAGAGGACGTTAGATGCCTACAAAAGGACATGGATAAGTTAAGCGAGTGAGTAAAAATCTGGCAATGAAGTATAATTTGGGCACATGTAAAATTGTCCATTTTGGCATGAAGAATAAAAAAAAGCTTATTTTCTAAATGGTGAGAGAACGCAGAGTGCTGCGGTGCAGAGAGAGCTGGGTGTCTGAGTGCATGAATCACAAAAGGTTGATATGCAGGTCCAACCAATAATCAGGAAAGCTAACAGAATGTTAGGATTTATTTTGAGGGAAATTGATTATCAAAGTAGGGAAGTTATGCTTCAGTTGTACAGGGCACTGTTGAGAGCACATCTGCAGTATTGTGTACAGTCTTCTTATTTAAGGAGATATGTAAATACATTAGAAGCAGTTCAGAGAAGGTTTACGAGACCAATACCAGGAATGGACAGAGTTACAAGAGATCAGCCATGATCTTATTGATCTCAGTGAAAACAGCGCGAGAGGTGAGTGAGCCAGGACAGTGAAAACAGCGCGGGAGCTGAGTGAGCCGGGACAGTGAAAACAGCGCGGGAGGTGAGTGAGCCGGGACAGTGAAAACAGCGCGGGAGCTGAGTGAGCCGGGACAGTGAAAACAGCGCGGGAGATTTAAAAAGCGCGGGAGCTGCGAGTCGGAACGGAGATTTTAAAAGATCGCGGCCTAGTTTCGGGAGCCGTTCGGAGGAGGAGGAGGAGCAGTCTCTGTCAGGGAGAGAACCTGAGAACATCGAAGACACTCAGATGGTAAGAAGGTAAGTAAGTGATTTTTACTCATTTTTACTTTTATACCTTTTTCAAATTGTGTGTGTTGGGGGGAAACTGAAGTGACATCACAGAAAAGCTGTGGCCTGAGTGGCTGGTTGGGAATCTACACTAAATTAAAAAAATTAAGCATTGGTAACTAATTAAACATAATTACTTAATTATAATTTAGAGGGATATCTAAGCCAGAGATCGGAGAGTACTATATTTAGCTTTCGCATTTCTATTAGAAATCTAGTGCTAGGAAACAGATAGTTAACAGTAACTTTGAATTTTAATTTTAATTAATTGACGCAATGTCAGTTAGAGGGGTGCAGTCCTCTGACTGTGAGATGTGGGAGGTCCGGGAGGCTTCCAGCATCCCGGATGGCTTCATCTGCAGAAAGTGCACCCAACTGGAGCTCCTCACAGACCGCATGGTTCGGTGGGAGCAGCAATTGGATGCACTTAGGAGCATGCAGGTGGCGGAAAGCGTCATAGATCGCAGTTATGTAAATGTGGTCACACCCAAGGTGCAGGCAGAGAAATGGGTGACCACCAAAAAGGGCAGGCAGTCAGTGCAGGAATCCCCTGTGGTTATACCCCTCTCGAACAGGTATACCCCTTTGGATACTGTCGGGGGGGATAGCCTATCAGGGGAAAACAGCAGCAGCCAGAGCAGTGGCACCACGGCTGGCTCTGATGTTCAGAAGGGAGGGTCAAAGCGCAGAAGAGTAATAGTAATAGGGAACTCTATAGTCAGGGGCACAGATAGGCGCTTCTGTGGACGTGAAAGAGACTCCAGGATGGTATGTTGCCTCCCTGGTGCCAGGGTCCAGGATGTCTCCGAACGGGTAGAGGGCATCCTGAAGGGGGAGGGCAAACAGGCAGAGGTCGTTGTACATATTGGTACTAACGACATAGGCAGGAAGGGGCATGAGGTCCTGCAGCAGGAGTTCAGGGAGCTAGGCAGAAAGTTAAAAGACAGGACCTCGAGGGTTGTAATCTCGGGATTACTCCCTGTGCCACGTGCCAGTGAGGCTAGAAATAGGAAGATAGAGCAGCTAAACACGTGGCTAAACAGCTGGTGTAGGAGGGAGGGTTTCCATTATCTGGACCACTGGGAGCTCTTCCGGGGCAGGTGTGACCTGTATAAGAAGGACGGGTTGCATCTAAACCGGAGAGGCATAAATATCCTGGCCGCGAGGTTTGCTAGTGTCACACGGGAGGGTTTAAACTAGTATGGCAGGGGGGTGGGCACGGGAGCAATAGGTCAGAAGGTGAGAGCATTGAGGGAGAACTAGGGAATAGGGACAGTGTGGCTCTGAGGCAGAGCAGACAGGGAGAAGTTGCTGAACACAGCGGGTCTGGTGGCCTGAAGTGCATATGTTTTAATGCAAGAAGTATTACGGGTAAGGCAGATGAACTTAGAGCTTGGATTAGTACTTGGAACTATGATGTTGTTGCCATTACAGAGACCTGGTTGAGGGAAGGGCAGGATTGGCAGCTAAACGTTCCAGGATTTAGATGTTTCAGGCGGGATAGAGGGGGATGTAAAAGGGGAGGCGGAGTTGCGCTACTCGTTCGGGAGAATATCACAGCTGTACTGCGGGAGGACACCTCAGAGGGCAGTGAGGCTATATGGGTAGAGATCAGGAATAAGAAGGGTGCAGTCACAATGTTGGGGGTTTACTACAGGCCTCCCAACAGCCAGCGGGAGATAGAGGAGCAGATAGGTCGACAGATTTTGGAAAAGAGTAAAAGCAACAGGGTTGTGGTGATGGGAGACTTCAACTTCCCCAATATTGACTGGGACTCACTTAGTGCCAGGGGCTTAGACGGGGCGGAGTTTGTAAGGAGCATCCAGGAGGGCTTCTTAAAACAATATGTAGACAGTCCAACTAGGGAAGGGGCGGTACTGGACCTGGTATTGGGGAATGAGCCCGGCCAGGTGGTAGATGTTTCAGTAGGGGAGCATTTCGGTAACAGTGACCACAATTCAGTAAGTTTTAAAGTACTGGTGGACAAGGATAAGAGTGGTCCTAGAATGAATGTGCTAAATTGGGGGAAGGCTAATTATAACAATATTAGGCGGGAACTGAAGAACATAGATTGGGGGCGGATGTTTGAGGGCAAATCAACATCTGACATGTGGGAGGCTTTAAAGTGGCAGTTGAAAGGAATTCAGGACCGGCATGTTCCTGTGAGGAAGAAGGATAAATACGGCAATTTTCGGGAACCTTGGATAACGAGAGATATTGTAGGCCACGTCAAAAAGAAAAAGGAGGCATTTGTCAGGGCTAAAAGGCTGGGAACAGACGAAGCCTGCGTGGAATACAAGGAAAGTAGGAAGGAACTTAAGCAAGGAGTCAGGAGGGCTAGAAGGGGTCACGAAAAGTCATTGGCAAATAGGGTTAAGGAAAATCCCAAGGCTTTTTACACGTACATAAAAAGCAAGAGGGTAGCCAGGGAAAGGGTTGGCCCACTGAAGGATAGGCAAGGGAATCTATGTGTGGAGCCAGAGGAAATGGGCGAGGTACTAAATGAATACTTTGCATCAGTATTCACCAAAGAGAAGAAATTGGCAGATGTTGAGTCTGGAGAAGGGTGTGTAGATAGCCTGGGTCACATTGAGATCCAAAAAGTCGAGGTGTTGGGTGTCTTAAAAAATATTAAGGTAGATAAGTCCCCAGGGCCTGATGGGATCTACCCCAGAATACTGAAGGAGGCTGGAGAGGAAATTGCTGAGGCCTTGACAGAAATCTTTGGATCCTCGCTGTTTTCAGGGGATGTCCCGGAGGACTGGAGAATAGCCAATGTTGTTCCTCTGTTTAAGAAGGGTAGCAAGGATAATCCCGGGAACTACAGGCCGGTGAGCCTTACTTCAGTGGTAGGGAAATTACTGGAGAGAATTCTTCGAGACAGGATCTACTCCCATTTGGAAGCAAATGGACGTATTAGTGAGAGGCAGCACGGTTTTGTGAAGGGAAGGTCGTGTCTCACTAACTTGATAGAGTTTTTCGAGGAGGTCACTAAGATGATTGATGCAGGTAGGGCAGTGGATGTTGTCTATATGGACTTCAGTAAGGCCTTTGACAAGGTCCCTCATGGTAGACTAGTACAAAAGGTGAAGTCACACGGGATCAGGGGTGAGCTGGCAAGGTGGATACAGAACTGGCTAGGCCATAGAAGGCAGAGAGTAGCAATGGAAGGATGCTTTTCTAATTGGAGGGCTGTGACCAGTGGTGTTCCACAGGGATCAGTGCTGGGACCTTTGCTCTTTGTAGTATATATAAATGATTTGGAGGAAAATGTAACTGGTCTGATTAGTAAGTTTGCAGACGACACAAAGTTGGTGGAATTGCGGATAGCGATGAGGACTGTCGGAGGATACAGCAGGATTTAGATTGTTTGGAGACTTGGGCGGAGAGATGGCAGATGGAGTTTAATCCGGACAAATGTGAGGTAATGCATTTTGGAAGGTCTAATGCAGGTAGGGAATATACAGTGAATGGTAGAACCGTCAAGAGTATTGAAAGTCAAAGAGATCTAGGAGTACAGGTCCACAGGTCATTGAAAGGGGCAACACAGGTGGAGAAGGTAGTCAAGAAGGCATACGGCATGCTTGCCTTCATTGGCCGGGGCATTGAGTATAAGAATTGGCAAGTCATGTTGCAGCTGTATAGAACCTTAGTTAGGCCACACTTGGAGTATAGTGTTCAATTCTGGTCGCCACACTACCAGAAGGATGTGGAGGCTTTAGAGAGGGTGCAGAAGAGATTTACCAGAATGTTGCCTGGTATGGAGGACATTAGCTATGAGGAGCAGTTGAATAAACTCGGTTTGTTCTCACTGGAACGAAGGAGGTTGAGGGGAGACCTGATAGAGGTATACAAAATTATGAGGGGCATAGACAGAGTGGATAGTCAGAGGCTTTTCCCCAGGGTAGAGGGGTCAATTACTAGGGGGCATTGGTTTAAGGTGAGAGGGGCAAGGTTTAGAGTAGATGTACGAGGCAAGTTTTTTTACGCAGAGGGTAGTGGGTGCCTGGAACTCGCTACCGGAGGAGGTGGTGGAAGCAGGGACGATAGTGACATTTAAGGGGCATCTTGACAAATACATGAATAGGATGGGAATAGAGGGATACGGACCCAGGAAGTGTAGAAGATTGTAGTTTAGTCGGGCAGCATGGTCGGCACGGGCTTGGAGGGCCGAAGGGCCTGTTCCTGTGCTGTACATTTCTTTGTTCTTGTTCTTTGAATGAGAAGCACGTTCAAGGGGCCGAGTAGCCTACTCCTGCAGCTAATTCATATGTTCATATGCATGTTCATATGTTCACCTTTGTGAAATTATCTTTTCTTTCAATTTGATACTAACTAACTTGCTCAATTAGCCACAGATGGTGCATCCTTCCCTTAGAGGTTTTCTTTCTCACTATAGTGTATATTTTCTGAGTATTCTGGAACATCTCCTTAAAGGTCTGTCACTCCATCGCTCCTGACATATCCGCTAACCAAATTTTCCAGTTCACTTTAGCTAGCGCTGTCTTCAGGCCCTCATAATTACCCTTATATAAGTTTAAAGCATTAGTCTTAGATTGTACTGACATAATAACTATAAACATGGTGCCTTGTAGCCATAACGAGTACAATGGTAATACTGAGACTTGTAATGTGCTTGCAGCTTCTGTCCACCAGCCAAAGCCCTTGATTGACTGCTCCTCCTTTCCTTGTCACATGCCTCTGTTAGGGACAGATGGCCATTCATACCAACCTCACTGCTGCCCCAAAACTTAATGAATTCTCGCCGGAATTTGCACCATTTGTAAAAGAGCAAGCTCGCTCATTGTGTATTTGACCCTGGAAACCGGTGCTCAGCTGAGCTTTGTTCTCCATGATGTGGTTTAGGGGCTGGTTTAGCTCACTGGGCTAAATCGCTGGCTTTTAAAGCAGACCAAGGCAGGCCAGCAGCACGGTTCAATTCCCGTACCAGCCTCCCCGAACAGGCGCCAGAATGTGGCGACTAGGGGCTTTTACAGTAACTTCATTGAAGCCTACTCGTGACAATAAGCGATTTTCATTTTTTCATTTAATTTGAGCAGCTAATTAATAGGGTGCTGAAAATTAATAGGGTGCACAATATAAATGTGCTGAACTCCTCCCATCTGGCCTGAGACCGCTCCCATATCATTTCTTTTCAAGCTTGGTTTTACCAACTGCGAGATCGATCACTGAAGGCGAACATGGAGCTACTGAAATACGCAACCTCCCCCTGTCACCACCAAGTTCCTCCCATCCTCCTCCATAGTCACTGCCTCCTAATTCCCATCCCTCCTGTAATTAATCAGCCACCTCCTTACACCATCATTGTCCACATTGATCCCCCTGTTTACACCCCCAACCCTTCAACGTTGATGCCCCCATGCGACTTGTCAATCTGATCCCTCCACTTGGGGCCACATGCGCCCTTAGTTTCTGAGGATCCCCCCCCCCCCACCCCCCCACCACCCATGAGACCATTGGATAACCCCTCTGACTTTTCAGTTGCTGACGTACCGAATCCAGACGACTCCACTGAATGTTATTGTTCTCTCTGCTTCCTTGTATTCATTGACTAACCACACCCTACACAGCATTCTGTGAATAGCCAGCATTGCCCAGAGAGGCCTTGCCCGATTAACACCAGGACTAAGGCACGCACGCCATGCAGCACCATCCAGCATGGCCTGTACAGTGCCAGGACAACCCTTATACATTCCCCCATCAGTGTCGCCTCTTACCCAGAACAGTGTCTTAAACATGACCCTTCAGCGGCCCTCATCACCAGGAGAGTGTCCTGAACACCTCTCCCCCCCCCCACCCCCCCTGCCTGATATTCTTGCAATCTTCTCCAGACGTTACCCCCAGACTGGTTTTGTGGTCCACTCTGTTCTTCCACACACATCCTCCAGTCCTACCATGATTTCAGCCTGCCCTTCCACTCTGCTTGTGCCTCCCTCACCCCGCCTTGGTACAACTTGTGCTCCCGGCTCCCAATATATCTCAGTGATAGTGCGAAAGGAAGGCTAAAGCAGTGTCTACTGACCTCCAAGTCATGGATGAAGTGAAGCTCGCCATGTGTGCGCAACTTATGTACAGTCACAAAACAGAACATTGCAGTGAGCTGCTGATGAGGCATTTCATTTGGAGGGCTGACCTGATTCCAGTGAGCTAGCCCCTTAATCAGTATTCATGATATGCTACTCAATGCAAATGCAGTTCCCGACATTTCTCAGTGGAAAACCTGTCCTGCCTTTAACCCATCTTAAGGCAGGAAAATTCCAAACTATTTTCCCACTGTCGGAAACTGATTTTTAAATTCACACCAAATTAAGTGCTTTCCACCCACTGCTGATGGGAACAGAGGAATCCATCCCTTGGACAGGATTTTTCAGCCCCACCACAGTGTATTTTCCGGCGGCAGAGGTAGCCCGCCATTGGTCGGTGGCGAGACCTTCCAGCCTCGCTGATGTTGGCACGGTTTTGAGTGCCTCGCACCCCCCCCCCCCGGCGCCGGCGACTGTGCCGCAGGGAGTTGCCATTGGTCGGAAGGGCAGGAAAATTTTGGCCACTATCACAGATTACGAGTGATGCCGTGGGGCTGGTTGGCACCAAGCAATACCCCATGAGCCACTGCTTTTCATAGGTGAATATTTTTAACAAAGGTATTGTTTGATGGTGGCTCTTGAGAAGCCACACGTAGACCATGCTTTCCTGAATGCATATGATCCAATACATGCTGCGATCAGGGCAGAACGACCTTGCAAAGGCAATTATTGCCTGTTTGAGTCCCCTTTTGCAAAATGAGAGGGTGATGACATTGCTCGTGAAGTAATTAAAAATGTTTTTCAAAATTATACATTTTTTTTCTGGTACCTTTGCAATGTTATAAATTCTGGATTTGTTTTAGCTATTCTTTCTGATCATCATCAGCATCTCCTGTAAGTGGTCCTTCATCCAAATCAGAAAGTGCATCTCCCAACCCCATGTTTGGACAATAGAGAGCAAGAATGTAACAATAATACCCCTAGTTAAATAAACCAGATGTCATGATTCTCGCTTGTACCCTCACAATACCTCTCCAATTTTCTGAAAGGTTCACTGACTAACACTTTAATAAGATGAGGCTAGAAACAGAAAGCAGAGTTAGCAAGAGGAATGTCAACAGTGTTGTGACAGATTTTACCAGATTTTCTGTGACTGTCGATAGCTTTAGTTTACAGGACCTCTCAGTTCCATCTAGCAACACTGCGCAGTGCTAGCTATTGCATGAGTGAGATTTTGCAGTTTTAAATACCGTTGCCTTGAAGCTAATGAGTGAAGATGATGAACAGAATTAAGTCGTGTGTGTAGCTCTGGTGAAGGCACTAAACTGCAGAATTTCCTAAATCAAGATTTTATTTAATGAATAAGAGGCACAGTAGTGCATTGAAACAGAAAACTGACTATAGTTGTTATCAGAACACTTTGACATACTTCCAGCCATAATGTGCTCTTTGGCAATGGGCTTGTAACTAGAAGCGGCATGGCGTAAATTCAGTATGCTGAATCACATGGAGGAAACGTTTATAATCCTGTTAAAGGAGTGTTTTGTCCAGAGGAACAGATTGCTGATTCTTCAGAAAATGTAGTAAGACCACGGAAATCAAAAGGGAAATTTATCAAGGGTAGGCAGGAATGTGGGAACAAAATTGCAATCAGATCTTATTGAATGGCAGAGCGGAGGCGGGTGGCCTACTCTTGCCCCTGAGTCGTATGTAATGTGACAAATGTTGATCGTCACAAATTGCATTATTTGGACATAATTCTGCTTTATTTCTTATTTTTCACCTACTCTGGTCTGAATACATCGGTAATCATTTCTGTTTATATCAAAGATACAAACAACAAATATGCTGGTAACTCACTTATTGCACTTGTCAAATTGCTGTCTGTGGTGCAAACATAACCATGTTAGTAGCGAGCTCAGAACAATTCACAGAAATAAATTAAACCCTGGATATGGTATGTATTCAAAAGATGCATCTAATAATGTAAAACATATGCATTTTTTACATTTAAATTTAACCCTTTAAATTAATTAGCCTTGCTTTTTACAGATATAAAAAAGGAACTTAGTGTCAAAAGAACAAAGAACAAAGAACAAAGAAATGTACAGCACAGGAACAGGCCCTTCAGCCCTCCAAGCCCGTGCCGACCATGCTGCCCGACTAAACTACAATCTTCTACACTTCCTGGGTCCGTATCCCTCTATTCCCATCCTATTCATGTATTTGTCAAGATGCCCCTTAAATGTCACGATTGTCCCTGCTTCCACCACGTCCTCCGGTAGCGAGTTCGAGGCACCCACTACCCTCTGTGTAAAAAACTTGCCTCGTACATCTACTCTAAACCTTGCCCCTCTCACCTTAAACCTATGCCCCCTAGTAATTGACCCCTCTACCCCGGGGAAAAGCCTCTGACTATCCACTCTGTCTATGCCCCTCATAATTTTGTAGACCTCTATCAGGTCGCCCCTCAACCTCCTTCGTTCCAGTGAGAACAAACCGAGTTTATTCAACCGCTCCTCATAGCTAATGCCCTCCATACCAGGCAACATTCTGGTAAATCTCTTCTGCACCCTCTCTAAAGTCTCCACATCCTTCTGGTAGTGTGGCGACCAGAATTGAACACTATACTCCAAGTGTGGCCTAACTAAGCTTCTATACAGCTGCAACATGACTTGCCAATTCTTATACTCAATGCCCCGGCCAATGAAGGCAAGCATGCCATATGCCTTCTTGACTACCTTCTCCACCTGTGTTGCCCCTTTCAGTGACCTGTGGACCTGGACTCCTAGATCTCTTTGACTTTCAATACTCTTGAGGGTTCTACCATTCACTGTATATTCCCTACCTGCATTAGACCTTCCAAAATGCATTACCTCACATTTGTCCGGATTAAACTCCATCTGCCATCTCTCCGCCCAAGTCTCCAAACAATCTAAATCCTGCTGTATCCTCTGACAGTCCTCATCGCTATCCGCAATTCCACCAACCTTTGTGTCATCTGCAATCTTACTAATCAGACCAGTTACATTTTCCTCCAAATCATTTATATATACTACAAACAGCAAAGGTCCCAGCACAGATCCCTGTGGAACACCACTGGTCACAGCCCTCCAATTAGAAAAGCATCCTCCCATTGCTACTCTCTGCCTTCTATGAACTAGCCAGTTCTGTATCCACCTTGCCAGTTCACCCCTGATCCCGTGTGACTTCACCTTTTGTACTAGTCTACCATGAGGGACCTTGTCAAAGGCCTTACTGAAGTCCATATAGGCAACATCCACTGCCCTACCTGCATCAATCATCTTAGTGACCTCCTCGAAAAACTCTATCAAGTTAGTGAGACACGACCTCCCCTTCACAAAACCATGCTGCCTCTCACTAATACGTCCATTTGCTTCCAAATGGGAGTAGATCCTGTCTCGAAGAATTCTGTCCAGTAATTTCCCTACCACTGAAGTAAGGCTCAACGGCCTGTAGGTCCCTGGATTATCCTTGCTACCCTTCTTAAACAGAGGAACAACATTGGCTATTCTCCAGTCCTCCGGGACATCACCTGAAGACAGTGAGGATCCAAAGATTTCTGTCAAGGCCTCAGCAATTTCCTCTCCAGCCATGTGAGAGTACCTTTAAGACATGGATGTTTAAGCAATGTACCTTTAAGAAAACAGTGATGTCAGAGACTGGGTGGAGCTGAGGTCAGGTCAGCCATTTTGCAGTTTTGAAAAGAAGCTTGGTGTGTGTCTGTGTTTTGCAGTGAGCTGGATCTCTGCCATGAAAGACTATCTCTGGATCATTTTGGTGATTTAAACTTATAATAGTGAAGCCTTTAACCTGATGTGATTTTGTTTAAACGTGTTATGTCTCTTGGAAGTTTGAAGGAACATTTTAAGGAATTATTTACCGTTGCAATATTTTCTGAGTTATCTTTGAAGTAAGGGGTGTCAAGAGCAGCACGGTTAGGGCAGCATGGTAGCATTGTGGGTAGCACAATTGCTTCACAGCTCCAGGGTCCCAGGTTCGATTCCGGCTTGGGTCACTCTCTGTGCGGAGTCTCCACATCCTCCCCGTGTGTGCGTGGGTTTCCTCCAGGTGCTCCGGTTTCCTCCCACAGTCCAAAGATGTGCAGGTTAGGTGGATTGGCCATGATAAATTGCCCTTAGTGTCCAAAATTGCCCTTAGTGTTGGGTGGGGTTACTGGGTTATGGGGATTGGGTGGAGGTGTTGATCTTGGGTAGGGTGCTCTTTCCAAGAGCCGGTGCAGACTCGATGGGCCGAATGGCCTCCTTCTGCACTGTAAATTCTATGAGATCCAATGTTTATTTAAGATGTTAAGTTGAGTTCATGGAATAAACAGTGTTTTGTGTTTAAAAACCCACGTGTCCATAATTGTAATCCCAGCCCTAGAGAACAAACAATGTGCTAGGAAAAGCAACAAATACATTAAAGGGAGAAGTTGTTGAACTCTATGATACATTTTGGGGTTCTGAAAACACCTCACCCATTGGGGGCTCGAGGTGGATAAAAGTCTATCTATTGGATTGGCTTTTGTGAACTTAAAGACAGTGAAGGATTGTTGCTTTTCCGGTGTGGTATTTTAGTTTAAGTGGGGACAGTGTTGTGAACAATGGCTCTTTCAGTGGCTCAGAAGTTTTTGGGGGTGGAGAATGTCACACGTAGTACTTTACGGACAGAAACGAAAAGCAGACTTTTAGATTTGGCAAGAACATTGCAGTTAACTTTACCTGACAAAATGCGAAAAGATGAGGTAATTATGGCGGTTGTTAAGCATTTAAAGTTGCCTGAGATAGAGTTTGACTCACTGGAAATGGCAAACATTCAGTTGTAAATTAAACAAATGGAACATGAGAAAGAATTAAAGCGGCTGGCATACGAAAGTGAGAGAGAGGAAAGAGAAAGAGAGAGAGAGGAAAAAGAAAGGGAAAGAGAGAGAGAGGAAAGAGATAGAGAGGAAAAAGAAAATGAGAGAGAAGAAAGGAGAAAAGAAAGAATAGCCCTAGCAGAACAAAAAAAGAAAAGAAAGGGAGATACAGATCAGGGAAAAAGATAAAGAGAAGGAGTTTGAACTTCAGAAAATGACCATGAAACATGACAATCAGTTAAAATTTGCAGACGTGAAGGGAAACGTACAGTTGGATGATAGTGATGAGGATAGTGAGAAAGAGCGTCATAGTCGAAGGCTTGGTGGGAATCTATTTAAATATGTCCAAGCATTGCCAAGGTTTGACGAGAAGGAAGTAGAAGCCTTTTTCATTTCATTTGAGAAGGTAGCTAAACAAATGAAATGGCCACAGGGCATGTGGGTGTTACTGATTCAAACAAAGCTGGTAGGTAGAGCTAGTGAAATGTTTGCATCACTACCGGAGGAGATATCTGGAAGGTATGAGGAGGTGAAGAAATCCATCTTAAGTGCATATGAGCTAGTGCCTGAAGCTTACAGACAAAGGTTTAGAAATTTAAGGAAAGAATTTGGTCAAACATACATGGAGTTTGAAAGGCTCAAACAGAGTAATTTTGATAGGTGGATAAGGGCTTTGAAAATAGACCAAACGTATAAAGCTCTCAGAGAAATTATACTTTTGGAGGAGTTTAGAAATTCAATTCCTGATGTAGTGAGAACTCATGTGGAAGAACAGAGGGTTAAAACGGCGATGGCAGATGATTATGGGCAGCACGGTAGCATTGTGGATAGCACAATTGCTTTACAGATCCAGGGTCCCAGGTTCGATTCCGGCTTGGGTCACTGTCTGTGCGGAGTCTGCACATCCTCCCCGTGTGTGCGTGGGTTTCCTCCGGGTGTTCCGGTTTCCTCCCACAGTCCAAAGATGTGCAGGTTAGGTGGATTGGCTATGATAAATTGCCCTTAGTGTCCAAAATTGCCCTTAGTGTTGGGTGGGGTTACTGGGTTATGGGGATTGGGTGGAGGTGTTGACCTTGGGGAGGCTGCACTTTCCAAGAGCCGGTGCAGACTCGATGGGCCGAATGGCCTCCTTCTGCACTGTAAATTCTATGATTCTATGAAATCAAAGATTGGTTTCCGACATCAGTTTCAGCCGGTGAGGGATAGAAACTGGGGACATGAGAAATACTCAAGTGGTAAAGGTAAAGGTGATCTGATGGGAGACAATAAAGAGAGTGTACCTCAGATTAAAATAGAAATCCAGGAGGGTGGAAAATAAATGAAAAGTTTCAGATGTTTTCGCTGTAATAAATTAGGCCATGTAAAGTCACAGTGTTGGTGATTGAAGAAAAGCACTGGGAAGGCTGATGTGGTAAAACAGGATAAGACAGTGGGGTTTGTTAGAGTGGTAAAGGAAAGCCCAAGGGAAGCGAAGGAGGTGCAAATGATTGCACAGCCTGTTCAAGAAGTAATTGTTAAGAAGGTGCCAGATGTCATTAAAGAGTGGTGAAGTCGTAATAGATAAACTATCTTGTCCAGGAATACAGTTTATCTTGGGTAATGATATAGCTGGATCGCAGGTGGAAGTGATGCCTACTGTGGTTGATAAGCCAGTGGAAAATCAGTCAACTGAAGTGTTGAAGGACAAATATCCTGGGACTTTTCCGGATTGTGTAGTAACAAGATCGCAAAGTCACAGGTTAAGACAAGAGGAGAAATCAAAGAGTGAAGATGAAGTTGAAGTGGAATTAGCAGAAACAATTTTTGGTCAGATGGTTGAAAAAGAACAAGAACAGGTGGAAGATCGGGCGGATATCTTTAGTTCAGGAAAATTGGCGGAGTTATAACAGAAAGATGTAGAAATAAAACAGATATATCAGAAAGCATATACGGAAGAGGAATCTGAGAGTATACCAGAGTGTTATTACCGTAAAAATGATGTCTTGATGAGAAAATGGAGACCTGTACATATGCAGGCAGATGAAAAGTGGGCAGACGTTCATCAAGTAGTATTGTCGGTAGGGTATAGAAAGGAGGTGTTGCGAGTTGCACATGAGGTACCAGTGGAAGGTCATTTGGGAATAAGGAAAACTCAAGCTAAAATCCAGAAACATTTTTATTGGCCTGGACTACATAAAGATGTCGTAAAATTTTGTCAATCATGTCACACATGTCAAGTGATAGGGAAACCTCAAGCAGTGATAAAACCAACGCCCTTAATACCCATTCCAGCATTTGAGGAACCTTTTACAATGGTCCTAATCGATTGTGTAGCTCCGCTTCCTAAAACAAAAAGTGGGAATCAATATCTTTTGACTGAAATGGATGTGTCTACTAGGTTTCCAGAGGCCATTCCAGTACATAAAATTACAGCTAAAAGGATTGTGGAGGAGTTAATTAAATTCTTTACTAGATATGGACTACCCACAGAAATTCAATCGGATCAAGGATCAGATTTTACTTCAAAGTTATTCAAAGAAGTTATGGATAGCTTAGGAATAAAACAATTTAAATCAACTGCGTACCATCCAAATCGCAGGGAGCGTTAGAAAGGTGGCATCAGACATTAAAGACAATGTTGAGGGCGTAATCCAATAGTGTAATTTCCGATTTCTCACCCACCAATTTTTCCTTAATCAATTTAAGTAGTCCTCTTACCTCATGACCAAAAATTAGTTCAAAAGGACTAAATTTGGTAGACTCATTAGGTGCATCCCTAATTGCAAACAATACGAATGGGATTCCTTTATCCCAATCCTCTGGATAATCTGGCGTTCGATTCTCTGCCACATCAGGAACTGCTGGTGGCAGGCAATGTGGAATCTATACATCAATTGTTAAGTTACTTTCCAGAGGAAAAACAAACTGACCTGAAAAAGTTATTGATATTACATGGGCAAGTTTGTAGAGATAAATTGGGAAGTACTAAAATGGCTATACATGATGTAGATGTGGGAAATGCTGTTCCTATCAAACAACATCCATATAGACTTAATCCTTTAAAATTGGTACAGGTTAACAGAGAGATTGAGAGTATGCTGAAGAATGGCATAATTGAAGTGGGTTGCAGCCAATGGGGCTCACCCATAGTGATAGTACCTAAACCAGATGGTACCCAATGGTTGTGTGTGGACTATAGAAAGGTGAATGCAGTTACAAGAACGGACTCTTATCCTGTCCCACCATTGAAGGATTGCATGGAGAAAGTGGGACAATCTGCTTTTATTTCCAACTTCCAGACATGGAAAGAACACTTAAAACACCGTATGGAGTTCTTCGATCGACTTCAGGTGGCGGGTTTGGTGATGAACCTAGCCGAAACTGAATTTAGAGAAGCCCAAATCACTTTCCTCGCGGAGTTTCCGATACCCTCAAGACAAAGGGAAATAATGCAATCTCTTAGCATGAATGAATTTGATCGACCCTTTGTGCAAAAGATTTGTGGCGTGATTACTCCACTGATGGAATTGCTGAAGAAACGTAACAAAATTCAAGGGACAGCGGACTTTCAACAGGCATCTGACTGCCTGAAAGCTGTGGTAACCAATGCTCCTGTGTTGGAGAATTGCAAGGGACTCTGCGGTCAGATTGAACTAAAGTGTCTGATTCTGAAGAGAAATGCCGAGGAGTGGAGGAATGGATGGATCGTGCAGAGACTTTGTTCAAAGAGACTATCAATCGAGCAGGATTTCGGTTGGAGGAAGAAGAACAAAGAAAAATGGACTATATTATTATACCTGTTTGCATGTGTTGATTATTTAAAAAACGAAAAGGTATATTTACTGTGTACATTTCTTAGTGGATGGTGCAAAAGTGAAAAATGAAACCATCTTGAAGTTGATGATTTTTTTTTCTTTGGGGGGAGGTGTCATGTGAGAGTACCTTTAAGACATGGATGTTTAGGCAATGTACCTTTAAGAAAACAGTGATGTCAGAGAGTGGGTGGAGCTGAGGTCAGGTCAGCCATTTTGCAGTTTAGTTTTCAGTTTGGAGGAAAAGAGCTGGGTGTGTGTCTGTGTTTTGCAGTGAGCTGGATCTCTGCCATGAAAGACTATCTCTGGATCATTTTGGTGATTTAAACTTATAATAGTGACGCCTTTAACCTGATGTGATTTTGTTTAAAGGTGTTAAGTCTCTTGGAAGTTTGAAGGAACATTTTAAGGAATTATTTACTGTTGCAATATTTTCTGAGTTATCTTTGAAGTAAGGGGTGTTAAGAGATCCAATGTTTATTTAAGATGTTAAGTTGAGTTCATGGAATAAACAGTGTTTTGTGTTTAAAAACCCACGTGTCCATAATTGTAATCCCACACCTAGGACAAAAGCCGTGTGCTAAGAAAAGCAACAAATACATTAAAGGGAGAGGTTGGTTGAACTCCATGATACATTTTGGGGTTCTGAAAACGCCTCGCCCATAAAATTAGCAAATTGAGTAAAACACTTCATAAATCAGAAAAAACACAATTAAATTTTACAGGAATACATTTTTCAGAATCTACTTCTTAAAGTCATTACGAACGCTCAAGAAACATCTCCCCAAGATGTTATGGAATGATTAAGCAAATTAATTTTTTTTGTTTCTACCACAAGTTTGCTGCAAACATTTCTTGATTCAAGTGTGTCCCCAACTCTTTAGTTCTCTGGATTTTTTTTTATTCGTTCATGGAACGTGGACGTCGCTGGCTGTGCCCGCATTTATTGCCCAGCCCCAATTGTCCTTGAGGGGGTAGTTAAGAGTCACCTGTAGTAACATGTAGCCCAGAACAGGTAAGGATGACAGATTTCCTTCCCTTTCCTAAAGTGAACCAGATGGGTTTTTACGACAATCGCCAATGGTCATCATTAGTCTTTTAATTCCATATTTTTATTGAATTCAAATTTCACCATCTGTTGTGGTGGGATTTGAAACCGGGTCCCCAGAGTATTACGCTGGGTCTCTGGTTTACTAGTCCAGTGACAATGCCACTACTCCACCACCTTCCCACAATTAAATTCTTGACCTAAAGTTTGCTTGTAATGAGTTACCCCATCTCTGGATCTGTAAAGATTTAATCTATGTCTATGTTTCTATGTGTCTGTGATATGGGGGGGGTCTCTGATATGGGGGGTCTCTGATGGGGGTCTGGTGGGAGGAGGGTCAGTGGTAGGGGAGTATCGGGTCACCCTTATGCGTGTGTGCTGTGGGTGGGTGACCCAACAATTTCCATTGCGGTGGGGAGTGGTGGGGAGGATGCCACTACGTGTCAGCGGGTGGGGACAGGACATGCATTGAGTGGGAGGGGTGACAGTCGCCGGAACTTGGTATCGGGCCACCCGTTCAAAATGGCAACCCGATAGTGGGATTTGGAGCCGAGTCCCGGTAGCTCCCCTCCATTGCATACATTTGCATGGCAAGGGAGAGTGAATTGCTCCTGGGTGCGGCTCCTAGCACCAACACAGACCAGGAGCAATTCTACTTCAGTGCGAGAACATAGTCTCCCAAATTGACAATCCTGTCCTGAATCTGTCTCCACCACACTCTCAGGCAGTGCATTCTGGATCCTAACTACCCATTCTGTTATTACATTTTTTCTCATGTCACCACTGGTATTTTCAATTCACCTTTCCACTTTTTGGGAGAGATTTTAACTGAGATTGAGATATAAATGGTAGATGGCAACATGAATTGCTAATTGATCTGCTCCTTTTAAGTCCCCTCGGCTAGTGTGCACCTGGTAGGAGTAGTTAAAATTTCACCTTTGGATCATTCTTCAGGGAAGGTCTTGAGGCCATCTGCCTGTTGGAAATGATGCAATAGCACCCTGATAATTGGTAGGAATTGACTTTCTGGACTGTCCCCACCAATGATGTGGTCATCCCTATCATCCCCCGGACAGAGAAACCAGAGCGTCACTTTTAATATGCTAATTGGTGTGCCAGGACAATATTGGTGGAGCAGCATGCTGTTCATGCTCCCCACAGTTTCATTCGGTAGTCCAGCTCAGGAGGGGCCCATAGAATTTAACTTGGGCCTGGATGAGTAAGAATGTTCCTCTGCTTTCCACAATAATCATCCTGAGCCTTCTTGCATCTGACACTTTGGAGTTCCAGGATTTTGACCCAGCGACAGTGAAGGAACGGTGATATATTTCCAAGTAAGGGTGATGAATCATTTCGAGGGGAACTTCCAGGCGGAGGCATTCCCATGTATCTGCCACCCTTATCCTTCTAGATCGCAGTGGTTGTGTGTTTGTAAGATTTGTAAAGATCCTTGATGAGTTCCTGTCATGCATCTTGTAGATGATACACATGGCTGCCGTGTTCGTCGGTGGTACAGGGAGTGAATGTCTGTAGAAGGGGCATCAATCAAAGTGGGCTGCTTTGTCCTGGGTGGTGTTGAGTTTCTTGAATTTTGTTGAAACTTCACTCATCCAGGCAGGTGGGGAATACTCCATCGCCCTCCTGGCTTGTGCTTGTAGGTGGTGGACAGACTTTGGGGAGTTAGGAGGTGAGTTACTCGCCACACGGCTCCGAGCAGCTGACCTGCTCTTGTAGCCACTGTATTTATATGGTTCGTCCAGTTCAGTTTCTGGTCAATGGTAACCCCCAAGGATGTTGATAGTGGAGGATTCAGTGATGGTGATGCCATTGAATAGCAAGGGATGATGGTTTGATTCTATCTTATTGGAGACGATCATTGCCTGGCACTTGAGTGGCACAAATTTTACTTGCCACTTGCCAGCCCGAGTCTAGACATTGTCCAGGTCTTGTTGCATTTGCACGTGGACTGCTTCAGTGTCTGAGGGGTTGTGAACGGTGCGGAATATTGTGCAGTCATCAGCAAATATCCCCATATCTGATCATACGTTGGCAACTAGTGCTCGGCGTGGGAGTATGGTGGTGGTTGGTTTTGTGGGGGGAAGAGATCAATTGTGAGAGGAAGTTTACTTTGTAACTTATGGGCCTGGTGGAAGCAGTTTCTCCTCTTGGATCCCAAACAGTGCTATAAAAGAAATGAACAAGATGTGGTGAATGGAACTACTGTTAATTCACCAGTGCACTGTGATATCATGTTACTGCTGTATCGTGTAACGTTATATGTTTAACCCTGTGGGCTCCACCTATGGGCCATTGTACGGCTTCACCCACAGGGGGATATGTCGGGGCATGTACGGGCTCTCCCATGGCTCCACCCCTTACAGGAAGTATAAAGGCAGCTGACCTGCGGGGCCGCATTCATTGTTGTACCGGTCACAGGCAGGCTCAGTTGTAAGCTGATTAAAACCACGGTTTACTTCTCAATGTGTCTCTCAGTGAATTGATGGTCGCATCAGAAGATAAAATCCTCAATGGGCACAATGTGAATCTGAGTGGGCTTGAGTCAGTTTGGCTTCCCATTTCAAAATTTTGCATTTTGCATTGACACAACGTGAAACCACTTTTTAGGAGTTGGGATTCAGGCCTCAATTTCAGTGAATTCCCAACTTATTGATTTAGGGCTGGTTGCTTTATGAAAAATGAAATGAAATGAATCTTATCTTGGGTTAAAGACTTGTGATCACATCAACTAAAGGTTGCAAATTTTACTCATTAAATTAAAGACAATTTTATGCCCTGCTGTACTGTGACATTGCAGCTGGGATATGCTATCTCATCACGTACCTTTATTATTGTTGAGTTTGTTGCATTTTTGTTTACTATACAACTTTATTCAAACTTAGAAAAAATTGCATCGTAATGAACAAAGTGAGAAATGAATATTTTAGCTCTCAAGCTGAAAAAAGTTATCCAGAAATTGGGCCAATAGTCCACTAAAGGCCAATGAAAGACATTAATTCCTGCCTCAGGAGGTAGAGACAAACTACAGATGCCCTGGGGCCATGGCTGAAGCAGGTGTGTATCTAACACCACTGCGAAACACTGTGAGGATTCTTGGACTCGACAAAGAATGTCTGCAGAGGGACAGATCAGTCTGTGGCAATTTGGGAGAATTAAACATATAAAGGTTGAAAACTTAAACTAGACAGCAATTTAGAGGTAAAAGCTTTACTTCCCATTTTGATTATGGGCAGAGGGAGGAGCGAGCACCTTTATCCTCATCATGTGGTCTTCTCTTGCTTACAGTTTTGCCCGACTATGAGATTGTCTTTGATGGTGTTTTCTTTCTCTACTGTGACGAGGGATTTTGCTTTGCTCCTTCCATAGAGCTTCCAGTGCCTGGGTCTACTTGGCATGACATGATTTGTACTTGATGTGACTTTGTTAATCCTGGCTCCTGGCTCCTTCCGGGGTGATGGCAATCTGATTTGTAACCTGAGAAATTGAGTTAATCCTGGCTATCCAGAGGTTACATTTCCAGCAAATTTCACTTGTGTTCTTGTTTATTAGCAATTGTAGTCAGTAATCTGAGTTCATTAGACTGACATGAACAGTTTAAAACTCATAAAACTAATAACCATGACACAGGCTAGTGGCCTCAGTATTTACAAAAAGGAATGTAACATGATTCTCCATTGTTACAAACAAAATGCAATGTTAACATGATTAAATGTTGACTATAATTGAATACAGTCCCCTTGAATGTTAACACAATTAGTGTAAATTAATACCAAGAATAATTTCCTCACAATTGCACCTTGGGATGTTTAACTGTGTTGAAGGTGTCAAATAGATGCAATTTGTCAGGCTCTTTGTATATTAAAATAATGGGTGGAATTCAGAGGGCCCATTTGCTGCAGGTGCAAATCCCGATATGGCCATTACATTTTGGGAGAGAGCCATGACTCTGGGCCCAACAAGAAATTCTTGAGCCTTTCCTTCCAGGGCTTCGATGATTGGCTACCACCCCCACCTCTCCTACTTTGGAAGAACTGTTTATGCAAGCCCCTGGCTTCGGCCTCCTGCTCCACTCACCCTGCTCTTGCCCACTTTCCTGATACCACTCAGGCACATTAAACAGGCTTTGGGCAGGAGTGCAAATTCCAATTTCAATTCTCTTTCTGCCCCTGGTGGTGCACTAAGGCAGTTTTTCATCTCTTTGCATAGCTAGTAATTCTTGGAATAGGTCGCTAATCTGTCGCCAGGGGCTTATAACTTGAGGGGCGTCACTCCACATCAAACATGACTGACCAGGAGTCTCTCCTGTGGAGTGCACATGAGCTTCAGCAATGGCATGCTTGATGCTTCTCTGACTTGCCCCAATGGCTCATGGTATTAGGGTAATGTATTGGCATGGATAGAGAACTGCTGGCAGAAAGGAAGCAGAGGGTGTGACTAAATGGGTCCTTTTCAAAGTGGAAGGCAGTGACTAGTGGGGTATGCAGGATTCAGTGCTGGGACCCCAGCTGTTCACAATATACATTAATGATTTGGCAGAAGGAATTGCATGGATTATCTCCAAATTTGCAGACAACACTAAGCTGGGTGGCAGTGTGTGCTGTGAAAAGGATGCAAAGAGGCTGCAGGGTGACTTGGATAGGTTGGCTGAGTGGGCAAATATTTGGCAAAAGCAATATAATGTGGGTAAATGTGAGGTTATCCACAAAAACAGGAAGGCAGATTATTATCTGAATGGTGACAGTTTCAGAAAAGAGATGTGCAATGGGTGTCATGGTGGTCAGTCGCTGAAGGTTGGCATACAGGTACAGCAGGCGGTGAGGAAAGCAAATGGCATGCTGGCCTTCATAGCGAGCGGATTTGAGAATAGGATTAGGCATGTTTTACTGAAGTTATACAGGGCCTTGGTGAGGCCACACCTTGAGTATTGTGTGCAGTTTTGGTCTCCTAGTTTGAGGAAGGACATTCTTGCTATCCAGGGTGTTCAGCGAGGGTTCACCAGACTAATTCCCGGGAAGGCAAGACTGATATATGAAGAAAATCTGGATCGACTGGGCTTGCACTAACTGGAGTTTAGAAGCACGAGAGGGGATTTCACAGAAACATATAAAATCCTGATGGGGCTGGACAGACTAGATGCGGGAAGAATGTTCCCGGTGTTGGGGACGTCCAGAACTACGGTTTCAGCCGAAGAATAAGGGGTAAGCCATTCAGGATTGAGATGCGGAAGAACTTCTCTCAGTCGTGAACTTGTGGAATTCTCCACCACAGAAAGCTGTTGGGACCAGTTCTTTGGATATATTCAAGAGGGAGCTGGACGTGGCCTTTGTGGCTAAAGGGATCAAGGGATATGGAGAAAAAGCGGGAATGTGATACGGAATTTGCACGATCAGCCATCAACATGTTGAATGTGGTGTAGGCTCGAATGGCCAAATTACCTACTCCTGCACCTATTTTCATCGTTTCTATGAAATACACAAGCCCAAGATCAAATTTTTTTGCAGGATTAATAGATCAGTCAAACTCAGGTACCAATTTATTAAATATTAATTTATGGGATGTGCGCATCGCTGGCTAAGCTATCATTTATTGCCCATCCCTTGAGAAGGTGGTGGTGAGCTGCTTTCTTGAACCGTTGCAGTCCCTGAGCTGTAGGTACATCCACAGGGCTATTACGAAGGGAGCTCCAGGATTTTGTGCCAATGACAGTGAAGGAAAGATGATATATTGCCACTTGTCAGCCCAAGCCTGGATATTGTCCAGGTCTTGCTGCATTTGGACATGGACTGCTTCAGTATCTGAGGAGTGGAGAATGGTGCTCAGCATTGTGCAATCACCTGGGAGCTTTCCCACTTCTGACCTTATGATGGAAGGGAGGTCATTGATGAAGCAGCTGACGATGGTTGGGCCTAGGGCACTACCCTGAGGAACACCTGCAGTGATGTACTGGAGCTAAGATAATTGACCTCCAACCACCACAACTATCTTCCTTTGTGCCAATTATGACTCCAACCAGAGCAGTTTTCCGCCATTCCCATTGACTCCAGGCTTGCCTCCTTGGTGCCATCTTGATCAAATGCTGCCTTGATGTCAAGGGCAGCTATCTCATCTCACCTCTGGCAATCAGCTCTTTTGTCCGTGTTTGAACCAAGGCCAGAGTTCAGTAATAAGGTCAGGTGCTGAGTTACCATGGTGAAAAGCAAATTGAGCATCTGTGAGTTACTGCAGTCTAGCTTCTCCACCATACTTTCAAATCTCCAATACAGAAAATGGCTGAACATTATTAGATGTGGGGCACGATTTTCCCACTGTGTCGTGCCCAGCTCCACGTCGAGTGTGACAGGTAAATTGCACATGAGCCCCAAATCGGGATCCGTGTGAGGCACGAAACCTTGCCCGAGTCACCCAACTCACGGCGCCTGGTGCGAATGATACTTAAAGGGGTCATTAGGTTCATTTAAATATACTGATGCCTATTCACCCGGCGCCCGGGAGTCAATGGCTGTGTCTGCGAGGCCTCAAGCAGGTATCATTTAGTCCTGATTGCCACAATCATGGACCAGGTGTGATGGCACCTCAAGGGGGTCTCGCAGGCTATTACCCCCAATTCATCGGGAACAGGGCAAGGTAGTACCCTGGCACACCTCCTGGCACCTGGGCACTTTGACATTGCCAGCCTAACACCCTGGCAGTGCCACCTGGACACTCTTGAAGTGCCAGTCTGGCTATTCCAGGGTGCCAGACTGGCAGTGCCATGATGACCAGGTTCCAGATTGGCACGGCCAAGGGTCAGGGTTTGGGAAGCCATGTTTATGAAACGGGGGTGGGGGATGGGGGTGGGTGGGGGTGGGTGGGGGTGACGGGTCTTTGAGGAGTCGGTTTGGGAGGGGTAAAGGGGACGGATCCTGAAAGCGCGGGGAGGGGGGGGTCCTTTTAAAATGGTGCACCGATCTGTGTGGAGCCAGTCCTGCTAGCAGGTTTAGCTCCCCCAGTGCAGGAAAATGTTCAAAGCGTGGCCTTGATGGGGGAGAAACACGCAAGACCCCAAAAATACGGCTAAGTGCTTTTGAATAGCGGTGTCAATCTCAGCACTACAGCCGTCGAGAAACACCGCCAAATGGATCCTTAATATAAGCATAACATTGGTGGAATTATAAAATTGTGAAGTTTGTTTTCCTCAGGCGGACATTCCCATTCACATTAGGGAAGAGGGAATACCATCAATTTGTATTTTTTTCAGACTTAAAGGTTTACTTAGTTTATTTCAGCCCCCTACCTTGGTTTAGCACACTGGGCTAAATCGCTGGCTTTGAAAGCAGACCAATGCAGGCCAGCAGCACGGTTCAATTCCCGTACCAGCCTCCCCGAACAGGCGCCGGAATGTGGCGACTAGGGGCTTTTCACAGTAACTTCATTTGAAGCCTACTTGTCACAATAAGCGATTTTCATTTCATTTACAGTAATCAGAGCAAGTATCACATCTCACAACTGTTACTAATGCACGTGGAAAAACTGGCACAGGCAAAGTTGTAGTCTGCAGAGTCTAAAATCGTGCTGATATATTTGAACAGCTGTACAGCTCCTCACAAGTGATTGTTTAGTCCACTAAATGTCAATAATTTCAACAATCCAGTTGTCCTCTCGGAACCTCACCACAGGATACAGATCAGAAAGGTATTTTCAAAACATGTTTCACAGAATCTACAGTGCAGAAGGAGGCCATTCGGCCTATCGGGTCTGCACCGGCTCTTAGAAAGAGCATCCTCAAGATCTCCGGGTAAGCGATCTCCAAGGCGGCCTTCAGGACGCGCAACAACGCAGAATCGCCGAGCAGAAGCTTATAGCCAAGTTCCGCACACATGAGTGCGGCCTCAACCGGGGCCTGGGATTCATGTTGCATTACATTCATCCCCCACCATCTGGCCTGCAAAATCCTACCAACTGTCCTGGCTTGAGACAATTCACACCTCTTTAACCTGGGGTTACCCCATCTCTGGATCTGTAAAGATTTAATCACCTGCTAATGCTCGCATTCCAAGCATTGTCTGGCATCTTTGAATCTGTCTATATATATGTTTCTGGAACATACCTCTTCATTCACCTGAGGAAGGAGCAGCGCTCCGAAAGCTAGTGACATCGAAACAAACCTGTTGGACTTTAACCTGGTGTTGTAAGACTTCTTACTGTATTTATGTGTGTGAACTTTGTGTGTGCGTGCATGGAAGTCAGTGCATATTTTGCTATATTACTTAGATAGGTTTGAATATAATAAATCAAAACCCAAGAAAGCATATGCTATTGATTCTGGTATAATTGCAGCATAACAGTTAGGTACTCACTAAATTGGTAGGCATATCATTTTCAAACAAAAAACCTGTTGCGATCAAGTGAGGAGAGGGCAAAGAGGGGAAGCTGCTTTTAACAACCTGAAGACTTTGCAGGAAATGCATCCCCATTAATTGCAACATTCCCAAAGCCAGAAGGTAGCGCAGTGGTGCAGTGTTTAGCACTGCTGCCTCACGGTGCCGAGGTCCCAGGTTCGATCTCGGCTCTGGGTCACTGTCCATGTGGAGTTTGCACGTTCTCCCCGTGTTTGTGTGGGTTTCGCCCCCACAACCCAAAGGTGTGCAGGCTTGGTAGATTGGCCACGTTAAGTCGCCCCTTAATTCAAAAAAATGAATTGGGTACTCTAATTTTTAAAAAGAAAATCCCCAAAGCCAGTTAATATATCGGCACTTATTACTCTGTATGACCTCTGGTTCGTCCTCTTCTTAAAAGAGGGAAGTCATGGTATCCCCATACTCTAACTATTAGACATTTTACCTGACAGTTACTTCCCTCTGTGGTAAATTTGCCACGAGCAAAGGAAATGAATGCTGAAAGCTTCAGACGAACAAGTAAAAAAAACTTCTGAAAGATAAAAAAAAATGTTTCATTCAATGAAGTATCAATTGTGTGCCTTGGAGACCACTTCTGTCTTTAACTGCTGCTGCTGGCAAGAAATTATTCCATAAAAGTGTTTATCAGAAAGGTAGATTGGAATGTAGGTGTGACAGATATTAGGATGGATGATAGAAATCCATCCAAAATTTATTATTGGTATAGCTGCTCTTTAGAGCAGCATTCTCTCCAAGTTAAAGCTGCCTTTCCCCATAGGACAGTTGGCAGAATTGCACGTTCTGTCGAGCACAGGAAATTCAGAACCATGCATATTAATCGCAGTGGAAGCTTGTATCTATAAAACATCTCCACTGTAATTAGTGAGTGTGTATTTATAGTTTGATTAGTTCTCGTAAAAAATATTAAAAGAAAAAAATTCATCCCTTCGGGATGATTGCTTTTTGTTGTTTGTGTTCAAGTTATTCCCTTCATGACATTTAATTGTATTGCTTTTTGCCAGCTCCATCCATCATCCTCTGCTGTCATTTTACATTGAGATATAATCATTACCGTTGCATTAGACATTTCTACTGTCAGGGTAAAACATTTTTTTACAGCATTTGGGCTCTTTTGACCGTTCTCAACTTGACTCAAATCCTGGGATTAATTGATATTGAAATTAATTCAAACTGATGTTATTGTGAACTGCATAGTTATGCCATTGCCACAATTAATCGCAATTTAACTTGTGTTACATTGCTGCTGCAAGTGATGCAGCTGACATACTAATGCCGCAAAGGTAGTCAGTCGTGTACTCTTTACATTTATATATCTCCTGACTCGCAACTTCAGGCAGCTTTAGTAACATACATCCACAAGGATGCTGTGGTGATATCCATCACTGTAAATACACAAGGGGTTAATGTAAATGCACGTAGACTAGCTAGACACTAGAGCGAGCACCAGAGACATGACACACAGACATTCAACAAATAGGTCAGTAAGATAGGACACGACCAATGGGCATTCAAGATACACACAGAGGTGACACTACCACAGGAGGGCATTACGCCAACCCATATAAAAGGACATTTCACACCTGCTCAGTCTCTTTCCAGTGGAGACACTCAGTGAGTATAGACACAGGGTTGATTGAACTTCACACCCACCACGTGGATTGTAGCAGACTGGTTCATCAGTCTGAGTAGCTATAGCAGGATTAACAGTAGCAGCAAATCCAAGAAGGAGAATTGTTAATAGTTTAATAAACGTGTTAAAGCTATCTCCAAGTCTGAACCTACCTTTGTCAGAGTGTACATCAAGGAAGCAGCTTATGCTGTCAAGAGCATAACAAAACAGATGCCTCAAGCGAGATGTTGCACTCCGAGTTGGAAGCCGTCCATATCCTGGGAAAGAGACACTTAACTTACAGGAGGTGCGACAAATATTAACTAGATTGAAGGGCGGCATGGTGGCACAGTGGTTAGCACTGCTGCCTCACGGTGCCAGGGACCCTGGTTCAATTCCAAACTCGGGTTACCGTTTGTGTGGAGTTTGCACATTCTCACTGTGACTGCGTTGGTTTCCTCCTGGTGCTCCGGTTTCCTCTCACAGTCCAAAGGTCATGGATCATAGAATTTACAGTGCAGAAGAGCCATTTGGCCCATCGAGTCTGCACCGACTCTTGGAAAGAGCACTCTACTTAAGCCCACACCTCCACCTGTAATCCCACCTAACCTTTTTGGACACTAAGGGCAATTTAGCATGGCCAATCTACCTAACCTGCACATCTTTGGTCTGTGGAAGGAAACTGGAGCACGGGGAGGAAACCCATGTAGACACGGGGAGGACGTGCAGGCTCCACATAGACAGGGAGCCAGCAGGGAATTGAACCTGGGACCCTGAAGCTGTGAAGCAATTTGCGAACCACTGTGCTACTCCTAGTGTAGGTGGATTGACTGTGCTAAATTGCCCCTAAGTGACCAAAAGGTTAGGTGGGACTATGGGGATATGGCGGGGAATTGGGCTCAGGTAGGGTAGTCTTTCGCAGGATCGGTGCAGACTCGATGGGCTGAATGGCCTCCAACTGCACTGTAGCAATTCTATGATTCTAGGAGAGGATCGTTCGCTGGGCTTATACGATCTGGGTTTTAGAAGAATGATAGATGATCTCATTGAAACATATAAGATGCTGTGACGTGCCTTGACAGTGTAAATGGCTAAAAGGTTTTTGCTCTGGCTGAAGAGTCTAGAACCAGGGGGGTGTTGTCTCAGATAGCAGGTTGGACATTTAGGACTGAGATGAGAGTTATAAATCTTTGAGATTCTTTTCCCTAGATGTTTAATCGCTGAGCATATTCACGATTGAGATCCTTAGATTTTGCACTCCATGGAATGAAGGGATATGGGGCGGGATTCTCCGTTTGCTAATGTCGAAATCGCAAAACGGGATTGGGCGGAGAATAGGTTCCGATGCCAAAATCGCGGAAGGTGCCGATTTGACGGCAAATCGCGATTCTCCGTCTCCTCGACAGTGGCATCAATGCGTTCCGGAACGCACGTACAGTGAACACCGTTTGCATATCGTTAGCAGGCCAGACCCAGTATTCTCCAGGGGCCTCCGTGATTCACCGCGTCTGGTGGGCTGAGTTCACGAAAGCGCAGTTCACTTGTGCTTTTAAAAATCATGAAACTGGCATGGCGGCTGATGAGGAAGAGGGAGAAGGTCGGACACAGGCGCAACTTTGGGTTGCCGGGCCAGACACTGGCCGGGCTGACTGGAGCGGGGGGGGGGGGCTCCTTTCCAGGGCCAGGAACGGAGGGAGTGACGGGGGCACAGGCCGATTGGCCGAGGGATTGGGGCGGTGCCCAGGCACGGACCGCCATTACTGCGGCCATCTTGCCGCCCACCGCACTGATCACCCACCTTGGCCCCCGGTTCTGCAGCGTGACACCGGCTATATAGGTGCCCGCAGCCCCCACGCCTGCTCCCCACCCTCCGCCAACCCCCCCCCCTCACCCCTGCCACACCCAATTCAGACCACCCCTCCACCCGGTTCCCATCGGTGGCACGCCCAGAGCAACACCCACAGTAGCTCCTACGAGGGCCACGGTGCATGCTCCTTGCGAGGGCAGTGCCAGCCCATAGTACCCCTGGCATCAGGGATAGGTGCCAGGACCAGAGGCCCCCACAGTGCCAGTCACTGACAGGGCCAGTGGTGTGGGGATGGGGGGTTGGGGGTGGGAGGGAGGGTGGAGGGACATGAGGCAGCGCTCATGTGCCAACAGGGACCAACATGTAGCCCGCTGGACCTGGTTGGGCATGGGGGTACGCACCATGCTAACATGTCAGCCTTCCACCCCCTGCAGAGATTGGATATAGGAGTTCAACCAGCAATGGCTTTCCTGTTGGTCACCGCAGCTCTGGGAAATGTCTTGTGGCTGTACGAGAGGACGCTGCTAGAGGAGGGGGAGGACATTGCAGCAGCAGGGTGTGCGTCAGCGGAACATGCAGAAGTGGATCATGCAGCAGCGGAGAGTGCAGCGGCAGAGAGTGCAGCAGTGGAGCGGGCAGCAGCAGAGAGTGCAGCCATGGAGAGTGTAGCAGTGGAGCATGCAGAAGTGGAGCATGCAGCAGCGGCGAGTGTAGCAGTGGAGCATGCAGCAGCGGAGAGTGTAGCAGTGGAGCATGCAGCAGTGGAGAGTGCAGCAGTGGAGCGTGCAGCAGCGGAGAGTGCAGTAGCGGAGAGTGCTGCAGCGCAGAGTGCAGTAGCGGAGAGTGCAGCGGTGGAGAGTGCAGCAACGGAGAATGCAGCAGTGGAGAGTGCAGCGGCAGAGAGTGCAGCAACGGAGAGTGCAGCAGTGGAGAGTGCAGAAGTGGAGAGTGTAGCAGTGGAATGTGCAGCAGCGGTGAGTGCAGCAATGGAGCGTGCAGCAGTGGAACGTGCAGAAGTGGAGCGTGCAGCAGCGGAGAGTGCAGCAGTGGAGAGTGCAGCGGCATAGAGTACAGCAGTGGAGAGTGTAGCAGTGGAACGTGCAGCAGCAAAGAGTGCAGCAGTGGAGCGTGCAGAAGTGGAGAGTGTAGCAGTGGAGCGTGTAGCAGTGGAGAGTGTAGCAGTGGAGAGTGTAGCAGCAGAGAGTGCAGCAGCGGAGCGTGCAGCAGTGGAGAGTGCAGCGGCATAGAGTACAGCAGTGGAGAGTGTAGCAGTGGAACGTGCAGCAGCAGAGAGTGCAGCAGTGGAGCGTGCAGAAGTGGAGAGTGTAGCAGTGGAGCATGTAGCAGTGGAGAGTGTAGCAGTGGAGAGTGTAGCAGCAGGGAGTGCAGCAGTGGAGAGTGCAGCAGTGGAGAGTGCAGCAGTGGAGAGTGCAGCTGCGGAGAATACAGAAGTGGAGAGTGTAGCAGTGGAGAGTGTAGCAGCGGAGAGTGTAGCAGCGGAGAGTGCAGCAGCGGAGCATGCAAAAGTGGAGCATGCAGCAGTGGAGCATGCAGCAGTGGCGATTGTAGCAGTGGAGAGTGCAGCAGTGGAGTGTGCAGCAGTGGAGAGTGCAGCAGTGGAGAGTGCAGTGGTGTAGAGTGCAGCAACGGAGAGTGCAGCGGTGGAGAGTGCAGCGGTGGAGAGTGCAGCAGTGGAATGTGCAGCAGCGGTGAGTGCAGCAGTGGAGTGTGCAGCAATGGAGCGTGCAGCAGTGGGACGTGCAGCAGTGGAGCGTGCAGCAGCGGAGAGTGCAGCAGCTGAGAGTGCAGCAGCTGAGAGTGCAGCAGCAGAGAGTGTAGCAGTGGAACGTGCAGCAGCAGAGAGTGCAGCAGCGGAGAATGCAGCAGTGGAGGGCGCAGCAGCGGAGAGTGCAGCAGCGTAGAGTACAGCAGTGGAGAGTGTAGCAGTGGAACGTGCAGCAGCAGAGAGTGCAGCAGTGGAGCGTGCAGAAGTGGAGAGTGTAGCAGTGGAGAGTGTAGCAGTGGAGAGTGTAGCAGTGGAGAGTGCAGCAGTGGAGAGTGCAGCAGTGGAGCGTGCAAAAGTGGAGCATGCAGCAGTGGAGCATGCAGCAGTGGTGATTGTAGCAGTGGAGAGTGCAGCAGTGGAGTGTGCAGCAGTGAAGAGTGCAGCAGTGAAGAGTGCAGCAGTGGAGAGTGCAGCAGTGCAGAGTGCAGCAGTGGAGAGTGCAGCAGTGGAGAGTGCAGCAGTGGAGTGTGCAGCAGTGGAGCATGCAGCAGTGGAGAGTGCAGCAGTGGAGAGTACAGCAGTGGAGATTGTAGCAATGGAGAGTGCAGCAGTAGAGAGTGCAGCAGTGGAGAGTGCAGCAGTGGAGAGTGCAGCAGTGGAGCATGCAGCAGTGGAGAGTGCAGCAGTGGAGAGTGCAGCAGTGGAGAGTGCAGCAGTGGAGAGTGCAGCAGTGGAGTGTGCAGCACTGGAGCGTGTAGAAGTGGAGAGTACAGCAGTGGAGATTGTAGCAGTGGAGAGTGCAGCAGTAGAGAGTGCAGCAGTGGAGCGGGCAGCAGTGGAGAGTGCAGCAGCAGAGCGGGCAGCAGTGGTGAGTGCAGCAGTGGAGCGTGCAGCAGTGGAGCACGCAGCAGCAGAGAATGCAGGAGTGGAGAGTGCAGCAGCGGAGAGTTCAGCAGCGGAGAGTGCAGAAGTGGAGTGTGCAGCAGTGGAGAGTGCAGCAGCGGTGAGTGCAGCAGTGGAGCGCGCAGCAGCTGAGAGTGCAGCAGCAGAGAGTGTAGCAGTGGAACGTGCAGCAGCAGAGAGTGCAGCAGCGGAGCGTGCAGCAGCGGAGAATGCAGCGGTGGAGAGTGTAGCAGTGGAACGTGCAGCAGCAGAGAGTGCAGCAGTGGAGCGTGCAGAAGTGGAGAGTGTAGCAGTGGAGAGTGTAGCAGTGGAGAGTGTAGCAGTGGAGAGTGCAGCTGCGGAGAGTACAGAAGTGGAGCATGCAGAAGTGGAGAGTGTAGCAGTGGAGAGTGTATCAGCGGAGAGTGCAGCAGCGGAGCATGCAAAAGTGGAGCATGCAGCAGTGGAGCATGCAGCAGGTGTGATTGTAGCAGTGGAGAGTGCAGCAGTGGAGAGTGCAGCAGTGGAGAGTGCAGCAGTGGAGAGTGCAGCAGTGGAGAGTGCAGCAGTGGAGTGTGCAGTAGTGGAGAGTGCAGCAGTGGAGCATGCAGAAGTGGAGAGTACAGCAGTGGAGATTGTAGCAATGGAGAGTGCAGCAGTAGAGAGTGCAGCAGTGGAGAGTGCAGCAGTGGGGAGTGCAGCAGTGGAGCATGCAGCAGTGGAGAGTGCAGCAGTGGAGAGTGCAGCAGTGGAGAGTGCAGCAGTGGAGCATGCAGCAGTGGGGTGTGCAGTGGTGGAGAGTGCAGCAGTGGAGAGTGCAGCAGTGGAGAGTGCAGCAGTGGAGAGTGCAACAGTGGAGTGTGCAGTAGTGGAGAGTGCAGCAGTGGAGCATGCAGCAGTAGAGAGTGCAGCAGTGGAGAGTGCAGCAGTGGAGTGTGCAGCAGTGGAGCGTGCAGAAGTGGAGAGTACAGCAGTGGAGATTGTAGCAATGGAGAGTGCAGCAGTAGAGAGTGCAGCAGTAGAGAGTGCAGCAGTAGAGAGTGCAGCAGGGGAGAGTGCAGCAGTGGGGAGTGCAGCAGTGGGGAGTGCAGCAGTGGAGCATGCAGCAGTGGAGAGTGCAGCAGTGGAGAGTGCAGCAGTGGAGAGTGCAGCAGTGGAGTGTGCAGCACTGGAACGTGTAGAAGTGGAGAGTACTGCAGTGGAGATTGTAGCAGTGGAGAGTGCAGCAGTACAGAGTGCATCAGTGGATCGTGCAGCAGTAGAGAGTGCAGCAGCGGAGCTTGCAGCAGCGGTGAGTGCAGCAGTGGAGCGTGCAGCAGCGGAGCACGCAGCAGCAGAGAATGCAGGAGTGGAGAGTGCAGCAGCGGAGAGTGCAGCAGCGGAGCATGCAGCAGTGGAGTGTGCAGGAGCGGAGAGTGCAGAAGTGGAGTGTGCAGAAGTGGAGAGTGTAGCAGTGGAGAGTGTAGCAGTGGAGAGTGTAGCAGTGGAGAGTGTAGCAGTGGAGAGTGCAGCTGCGGAGAGTACAGAAGTGGAGCATGCAGAAGTGGAGAGTGTAGCAGTGGAGAGTGTATCAGCGGAGAGTGCAGCAGCGGAGCATGCAAAAGTGGAGCATGCAGCAGTGGAGCATGCAGCAGGTGTGATTGTAGCAGTGGAGAGTGCAGCAGTGGAGAGTGCAGCAGTGGAGAGTGCAGCAGTGGAGAGTGCAGCAGTGGAGAGTGCAGCAGTGGAGTGTGCAGTAGTGGAGAGTGCAGCAGTGGAGCATGCAGAAGTGGAGAGTACAGCAGTGGAGATTGTAGCAATGGAGAGTGCAGCAGTAGAGAGTGCAGCAGTGGAGAGTGCAGCAGTGGGGAGTGCAGCAGTGGAGCATGCATCAGTGGAGAGTGCAGCAGTGGAGAGTGCAGCAGTGGAGAGTGCAGCAGTGGAGCATGCAGCAGTGGGGTGTGCAGTGGTGGAGAGTGCAGCAGTGGAGAGTGCAGCAGTGGAGAGTGCAGCAGTGGAGAGTGCAACAGTGGAGTGTGCAGTAGTGGAGAGTGCAGCAGTGGAGCATGCAGCAGTAGAGAGTGCAGCAGTGGAGAGTGCAGCAGTGGAGTGTGCAGCAGTGGAGCGTGCAGAAGTGGAGAGTACAGCAGTGGAGATTGTAGCAATGGAGAGTGCAGCAGTAGAGAGTGCAGCAGTAGAGAGTGCAGCAGTAGAGAGTGCAGCAGGGGAGAGTGCAGCAGTGGGGAGTGCAGCAGTGGGGAGTGCAGCAGTGGAGCATGCAGCAGTGGAGAGTGCAGCAGTGGAGAGTGCAGCAGTGGAGAGTGCAGCAGTGGAGTGTGCAGCACTGGAACGTGTAGAAGTGGAGAGTACTGCAGTGGAGATTGTAGCAGTGGAGAGTGCAGCAGTACAGAGTGCATCAGTGGATCGTGCAGCAGTAGAGAGTGCAGCAGCGGAGCTTGCAGCAGCGGTGAGTGCAGCAGTGGAGCGTGCAGCAGCGGAGCACGCAGCAGCAGAGAATGCAGGAGTGGAGAGTGCAGCAGTGGAGAGTGCAGCAGTGGAGAGTGCAGCAGTGGAGTGTGCAGCACTGGAACGTGTAGAAGTGGAGAGTACTGCAGTGGAGCATGCAGCAGTAGAGAGTGCAGCAGTGGAGAGTGCAGCAGTGGAGAGTGCAGCAGTGGAGAGTGCAGCAGTGGAGTGTGCAGCACTGGAACGTGTAGAAGTGGAGAGTACTGCAGTGGAGATTGTAGCAGTGGAGAGTGCAGCAGTACAGAGTGCATCAGTGGATCGTGCAGCAGTAGAGAGTGCAGCAGCGGAGCTTGCAGCAGCGGTGAGTGCAGCAGTGGAGCGTGCAGCAGCGGAGCACGCAGCAGCAGAGAATGCAGGAGTGGAGAGTGCAGCAGCGGAGAGTGCAGCAGCGGAGCATGCAGCAGTGGAGTGTGCAGGAGCGGAGAGTGCAGCAGTGGAGAGTGCAGCAGTGGAGAGTGCAGCAGTGGAGAGTGCAGCAGTGGAGAGTGCAGCAGTGGAGTGTGTAGAAGTGGAGAGTACTGCAGTGGAGATTGTAGCAGTGGAGAGTGCAGCAGTACAGAGTGCATCAGTGGATCGTGCAGCAGTAGAGAGTGCAGCAGCGGAGCTTGCAGCAGCGGTGAGTGCAGCAGTGGAGCGTGCAGCAGCGGAGCACGCAGCAGCAGAGAATGCAGGAGTGGAGAGTGCAGCAGCGGAGAGTGCAGCAGCGGAGCATGCAGCAGTGGAGTGTGCAGGAGCGGAGAGTGCAGAAGTGGAGTGTGCAGCAGTGGAGAGTGCAGCAGCGGAGAGTGCAGCAGCCTGGAGTGCAGCAGTGGAGCGCGTAGCAGCAGAGAGTGTGCAGCAGTGGAGCGTGCAGCAGTGGAGCATGCAGCAGCGGAGAGTGCAGCAGCCTGGAGTGCAGCAGTGGAGCGTGTAGCAGTGGAGCGTGTAGCAGCGGAGAGCACAGCAGCGGAGAGCACGGCAGCGGAGAGTGCAGCAGTGGAGCGTGCAGCACAGAGATTGCAGCAGCGGAGCACGCAGCAGCGGAGAGTGCAGCAGCGGAGCACGTAGCAGTGGAGAATGCAGCAATGGAGAGTGCAGCAGCAGAGAGTGCAGCAGCGGAGAGTGCAGCAGCGGAATGTGCAGCAGTGGAGTGTGCAGCAGTGTAGAGTGCAGAAGCGGAGCATGCAGCAACGGAGAGGGCAGCAGCGGAACATGCAGCAGTGGCGTGTGTAGCAGTGGATAGTGCAGCAGCGGAGAGTGCAGCAGCAGAGAGTGCAGCAGCAGAGAGTGCAGCAGCAGAGAGTGCAGCAGCAGAGAGTGCAGCAGCAGAGAGTGCAGCAGCGGAGAGTGCAGCAGCGGAGAGTGCAGCAGCAGAGCATTCAGCAGCGGAGCATGCAGCAGTGGTGGGCAGCAGTGGAGCATGCAGCAGCAGGGCATGCAGCAGCGGAGCACGCAGCAGTGGTGGGCAGCAGTGGAGCGTGCAGCAGCGGAGCATGCAGCAGCAGAGCGTGCAGCAGCGGAGAGTGCAGCAGTGGAGCGGCAGCGGCGGAGAGTGCAGCAGTGAAACGTACAGCAGCAGAGAGTGCAGCAGCGGATAGTGCAACAGCGGAGAGTGCAGCAGCGGATAGTGCAGCAGGGGAGAGTGCGGCAGCGGAGAGTGCAGCAGCGGAGAGTGCAGCAGCGGAGAGTGCAGCAGCAGAGAGTGCAGCAGCGGATAGTGCAACAGCACAGTGTGCAGCAGCGCAGTGTGCAGCAGTGGAGTGTGCAGCAGTGGAGTGTCCAGCAGTGGAGTGTCCAGCAGTGGAACGGCTGCTGAGGGACACGTGGCAGCCGCCTAGGTTGGAGAGCAAGCCACCCAACAGGCCGAGGAGGAGGGGACGCCAAGGAGGCTCCGCATGAAGCCTCGTGTGTACCGGCGCCGCCTGTCATTCGAGAACCTGCCAGACCAGGCATGCCGTCGAAAACTCCGGCTGAGCAGGGGGACATTGCGACATACCTGCAAGATTATGGCACACCTGGCACCTCGGGGGTATGGGGCAGGATACCCGCTCACGGTGACCTTCAAGTTGACAGTCGCCCTGAACATTTACGCGCCGGAGTCCTCCAAGGCGGCGAGTGGGGACCTGTCCGGGATCTCACAGACCTCGGTGCGCAGATGCATCCGCACTGTCACGGAGGCCCTATACGCTCATGCGGCTCGATACATACACTTCAATGTAGACTGAGCCCACCAGGGTGCCCGGGCATTGTCGTTTGCCTCCATCACCGGGATGGCTGGGTTCAGGGGGTGATCAATGGGATGCATGACCCCTATAAGCACCTGCAGATGACAGGCCGCTCTTCACAAACCGAAAGGAGTTCCACTTGATGAACGTGCAGTTGATATGGGACCATCAGCTGCGCATCATACACGGGGAAGTGTGCACGATGCCTTCATCCTGGCAAACGCGACAATTCCTGATATGTTCGCGATGCCCCCCTGGCTGGGGTGTTGGCTCCTGGGTGACAGGAGTTATCCACAGCAGGCATAGCTGATGACACCTACCCGGAGACCACAGATTGATGCAGAGACCGGCTCCAACGACCCCTTGGCAGCAACCAGGGGCGTGATCGAGCGGTACGTCGGCCTTCTGAAGATGCTGTTCAGATACCTTGACCGCTCTGGAGAGGTCCTCCAACATGATGCTGAGTGGGTCGCCGCATCGTGGCAGCCTGCTACGTACTCCACAACATTACGCAGCAGATGGGTGATGTGCTGGAGGAGGAGGTGGAACGCCAGGCCGCGTCCCACGAGGTGGATGCGGGGGAAGGTGAGAATGGGCGGGACATGAATCCCAGGCAGGCACGAGAGGCTGCACAACGTTGGTTAACACGGTAGTCTGGTGATGTGCATCAATGTAAATGCATGTAGGCTAGCTAGACACTAGAGGGAGCACCAGTGACATCACACACACATACTCAACCAATAGATCAGATAGATAGGACATGACCAATGGACATTCGCGATACACACAGAGGTGACACGACCACAGGGGGGCATTACACCAACCCATATATAAAGGATACCACACACATGATCTGTCTCTTTCCAGTGGAGATAGTCAGTGAGTAGAGACACAGGGTTGATTCAATATTACACCCACCCCGCGGATTGCAGCAACTGGTTAGTCAGTCTGGGTAGCTTTTGTAGGATTAGCAGTAGTGTCGAACCGAGTAATAGAAGTGTAAATAGTTTTATAAACGTGTTGAAATTATCTCCACATCTGAACCTTCCTTTGTCAAGTGCACCACAAGGAAGCCGCTTATGTTACACCAAGAGCATAACAAATCATGGTACCAGGACTGAGCTGTATCAATCCATATAGCTATACCTCAGCGTACAGTGACAACCAGCAACGATACCCAGGCAAGATGTTCGAGATCCGGGTTCCGCAGCAGCTCCGGTGCCACGGCGATCTCTGCAAAAACTGGCGGGTATTCTGGCAAATGTTTGAAATCTTCCTGGTATCAGCTGACCTACAAGACGTGGCCGATGCTGAAAAGACAGCTTCTGCTCACCATCGCCGGTGCCAGAGCAGAAGAAATCTTTAAAAAATTCAAGTTCTCCAAAGGGCAAAAACAGGAGCGACTTCCAGGCAGTCCTGGACAAATTCGGCAAATACTGTGAGGAAAACACACTCCAACCAGCAAGAAAAGGTAAGAGAAGCGCCAGTACTCAGCACGAGGCTGGGATCCCGGAGCAGAGAACAATTTTGATCGGCGGCCACCTTTCTAAAGGGACTGCACTTGCGCAGTTGCGAGACGCCGCGCATGCGCAATCACGAAAACGCCCCCGGTACAGGAACAGCGATTTGCGCATGTGCATTCGCTTGCTACGTATGATGTCACATGCGTCATGACGTCACAGGCCCTGGACCACACCCATTTAAAGGGGAAACGTCCCAAATCAAAGAAAAAATCTCTTAAAGCAGTAAGACAATATTCCTTCACCTGGAATGACAGCACAATGCCTCAAATTGAACCAGGAAATGAAATTAACCTCCGAAGAACCCTGCAACAAGCAGTTACCTACTCCCAAACCGATGATTCCGACCTTGAATACTTCGATATCGACCGTTACATTTTCTCTGGACCTCGCGAGCCAAATGCCAGCTCCGACACAAACAGTGATATATGGTCCTAGAAGACAACGCCTCGGACAAACCTTTCACCTTGGGAGGCTACCCCAGTACCAAATCCGAACCGCAACTAGACGTGTTGCACATTGGCGACCCCAGTATTGAATCCGATGCAGACGGGAATTCGTTCTTCGGATTTGAGGATCTTCAGCCCAGAATCTACGACATCCCGACTCGTGAGTGCAGGACTATGGTGCGGCCTGAAACGAAGAGACAGAGAGCAGTACAAGCCCAAAGAGAGCGGCCTGCTGCCACACAGAGCGTGGTCCACTCACCGCTCAGGGTTCCCGACTGTACGAAAGAAGACACGCAAGACTCCACACCGCTGTCCTTGCATGAACAAGAAGTGACTCCAGTGTCACAAGCCTCCACAGCAAGCTCGTGGACAGACGCCACGATAGAAGAAATGCAAGACTCCAGAGCGCAGTCCTTGCACACACAAGACGTGACTGCAGTGTCACAAGCCTCCGCAGCGAGCTTGTGGCCAGCCTCCACGATAGAAGCAACGCAAGACTCCGACGCGCTGTCCTTGCAGGAACAAGACCATGAGGGTCTAGCAACCTCCTCTGACCAACTAGCGGCAGGCGATGCAAGTCTGCCATGCTCAAGTAAACAGCAAGAAGACTATCACAGTCTACCACGCTCCAGTGCACAGCAGGACGACCATGACGGTCCATCATGCTACAGTGAAGAACAAAGCGACGATGACAGTCCAAGCCCAAATGAAGGACAACAGCAAGACAATGACAGTCCACCCACATTGCTTGCACCACCAGATGAAGACTCTGACAATTTACCCAACCTAAGTGAACAACAAGCAGCTACTGAGGATCTACCCATGGCATGTGAGACGAGTGACAACAGCATCCCACTTCCCATGCAAGATGTGCAAAGTGACAGACCTCAGCTAGTGTGTACAGAGGCACTCGACGTTCACTGTGAGACCACTGGTGACTCCGGTGACACCATGATACTTCCATCCTCATTCGTTCGAACCTCTCCACAAGTCAATGCATTCCTGCATGTTCCGACTCCAGACGTGCAGCTCCAAGAAATCTCAACTGACTCCAGTGAACCTGCTAAGTCTCCGGATGGGGAGCATCAACAAACCAACACTGACTCAGTTAAAACAGACTAGACTCCAGATGGGGAGCAACCAAACGCCGACTCTGAGTCACGTAAGCCGGACTTTACTCCAGACAGGGAGTGCCACAACCTCAGTGGTGGCACGCTCAGGGTGACAGCAGATGCCACAACGACAGGAGATGGATCACTTAACAATTACACTGGGTCAGTAATAACAAACAGGGGCTACAGTCCAAGAGGAATACACCAATATTCACAACAGCTATACCCACACATTCTTTCCACACCAGCAGTGCAGCCAATGACAGGTCATGCTGGACAAACCCAGTATTCAGGCATATTCAGGCATATTCAGGCAGTATTGCAGCATATTCTCAACCAGGCCAGCACTACGGATTGCCCACTAATGGAATCAAGACCGAAGGAGGACTACCGCAAGCGCAATCTGCACTACAGACTGGAAGCCTTAGTTACAGCCCAGGATTTGCTGTACCCCAGCCTGGCCAGATGGCATATTCCTATCAGATGCAAGGTTTTAGTTTCACACCATCACCAGGTATTTATGCGAGCAGCAATTCTGTTTCCAATTCGACAAGCTTCAACGGTTCTCAGCAGGATCACCCTTCCAGCATAGCATGTGGCCAGAACCAGTATGTACAGTCTTATCCAACTTCAATACATGGCACATCCATGGCCTCGAATGATACTGTTGTTGGTATCTCTTCAACGTCAACACCTTATCAGCTACAAGATGCCATCCGACAGCACCATCACAAACATCGAAAAAAGAAAGGGACTCCAAATCAGACAGCGAAGTGATTTGACCACTTCTTGGTTCCTGTGGCACAGGGACGTTGATGGCGTTCATAACCAAGAGAGACATTTGACCATGATGATTGATGGTTTTTGGACTCACACGAATGATTATTGTTTAATCACTGTTCCCATGACTTGTATACACCTATACATATCTACCTATTTTTTGTTCAATTTTCTTAAAGTGTACAGAAAATATGTAACATATAAAAAAGGGGGGGATGTGGTGATGTGCATCAATGTAAATGCATGTAGGCTAGCTAGACACTAGAGGGAGCACCAGGGACATCACACACACGCACTCAACCAATAGATCAGGTAGATAGGACACGACCAATGGACATTCACGATACACACAGAGGTGACACGACCACAGGGGGGCATTACACCAACCCATATTTAAAGGACACCACACACATGATCTGCCTCTTTCCAGTGGAGACAATCAGTGAGTACAGGCACAGGGTTGATTCGATATTACACCCACCACGTGGAATGCAGCAACTGGTTAGTCAGTCTGGGTAGCTATAGTAGGATTAGCAGTAGTGTTGAACCCGAGTAACAGAAGTGTAAATAGTTTAATAGATGTGTTGAAGTTATCTCCACCTCTGAACCTTCCTTTGTCAAGTGCACCGCAATGAAGCCGCTTATGTTACACCTACAACATAACAAATCAGATCGCATTGTGGTTAGCACAATTGCTTCACAGTTCCAGGGTCTCAGGTTCGATTCCCGGCTGGGTCACTGTCTGTGCGGAGTCTGCACATTCTCCCCGTGTCTGTGTGGGTTTCCTCCGGGTGCTCTGGTTTCTTCCACAGTCCAAAGATGTGCGGGTTAAGTGGATTGGCCATGATAAATTGCCCTTAGTGTCCAAAAAATGTTGAGTGGGAGTTGCTGGGTTACGGGGATGGGGTAGATATGGGGCTTGAGTAGGGTGGTCTTTGTGGGGCCGGTACAGACTCGATGGGTTGAATGGACTCCTTCTGCACTGTAGATTCTATGATGTGCGCGGCAGGGCCAACGCTCCGATCGCATCCAGGTTCACTGACTGGGATGGGGGTGGTGGAGTGGGGGACTGACCAGGGACACGGATACCACCTCCCCCCACCCCCCTCCCCTCGCCACACCTCGCATGTAACTCCCTCCATGAGCCATACCTGCTGCACTATGGGCTGGGGGCCCTGGGTTGTCAGTAACAGCGGGTCTGCTCCATGGATGGATGATGATGACAACCTGCTCTGTGATGAGCTCTATGCTCCACATAGTTTGACAGTGTCTGACTCATGACCACAGTAGCACTTTCCTCCGTGTACCTGGGTGATCTCTGCATGCGGGCTGGCCATTCCACAACACGGTCCCATCGAACCCCTGAGGTCGCAGTGGTGGGGACAGTGGGGGCGGGAGGATGTGGAGCCCAGGCTACCCACAGTGTCCACCCATTTGCTCCCCACCCACAACATCTGCCCATCCGGCCACCGCTCCCCCCCGCAACCCCAGCCAGTCCAGACCAGCTAACCCTTCACACCCATCAGACAGAGCACCAAGGTAGGTTGTAACGGTGGTAAGAGGTGTTTAATGTGAACAAATATTTACAGATTTGTGCCCTAATCCTTAAAACTAAACTATGCCCTGCACCCGTTCCAACTTAACTAGTGTCTAACTTTCTGGCCTTACGGGCCCTAACGCCACGTCTTGGTGGGTCCCCTACGGTACAGCAGGAGTGGAGGCAGCCTGCTGTGACTTCTGCCCTGTGACAAGGGCCCCCATTGGCATGCGTCTTCTGGGGCACCGGGCCTGGATGGGCTTAGCAGTTGCTTGGGTGGCACGGTGCCGACCTGTTCCGCCCGCTGCCCACCAGATGCGCCAGGGACAGGAGCGGGGGAGTCTGAGGAGCTGTGGTGTTCTGGCACCTCCCCTGCGGGAGTCACCGACACGGGCCCCATCACCTCCTCCTCCCTCGGGGTGCCCGCTGGCACCTGGGCTACTCCATGGGATGGGGGTGCGAGCGGAGCTATCCCTTTAGGCTCCCCTGCCAACTGGCACTGCCAGTCCTGGAGACCGGCCCTGGTCTCGACCTGGATCTGCTTGCTCGTGGTCATGGAGCACAGGGAGTGGACCATCTCCATCTGGGACTGCACCACATCACTCATTGACTGTGCCACCGCCTTCTGTGTTTGTGCCACGTCAGCCAGTGCCTGGGCAATGCCGCCGGCATTCTCAGCCATGGTCTGCTGTGACGAGTGACTCGGCCACGCTCAGGAGCACCGCTGCGATTTCCAGGTGGCTCTGGGAAATGGTCGCCTTTTAGGTGGCAACCCTGTCCTGGGTCTCAGCCAGTGTCTGTACAGAATGCCCCAGGCCTTGGACAGGCTGATCCGTAGCCAAAGCCATTGCCTCCCAATGGCTCCACTGCAGACGCCATTCGCGGTGTTGGCCTGGGTGGAACGCATTGTCGGCACCACCTCCTGCTGCTGGACTCCTCGAACTGCACCTGCAGGTGCTGGATGCCTGTCGACAACCCCTCATGTGTCCCTGGCTCTGCGACTGGACCTCCACTATAGATGGGACTGTCTACTCCAGAAGCTTGAGACCCGTCTGGACGACAGCTAGTTCCTCGGGCCGGTCTGCTCTCCGACCATCCGCCCCCTTGGCTGTACCTACCTCCACCTGCTGTACCAGGTCAACTGTGTGGTTAGCACCAGAGTGTCCCAGGACCCTCTTCACTAACATGCCTATCTGAGGTGAGTGTCTCGGGGATGGTGGAGGGTGTTGGAGACAGCTGTGACGGGAAGTCAGTGTCATCCTCCAACCTGAGCTCCGGGGTCTCCTGAGTCTCGGGAGGAGGGCTGTTTGTCGAGTGACTTTCAGCGTTGGTGCCCGGCTCACGAGTGGGGGGGGGGGCTCCGGTTGTGGCACTGGCTGCGGTTGGGGGGCGCCAACTGGACCCGTCCCATCTCCAACAGGTCCTGTAGGACACAAGGCAAGAGGCATGATTAGACCGCGGGTTGGGGTATGTGGGGATGGGTGTGTGGGCAGGGTGGTGTGAGGGTGATGTGGGAGTGCGGGTTGGGGTTGGATGGTGTAGGATAAGGGTGGTGTTGGGGGTGAGGCTGGTGTGTGGGTGGTGTTGGGGGGGGGGGGGGTTGGCACACGTGTCATGGGAAACCGCAACTAAGCAGGGTCTCACTTCCTCGCAACCTCCCATTCCTCCAGTCACTGACCACGTCCAGGACCCTCTGCTCAGTCATGGTGTGGGGCCACAGGTCCGGCGTTCCCACTCCTATCCTCTCCCGTTCCCGGCAGTTCTGTGCTGACTTCTCCTGGGGGTGGGGGGGGTGGGAGGGGGGAGAAACAGAAAACTACAGCATCAGACAGTCCGGCTTATGCAGCACACGGGGTGGGTAGCTGGTGGCCTCAGTGGCCAGGGCACCCGGCCATGGTGGCCGGTATGGGTGCCGGCATGTGGGGCAAGGTGGGGGGTTCGGCTGCCCTCCTGTTTTGGGAGGTAGGGTTACAGGTGTTTGGGACGGGGGTTGGTGCCAGGGGCACAGTGCTGCCTACTCACCCTGGCAGCCCTGAGCAGGTTGTGCAGTTTCTTCCAGCACTGCTGGCCGCTCCGGACGGTGTGGCTGGTGACCGTCTCTGCCACCTGCTCCCTGGCACGACGAACGGCGGCAGCTGGCAGCCTCTTTCATGAGCCAGGGTAAATGGTCACCCTCCTCTCCTCCACGACATCCAGGAGGGTCTCCAGCTCGGCGTTGGTGAAACAGGTTGCTGCTCTCCTTGCTGCCATCTTGTTGGCTGAGATTGTGTGTGTGGGGAGTGAAGTGTGTATCTGCGGCTGCAGCTTGTCAGCCTCTTGAGTGTCAATCGTGAAACAGCCGAATCCGGCACCATTTCTCATTGGAATAGATTGTGTTCCATGTGGCATTGGTGCTAGCCCCTTACCGAGCAGAAACGGTCCGGGTGTGGTGCTAGTTTTTCTGTCGTGAAAGTCCATGAATTCTGCGTTGGTGTCAACATTTAGGCCGGGATTCTCCAATTGCCGACACCAAAATCGCATTTTCCGATTGGCCGGAGAATCTGTTTTTCACGCCGAAATCAGGGGCGGCGGCGTTTTTCAGATGCTCCGCCCCCTCACAAACGGCGTAATCACTGAGTACACTGCACGCCGTTGGGAGGGCCGCAGGACCTCACCTGAGGCCCCCCCCCGATGGTCCACCCCCCGATCGTCCGACTTCCCGACGGCGTCGGTCGCGTGTTCTCTCAGGTTTTTGGGGGCCTCGCGTGGCGGCTGCAGACTGTGTCCAACGCTGCCACAGCCGGGGGGGGGGGGGCGGTGAACCTTTCTGCTACCCGGGGGGGCTTCGGCGGGGGCTGGGGGGATTGATAGGGGGTGGTCCGAGGGTGGCGAGGGGGGTTACAGGGGGGCCCTATCTGGCAGGCCCGGTCTGCGTGCGGCCGGCGCCATGTTGTACGGCGCGGCCGCTGCAGGTCACCACCGCGCGCACGCGCGGCCACGGACCCGGCCATTCTCCGCCCATATCTGCAGGTAAAGGGCTTTACGTGTCGCGGCAGCTAGCCCCTCACCGGGCGGAGCATCGGTACTTTTTGGCCTACTTTTTGGTCGTAAGACCATAAGCTCCCTCCGGACATAGCCGCAAAATGGGAGAATCCAGCCCTTAGTCTCAGAAACGGAGAAACTCTCCCATGGTGTTTGGACAGGAGAGTGGAGTTGAGATCAAGGGTCAGACATAATCTTATCAAGTGGCTGTGTCGGTTCAAAGGGCTGTATGGCCAATTCCTGTTTCTAATCTTGTCATGCTCTTATGTGGGTGCATACAGATCAGTGAAACTCTTTCCGTATCATTGTGAGTTTTAATGGGTGATTATACAGTTACATAACGAGGGCCAATTTTTGCAGACCTTGGATGCAGCCAAAAGCTCCCATCTGCCATCACAAACACTGCTTGCTGCAGGCAACCAATGGTGCCAGAAATCCACAACTTCTCATTTCTGATGAAGAGGTCTAGTGACAGTGATTTATGACTTTCTGTCATATCTCGAAGCTGTGCTCTGTATGAGGCAAATTATAGTTTCATTTCAGGAGCTGTGCTGGAGAAATATCTGCACACAGTTGGCACTCGTTTACACATGACGATGTAGATATGTCTCCGTTTATTTTCCTTAAGAGGAGAGTCTGACAGTTTCTTTACTTGGGTGTAAGAACATCGCTGGCTCCTAAAAACGGTGAACAGTATTAGTAATGTCAAAATCATTTACTCAGTGATTAGTATAAAACATTATAATCTTCCATTGCCTATAATAAACTGATGCTCAATTGATTTCAGATTGTGCGGTAAATCCTCATGTGCATGCTCTTTCATACAGCTAGGGCTCTGAAGTGGCAGTTCCGTGGCCCCAAGGAAGTTGATGAAAAGGCTTCAATGGGTCTGCCCAAACTAACCAAAAGTACATTGCAGCAGACATGCACACTGCCCCTTTCACCTTCTCGACAGCAGTTTGTCTCCCACTGCTGGTGCTGCCATTGGTAAAATCCAACTTCCACCGTATTACCACCACAGTAGCCCCGAAAAGGTTGAAAGCAGATTGGTTTATTCCAAAAATAAATGCAAGCTGCAAAGCGGCGGGGAATACAACTAGTCTCAGCCGGGACCATCCAGAGATGTCGGTTCTCTTCCTGGCCGGCTTTTATCTGTAGCTTGTATTGAGCTTCGCTGTTGGGTGTCCCCCACACCAGCGGGGGGAGCTCATATTCCACCAGCCCCATGGGGAGATGAATCGGGTCAACCCCATGGGCCTCGAGGGTGGTTATAACATGCTAGGTCTATTTTTGTTGCCTTATTTGGCCACGGCTTACAGAAGAACATAAGAACATAAGAACTAGGAGCAGGAGTAGGCCATCTGGCCCCTCGATCCTGCTCCGCCATTCAATGAGATCATGGCTGATCTTTTGTGGACTCAGCTCCACTTTCCGGCCCGAACACCATAACCCTTAATCCCTTTATTCTTCAAAGAACTATCTTTATCTTCAAAACATTTAATGAAGGAACCTCTACTGCTTCACTGGGCAAGGAATTCCATAGATTCACAACATAGTTCCTCCTAAACTCAGTCCTAAATCTACTTCCCCTTATTTTGAGGCTATGCCCCCTAGTTCTGCTTTCACCCGCCAGTGGAAACAACCTGCCCGCATCTATCCTATCTATTCCCTTCATAATTTTATATGTTTCTATAAGATCCCCCCTCATCCTTCTAAATTCCAACGAGTACAGTCCCAGTCTACTCAACCTCTCTACGTAATCCAACCTCTTCAGCTCTGGGATTAATCTAGTGAATCTCCTCTGCACACCCTCCAATGCCAGTACGTCCTTTCTCAGGTAAGGAGACCAAAACTGAACACAATACTCCAGGGGTGGCCTCACTAACACCTTATACAATTGCAGCATAACCAGCAGCATCTTCAGTAAGTCACACGTTAACATGAGTGACTTATTCCTGCTGTATGGGACTCACAGGTTTCTATATTATTTCTTATGCCCGAATAATGCTTGTAGTCTTCCAGTTGAAGCAAATGCTTCATTGAGTAAGTTCATTCTCTTTCCAGAGCTTAAACTTGATGTTACATGAACATGATTGATTAAGAAGTATACCTGTGCTGAGCTGTCTGTCTGTGTCTTGTCACTAGCTGCTGTTCCTGTGAAGAGGGCTGATCCTGGTTTTCGTCTGTCTATTTATACATCTCTAGTGCTCCCTCTAGTGATTACTTAGTTGTAGTGTATTTACATTAACCCCTTGTGTACATGCAGATATGCAGACCACTACATCCCTCCTTTTTTCTTTTTACATATTTTCTGTACGGTGTTAAAGAAAATTGTACAAACCAGGTAGATAAATGATGATTATGTATATCTGTACAAGTTGTGAATATATTGATAATTTTACAATGCCAATTAATATTTATGAGTTCAATCATTATTTTAAAAAATTTATAAGCCCAAACTTTATAAATTTAGTCGGATGAGGTTCTTTCTTCTTCTGTTGTAGAAGTGGTGACGTTGATATTTTAATGTCTTTGTGAATGTCATCAGTGTTCTTGTGTTTAAATAACCAACAAGTCATCATGAAGTGTTCGAATGGTCGAATCACTTTTGTTGTCTGACCTGGACTTTTTCCTGTGCTTGCGGTATTGATTCTGTATGTCATCTGCCTTGTATGGACTGGACGTTTTCCTGTGCTTGTGGTATTGATTCTGTATGTCATGTGTGTTGAAAGCTGGTTTGCTTGTTTGTTGTGGAGCAGATATGAATTTGTGAGATTTGTTGTCATGCCATGTTATGTTTGTATTCTTGCCATTGTTTTGGACTGTGCTGCTACATTGTCCTTCATGTGCAGAGTTGTACCATGTTGTACATGGTGTTGTTTCTGTTGTTGTCTTTGTTGTGCTTGTTGTTGTTGTTTTTGTTGTTTTTGTTGTTGTTCTTGCTGTTGCTTTTGTCATGCTTGTTGTTTCTGTTGTTGTCTTTGTTGTGCTTCTTGTTGTTTCTGTTGTTTTCATTGTTGTTTTTATCATGCTTGTTGTTGTTGGTTTTGTTTTCGTTGTTGTTCTTGTTGTCTTTGTTGTGCTTCTTGTTGTTTTTGCTGTGCTTTGTGTTGTAGTTTTTGTTGTTCTTGTTGTGCTCAATGACTGTTCCTTGTGGATAATTTGAGTCATTCTCAAAGTTATTGATATCAGTGTCCTTTGTGGTATCTGATGGTTCATTGAGCGTTTCGACTTGAGGTTTGTGAGAATGATCTGATGTTGCATTTGTTGCTCTTTCTAGCTTTAGTCTATTTGCTCTGTTTAGGTCACCTTTGCTCATGAGTCGCCAGGTATCTTTATGATACCGCCACGTGGTTCAAGTTCAGGTTATGATTAATAACACAGCACACCGCTTAGTAAGGATTAAAACAACGGTCATTTATTATATACAACAAGCAATATTAATACCCTAATACTACTTTCTATATAACAAACCTATCACTGCTGGCCAAATACTTAACTTAGGAAGAGCCCACCAGGTCAGGGAAACGAATGGCTTGTCCAATCAAATCAAGCCCGCGGGATTCAAAAGGCTGCTACAGGTCGGTGGCTAGGTGTCTCTACCGGATAGCGATCGTTGGATTCACACTTACAGTGGCCGGTGGCTGGTCTTGCGAAGGTCTAGAGCAGGCGAAGATGAGAGAGAGAGAGATCTGAACTTGGACCTTCACTTTTATAGGGACCAGGGGCTTCCCGCCTCCCGGGGCGGCCCTTGACCCTGAGTCCCAAGTGATTGGATTCTGTCCCCAGTCTCTGGGGTCGATGTGTCCAATGGTGAGGCGATTCCTCGATCGGGGGTGGTCGCTCACCTGTCTTTGTTTCGACCACTGCAGGCGCCGACAGGTCTGGCCCGGTATTCAATTGCTAATAGGTTGCAATTGTTCCCGGGGATAGCCGATTTAACTGTGGATGTCTGAGTTGGTTAGGTGTAAACAGTCCTGAATGAAACTGCGGATACCTGGGTTGATGGGCTGGTGATAGCCCTGAGTATCGATCTGGGCTACGTTCCCCGAGCTGAAGCTGCAAACCTGTCTGCAGCTGCCTGCTTGTGTTTTTTTGGCTGCTTTTCCCAGCAGTCTTTCGGGTTTATGGGTTGCAAATGCTGCCCTGTTTTTCTGCAGGACTGCCCTAACCTGTCTGTCCGTGCTGAGTGTGCTGGGGTTAAACCAAAGCTCGCCTACGGCGCTGATTTTGTTCATGTAGTCCCTTATATTGAGTGTTGCAGGGGCTCTATCAGATTCCGCCATCCTCCAGACACATTGGTTGACTGGGTCGAAGGAGAGATGGTGTGAGTTCATAAAATCGATTCCTAAAATGTGCTCTGCTGTTGGGGGCAGGTCGACTAGCACTACAGGGTGTTTTGCGTTAATATTTCCGATCTGGATGGGTACAGGGGTCGTGATATGTCCCTGTTGTGAGTGGCCTGTGAAGCCGCTGAGGGTGATAGTGGATGTGGTGGGCCACGTGTCCTTACCAAGGGTGGAGGAATTGAAGGTTGTGCGGGACCCTCCTGTGTCCCAGAGAAACTCGATCGGCTGTCCCCTAACCTTTGCTGCGACTACGGGTCGTCCTGACCTATCCCAAAGGGTATCGCAGACCCAGCTGGGGGAGCCTATACACCGTCGTGCCATTCCGGTCAAGTCTGTCTGATCGGACTGGGCGCTAACGCTAAGTATGGGCTCTGTTTTTTTCTTATTGGGAGTGCCGCTCTGATAGGCTCTCTGTGGTTTTTTAGGGCCATTGCATTCTCTAGCAAAATGTCCCAAGTGTCTGCAATTGTAGCACTCTTGCGGTTTTGCTGGGGGGCTGTTCTTTCCCTTGTTTACCCAGGCGGGGTTGTGAAGGGTGGTTCTTACTGCCTTTACGTCTGTGGCAGCTTGGTTTTCCTCGGGGGTTCTAGCTGCTGATTTACCGTGAGCCGCTTGTTCCCAAACGCGGGACAATCTCTTGACCACCCACTTCTCATTATGAGCCTCCTCCGAGGGGTCATAATTGTTACAGGCATTCTGTCCTGCTTCCGCGGCATGGGAGATAAGGGTGCAGGTCCATTTGGCCATATTGTTTGCGGACAAATGGGCGCGATCTACGTTGCCGAAAACGGCTTCAAAATGAATCCACAAGCGTCCTGCGAATGCTGTGGGGTGTTCAGACTTTTTCTGTCTGCATTTATTCAGACCGTCTACGGGGTCGCCCCGGTTGTACCCGATCGCATCCAGGATCGCAATATGCATTTCTGCAAGGGTGCCTCCTCCTACATTCTGTGGGTCGGGAAGGGCTGCTGCGACCGATGGGTCTAAGCTGAGGACCGTGAGCTTTACCTGCTCTTTCTCATCCAGGCCTGGTGTTTGACGGTGGCAAAGAAATGGTGTGGGTCTGAAGCGGGGAGGAACGGTGTGATTTTGGCTGTGAGGGGGGTGGAATATAAGATGTCCGCCGCGTCTGCTGTGGCGGTGCGATGGGTTGTTACAGGGTTCATGGGAGCCTGTATTATCTGTTGTGTGGGGGGTGGGGGTGCTTTCCTCCTTTGGGGTTTTCCCTGCGCACATGCTCCCTGAACATATCTCTGCGCTGTCTCTTGCAATTCTTCCCAATCAGGGCCGTCTTCCTGTTCTAAACTTTCCCCAAAGGTTTCTTGAAATCCCCTTTGGACAGAAAGCAGTGCTTTCAAGTCTGCAACCTGCTTTCGGCACTTAGCATGGTCTAAAGTACTCTGCCTTTGTTCTGTTGTTGTGGCATGGAGCGCTCTCAAGGCTGCCTTGAGATCACTGCATTGTTTCTGGAGCTTCTCTAACTGGTTTTCTGTTTCTTTCTTTGCCAGGACTGCACGCTGCAGGTCCTGATAAGCCTTCTCATATTGTGACTGCATAATGAAACTGAGGATACCTGGGTTGATGGGCTGGTGGGCTGGTGATAGCCCTGAGTATCGATCTGGGCTACGTTCCCCGAGCTGAAGCTGCAAACCTGTCTGCAGCTGCCTGCTTGTGTCTTTTTGGCTGCTTTTCCCAGCAGTCTTTCGGGTTAGCCGTTTTAAACTGGGTTTTGGCCAGATTAATCAGAATGCAGCCATTTTACATGGCTACACATTGATCCTGGTGACATCAGTCATTTGAGGTTGATTTGATTTCTCTTTGATTCCTTGGTGCTCCTCTTTGGGAGTCATTTCTGGTTGATTTGCTTCATCTTTAATCTCTTGGTGCTTCTCTTCTGGAGTCAGCGTCGTCAAGATTTCAGTTTCTTGTAGGTTGTCAAGAGTAGATGAGGTTTTAATTGATGCGGTTTCAATGGACCCAAGAGTAGTTTTACTTTGATTGTTGATTGCTTCTGTACAGACGAGCTGAGATCTGTCAACCTCGCTGTGATCTTGCACATCGTGTATGCTGATTGTGATCACTGTGTCACTATTCGTACATACAGTGTTTAGACATTCATTGTCTTTTGTTGTTCATCAAATAAGGCAGATAGACCTTCATAGTCGTCTTTTTGTTGTTCAAATGAGCTGGGTAGACATTCATAGTCTGCTTCTGGTTGCTCAAAAAAGGTGAATAGACCTTCATAGTCTTCTTCGTGCATGGTTGGCGCTCTGGAGTCTTTAATTGCTTCCATTCTGGAGTCTGTCAACAAGGTCTCTGTGAAGGCTTGCATCACTCTCTCTGTGGAGTCTTTCATCGCTCTCTGTGTGGCGTTGTGCAGTGTTCTCTCTGTGGAGTCGATCTGTGCTCTCTCAACGGAGTCAGTCAGTATTCTCTGTGTGGCATTGTTTTCTTCTTGGCCATTCGACAGGTTGCTGTCATCCAATGTATCACCAATCTGCCATTGCATCATGGTATTGGACTCATGTGCCATGAGTAGAGTCGTGTTGAGCGTTGCAACCGTGTTGTTGATGCTATGATGATCATATCCGAATAACTCAGCCATGTCTGAGTAGTATTCTTTGATAAACAAATCATCTTCTGTGGTTTTGGATTTGTTTTTGTGCTCCACTTTAAATCAACAAATCATCTTCTTTAGTTTAGGATTTGTTAATGTGCTCTTCACTTTGGATGCTGCAAACTGTTTGCTCCAGGGTGCAGTGGAAGTTCAACTGTTTCAACTGCTGGTTGAAGTTCAGGCAATGTTGTGCCTTTTGAGGTAATATTTTTGGGTTTTGTACCTTTAAGAGACTTATTTGTGATTTTCGGGCATTTCCCTTTTAAATGGGCGTGGTCTGCGTCTTCCGACATCATGACGCTCGTGACGTCACGCCTACTAATCAATTGCGCATGCGCAAATCGATCATCGGGCATTGTGTGTTTTTTCTGCAACTGCGCATGCATGGCTTGCGCATGCGCAGATCGATCTTCGAACAATGTGCGATCTTTTTTCAACTGCACATGCACGGCCTGCACATGTGCAGAATGATCTTTGGCCAATGCGTATTTTCTCAACTATGCATGCGTGGCTTTGGTTTCCTGCGCATGCGCAGAACGGAATTTTGCCAGTTTGCGTCTTTCGTTGATGTGCGCATGTGTGGACAGTTTTGAATCGGAGCCGCCGCGATGAGGAAGCTGGTTTGAACACAGAGACACCATTTTAAGTTTCTCAGCCTAGTGGAGAATTTTGTCGGCGTTCTTTGTTTGTGAAAGCTCAAGGTACGGATTTTTTTTTTCTCTTGCGATATGCACTTTTCAATCGCAATTTCCAGTGTTAAACCTTTCTGTTTTAATAATGATTGTCTGAGTTCCGCATGACTTATTCCCTGTGCAATTTGGTCTCTGAGCATTGAATGTCTTAAAGCAGCATAGATGGCAGGTGTTACAGTGATCTACAAATTTTTCGACTATCACTTTCAATTTAGTTCTGTCTTCACCTCCCAAGTAATTAAAGGATCTCTTTAGCTTGGTGTCCTGTTATTGCTAGTAGCAGTGCTATTTTTTTGTCTTCAGAGGTTGTGCTCAAATCATTAGCTACCATATATATTTGGAACATTTCTTAAAAAATTTCCAGTTATCACGTAAGTTACCAATTGTTTTCAGCTGCCATGGAGGTCGAACATGTTCTATCGAATCGGTCGGTCGTCAAGGATCCATATGCTGCGAGGCCTTCCCAAGTCAAATGTCCGGTACGAGTTTTCTTCTCTTTTCGATTTTTCTTTCTGTAATCTGTCCAGTAAGCTTTCCTGAAATCACACTGATCCTGGCTTTCGTCTGTCTATTTATACATCTCTAGTGCTCCCTCTAGTGATTACTTAGTTGTAGTGTATTTACATTAACCCGTTGTGTACATGTAGATATGCAGATCACTACAGTTTCCTAATTCCATCATTTTATAGCTCCATCTCCTTCCACACTGTAGATATTGTTTTTTTCACCGACAAACAAAATATTTGGATGCAGGGACTATAAAGCCTATTGCAAATCCTGGGCTGGATTCTCTGATCCCCAACGGCAAAATCGCATTCGGCTATGGGGCGGAAATTCACCGATGACAACAAAATCGGGGGTGGCGCCGCTTTTGTAATGCTCCGCCCCCTGTAGGAGTACGCCGCATGCTGCACCCAGAGCCTCAGGACATTGCCTGAGGCCCGCCCCAAGATACCCCACCCCCGTCTGGCTGAGATCCCAACGCCGTGGGAGATGTGTGGTCTCACCCATCGGGAACTCAGCGTGGGGGCTGCGGACTCAGTCCAGAACCACCACAGTCAGGGGAGGGCCAATCTGGGGACAGGGGGGGTCACTATTCAGGGCTGGGGGCACTTTGCGGGGGCGACCCGGGGTGCACGAGCCGGCCGAAGGGGGGGACTATTGTCTGAGTTCCGCATCACTTTTGTGACCCGGCAATGTTCCAGTTTTCCTGGTAGAAAACACCACTCTTTCCACACCGGCATGGGGACTTAGTCTCCCAAACGGAGAATCCAGCCCCTATCTCTAAATTATAAGAAACTCTTTCAAGTTCGGACAAGCAATAAATCTTTTATTCATGTGGTAAGAATCAAAAGATAAAATCATGCATACATTCCTGCAATGTTATTGTCAAAGTTAGGGAGCTTTTCTCCATTTGAACGTTTAATTGATAATGAATTATAGTTATGGGTGACAGCAATGAAACTTTGCAAGTTTTCAGCCGATTATATCCAAGTTAACACGTATTTAACTTTTCAAATAATAAAACCATACCACAATTTTTCTTGCAGTTTGACATTGATGTTCCAACAAAGACTTTGTTACATTTTACAGTGACCTCTGGCATTCAACATCGGGGTTGGCTACACAATCCTGTTAATAGGATTAAGTTTCCAAGCTTATTGTCAAAATTAAGGGGTAATTTTTTGAAAATCAAAAGACTGTCTTGCTTGTGTTTGAAAGGTTACTGATGGAATCTACTCACCTAGTCCAGGTTTGGTTGATGTGTGGGTCGGAAATGTCAAATGAATATCACCAAAAACATATACCGCACTGAAAAGGGTCATTTTGACCATTGGGCTCGATTCTCCAGAAAGATTTCTAAGTGCGGTCGCAAGTGGGAACTGTCGTGAGCTTCCTGGCCCGCGGCCCAGTGAAGCTGGCAACGCTATTCAGCATTAACTGGTCCACTTAATGAGGCCTCACAGGCTTCTCGCCACAAATGAAGACTCGTCAGCCGATTCACCGGCACCGCGTTCGCCATCCCCCCACTAACCAGGTCGAGCAGCACTTAAGCTGCACTTGCTAAACTAGCTCCAGCCAGCTCACAACAATGGAGCCCACGAGACCGGCCCTAGGATTTGGTTCCTAGATGCAGTAGAGGGATGTCCTCTTCCCCCAAGGGTCCCGGAGGGTTAGCCATAGGGCAGCCAGTGCTTCCTGGGACGAGGTGGCGGCGACAGTGTGCGCCGGGAGTGTGACCAGGAGGACTGGCCTCCAGTGCCGGAAAAAAGGTCAATGACCTACGCGAGGCATAATGGGTGAGTGACACCAACATCCCCCCATGTTTCCTCATGAAAAGCTCTCCCACAATCTCCGGGAGAGGGCCCGGACTGGCAGTGGTGTTCCGGATATAAGAATACTCAACACCTTTGAGGACCGGGCCCTGGAGGTGACTGGGGTGGCCGACGACAGAGCGGTCACCAACACAGAGGATGGCGGATGCCGCAGAGGTGAGGAACCACCAGGCCCCGGCCAAAGGGTCTGTCAAATGAAAGTTGTTATTGCCTCAATGACCGACCCATCCCTCCCACTGACCACATGTCCATTCTCCCACAGGTCCCCCAGTCGATGGAGCTGGCCCATCCTGCGTGGCCTCCTCTCCAGCCTCCCAGGAGAACCTTGGAGGAGAGTTCTGAGGATACCATATAATAGTTGTGGCACAGCTGTCATCCCCACCTTCCACCAATGCAGATACACACAAATGTTACTGGTCTTGTTTCTGGGGCACAATCTGGTGAGCATCAGCTGGAGGCAGGAGCCCCCAGGCGAGACAGAGGTCAGCTGGATCACTGGACCCAGCTGGGTACCAGCCTGATGCTGAGCCTGTGGAAGAGGTCATTCCGGAGCTGATGTAGATCTTAGGGTGCGGCCATAACATTCAGCGAGAGATGTCAGCAACACTCCAGCATGCCCATAGCTGCTTGGAGCAGTCCCAGAGGCTACGGGCACATGAGATGTCGCCAGCAATGTGTGGCACTGAGGCCAACACTGCTAGGGTAGTGGGATAGTGAGGAATTATAAAACACAATATACACCCTTGAGCACAATCAGTATGATGCCTCTGACACTTTCTTCTGCAATGCGGGCCGACCTCCGAACTATTGGCCCATCTCTCCAGGCATTCCCCCCTCCCCTCACTTTACTGGGCACACCGGGTGCAGGTGATGGGTGTGAGCGAGCACTCAGCCGACAGGCCGGGGTAAGACTACGGCATAGATCGAGGAGCACTGACGCTTAGCTCTCTGCGGGTTATCATCACCCTCCTGCCCTTGACAATGACCCACTGACGGTGCCGACACAGTCCCAGCACCCTGGAGAGATGTGACACATACCCTGGGAGGGTGGGAAATGGGGGTGGGGGGTGACGGACCAGGCCATGTCCTAAGTGAATCGGGCGAGTATAACGACCCCCCTGGCCCTCTGGGCTTGCCGGACCCGCACCGCTTCCGCCTGTCCCACAGCTTCCGGCTGGTCCCCCAATTCATCCCTGGCCTCCTCCTCCAGCCCCTGCTGGTCAGGCGCCACCTCATCACCCTCGTCCTCATCCTCATCTTCCTCCTCGGAGGTGGCCACATGTTCCTCATCACCATCCTCCAGTTTGTCGCCCCCCCTGCTGTGCGAGGTTGTGGAGGACATAGCAGACGACCACAAAGTGGGTGACACTCCGGTCGGTGGACTGCAGGGCACCACCGGAGTGGCCGAGGGACTGGAACTGCATCTTGAGGAGTCCGATGCACCGCTCAATCATAACCCGGGTGGCAACATGGGCCTCATTGAACTGGCTCTCCCCTTCGATCACCAGCCTCCATACTCCCATCATTATCCACGTCCTCGGCGCACACATCTTATCGCCTTAGAGCCAGCCACCCATCATGGGCTGCTCCTAAAAGAGGTCGGGGATGACTGACTGCCATAGGATGTAGCTGTCACGCTGGGAAGCGTGCACACGCGTGCATGATCTTTATCTGGTGGTCGCACGCGAGCTGTATGTTCAGGGAGTGGAAACCCTTTCTGTTAATGTAGGACACTCCCAGGTGAGAACAGGGCGACATGCGTGGCATCCATTACCCCCTGGACCTAGGGTATCCGGGCTATCAAGTGGCACTTACTTGTGTTCTGACACCCTGGGCGAGTGCGTGGTCAATTCCAGCCCCACTGACCCCGGGGTCCCAACATAAGTGAATTAACCAATAATGTATGTATTTTCCTAAGATCTTTGACCCTTGACTGCTCCAATGAGTTACAGGCACCAGATTTATATGTAAAACATAAAAACAACTTTATTTATAACAAGGAAAAGAATGAATATATGATGGTAAGAATGGAACAATGGTCTGCTAATCTAACTATTCCCCAAACCCTGTCCCATCCTCCACCAAGATTCACACATGACAAGCATACGTTGGGGTAGGGAAAGGATTGAAAATAACAGGGATGAAAAGGGCCTGAGATGTTTTTTTGCTTTGAGGTATCTGTCTCTGTAGATGGCAATCTTCCAGGGGTGTGAAGCGCTGCAATCCTTGGTTGGTTAGGTTCTTCTAATGTCTGGCTTCAATTAGAACTGGCAGGCTGTAGAATTCTCTCCGAGGAGTCACTTCCACTTGATTGGCCTCAGTCTCAGGTTGACGGTCCCCCTCAGGTCTATGCAATTTTATCCTGCGTCCACTAGATGGACCATCAGCCTCACTGAGTTGAAACTACAGTTCTCAGCATGAGGGTTTTAAACAGCCCCTTGCCTTGTTCTGAACCCTCAGGAAGTATCCAGCAGAGGAAAGAGAATGTGAAGCACTGGCTTCACAGTTCTTAATCTGGATAGAAATGTCTACTTGCCCACAACTCCTCTCATAGGTCACTTTCACAGGCTAGCTGGAAGCATTTAAATCGCCAGGCTTTTCAAACAGAGTTTCACACTTTCACTGATCTCGCTGGAGACATTTAGGGCAGAAGTCACTTCCCCAGACTGCCTGGACGCATTCAAATTGCTAGGCCAAAAGCTGATAGAGAGAGAGTGTCTTGCTGTGTTCTGCTTTCCCAGTCTGTACAGAACTGAGAGACAAAATGACATCATGGGCTATGCCACAGAGCATCAACGGAGAGGCCTGGGTCAGTACCTTAGACCAGGGATGTTTTCAGTTTGACCAAAGTCTGCAGTTTAAAACAAAATATGCAATGTTGCAGGACAGAATTTAAAAAAAAAAAAAATACGGAACAGACAAGGATTTAAGAAATTCCTTGCACTTAACAATAACGTGCTCACTGACTCTCAGTTTGGGTTCCGTCAGGGTCACTCAGCTCCTTACCTCATTACAGCCTTGGTTCAAACATGGACAAAAGAGCTGAACTCCAGAGGTGAGGTGAGGGTGACTTCCCCTGACATCATGGCAGTATTTCAACAAATATGGCATCAAGGAGCCCGAGCAAAACTGGAGTCAATGGGAATAGGGGGAAAACTCTCCATTGATTGGAGAGTTTACCTAGTACAAAGGAAGAAGGTTGTAGTTGTTGGAGGTCAGTAATCTCAGTCACAGGAAAGGCCCTTCAGCCCATCGAGTCTGTACCGCCGCATGAAAGGCACCTGATCTGCCAATCCTAATCCCATTTGCCAGCACTTGGCTCATAGCCTCGAATGTTAAGGCACGCCAAGTGCTCATCCACTTCCTTTTTAAAGGATGTGGAGATGCCGGCGTTGGACTGGGGTGAGCACAGTACGAAGTCTTACAACACCAGGTTAAAGTCCAACAGGTTTGTTTCGATGTCACTAGCTTTCGGAGCGCTGCTCCTTCCTCAGGTGAATGAAGAGGTATGTTCCAGAAACATATAGAAGACAAATTCAAAGATGCCAAACAATGCTTGGAATGCGACCATTAGCAGGTGATTAAATCTTTACAGATCCAGAGATGGGGTAACCCCAGGTTAAAGAGGTGTGAATTACATCAAGCCAGGACAGTTGGTAGGATTTCGCAGGCCAGATGGTGGGGGATGAATGTAATGTGACATGAATCCCAGGTCCCGGTTGAGGCCGCACTCATGTGTGCAGAACTTGGCTATAAGTTTCTGCTCGGCGATTCTGCGTTGTCACGCGTCCTGAAGGCCGCCTTGGAGAACGCTTACCCGGAGATCAGAGGCTGAATGCCCTTGACTGCTGAAGTGTTCTCCGACTGGAAGGGAACATTCCTGCCTGGTGATTGTTGCGCGATGTCCATTCATTCGTTGTCGCAGCGTCTGCATGGTCTCGCCAATGTACCACGCTTCGGGACACCCTTTCCTGCAGCGTATGAGGTAGACAACGTTGGCCGAGTCACACGAGTACGTACCGCGTACCTGGTGGGTGGTGTTCTCACGTGTAATAGTGGTATCTATGTCAATGATCAGACACGTCGTGCAGAGATTGCCATGGCAGGGTTGTGTGGTGTCGTGGTCACTGTTCTGAAGACTGGGTAGTTTGCTGCAAACAATGGTTCGTTTGAGGTTGCGCGGTTGTTTGAAGGCAAGTAGTGGGGGTGTGGGGATGACCTTGGCAAGATGTTCATCGTCATCAATGACGTGTTGAAGGCTGTGAAGAAGATGACGTAGTTTCTCCGCTCCGGGGAAGTACTGGACGACGAAGGGTATTCTGTCGGTTGTGTCCCATGTTTGTCTTCTGAGGAGGTCGGTGCGGTTTTTCGCTGTGGCGCGTTGGAACTGTCGATCGATGAGTCGAGTGCCATATCCCGTTCGTACGAGGGCATCTTTCAACGTCTGTAGATGTCTGTTACGCTCCTCCTCGTCTGAGCAGATCCTGTGTATACGGAGCGCTTGTCCATAGGGGATGGCTTCTTTAATGTGTTTAGGGTGGAAGCTGGAGAAGTGGAGCATCATGAGGTTATCCGTGGGTTTGCGGTAAAGCCGCACCGACCTCCTCAGAAGACAAACATGGGACACAACCGACAGAATACCCTTCGTCATCCAGCACTTCCCCGGAGCGGAGAAACTACGTCATCTTCTTCACAGCCTTCAACACGTCATTGATGACGATGACCATCTTGCCAAGGTCATCCCCACACCCCCACTTCTTGCCTTCAAACAACCGCGCAACCTCAAACGAACCATTGTTTGCAGCAAACTACCCAGTCTTCAGAACAGTGACCACGACACCACACAACCCTGCCATGGCAATCTCTGCACGACGTGCCCGATCATTGACATGGATACCACTATTACACGTGAGAACACCACCCACCAGGTACGCGGTACGTACTCGTGTGACTCGGCCAACGTTGTCTACCTCATACGCTGCAGGAAAGAATGTCCCGAAGCGTGGTACATTGGCGAGACCATGCAGACGCTGCGATAACGAATGAATGGACATCGCGCAACAATCACCAGGCAGGAATGTTCCCTTCCAGTCGGAGAACACTTCAGCAGTCAAGGGCATTCAGCCTCTGATCTCCGGGTAAGCGTCCTCCAAGGCGGCCTTCAGGATGCGCGACAACGCAGAATCGCCGAGCAGAAACTTATAGCCAAGTTCCGCACACATGAGTGCGGCCTCAACCGGGACCTGGGATTCATGTCACATTACATTCATCCCCCACCATCTGGCCTGCGAAATCCTACCAACTGTCCTGGCTTGATGTAATTCACACCTCTTTAACCTGGGGTTACCCCATCTCTGGATCTGTAAAGATTTAATCACCTGCTAATGGTCGCATTCCAAGCATTGTTTGGCATCTTTGAATTTGTCTATATATGTGTTTCTGGAACATACTTCTTCATTCACCTGAGGAAGGAGCTGCGCTCCGAAAGCTAGTGACATCGAAACAAACCTGTTGGACTTTAACCTGGTGTTGTAAGACTTTGTTTTTAAAGGATGTGAAGCAACCCACCTCTACTACCCTCCGAGGAAGTGCATTCCAGACCGTCACCATCCTCAAAACCCCCCTGAACCTTCTGTCCTTCACCTTGAACTTGTGTCCCCTTGAACAGACCCTTCAACTAACGGGAAAAGCTGTTCCCTATCTACCCGGTCCATGCCCCTCATAATCTTGTACACCTCGATCAGGTCACCCTCAGTCTTCTCTGCTCCAGCGAAAACAAACTAAGCCGATCCAACCTCTCTTCATAACTTAAATGTTCCATCCCAGGCAACATCCTGGTGAAACGCCTCTGCACCGCTCCAGTGCAATCACACCCTTCCTATAATGTGCCGACCAGAATTGCACACAGTCCTCCAGCTGTGGCCTCACCAATGTTCTATATAACTCCAACATGACGTCCTTGCTTTTGTAATCTACGTCACGATTGATAAAGGCAAGTGTACCATATGCCTTTTTCACTACCCTATCAACCTGCCCTTCTGCCTTCAGACCTATTTCCAAACACGCCAAGATCTCTTTGTTCCTCGGAACTTCCCAGTGTGGTGCTATTCGTTGAATATTTCTTTGTCAAATTGCTCCTTCCAAAGTGTAACATCTCACACTTTTCAAGATTAAATTCCATCTGCCACTTTTCTGCCCATTTGACCATCCCGTCTATATCTTCCCATATCCCAAGAATCTCAGATTCACTGTTAACCACCTGGCCTATCTTTATGTCATCCGTAAACTTACTGATCCTATCCCCCACATAGTCATCTAAGTCATTTATATAAATGACAAATAATAGGGGACCCAACACAAAATTCCCCAGTATCCCAAATGCATTTGTCCTCTTTATAAGCCTCCCATGTGGGATCTTGTCAAATGCTTTGCTGAAATCCATGTAAACTACATCAACTGCACTACCCTCATTTACACATTTAGTCACGTGCTCCAAAAATTGAATCAAATTTGATAGGCATGACCTCCCTCTGGCAAAGCCATGCTGACTATTCCTGATCAAACCTTGCCTCTCCAAGTGGCGATAAATTCTCTCCTTCAGAATTTTCTCCATTAGTTTCCCCACCACTGACATGAGACTTACTGGCCTGTAGTTCACTGGCTTATCCCTATAACCTTTCTTAAATAGTGGGAACATATTCACTGTTCTCCAGTCCTCTGGCAACTCTCCTGTCGCCAGAGAAGAATAAAACATTTGGATCAGGTCCCCTGCAATCTCTTCCCCTGCCTCCCACATCAGCCTGGGGCACAATTCGTCCAACTGGAGATTTCTCCACTTTTAAGCTCGCCAACACCTACAATACCTTGTCCCTCCCTATGAGAACATGTTCAATAACATTGCAGTCTCTTTCCCTGAGTTCCATATCTGCCTCCTCATTCTCTTGGGTGAAGACAGATATGAAATATTAATTTGACACCCTACCAATGTCCTCTGGATCCACTCACAGATTCCGCCATGGTCCCTAATGGGCACTACTTTTTTCCTAGTTATCCTTTTCCCATTGATATACTTATAGAATATTGTGGGATTTCCCCTACATTTACCAGGTAGAGATTTCTCATATCCCCTCTTTGATCTCTTAATTGCTTTATTAAGCTCCATCCTGCACTTTCTGCATTCCAATAATGCCTCTGTTGATTTGCTCCCCTTGTACTTATTAAAAGCCTCTCTCTTTCTTCTCATTGTATCCTGAATATCTCCGGTCATCTATGCTTCTCTGGGCTTGTTATTCCTTCCTATTACCCTAGTGGGAACATGTTGGGCCTTAACCCTCTCCATTTCTTCTTTGAACACCCACTAACTACTGCTCTTCTGTCGATCTCCCCACCAGTAACTTGTTCCAATCTACCTTGGTCAGATCCTGCTGTATTTTGCTAAAGTCTGCTCTCCCCCAAGTCAAGATCTTTTTCTGCAATTTGTCTATTTCCTTGTCCATAACAAACTTAAATTGCACCATGTTGTGGTCACTATCACTAAAATGCTCCCCCACCATCACATCAACCACCTATCCGGCTTCATTCCCCAGAATTAGGTCCAGCACCGCACCATCCCTTGTTGAACCCTCCCCATGTTGAGCTAAAACGTTCTCTTGCAGACATTTTGCGAACTCTGCTCCATCTAAGCCCTTATACAATGACAATGACTATCCCAGTTAATGTGTCTCACTGCAGGGGTTCCTCAGGATGGTATTCTAGGCCCAACCATCTTCAGCTGCTTCATCAATGACCTTCCTTCCAACATAAGGTCAGATGTGGGGAGGTTCGTTGATGATTGCACAGTGTTCAACACCATTTGTGATTCCTCAGACACTGAAGCAGTCCACATGCAAATGCAGCAAGACCTGAAATCCAGGCATGGGTTAACAAGTGGCAAGTAACATTCACACCACACTAGTGCCAGGCAATGACCATCTCTAATAAGAAAGAATCAAACCATCGCCCAAAGACATTTAGTGGCATTATCATCACTGAATCTCCCATCAACATCCTGGGGGTGTCCATTGACCAGAAACTGAACTGGACTAGTCATGTAAATATTGTGGCTACAAGAGCAGGTCAGAGGCTAGGAATCCTGTGGCAGGAAACTCACCTCCTGTCTACCCAAAGCCTGTCCACCACCTACCAGGCACAAGTCAGGAGTGTGATGGGATACTCCCCACTTGCCTGAATAAATGGAGCTCCAACAACACTCAAGAAGCTCAACACCATCCAGGGCAAAGCAACTGGCTTCCACAAACATTCACTCCCTCCACCATCGATGCACAGTAGCAGACTTACAAGATACACTACAGGAACTCACCAAGGCTCTTCAGGCAGCACCTTCCAAACCCACGACCACTACTATCCAGAAGGACAAGGGCAGCAGATACATGGGAACATCACCACCTACCTGGAGGTTCCCCTCCAAGTAACTCACCATCATGACTTGGAAATATATCGCCGTTCCTTCACTATCGCTGGGTCAAAGTTCTGGAACTTCCACCCTAATAGTACGGAGGGTGTATTGTAGCGGTTCACGAAGGCAACTCACCACCGTCTCTCAAGGGCAATTGGGCATGGGCAACAAATGCTGGCCTAGTCAGCGAAGCCCACATCCCTTAAAAATGAATAAAAAATAAAGCTCACCTGCTGCTGAAACCCTTATTCATGCTTGGACTGGACCACTGACTTGACTTTTCTAACATACTCCTGGCTGGTTACTTCCTGATTGCTAATTTTCTAAATCTTTTGCATTCATTCATTAGCTCCCCCATCTATTTCTAGTGGGACTTTGGACCATTTAAATTAAGGTCAGCCAGAAAATCAGAATGTGCAGGCCTATTTCCCATGTGTTTTTGATCCCTCTTGTAAATGCAAACAGAGTGCTAACAATATGAAAATTGCCCCCTTGGTGATTGATAGTGGTGATTTACCTATTGGCAGTCTTCCATCTGCGAGCGATGCTGGGGATGCAGCCTCAGAACTTTGGTGAGGTCAGCTGAGCTCATCTGCTGCACTCCCTTTGATGGCCGAACAAGTCAATTCTGGAAAGGCAAAGTCTGTCACAAGTGCCACATGGAAGGTTTTTCCCTTGCCGATTGTTGATCTCTGCTGATGCATCGATTGAGAGTTGGCATCTGCTTTGGAGGTTCTGAGATCAAGGTTGCGATTTTCCCTGCATTGCACTAAGCGCGATAGTGGGCGTGAAAACTGACATTTTTCCCGTTGGCTGTAACGACAAGTTTTCGCACTGTATCATCCGCTTCCCACCTCATTAACAATGCACGTATGGGAAACACATCGCTATTGCTGGCCACTGTTAAATGTCAAAGGGAGATGGTTTGGTTTTCTTTTGTTGGAAATGGTCATTGCCTGGCATTTGTGTGGCATGAATGTTACTTGCACAAGTAAGCCCAGATCTGAATGTTGTCCAGGTATTGCTGCATGCTGGATTCATTACCCGAGAAGTTGCGAATGGAACTGGACTTGGGTGCCAATAAAATCCAAATGTAGATAATGTTCCAAATTTTGCCAACAATCTATTGGAAATTATTAGCTGGCAAAATAGGGTGTGGCCAGCACTGTTCCCATCACCTCTGGTAGTTTTGAACAGACTATGGAAATACAAATCTTGTCTCCTTGCATCGTGATTGAGTGCCAGTGAAATGGGTATGGGATGTTTTAACTCAGTTTAACTCAGATAACAGCTGCAATATCTCACCTCCAGAGTGCAGATGAAATTTAATCAAGCGTTATATCCGTAGGAAGATAAATGTTGATTTTTAATCACTGACTTCTGTCCTCCCAAAAATAAAGCTTTGAGAGATCTACCATTAACTTATATCCTAGGTTACAGCTCAGAGATGTAAAATCACCAGATTAGCAGCATTGAATGTATAATTACATAAATTATATGTCATGATGTAATAGGCTATTCAAGTGGATATGACAAAGTCATTTGGGTGGCACGGAGGTGCAGTGGTTAGCACTGCTGCCTCACAGCGCCAGCGACTAAGGTTCGAATTCCAGCCTTGGGAGACTGTCTGTGTGGAGTTTGCACGTTCTCTGCGTGGGTTCCCTGCGGGTGCTCCGGTTTCCTCCCACAGTGCAATGATTAGGTGGGGTTAGGCGGGGTTACGGGGAGGGGGCGAGGGATTGGACCGAGGGGTTGCTGCTCTTTCAGAGGCTCGGTGCAGACATGATGGATCGAATGGCCTCCTTCTGCACCGTAGGGAGTCTGTGATTTGCACTGTCATGCACGTCTTGCAAATCAACAGGAATGTACTGTATTCTAACTCTTACCTGTTACCTGTATTTGTATTTTATTGCCTTTCTTTGGCATGTTATCTCTTTGTGCTCATCACTGTGACGAATGTCAATGTTGAAGAGTGGATTACTGTTCAACTTCTCACAGTAAGTGGCAATTACTCCCACGTTAAGATAGTGCTAAAACTGCCGAGAATTTCTCATTCCGTTCTGTCCCCATAAATATTCGCAAACAAAACTTTAGCAAAACATCCTGTGGCTTCACAGACCTGTACATCCACACACTGTGTGCCTTGATCCCGTTGTGTTGTGTGTCTGTTTGTTAGCCCCTGAACATTTTGAAGTCGATGTGCCTGTGGACCTCAACCATCCCCATCTTGAGGCTACACTGCTGAACATATTCCATCCCCCTCCCGCAAACTTCCCCCACTGTCATGTGTCTGATTGCAGCTTTCCCCACTCCTAACTCCGAATACAGCCCTAGCCCTGCAGCCCTCTCCTTTCCTGAGGCCCCTTGCCTGCCTTCCCCAGTACAGCCTGTAGCGCACAATGACTTACGAGAGAGACGAGTAGAGATGAAGTCGATGAGGCTTTATTAAGCGAGACTTGTCCCCAGCAGTTCAGCAACAGAATGGAGCGGCGGGGAGAAGCTCGGGTTCTTATACTCCGCCTTCAGGGCGGAGCCAGGAGTCAACAGCCAACCAGGACCTGGGATCTGTCAGCCAATAGCATCACGGCTTCACAGTCCCACATGACCCCTAATACATACTACCACATTCACCCCTTGTTAAAAATGAACCCGGCGGGGTGGTGGTTCGCATGGTGGTAGGGGTTTACAAGGCTGGTCCTGCGAGGAAAATTTTGGGCATGTCATTACAGTTTTAGCCCTACACTGGGCTATGTACAAGGTTTGTGAAACTATTTACAATATTCGTAAGAGAAAAGAAAATTTTTGTTACAGTCCAACAACATTCTTGGTGTCACACCGATGCCACGAGTCGAGCGGGCGGTCTGGTCTTCCTCGTCGATCGCCTCAGCCCCGGTGGTGGTGCAGGTGCTTGTTCCAGCGTTGTCGTCTCTGGGAGCGTTTCGGTGTTTGTTTCTGTTTCACTCCTGGTCGGACACGGGAGGAGGACCGATCCTCCCGGGAAGGCGGCGGTCGCGGGGTGCGCCGGGGGCAGGGAGGGGGTGATCAGTGTCGGGGGGGGGTGTGTGCTGCCGGCGGGCGCCAGGTCTCGCAGGGACACCGTGTCCTGTCGGCCGTCGGGGTACGCCCCTAGGCGTACTGCGGGTTCGCGTGGAGGAGGTGAACCCTCTCGACCAACGGGTCCGACTTGTGCGCCCGCACATGTTTCCGGAGCAAGATGGGTCCTGGGGCCGCCAGCCAGGTCGGCAGCGACGTTCCGGAGGAGGACTTCCTGGGGAAGACAAGGAGGCGCTCATGAGGCGTTTGGTTAGTGGTGGTACACAGCAGCGACCGGATGGAGTGGAGAGCGTCCGGGAGGACCTCCTGCCACCGGGAAACTGGGAGATCCCTGGACCATAGGGCCAGTAGGATGGTCTTCCAGACCGTGCAGTTCTCCCTCTCTACTTGCCCGTTCCCCCGGGGGTTGTAGCTGGTCGTCCTGCTCGAGGTTATACCCTTGCTGAGCAGGAACTGGCGCAGCTCGTCACTCATGAAGGAGGGCCCCCTGTCGCTATGGATATATGCGGGGCAACCGAACAGTGTGAATATGGTGCTTAGGGCTTTAATGACTGTGGCCGCTGTCATGTCGGGGCAGGGGATGGCAAAGGGGAAACGGGAGTACTCGTCCACCACGTTCAGGAAGTATGTGTTGCGGTCGGTGGAGGGGAGGGGCCCTTTGAAATCCAGACTGAGGCGTTCAAAGGGGCGGGAAGCCTTGATCAGGTGCGCTCTATCCGGCCTGAAAAAGTGCGGTTTGCACTCCGCGCAGATGTGGCAGTTCCTGGTGACTGTACGGACCTCCTCCACAGAGTAGGGGAGGTTGCGGGACTTTATAAAATGGTAGAACCGAGTGACCCCCGGGTGGCAGAGGTCCTCGTGGAGGGCTTGGAGACGGTCTATTTGTGCGTTGGCACATGTGCCGCGGGATAGGGCATTGGACGGCTCGTTCAGCTTTCCGGGACGGTACAAGATCTCGTAGTTGAAGGTGGAGAGCTCGATCCTCCACCTTAAGATCTTGTCATTTTTAATTTTGCCCCGCTGTGCATTATCGAACATGAAGGCGACCGACCGTTGGTCAGTGAGGAGAGTGAATCTCCTGCCGGCCAGGTAATGCCTCCAATGTCGCACAGCTTCCACTATGGTTTGGGCTTCCTTTTCCACTGAGGAGTGGCGGATTTCTGAGGCGTGGAGGGTTCGGGAGAAGAAGGCCACTGGTCTGCCCGCTTGGTTAAGGGTGGCCGCCAGAGCTATGTTGGAGGCGTCGCTCTCGACCTGGAAGGGGAGGGACTCGTCGATGGCATGCATCGTGGCCTTTGCGATATCCGCTTTGATGCGGCTGAAGGCCTGGCGAGCCTCTGTCGACAGGGGGAAGGTAGTGGTCTGTATTAGCGGGCGGGCCTTGTCTGCATACTGGGGGACCCACTGGGCGTAATATGAAAAGAACCCCAGGCGACGTTTCAGGGCTTTGGAGCAGTGGGGGAGGGGAAATTCCATGAGGGGGCGCATGCGTTCGGGGTCGGGGCCTATTATCCCATTGCGCACTACGTATCCCAGGATGGCCAGCCGGTTTGTGCTAAAAACGCACTTTTTCTCGTTGTATGTGAGGTTCAAGGCATTAGCGGTCTGGAGGAATTTTTGGAGGTTGGCGTCGTGGTCCTGCTGATCGTGGCCGCAGATGGTTACGTTGTCGAGATACCGTGTTGGTCAACCATTCGGTCCATCTCCCGTTGGAAGACCGAGACCCCGTTCGTGACACCAAATGGGACCCTTAGGAAGTGGTATAGACGCCCGTCTGCCTCGAAGGCTGTGTACTTGCGGTCACCTGGGCGGATGGGGAGCTGGTGGTAGGCGGACTTGAGGTCCACGGTGGAGAAAACCTTATACTGGGCAATCCGATTTACCATGTCGGATATGCGGGGGAGAGGGTACGCATCTAGCTGTGTGTACCTGTTGATGGTCTGGCTATAGTCTATGACCATCCTTTGCTTCTCCCCGGTCTTTACTACTACCACCTGTGCTTTCCAGGGACTATTGTTGGCCTGGATTATGCCTTCCTTCAGCAACCGCTGGACTTCAGACCGAATAAATATCCGGTCCTTGGCGCTGTACCATCTGCTCCTAGTGGCGACGGGTTTGCAATCCGGGGTGAGGTTTGCAAACAAGGACGGCGGTTCAACTTTGAGAGTTGCGAGGCCGCAGATAGTGAGTGGGGGTATTGGGCCGCCGAATTGAAATGTTAGGCTCTGCAGGTTACACTGGAAATCTAATCCCAGTAATGTGGGCGCGCAGAGTTGGGGAAGGACGTAGAGCCTGTAGTTTTTAAACTCCCTCCCTTGCACCGTTAGGTTCGCGATGCAGAACCCTTTGATCTCTATGGAGTGGGATCCTGCAGCTAGGGAAATCTTTTGCGTACTTGGATGGATGGTCAAAAAACAGCGTCTTACCGTGTCGGGGTGGATGAAACTTTCGGTGCCCCCGGACTCGATCAGTCATGGTGTCTCGTGTCCGTTGATCAGCACCGTTGTTGTCGTCGTCTGGAGCGTCCGGGGCCGTGATTGATCCAGCGTCACCGAGGCCAGTCATGGTCGTAGTGTCTCAGCGTCGTCCTCGGACCCCGTGGAGCCGTCGATGCTGGGGTCCTTTGTTGTCATCCAAGATGGCGGCGTCCATGAATCGCACGCGGCCGGGGGTGGACAAAATGGCCGCCCCATGGATCGCACGTGGTCGGGGGTGGACAAAATGGCCACCCCCATGAATCGCACGTGGCTGGGGAGTCACAAGATGGCGGCGCCCATCCTCCCCTCGTGGTGGCCGGGACCCAAAATGGCAGCGCCCGCGGGTCGCACATGGGGCGCTGGGGGGTGTTGGGGAGTGTTTGGGATGCGCTGGGCTCGTTCTTCTCCGGGGATTGCGGCGACCCCCCGGGACCGGCACACAGCCGCGCAATGGCCCTTCTTGCCGCAGCTTTTGCAAATAGCTGCGCGGGCCGGGCAGCGCTGCCGGGGGTGTTTCGCTTGCCCGCAGAAATAGCACCCGGGATGATCTGGCGTTTTAATCGCGCAAGGCTGTGAGGGAGGGGGGGGATTTGTCGCGACGGGGGTCCACGGAGCCCAAGGGGCTGCCGCGCGGTCGGGGCCGTAGGCGCGGGCGTTTTGCGAGGCCACATCTAGGGAAGCTGCAATGGCCCGTGTCTCTGAGAGTCCTAGCGACTCTTTTTCTAAAAGTCTTTGGTGGATTTGGGGAGAGTTCATACCTGCCACAAACGTATCGCGAATTAACATGTCCGTGTGTTCAATCGCATTTACCGGCGGGCAGCTGCAGCCCCGTCCCAAAATCAGCAGTGTGGCGTAGAATTCCTCTAACGATTCTCCGGGACTTTGCCGTCTCGTTGCGAGTTGGTAGCGTGCCTAGACCTGGTTCACGGGGCGAACGTAGATCCTCTTCAGTGCTGTGAGCGCCGTCGGGAAATCCTCTGCGTCTTCTATGAGAGGGTAAATTTCCGGGCTTACCCTCGAATGCAGGACCTGCAGTTTCTGGTCTTCTGTGATCCGGCCGAGGGCCGTTCGGAGGTAGCCTTCAAAACAAGCTTGCCAGTGTTTAAAAACTGCTGCCGAGTTCACTGCGTGGGGGCTAATCCGCAGGCATTCCAGGGCGATCCGGAGCTCCATAGTCCTTTAAGCTCGCTTAATAAATTGTAGCGCACAATGACTTACGAGAGAGACGAGTAGAGATGAAGTCGATGAGGCTTTATTAAGCGAGACTTGTCCCCAGCAGTTCAGCAACAGAATGGAGCAGCGGGGAGAAGCTCGGGTTCTTATATTCCGCCTTCAGGGCGGAGCCAGGAGTCAACAGCCAACCAGGATCCGGGATCTGTCAGCCAATAGCATCACTGCTTCACAGTCCCACATGACCCCTAATACATACTACCACACAGCCCTATCCCTGCAACCCATGAAAAGCCACCTCAGTCTTACCGCTGGTCTGGTCGGTAGAAACCTGCTTTAGACAACCCCCGAGTGATGTGGTGCTTCCTGCAAAGACTGACACTGAGTCCTGTGAGTGCTGTGCGATGCAAGGCAGGTGAACTAACCTTGTAATGACGAGCAAAGTGCAGGTCGCCAGGCTCATGTTGCTTACAGATTATTGTGGCCTGATGAGCAGCATGCTATCACAAGTGGATAGCATTGTGGCTTCACAGCGTTAGGGTCCCAGGTACGATTCCCTGCTGGGTCACTGTGTGGAGTCTGCACGTTCTCCCCGTGTCTGCGTGGGTTTCCTCTGGGTGCTCCGGTTTCCTCCCACAGTCCAAAGATGTACAGGTTAGGTGGATTGGCCATGGTAAATTGCCCTTAGTGTCCAAAAAGGTTAGGAGAGGTCATCCTCATTGATGAGAGGATTGGACAATTGCATACTGGTTTTATAAGACCATAAGTCCATAAGACATAGGAGAAGAATTAGGCCACTCAGCCCATTGAGTCTGCTCCGCTATTCAATCATGGCGAATATTTTTCTCATCCCCATTCTTCTGCCTTCACCCCATAACCCCTGAACCCCTAATTAATCAAGAACCTATCTATCTCTGTCTTAAAGACACTCAGTGATTTGGCCTCCACAGCCTTCTGCGGCAAAGAGTTCCATAGATTCACCACCCTCTGGCTGAAGAAATTCCTCCTCAAGTCTGTTTAAAAGGATCATCCATTTAGTCTGAGATTGCATCCTCTGGTTCTAGTTTTTCCTACAAGTGGAAACATCCTCTCCACATCCACTCTATCCAGGCCTCGCAGTATCCTGCAAGGTGCAATAAGATCCCCCCCTTATCCTTCTAAACTCCAACAAGTACAGACCCAGAATCCGCAACCGTTCCTCATACGACAAGCTCTACATTCCAAGGATCATTCTTGTGAACCTCCTCTAGACCCTTCCTAAGGCCAGCACATCCTTCCTTAGATATGGGGCCCAAAACTGCTCACAATACTCCAAATGGGGTCTGACCAGAGCCTTATTCAGCCTCGGAAGTACATCCCTGGTCTTGAATTCTAGCCCTCTTGACATGAATGCTAACATTGTATTTGCCTTCCTAACTGCCGACTGAACCTGCACGTTAACCTTAAGAGAATCTTGAACAAGAACTCCCAAGTCCCTTTGTGCTTATTATTTCCTCAGCATTTCCCCATTTGGAAAATAGTCTATTCCTTCTTCCAAAGTGTATAATCTTACACTTTTCCACATTGTATACCATCTGCCACTTCTTTGCCCACTCTCCTAGCCTGTTGAAGTCCTTTTGCAGCCCCACTGCTTCCTCAATACTATCTGTCCCTCTACAGATCTTTGTATCATCTGCAAACTTAGCAACAGTGCCTTCAGTTCCTTCTTCCAGATCATTAATGTATATTGTCAAAAGTTGTGGCCCCAGTACAGACCCCTGAGGCACACCACTAGTCACCGGCTGCCATCCTGAAAAAGACCCCTTTATCCCCACTCACTGCCTTCTGCCAGTCAGCCAATCCTCTATCCATGTCAGGATCCTACCCTTAACACCATGGACTCTTATTTAAAAGTCTCCTATGCGACACCTTGTCAAAGACGCTCTAGAAATCTGAATAATCACATCCACTGTTTCTTGTTACCTCCTCAAGAACGCTAACAGATTTGTCAGACATGATCTCCCCTTGACGAAGCCGTGCTGACTCAGTCCTATTTTATCATGCACTTCCAAGTACTCTGCGATTTCATCTTTAATAATGGACTCTAAAATCTTACCAATGACCGAAGTCAGGTTAACCGGCCTATAATTTCCCGTCTTCTGCCTCCCTCCCTTCTTAAACAGCGGTGTTACATTAGCCACTTTCCAGTCCTCTGGGACCCTCCCTTCCTCCAGTGATTACTGGTCACTACCAATGCCTCCACAATTTCCTCAGCTATCTCTTTTGGAAACCTGGGGCGTAGTCTATCCGCTCCAGGTAATTTATCCACATTCAGACCTTCCAGTTTCCCCAGGACTTTCTCCTTAGTGATGGTCACTGCATGCACCTCTGCCCCTTGATTCGCCTGGAGCTCTGACATCCCACTGGTGTCTTCCACCATGAAGACTGATGTAAAGTAACAATTCTGTTCCTCTGCCATTTCTTTGTTTTCTATTATTACTTCTACAGCCACATTTTCCAGTGGTCCAACGTCTATTTTTGTCTCTCTCTTACCTTTTATATATTAAAAAAACTCTTCCTATCTTCTTTTATATTACTAGCTAGCTTGCACTCATATTTCATCTTCTCTCCCCTTATTGTTCTTTTAGTTGTTGGCTGCATGCTTTTAAAGGCTTCCCAATCCTCTGGCTTCCCACTAATCCTTGCCACTTTGTATGCTTTTCCTTTTGCTTTTATGCTGCCCTTGACTTCCCTCGTCAGCCATGGATGCTTTGTCCTTGATGGCGTAAAACTGATTTTTCATAATCTCGTGGGATTTTCACTCCTGCCTGCCACAACCTCCATCGCAAACAGGAGCTGTAAATTCTGGCACAAATGTCATCTAGGTGTAAACCACGTGCCCACGATTAAGCTGGATTTGCCAAACCCATCATGGCAACTTCTGTACGGCAGATGCAGCGAGCTGCTCAAACATCCATTGACCCGAAGAGGCCGCTGGCGGGACGAGCTGGAAGATCTTGGCCTTGCTGTCACCTTTTGTATCAGTCATTGGCCAGCTTTTTCCACTTCATCGAATCATAGAATCGCTACAGTGCAGAAGGAGGTCATTCGGTCCATCGAGTCTGCACCGACCCTCTGAAAGAGCATGCCACCTCAACCCATTCCCCTGCCCTATCCCTGTAACCTAACCTGCACATTTTTGGACTGTGGGAGGAAACCGGAGAACCCAAGGGAAACCCACATAGGCACAGGGAGAATGTGCAAACACCTCACACCAAGGCCGGAATTGAACCGGGGTACCTGGCTCTGTGAGGCAGCAGTGCTAACCACTGTGCTATCCTTGTTATGATGATCTCCTCGAAGAAGTTGCTGGTAATGCAGAGTGTATATTGTGTACAAAGTTCTAGTAGTTACTCTGCATTTTTGTTCACCTTGCCAATACCATGATGACTGAGGAAAATTTGCCATGAAACCGCCTGATCTAACTTTTGCTTTAAAATGCCCCAGGAGAAATAATCTTTCTCCATGTGGCAGATGCTTCAGAATATCTTCCAGAGTTTCGTAGAAGTGATCTTTGTCTTTGGCATTGGTAAACAAAGTCACTGCATAAGTTAGCACCAAAAGTTCCATCTGATGGTAGACAAAGATACATGACATATTCAGAGATTGGGACAGGCATCTCAATTATTTGTGTCAATCTGTTGTAGAAAGAAAAACCTACTCCATGTTCATGGTGTTCACCTGCACCTTTGCCATGCCAGTCGAAGCTGTAATTGAGCCAGTGTTGGCCAATTTAGTCTCTTAGCAAACAGCAGTACTGGCGTTAAAACTTTGCAGCTTATGGCTGATCAATGCAGGTAGATTGTCTGTTGTCTGCAGATTATCAGGCATGCCAGGACATATAGCCCTGTCATTCTCGTTTCTAAGCCATTGAATCTTCACCTTTTGTTTTATAGGTACCTATTTTTCACATGCTTGTTAGGATAGGGTCCCTAATTCTCACACACCCATAGATGAAGATGGATGCTGGGAGGTCGGTATCTTATTGGCTGAGGGCTGCCCAGCTTGAGGTAGGGGGCGACTGAGCATTTGAATACAATGATTCTCCCCATCACCAAAGGCAACCGTTGCCATTCTGCCTTTACACCAATTTTGCTGGGTTTATAAACTGTAAACTGCTATTTCCCAATTTGGTTCCATCACTGGTAAGAGTAAGGATGAAGTATCCTCTCTATCTGTTATTAAGGGTCAAGTCTCTTCTTCATTTGTTTGTTTGGTTCATAACCTAGGCAGGATTTTAAGACACAGGCTTTCCCAGCATTCTTCCTGGCCTTATGGACTGAAACCAGAGGAAAGGCAGGAATCCCTACCTCTGAAGTTTAGCCAGAACGTGCTTGCTAAAGGATCTCCAGCCACCGATAGGAATCCATTCCAATACCTTTGACTTTCCCGAGCAAGACCCACAAAACAGTGGGTAATCTTTCACCTATAGTTTGGACCTGGTTGATGGACATCAGGATGCCTCCACACGCCGGGGGACCTGAATATAGCATCTCTGAGGGTCAAGGCTCCGCCAAGATCCCTTGCAGTTCACCTAGAACCATAGTGTGCCTAGTCTCCTCAAGGAGGCACTAGAGGGGGCCTGCTGATGCAGAGACTGTGTACTAGTGTGATGTACGAATTAAGTCTGGCATGATGGAAAAACTGGTCATCTACTTGGTACAATGTAAGAAAGCTGACCTAGCCATTCCAATGTACCAGACCCCTTTGTAAGGAATGCTAATGTAGCCATTCCAAAATGCCTGACCTCTGTAATTTCTGATAAGGCTAACTTGTCATAACCCAGGGCGGTATGAATAAGACAAGATAAGGAATGGATGAGTCTCCTCCTTTTAATGTTCTATCAAAGGACAAGATAATGGTATGAGGGATGAGACAAAGAGTCCGAGAAGATCAACAGGTCATGCCTGTTTCATGACATTGCTTACGTTTCTACTTCCGATCGAATTCCTGACTAAGCTGTAGTTACGCAATTTTGATAATGATAATGTATAAATACTGAACTGATTTTCTGTAAAAGCACGGACTTGACAAGGAATCAGCAGTGGTAGTAACTGCTCTCCGACCTCAAGTTTCAGCCAAAACTGCATGCGGTCTTTTTGTAAATAAAGCCTTGTTATTTTACCATAACAATCTATTGTTGAATCTTCCTACCACAGTCAAAGAAGCAGGAAAATACTGACTACTACACTGGCAGGAGGGACTTTTGCACTCAACTCTTTGCAGTGAGCTAGCCAGGGAATTGGGTCGTGCAACTGCATTGATGCAGAACATCACTCTGTGGTAAACCATTGACACAAATTGTTTCCATTTTTCGCCTTTCCAGAATGATACATAGGGTTACCGATTATTAGTATAAAACAGTACATGATTTGTAAATAATGGGCAGCACGGTAGCACAGTGGTTAACACTGTTACTTCACAGCGCCAGGGACCCGGGTTCGATTCCCGCTTGGGTCACTGTCTGTGCAGAGTCTGCATGTTCTCCCTGTGTCTGTGCGAGCTTCCTCCGGGTGCTTCGGTTTCCTCCCACAAGTCCTGAAAGACGTGGTGTTAGGTGATTTGGACATTCTGAATTCTCCCTCAGTGTATCCGAACAGGCACTGTCGCGTGGCCACCAGGGGATTTTCACAATAACTTCACTGCAGTATTAATGTAGGCCTCCTTGTGACAATAATAAAGATGATTAATAATGAGAAAAACTGCTAAGGTGTGAAAAAGGAGTATGTTAGCATGTGTTTGGTTAATTGCACACCATAGTTCCTGTGGCATACATCTGTTTTCATATTATTTGCATACTTGCAATTTTGGGGGGGATTTTATTGCTTGACTTTCAGGTGACAAAACAGCAGCAAATCACCAGTGAACAGATATAGCATGGCCCGATCAACATTCACCATCAGGAATGAAACGACCAATCCAGAAATTCAAAACATTGCCAACCAAAATCAACAACAATTACCAATAAGAAAGAGTAGCAAGAGAGGCAGTGAACTTAGTCCAAATGCTTTTTGTAAATCCTTTTGAATTTTCCGCCCAGCTAAGTACACAAAACACACAAACATATGATAATGACGATCAGGAAGGGATCAGCTTGTCCATCATCCTACCTCACATTCATGGTGGCTGGATAGCCACGGCAAAACATTTACAATTCTTAGCCCCTCTGTACCTCAACCCAAAGACCCCCGTGCCTACTGCAGCCATGTAATTGCCTGGGGAAAGCAAAACGAAAATCGATATTTGATCCACTCAAGCAATCAAAACCATTCCAGAAAATCAAACAGACCATTGAAAGCCACTTCCATTTTGTCGGATGCAGTCTCTGCCTCAAAAACTAGCTCAGCTCCCTCTCTAAGACATTGTGGAGTGTCAGACTGCCCCAGTTTTTAACCGTAATACAGACACAAATAAGAACAAAATTCACCGGAACGTGAACAATCCTACCTGTAAGGTTTCATATTTCTCTGTTCGGACAAAAGTTTAGCTGATGCTGTGACTATTGGGACGGATCTAATATTCTTGACTTTGAACATCAAAGGTTAAAAATAAGTTACCTGAAACCTATTGAAATAACAGAATGAATGTTGAAGCTAGCAGTAACAGCTCTTTGGACTGAAAACGAGAACTGGTGAAACCGAAACATGAGGAAATTAGCTTAGCACAATTCCATTTGATCTTTGATTTCACACTACAGAAATCTTATACAACAATAATGCATTGTAACATTGTTTATCATCGCACAGCTTAGGGGTAAAATAGGCTCATGGCCATGCAATTTTCCAGACTGTTGAATCTCATTTGAAAAGACATTTGTTTGGCTCATGAGTAACCTTCAGGGACAGGAGCATTATTGTATTGTTGTGGCTGTAAAACATCCGACACTTCATCTGTAAATGTTGCTTATAAAATGAAGAGACTCTATATATTGGCATACATCCTGGTAGCTGGAAGCACTCTACATATTTTAATTCAACAGTACCAACAGGGCCTAACAATGCTCACCAAATTTGTGTAATTTGCACAAAAGATCAATCATTTCTTGTGTGTTAGTCATTGCATTCTAACTTCAAGGAGTGAAAATACAATAAACATTTTCTATCTTCATCCTCACCTTGTTGTAGCATCAAGAATTGCCCAATCTGATCCTGGTAAACATATGCAAATTGCACAAGTTTTCAACTGAATCATTGCAGTACAATTTTTCACATTTCCGTGAGGTATTTGACCACCAATGGAGTCATAATTCCTCTGGTCAAGGAGCATTGCAAATGGATTTTTTCAAGATTTTCTGTTTGGTCTTTTCGATGCATCTATAAATAGTCCTCTTGCTACACATCACAGCCGGACGCACCCTTAATCTCAGTGGTGTCTTCGGGCATCCTGTGTAAACTGACCACCCTCTGGGGCAGACACTTTTTTTCTGAATTCCTTATTGAATTTATTGATGACTATCTTGCATTGTTAGTGTCTCGTTACGGACTCCCCCAATGTTTACTGACATAAAACCGGCCGGAAATAATGTGGCTAGTCCAATGCCATCAGCTTCCCGACAGGGGCTGATCAGTAGTGGCCCACACAGTTCTTCTGTGCTACCTGGAGAAACAATTTGCTTGACCTGGCCACGCATTAAATTGGCATCCAATGTTCTTTTAAGATTCAGAGGAACCTGAAAGAACGGAGCGGTGCCTGCCCACCATGGGGCATGCTGAATTTTGGAGCCATTAAAATGGCCATTAGGATCTAATTAGCATCTGGAAGGAGCCTCCCATCTGTTTGAGATGGCCACTGGGAACGCCAAAATATAATCTGAACCAATTGGGCAGTGGAGATGCTTTTACGACCACTTGCACCTGGAACATAGCCCCAGGAAAGTGGGGTTTCCTGCCTCCATTTTGTATCCACAAAAGGCCACAAAAATTTTGCCCAGAATTTTCTCTATATTGCATGCAGCGATCAGAAAGTTTAAGCTGCCAGATAGTGAGCATTTCCAACCTATCAGTTGGGGCTTGGTTAAAACCAATTTTCCCACCAAAAGCAGCCACTCTGTGCTATCTCACTGAGGTTGTCATGCTTTCTGTAGATTTGATTTCCCCCATTCAAATCCAGTGGTATTGAAGGCCACTCTATGCACTTATCCAAGCTGAATTCAACTAATCAAGAGTGCTGCCAAATACAAAATATTTCTATTCTCTGTGTTTTAACTCGCTGAGATGTTTGTCTTTCCTCAGTTGACAGCTCCCAAGCCTGCTGGCCTGCAGTCTGAGGTGGTATGGTCATGATGTCCCACAACATGATGGACCTAATCAACCATGTTTAGCTAACTTGTTGTTTCTTACCTCATTGAGATAATGTTGCTGAATTTACAGAAGGTAAGCATTTATAACAATTTAATAACACTAATATTGGTATCAGCGTCAGCTCAATGATCGTAGAAGGTTATGGATTGAAGCCCCTGGGAAATATTATCTTATTCATCATCATAACTGCTTGCCCTGCCCTTAGCTGGTATATTCTCTGTTTTGCTAAATAATATTTCCCGTTTACACCATAGATATCATAAATTCATATATTATTACACTACAGTGCATCATTATATTTTACACAGTCCATTCTGAATTACTAGTGTCTCATTCTAATTTGTGCGCTTGGCTCTCATGAACTGTTAGTTAGTAAGTCGTTCATGTCCTTGTGTTGTTAAAATACAGTCATGGAGAGCGCCAGGATGAACATTATGTGTAACTTTTCACTTGTAAACCAACATTTGAGATCTTTTACTGCAACCTCCTTGACATAACAGATGTCACCTGAGATGAAAGATGTCATAATAGTGCCTTTGGGAGGCAGGATTTGTAAAAATTAACACGCTATTTTATAAGAAGACAGTGTAATCTGCGCAGATATGCTGCAACCAAGTGTTAGATTTCAAGTGGATTTATCATGATCCCAATTATTCTCTTCAAAACCGGCGGCTCAGTGGAGAGAGGGGACAATGAAAGAACAGAAAAAGAGTCAGAAAGAGGAAGAGAGAGCGCAGAAAGAGGAAGAGAGAGTCAGAAAGAGGAAGAGAGAGCGCAGAAAGAGGAAGAGGGAGCGCAGAAAGAGGAAGAGAGAGCGCAGAAAGAGGAAGAGAGAGTGCAGAAAGAGGAAGAGAGAGCGCAGAAAGAGGAAGAGAGAGCGCAGAAAGAGGAAGAGAGAGTCAGAAAGAGGAATAGAGCGCAGAAAGAGGAAGAGAGAGTCAGAAAGAGGAAGAGAGAGCGCAGAAAGAGGAAGAGAGAGTCAGAAAGAGGAATAGAGCGCAGAATGAATGAGGGACAGGCAACAATGAAAGACACTTGGGGGGGGGGAATTTTTAAATGGATGGACGGATGGATTGGGTGTGGGTGGCGGGTTAAATAGGCAAAGAAAGGAAACATATTGAGAAGCCAGCTCCAACACACCTTTGGTCAGGTGGGACAAGGGGTTCCCAGAAGGTTCCCATATTTGGCATTAAAAATATATTAATGAGGCTGGAAGCTTCAGAGTTATTTGTTTTGTATTCTAACCGTAACCAGCAGAGTTTCCCAAGCCTGCACTGAGAGACGACAGCCTCACGGGAAGGAGTCAAGTACCTTCACAGTACTCCTTGTGAGTTAGAGGACTAGGAGCATTTCCATTTGGCTGTCCAATTCTCCCACCATCAGAACCCCACCCCACCCACCCCCAAACTGGATCATGTTGACACCACCCCACCCCCCACCCCCGAGGTTGTAGTTTGAGCAACCTTCACCCCACCCGGCTAGGTTAAGGATCAAACCACCTGTAGATCAGATGATTTCCCCCCCCCCACCCCCCCCCCCCCCCCCCCCCCCCCGCAACCATTCTCCAGGTTTGGGGATTAGGCCTACTTTTTCCCATGACCTCTTCTGGAGTACCCTCTGCTCGACTGGAATACAAACTAGTCAATCAAGCTGACTTCTGGGCAGGAAGCCTGTGGAGTTAAGTCTTAATGCATCACATTGTAAAGCTCACACTTCCAGGTAGATTCCTTGCAAGCTTCAGCCAGCACACCACGCACCACATCACCCAACCACCCCAATTCCCAGTGCTCCAAGATGTTAAAACTCACTGTTGTCTTTCCAACTTACTTACTATACATGATTTAATGTGGCAATTTGGATACTAATTCACGTTCTGATACTCGCACTTGCGGGGAGGAATGTGTTGACAGAACACATCACACACCGAAGGAAAGTTTTAAATTTATATCACTTGTGAACAGAAGGATGTAGTGACCCAGCCTTCCAGTAAGAATTCATGTCACTCTTATCACACATTGCACGCATTTGGACTCGCAATCTTACAGTCATTAGTATGTATGGACTATTACTGGCAGACATATCTCGACCCACAGGCGGAACACATAATTATAAGGTTGAAAAATCTAAGATCTTTGGAAAAGAGTAAGGTAAAATTACCTCTGAAGTGAACCGACAAAAGGGTCAAAAGGTACCACATCATTTACTGGCAGTATTATGATCTCAGACCAGACCCCAACAGTGGCTAGGATACAGGGCAGGAGCCCCAATATTTTATTTTTATTTTGTAAGATTGGGAGGCAAGGCTACCTCGTTCTAGGAGTGATATCACGCAAAACAGGGTTACGGTGTATTAAAAGAAACTTGATTATGAACACAATATTAAAATATCTTTAAAATAACTTATAATTACCCCTTAAACAATGTTAATCAATACAGTGACACAATAACCCTTAACTGCTAACTTTATTCCCACTCAAAACCATCTCTGATCCCGATCCACTTTTAAATAGTTAGCACTCAGGAATATTTGCTGTGCAGAGACGTCTGGTTACTCCTCTTTGATAAAGAGAGATCTTTTGACTGCTTTGAAGATGAAAACCTGACCCTGTCAGAATAATGCAGGACATCTTCAGAAACTGCCTTCATCACTTGATTTCCAATTCCCAACTAAAACTCTTGGACGACTATTCCATCTGCAGCCAGATCTTCAACTGAACTGTATTGAGTGCTGATGCTTGACTTCTGTTCACATCCCAATCTAAAACCTAAACTGAAACCTCAACATCGGACTGCTTCACCCCTTGGCTCCCCCCATTAATGACATAATATTAAACAATCTTACTAACTGAACACAATTGTCTCCAATTATCTGCAGGGAATCTTATTAATTTAAACAAAAGTCCATTAGCCCAAGCTTTTATGATGCTTTAATTGCACCACTGCAGCAGTCATACATACACTAACCCCAGCTTATAACCCTTATTGCACCAAATACTTACACAATATAACTGAAATTCCTACATTCATCACAGACAGAAAAGCATCAAAGATTCCAGATGGGGTGGGTAGAGGTCCAAGTGGCATGGGCACCTCATAGGTGATGGGCTTGGTGGGAGGGTGGCAGAATTGAGGAGAAGACTTCTGAAGGTGCCAGCCTTTTCCCTCTGGGTTGTTGACATCCTGCACAGTCTGGTGAAGACAGGTGGGCTAGAGAGACCTATATGAGTTTAAGATAAAGGTAAAGTCGCCATAGTCCCAGATGACCATTGGCTACTCTCTGCTTTGAAGGAGAAAGCTGATTTAACCTGAGGATCGCGGTGATTTAACCTGAGGATCGCCACACCTCAGGCGCAGGGCCAGGTTGAGATACTTGGATGACCTCAGCCTCTACACAAATGGCACCCTCGCTGCTGGCCTCGCTCCGCATCACAAACCAGCTGTGTAGTCGTGTTCTGGACTGGCATTTGCATCTGGTGCCCATATGTTCGAACCTGTCAACTGACGGCGGGCAGCCAAATCAGCTGCCGGCTCACCACGAGATCTGGAGGAGAACTTGCCTGTGTATAATTAATAGGCTTCCAAGTGCAGAATCCAGCTAGGGATTCTGCCATTGCAGCCAGCGGCAAAGGTGCAAAAGGTGCCACCCGCCATTGTACTTACACTCAAAACTGGAGAATTCCACACATAATCTACTTCCAAAAAACATTTGATAAAGTTACATATGAAAGAGTTTATCATGTGCAAAGTGATTCAGGATTAAATTTGAGAATGGGTGAGAAATTGGCTGAAGGGTGAAAAATAATTAGGCTTACTTAGAGCAGTCTGATCGAGGTGGGGATAGAAGTGGTTAGTCTTGGGTATTGAATGGGATGCTTCGAGCATCTGTAATATTTTTAATTTAAATCATATCAGCTAAATTAGCAGATTGTACCAAATTATGAGGAGGAGTAGATTAAAGGGCAAAGGTTACAGATGACGTCAAGCATAATATGTATGGGATGAACAATGCCAGACAAAATTGAATGAAGGTGGATATAAATCGCTGCAGATAGAAAGGAAGATAGGTGACATACTCTGCAAATTGTGTTGACAAAAGCTAAGGTTGAAAATGCAAGAGAGCTATTTGTCTTCACATACTTGAAGCCCAGCATGTGCAAGAAAAGCAGATCAGCAAGCAGCAAAACCAATAGATTGTTGAAAGATACAGCTAAAAAGAATATACGTCAGTTCACTAACGTCCTTTCAGGAAAGAAATCTGTTGTTCTTACCTAGTCTGGCCTACATGTGTCTCCAGATCCACAGCAATGCGGTTGACTCTTCAATGGCTTCTAAAATGGCCCAGCAAGCTATTCAGTTGTACCAAACGAGTACAAATGGAACAAAATGGAATGAAAGCGGCCAGCCCCAGGCACCAGAAATGAGAACGGCAAACCCAGCCCTGTCGACCCTGCAAAGTCCTCCTTATAACATCCAAAGTTGGGAGAGCTGTCTCGCAGATTAGTCAAGCAAAAGCCTGCCATCATCATACTCACGGAATCATATCTTAAAGACACCAGGTCAAACATGGGCAAATAAACCTGCTGATTACCCAGTGCTGTCCCTCCTCAGCTGATGAATCAGCACTCCACCAAGTTGAACACCACGTGGAGAATGCACTGAGGGTGGTAAAGGCACAGAATATACTCCAGGTAGGGGACTTCAATATTCAACACAAAGAGCTTCGGGGTAGTTCCACCACAAAAAGAGCTGGCTGGGTCCTAAAGGATTTAGCTGCTAGGCAGGCGGTGAGGGAACCAACAAGAGGGAAAAACATATTTGACCTCATTCTCTCCAACCTTATGGTCTCTTGTGGATGATTTCTGATGAGTTGAACGGTCTTCCTCATCAGCTATTTCCTTGTGATCTTGGGAAACAGTGGGCATGATTCAGCGTTTGCGTTGTGCCCGGTGCAGATCCAGACACGTCGGGTGAATAGCGGGTGAGGGCAAAATCCAGATTTGTGGCGGGTGCGTCCCATTTTGCGATACACCTAGCCCCATCCTGATCGTGAGTTCCGGATCACGCCAAAAAATGGCGAGAATATCATTAACCCTCATTTGCATCCATTTCAATCTCATTAACGAGTTACACGGGGATCGTTTAGTACTCCTTTTCTCAAACAGGAAGCTGGCACAATGGTCACTGAGGGGAAGTGAGGAGGTGAGTCACTATTTTCATTTCCTGGCTTGCAGCTCAGGGACATCGGAGCTGCTGCCTCAGTGCCTGGGAGAGGGGGTAGGGGGGTGATACCTCAGCAGTGTGGTCAGGGGATTGAAGCATTCTATGTTGGGAATCGCCCTGGGCCAGAGGCATGAGTGGCTTTGCATCTGTGAGGCCTTCAAGCCATCTTTTAAAAAAAATAAATTTAGAGTACCCAATTAATTTTTTCCATTTAAGGGGCAATTTAACATGTTCAATCCACCTACCTTGCACATCTTAGGGTTGTGGCGGCGAAACCCTCGCAAACACAGGGAGAATGTGCAAATTCCACACGGACAGTTACCCAGAGCATGGATCGAACCTGGGACCTCGGTGCCGTGAGACTGCAGTGCTACTACTGCGCCACCGTGCTGCCCTCCTTCAAGCCATCTTTAAATATTGTGCAGACCTATAATAGGGACAACCTGTCCCACCAAACACTTCCAGTACAGAGCCCTGCTGCAGCTTCTCTCCTGAAATTCAATTTCACTCCCTTTGACTGAGCAGCCTCTAACTTCACAGCTGAAGGCTATTTCAAATGAGGAAATAGCCTTGTAAGTTGTGAGAACACTTCACACTCCTCAACTTTCAAGTTCCTCCTCAAGGTCACACGTGCCATGACTCAGAGGATGATTAGTGCACTGCATGTCCAGCAAACTTTGATGCCTGAACCATGTACCTGATCTCTAGGAGCATCAGCACCATAGAGACTGCTGCCAACAATCAAACACTAAAGATCAGGGCTTCACCTTCACCACTGTGGATATCCTCGCAACCGAAGGGTGAGTATGTGGAGCAGGGGAGGGTACCTGAGCACAATCTCCCTAATGTTCCTGGCAAATGTCTGGAGTCTGGGTTCTGGGGTCTCCTGATGTAGCTGGGGGTGAATGTGCAAAGCAAGGTTTGTCAAAACAACTGGCTCACTGTATGGCACTCTTAGAGATGGTGGGACACATAAGGGTAGGGCAGGCTTGGGGGATTTGAGGGTCCTGGGGTGGCAGCCCGAACTGATTGTCAGTCTCTCTCCTTCTCCAATTCCTTCCGGAAAAACGATGTGTGCTGGAGTTGATCCTGAGGTAGCTGCCCTTGTGTTGCTTATGGCAGTCGAGGCAGGTAGATGCTGGATACAGTAGAAACAGCAACACAGGCTGGAGGTGGCACCCCATGTGCAGTGGGCCGTTGCACACTCTGAAGACCCGGTGATCCATCAGGCTGAGGAGGAACAGTGAAGGGGAGGCCAGCGATGGCCCAAGGTGGACAGGCATTATTGGTTAGTTAATGAACTGACGGACACCATGTGCCGCAGAAGACGGTGTCTCAGCAGGGAGACAGTGCGGCACCTGTTCCACGTCCTCAAGGACATGGCACCTCCTGGAGGAAGCGGATATCCACTACAGGAGGCCGTGAAACTCACCGCAGTCCTGAACATTTATGCCACCGAGTCATTCCAGGGTTCGAGCGGGGTCCTGCATGGCATATCACAGATTTCTGCCCACAGGTGCTTCCGGGAGATTATGGATGCTCTGTATGCCTGGGCATCCAACTATATCAACTGCTAGCTGGACCATGCCCACCAAGATGACAGGGCTGCAGGATTTGCTGCCATCGCCAGGATGCTCCAGGTCCAGGGGGAAATCGATGGCATGCATGCCACTCTACTCCCTGAATGTTCAGATTGTGTGAACACCATCTCCGAATCATGCACCTGTGTGCCCATTACCTGGGATGACAGCATGACAGCTATATCCTGGGGCACTGTGATACTTGGTGTCTTCAAGGACCACCCCAGGATCATGTGGGGACAAGAGATACCCACTGAGGTCAAGGCTGATGATGCCAATCTGAAAGCCTAAGACCGGGGCGGAGATCCATTACAATGAGGCCCACGCTGCCACCCATGCTGTTGAGTGGTGCATTGGATGGCTAAAAATGCAATTCTGATGCCTTGACTGCTCTGGCAGTGCCTTGCAGTACGCTTCCCAGATGATAGCGTGCTTTGTGGTAGTTTGTTGATTTCTCCACAATCTAGCACAGCAGTGGGTGACAGGCTGGAGGAGGAGGAGCAGGCGAAGTTGGAGGGTCATGCGGCCTTAGCTGAGGAGGAAATGGTCCATGAGGGGCTGGAGGATGGAGGACAAGCAATGGTAAAGGTCTGACATGTGCGGAGGAACAGGAAGGCCCTCATCATCTCCATATTTTCCTAGGATGAGGCTGTATCCGTCAGCTCAACCCCCCTCATTTCTGTCCTTTCCCCCCTGAGGCACTATCAATTACTACAAAGATGAGAGTAGTGAATAGTCGAGGCTTCATTGAGCCAAGATGGGAGCAGCACCGGCGAGCACACACATTTATACGCCGCCTACTAAGCGGAGCCAGCAGGCAAGGATTTACCCATGTACTTCCAGTACAGGAGTCTTACCGTACTACATCTAATATACATCTAATACAGTTAGTGGTGACTACCACATTCACCCCCTGTTAAAAAAAGAGTCCGGCGGGGGTGGTGGAAAAATTTACTTCTGTCAGGGGCCTTGCTCCTCTGCTATGATTGCCTCGGTCCTGGTGGTGATGCGGGCACCGACTTGGTCACCTGTGACTCCGGGAGCGTGTTGTCCTCGTCTTCATCGCCCCGGAGTGGAACCAGTGGGAGGACAGATCCTCCTGCGGCAGGGGCTGCGGTGAGGTGCCCTGGGGGGAGGTGAGTGACGCTGGGGTGACTGGAGGGGAGGGTGTCAGGTGGTGGCCGTGGGTGGTGATCCAGCGGGTGCCAGGTCCCGGAGTGAGACTGTGTCCTGGCGCCCGACGGGGTGCCCCACGGAAGCATACTGCGGGTTCGCGTGCAGTAGTTGGACTCTTTTGACCAACGGGTCTGCCTTATGGGTCCGCACGTGTTTGCGAAGGAGGACGGGTCCAGGAGCTGCCAGCCAAGTTGGGAGGGAGACCCCAGAGGTGGACTTCCTGGGGAAGGCAAGGAGACGTTCATGGGGAGTTTCGTTAGTTGCAGTGCAGAGGAGCGATCGGATGGAGTGGTGCGCGTCGGGGAGAACATCCTGCCAACGGGAGATCGGGAGATTCTTAGACCGTAGGGCCAGCTGGACGGCCTTCCAGACCGTCTCGTTCTCCCTTTCCACCTGCCCGTTTCCCCGGGGGTTGTAGCTGGTCGTCCTGCTCGAGGCAATGCCCTTGCTGAGCAGGAACTGATGCTCATCGCTCATAAAGGAGGATCCCCGATCGCTGTGGACGTAAGCGGGAAAACTGAACAGGGCGAAGATGCTGTGGAGTGCTTTAATGACTGTGGCAGAAGTCATATCGGGGCATGGGATGGCGAAGGGAAACCGGGAGTACTCGTCGACCACGTTCAGAAAGTACGTGTTTCGGTCGATGGAGGGGAGGGGCCCTTTGAAGTCCATGCTGAGGCGCTCAAAGGGGCGGGAGGCCTTCACTAGGTGCGCTCCATCTGGCCGGTAGAAGTGCGGTTTGCACTCTGTGCAGACCTGGCAGTCTCTGGTGACAGTCCTGACCTCCTCAATGGAGTAGGGCAGGTTGCGGGCCTTGATGAAGTGAAAGAACTGGGTGACCCCCGAGTGACAAAGGCCATCGTGTAGAGCCCGGAGTCGGTCCACTTGTGCGCTGGCACATGTACATCGGGATAGGGCATCGGGCGGCTCGTTGAGCTTCCCGGGGCGATACAAAATCTCGTAATTATAGGTGGAGAACTCGATCCTCCACCTCAAGATCTTATCGTTTTTGATCTTGCCCCGCTGTGTATTATTGAACATGAAGGCAACCGACCGTTGGTCAGTGAGGAGAGTGAATCTCCAATGCCGCACAGCTTCCACAATGGCTTGGGCCTCCTTTTCGACAGAGGAGTACCGGATTTCGGAGGCATGGAGGGTGCGGGAAAAGTATGCCACGGGCCTGCCTGTCTGGTTGAGGATGGCGGCGAGAGCCACGTCCGATGCATCGCTCTCGACCGAAAGGGGAGGGACTCGTCGACCGCGTGCATCGTGGCCTTGGCGATGCCGGCCTTGATGCGGTTAAAGGCCCGGCGAGCCTCAGCCGTCAGGAGAAAGACTGTGGACTGAATGAGTGGGCAGGCCTTGTCCGCATAGTTATGGACCCACTGGGCATAATAGGAGAAGAGCCATTTGGAAGCAAATGGACGTATTAGTGGGAGGCAGCACGGTTTTGTGAAGGGGAGGTCGTGTCTCACTAACTTGATAGAGTTTTTCGAGGAGGTCACTAAGATGATTGATGCAGGTAGGGCAGTGGATGTTGTCTATATGGACTTCAGTAAGGCCTTTGACAAGGTCCTTCATGGTAGACTAGTACAAAAGGTGAAGTCACACGGGATCAGGGGTGAGCTGGCAAGGTGGATACAGAACTGGCTAGGTCATAGAAGGCAGAGAGTAGCAATGGAAGGATGCTTTTCTAATTGGAGGGCTGTGACCAGTGGTGTTTTACAGGGATCAGTGCTGGGACCTTTGCTCTTTGTAGTATATATAAATGATTTGGAGGAAAATGTAACTGGTCTGATTAGTAAGTTTGCAGACGACACAAAGGTTGGTGGAATTGCGGATAGCAATGAGGACTGTCAGAGGATACAGCAGGATTTAGATTGTTTGGAGACTTGGGCGGAGAGATGGCAGATGGAGTTTAATCCGGACTAATGTGAGGTAATGCATTTTGGAAGGTCTAATGCAGGTAGGGAATATACAATGAATGGTAGAACCCTCAAGAGTATTGAAAGTCAAAGAGATCTAGGAGTACAGGTCCACAGGTCATTGAAAGGGGCAACACAGGTGGAGAAGGTAGTCAAGAAGGCATACGGTATGCTTGCCTTCATTGGCCGGGGCATTGAGTATAAGAATTGGCAAGCCATGTTGCAGCTGTATAGAACCTTAGTTAGGCCACACTTGGAGTATAGTGTTCAATTCTGGTCGCCACACTACCAGAAGGATGTGGAGGCTTTAGAGAGGGTGCAGAAGAGATTTACCAGAATGTTGCCTGGTATGGAGGGCATTAGCTATGAGGCGCGGTTGAATAAACTCGGTTTGTTCTCACTGGAACGAAGGAGGTTGAGGGGAGACCTGATAGAGGTCTACAAAATTATGAGGGGCATAGACAGAGTGGGTAGTCAGAGGCTTTTCCCCAGGGTAGAGGGGTCAATTACTAGGGGGCATAGGTTTAAGGTGAGAGGGGCAAGGTTTAGAGTAGATGTACGAGGCAAGTTTTTTACGCAGAGGGTAGTGGGTGCCTGGAACTCGCTACCGGAGGAGGTGATGGAAACAGGGACGACAGTGACATTTAATGGGCATCTTGACAAATACATGAATAGGATGGGAATACAGGGATATGGACCCAGGAAGTGTAGAAGATTATAGTTTAGTCGGGCAGCATGGTCGGCACGGGCTTGGAGGGCCGAAGGGCCTGTTCCTGTGCTGTATATTTCTTTGTTCTTTGTTCTAACCCCAGGCATCGTTTCAGGGCCTTGGGGCAGTGGGGGAAGGGGAGTTCCATGAGGGTGCGCATGCGGTCGGGGTCGGGCCCTAGAACTCCATTTTCCACAACATAGCCAAGGATGGCTAAGCGGTTGGTGCGGAACACTCACTTCTCCATATTGTACGTGAGATTAAGGAGTTTGGCGGTGTGGAGAAATTTGCGAAGGATAGCGTCGTGGTCCTGCTGATCGTGGTCGCAGATGGTGACGTTGTCTAGGTACGGGAAGGTGGCCCGCAGTCCATACCGGTCAACCATTCGGTCCATCTCACGTTGGAAGACCGAGACCCCATTAGTGACGCCGAAGGGAACCCTAAGGAAGTGATAGAGGCGGCCATCTGTTTCGAACGCAATGTATTGGCGGTCCTCCTTGCGGATGGGGAGCTGGTGGTAGGCGGACTTCAGGTCCACTGTGGAAAAGACCCGGTACTGTGCAATCTGATTGTCCATATCAGATATGCGTGGGAGGGGGTACGCGTCGAGCTGCGTGTACCGATTGATGGTCTGACTGTAGTCAATGACCATCCTGTGTTTCTCCCCAGTCTTTACTACTACCACTTCGGCTCTCCAGGGGCTGTTGCTGGCCTCAATGATGCCTTCCCCCAGAAGCTGCTGGACCTCCGACCTGATGAAGGTCCTGTCCTGGGCACTGTACCGTCTGCTCCTGGTGGTGATGGTTTGCAATCCAGGGTGAGGTTCGCAAACAAGGAAGGTGGATCGACCTTAAGGGTCATGAGGCTACATATGGTGAGGAGGGGTAGGGGTCCGCCGAATTTTAAAGTTAAGCTTTGGAGGTGGCACTGGAAGTCCAGGCCGAGTAACAGAGCAGCGCAGAGGTCGGGGAGGGCGTAGAGCCGTAAGTTGCTAAACTCTATGCCCTGGACGGTGAGGGCTGCGATGCAGTACCCCGGGATTTCCACGGAATGGGATCCGGAAGCCTGGGAGATTTTCTGGGTAACAGGGTGTACCGCGAGGGAGCAGCTCCTTACCATAGCGGGGTGGATGAAGCTTTCCGTGCTCCCGGAGTCAAAAAGGCAGGGAGTCTTGTGCCCATCGATTTTCACCGTTGTCGTTGCGGTTGCGAGGTTGTGGGGCCGGGACTGGTCGAGGGTGATCGAGGCGAGCTGCGGCTGATGCTGGGTGGCCCCGGGCTGGTCAGCGGTGGTGGCAGGCGATGAGCGGCCAGACGGGCTTCCCGACGGGCAGGGGTCCTGAGGCGCCGTCCAAAATGGCACCGAAGATGGCGGCGCCCACAGGACGCACATGGCGGGTGGCATTAAAGATGGTGGCGGCCACGGGCTGCACGTGGTCTGCGGAGAAGAAGATGGCGGTGCCCACGGCCGCACATGGCCTGCGGAGAAGAAGATGGCGGCGTCCATGGGCCGCACATGGGTGGTGTAGGAACGCCGGGACTGGAAACAGCGTCGACCGACCGGGCCTGGCACACAGCAGCAAAATGTCCCTTCTTTCCGCAGCCGTTGCAGGTTGCGCTCCGCGCCGGGCAGCGCTGCCGGGGGTGTTTGTTCTGCCTGCAGAAGTAGCATTTGGGCCCCCTGGGATTGGCTGGCTGCTGCGCGGCGCAGGCTTGCGGTGGGCTGGGGTCGGTAGCTGGTGGGGCCCACGATGCCCATGAGGCTGCCGTGCGGTCAGGGGAGAACAACTGGACGTTACGGGAGGCCACTGTTAACGTGTTCGCGAGCTGACTGGTTCCCACAAGATCAAGCGTACCCCCCTCCAATAGGCGCTGGTGGATGATTAAAAGTTCTGTATGCTCGACTGCCGAAACTGCCTGGCAGTCACAGTTCCTCTCCAGGATGTGTAGGGTACGCCAGAAATCGTCTGGAGGCTCACCGGGGAGTTGCTGTATCATGGACAGGAGGTGCCTGGCGTATAGTTTGTTGACCGGCCGAACGTAATGGCCTTTGAGGAGCTCCATTGCTTTAGAGTAAGTGGTCGAATCCCGGATGAGAGGAAAAATGTCAGGGCTCACCCATGAGTAAAGGACCTGGAGCTTCTCTGTGTCCGAGGGTTCTTCAGCGGATGTTCGGAGGTAGCTTTCGAAGCAGGCTAGCCAGTGGTCAAAAGCGGACATAGTGTTGGCTGCTTGAGGGCTCAGCCATAGGTGATCAGGCTTGATGTGAAGTTCCATCGTTTTAAAATCTTTGCTCAATAAATTGATGCACTATCAATTACTACAAAGACGAGAGTAGTGAATAATCGAGGCTTTATTGAGCAAAGATGTTGTGCCTCCTGTAGCTGGAACCAGAATGGCTGCAGCACCGGCGAGCACACACATTTATACGCCACCTACTGGGCGGAGCCAGCAGGCAGGGATTTACCCATGTATCTCTAGAACAGGAGTCTCACCGTACTACATCGAATATACATCTAATACAGTTAGTGGTGACTACCACACCCCCATTTCTCTTCCTCCCTCCTTCCCCCCATTTCCTTCCCTCCCCAATGCCCCACCCTCACCACTCACCAATCACACTGCCCCCCAACCGATTACATTGCCACCTCCCTGATTACTCAGTTCCCCCCTCTATGGGTCTGTGTAATATCACTCCAGGGTGATTAGCCTGTGTTGGCACTGTCAGTGGGTCACCGTACAAGGCAGGGGAGTGATGATAACTTGCTGTGAGGTTAGCTCTGATGTTCCTCAGTTTCTGCTGAAGTCTGACTCCTGTCTTTCTGCTGACAGCGCGTTCACACTCATCCTTTGAATGGGGACTGCATCTGCGGCTTTTGATCTTGGACCACTGTGTCTGGGTGAGGGTCCGGGGGAGGGGTGGGGGGGGATGCGACAGACCCGCTGTGAAGATTAACATGACAGAGGTTTCACATGTATGAGGTCAGACATGTCTTCATGGTGAACATTTTACCGTGACAGATTTCCATTACCCCTGGCTACAGATGGCAGCACAGTGGTTAGCACTGTTGCTTCACAGCGCCAGGGTCCCAGGTTCGATTCCCAGCTTGGGTCACTGTCTGTGCGGAGTGTGCACGTTCTCCCCGTGTCTGCGTGGGTTTCCTCCAACAAGTCCCGAAAGACGTGCTTGTTCGGTGAATTGGACATTCTGAATTTTCCCTCAGTGTACCCGAACAGGCGCCGGAATGTGGCATTATTATTATTGTACAGATAGTGACCTCCCCCGTGCCCACTTAGTACTCCTCATTCTTCTTGATATCATGGTCTACCGTTACATCTAGATCTGTCCCCAGGATGCACATCAGAAGTGGAGGCATCTTGCTGCTTTCCGCTCCTTGTGGCCTTTGATGCCCTTGACGGATGTCCTCTGGAGCTGGAGGTAGCTGGCTGACTCACTGGTGTCACTGACATCACCATTCCACCCTATTTTGCCCGCTGCCCTTGAAATGCGCAGGTGTCAGGAGGGGGAATTCAGAAGAACTGGAGTCTACCGTCGTCTCCTTGGTAGCAGGCTGTGGGTTGGCCTCCAGTGCTTCCTACTCCTGGACGGTGCCTTTAGGGCCCTCACGATGGAGGGGCAGATGGAATTTACTCCAGAGAGGCCACTGAGTCTTCTGGCGCTGCCAGTCTTGGAGGCTCTCCATTGTCTGCACCCATGGTGTTGCCACCTTCAGAGGTGCTCCTCAATGGCTGGGCCATTCTCTGGTGTGCCTCGGCAATGTCCATCTGCATCTGGAACTCGTCCCCCAACAACTGAGACATGATGTTGATGCCCTTAGCCATAGCCGTCACCGATTTTGACACACTGGATAAACATAGATCGTAAGTGTCTTTACAAATACTGTAGTCCCAACTTAATTCAACTTCAAAACAAGGCACACTGGGGCTTGTATCTTTGTTACTTTTTGAATGTGCAGTGATCTCTCTGTGTGCATGTACACAAGGGGTTCATGTGTAATCAGCAGCACCACATGATCACTAGAGGGCCGGACCAACAGGGGTATAAAAGGCAACCACATTGGGTCTCTCTCTCTCTCTCTTTGGTGCACTGTGACCAGGGCAATAGCAGACTAGTTCAGCTGGCTAGTGGAGTTATGTATAGTTACCGTAGTTAGATCTTGTTAACCTTATCACTGGTATCAGAAGTTAAAGTAAAGAATTCATGCAATTATTGTTGTAGTTACTCAATACACCTTTTGTTACTACTGGACGAGTTCGAATCTTCTTCATCGAGATTCAGAATACCTCATCACTAACCAAGGATTGAGTAACACATGTTACCTACCACACGGGTAACAAAACAGAATGTTGCTGTTGATGAACTGTTAATGTGGGTGGCGAGGCACGGTTTAACTTTCAACCATCCGAAATACAACAGAAAGACACTGCTCGGTGTGATGTCCTTGCTGCTTGCATTGCTGTTTAAATTCCTTTTCAACAGTGTTACCACCAAAACTAATTATAGGAATACATAACATTTCAAGATTACGGTGATTGACTTTCACCTTTTCTCTAATTTAAATGAACTTCTCTGATTTGGATTTGACATTGACATTTAATTATTGTGGAAGAATTATTGAGCCAAATGGTCTTAGGGTGTTGAATTAATGTCAGCAGTGATACAGCCATTAACCTAGGGGTGCTTCACCACCATGTCATTTCAGTGCATGTTAATGCAGTTCCTTCATGCTGTGAAACTCCTCCAAGCTAATTTCTCTGACAATGTCATCACTACATGTTGACTCTTTTGCTTTTAATTTATTTTCAAAGTAGACAGGAACCAAAGTGCTCAGGGGATATTTTTTGCAAGTCTGTGGGCTGCGTGTGTGTGTAATTTGCATTGTTGGCAGGTAATCATGCCTGTCAACGGTATGACCGTGTAAAATTATAACCTTGAATCTTTTAAAAGCCTGGAAGTTCCTTCTGGCTTTAAGTGCTGGAGTTGGTGTGAATGGTATGTGCAGGGCCAGGCAATCTTCACTGACTTCAGACATTTGCAGTCACTGCATTTTTCTTCTGGGAGTTTTGTACAGAATGAGTAATACCCTGATTACTAATGCAAGTTTGTTAATGAACATGTTTTACTAATGAGTCTATTGTATTATTATTTTCACTTACAACATGTAAAATATGTTAATCTCAGTGATTCTGGATAGCTATTAATGGAATCTGTTAGATTACTGAAATTCCCCAACAACAACAGTAGGCGATGGGCGCGATCGTCCGGGCATGTTGCGTCAGAAAAGCAGCTCACCGTGGCGCGGTGTGGCCGGTAAAAACCAGGAAACCCCGCACCCGGGAGCTACCCGGCTCGTAATGCCTCACGAGATTCAACGCAGCACGGGAGCACAGTGGTTAGAACAGTTGCTTCATAGCTCCACGGTCCCAGGTTCTATCCCCGGCTTGGTTCATTGTCTGTGCGGAGTCTGCACGTTCTCCCCGTGCCTGCGTGGGCACCACTGCTGGTGCCACCTGGGTACCCTGGGTTACAGCCTGGCACTGTCAGGTTGGCAGTGACAAGCTGGCATTTTTTGCACGTGTGTATCTGGCTGGGTTGCCTGCTGGGGGGTGGGGTGGAGGGGGGGGGGGGGGGAGGGGGGTGGAGTGGGGGGGGGGGGGGGACCCTCCCATGCTGCGTTTGGGCTGGTGATTTTATTTGTGGGCCTCAGAGATCGGCAAGCAATTTGGAAATGACGCCCCAATCCTTCGCTACAACGGGGAGTTCCGACGAATGGAGGCCCCCATTGTAAAAAATGGGGCTATGTGCGGCCTCTGCTGTGCGTTCCCATTTAGGCCCCTTATTCAAAGCGAGTCACGTTGAATAGCAGTGCCGAGAAACATGCAGCTAAACGCGCTCGCTTGGGAACTTTGTTCCCTTTTGGGAAGATGAGCCAGCTTTAAAAAAAAAAAATTCTACTTAAGGGGTTGTGGGGGTGAGACCCACGCGGACATGGGGAGAATGTGCAAACTCCACACGGACAGTGACCCAGGACTGGGATTGAACCCGAGTCCTCAGCGCCTGAGGCAGCCGTGCTAACCACTGCACCACCGTGCCGCCATTGGTGAGCCAGATTTTGCTGACACAAATACCAGTGCAATCCTATCTGGGAGGTCTTATGACACCAGGCCCTGTCTTGGGCCTGCTGTTGTATCGTGCTCATAACGAGTCCCAAGTGTTTAGCCTCCACCCCCTACCTGGGGAACTCGTACACAAAATGCCCCCCGGGGAGATTTATAATTCATTTCCTGCGGTCCTGATGGGGGTAATGACACCTGTCCTAGCATCCCCCCCCCCCTGAAAGTCACTCATCAGCCGCCAATGGAGGGGGTTCTGCGCCACTTTGCCTGCGATTCTGCATCCACCTGTGGTGGCTCTGGGTCAGGTGGAGTGCAATGAGTCGCTGAACTCCCTTTTCTGGCAGACAGTCGAAGGGGATTCGTCGGAAGCTCGGTTCTGGACACGCTGTTGTCTGCCGGCGTGGAACACAAGTCATAGCGTTCTTGCGTGGCGCGGCAACCCTGACAGCTAGGCTCCCAATCCGAGGGCTGGCTCCTGCTGTGGCGACAATTGTACTAACGCCAGTGGGGCGTCACGACAGGTTGGCTCACGCCTTTAAAGGGTCCAAATATTTTTGAAAGGTCTTTCCTTGGACTCGGACCCTATACGAGACTAGGCCGGTCCTGTGCAACTACCGGAAACCGCAAACCTTCATTTCCAAAATTGTGTGCGTAAATGGTGTCTCTTCTGCGACTTCTGATGTCAGTTGACCTTGGCACTGAGGTTGGGAAAAGCCTAACTCAGTCTTGTTCTGAGCCGTTGATCCATCAACAGCTCTGTCGGTGCTATCCCGGTGGTCATATGTGGTGTTGTATGGTAATTGAATAGGAAGCATGTCAACTGAGTTCCCAGTTGACTGTTTCTTGAATCCCCATTTAAAAGTCTGGACTGCCCGCTCTGATATGGCGCAGTCTGGATGTGCCGAATGCTATTCCACTGCATAAACACGGCAAATTCCTCACTGGTGAAAGGAATGCCATTGTCCGTCACCAGTACTTCCGGGATCCCATGGATGTAGAAAGTTCCCCTGAGCTCAATTGTGACCCTGGACATAGAACATAGAACATAGAACAATACAGCGCAGTACAGGCCCTTCGGCCCACGATGTTGCACCGAAACAAAAGCCATCTAACCTACACTATGCCATTATCATCCATATGTTTATCCAATAAACTTTTAAATGCCCTCAATGTTGGCGAGTTCACTACTGTAGCAGGTAGGGCATTCCACGGCCTCACTACTCTTTGCGTAAAGAACCTACCTCTGACCTCTGTCCTATATCTATTACCCCTCAGTTTAAAGTTATGTCCCCTCGTGCCAGCCATATCCATCCGCGGGAGAAGGCTCTCACTGTCCACCCTATCTAACCCCCTGATCATTTTGTATGCCTCTATTAAGCCTCCTCTTAACCTTCTTCTCTCCAACGAAAACAACCTCAAGTCCGTCAGCCTTTCCTCATAAGATTTTCCCTCCATACCAGGCAACATCCTGGTAAATCTCCTCTGCACCCGCTCCAAAGCCTCCACGTCCTTCCTATAATGCGGTGACCAGAACTGTACGCAATACTCCAAATGCGGCCGGACCAGAGTTCTGTACAGCTGCAACATGACCTCCCGACTCCGGAACTCAATCCCTCTACCAATAAAGGCCAACACTCCATAGGCCTTCTTCACAACCCTATCAACCTGGGTGGCAACTTTCAGGGATCTATGTACATGGACACCTAGATCCCTCTGCTCAGCCACACTTTCAAGAACTTTACCATTAGCCAAATATTCCGCATTCCTGTTATTCCTTCCAAAGTGAATCACCTCACACTTCTCTACATTAAACTCCATTTGCCACCTCTCAGCCCAGCTCTGCAGCTTATCTATATCCCTCTGTAACCTGCTACATCCTTCCACACTATCGACAACACCACCGACTTTAGTATCGTCTGCAAATTTACTCACCCACCCTTCTGCGCCTTCCTCTAGGTCATTGATAAAAATGACAAACAGCAACGGCCCCAGAACAGATCCTTGTGGTACTCCACTTGTGACTGTACTCCATTCTGAACATTTCCCATCAACCACCACCCTCTGTCTTCTTTCAGCTAGCCAATTTCTGATCCACATCTCTAAATCACCCTCAATCCCCAGCCTCCGTATTTTTTGCAATAGCCTACCGTGGGGAACCTTATCAAACGCTTTGCTGAAATCCATATACACCACATCAACTGCTCTACCCTCGTCTACCTGTTCAGTCACCTTCTCAAAGAACTCAATAAGGTTTGTGAGGCATGACCTACCCTTCACAAAGCCATGCTGACTATCCCTGATCATATTATTCCTATCTAGATGATTATAAATCTTGTCCCTTATAATCCCCTCCAAGACTTTACCCACTACAGACGTGAGGCTCACCGGTCTATAGTTGCCGGGGTTGTCTCTGCTCCCCTTTTTGAACAAAGGGACCACATTTGCTGTCCTCCAGTCCTCTGGCACTATTCCTGTAGCCAATGATGACATAAAAATCAAAGCCAAAGGTCCAGCAATCTCTTCCCTGGCCTCCCATAGAATCCTAGGATAAATCCCATCAGGTCCCGGGGACTTATCTATTTTCAGCCTGTCCAGAATTGCCAACACCTCTTCCCTACGTACCTCAATGCCATCTATTCTATTAGCCTGGGGCTCAGCATTCTCCTCCACAACATTATCTTTTTCCTGAGTGAATACTGATGAAAAATATTCATTTAGTATCTCGCCTATCTCTTCAGACTCCACACACAATTTCCCATCCCTGTCCTTGACTGGTCCTACTCTTTCCCTAGTCATTCGCTTATTCCTGACATACCTATAGAAAGCTTTTGGGTTTTCCTTGATCCTTCCTGCCAAATACTTCTCATGTCCCCTCCTTGCTCGTCTTAGCTCTCTCTTTAGATCCTTCCTCGCTACCTTGTAACTATCCATCGCCCCAACCGAAACTTCACACTTCATCTTCACATAGGCCTTCTTCTTCCTATTAACAAGAGATTCCACTTCCTTGGTAAACCACGGTTCCCTCGCTCGACGCCTTCCTCCCTGTCTGACCGGTACATACTTATCAAGAACACGCAGTAGCTGATCCTTGAACAAGCCCCACTTATCCAGTGTGCCCAACACTTGCAGCCTACTTCTCCACCTTATCCCCCCCAAGTCACGTCTAATGGCATCATAATTGCCCTTCCCCCAGCTATAACTCTTGCCCTGCGGTGTATACTTATCCCTTTCCATCATTAACGTAAACGTCACCGAATTGTGGTCACTGTCCCCAAAGTGCTCTCCTACCTCCAAATCCAACACCTGGCCTGGTTCATTACCCAAAACCAAATCCAACGTGGCCTCGCCTCTTGTTGGCCTGTCAACATATTGTTTCAGGAAACCCTCCTGCACACACTGTACAAAAAACGACCCATCTATTGTACTCGAACTATATATTTTCCAGTCAATATTTGGAAAGTTAAAGTCTCCCATAATAACTACCCTGTTACTTTCGCTCATATCCAGAATCATCTTCGCCATCCTTTCCTCTACATCCCTAGAACTATTAGGAGGCCTATAAAAAACTCCCAACAGGGTGACCTCTCCTTTCCTGTTTCTAACTTCAGCCAATACTACCTCGGAAGAAGAGTCCCCATCTAGCATCCTCTCCGCCACCGTAATACTGCTCTTGACTAGCAGCGCCACACCTCCCCCTCTTTTGCCTCCTTCTCTGAGCTTACTAAAACACCTAAACCCCGGAACCTGCAACATCCATTCCTGTCCCTGCTCTATCCATGTCTCCGAAATGGCCACAACATCGAAGTCCCAGGTACCAACCCACGCTGCCAGTTCCCCTACCTTGTTTCGTATACTCCTGGCATTGAAGTAGACACACTTCAAACCACCTACCTGAACGCTGGCCCCCTCCTGCGACGTCAAATCTGTGCTCCTGACCTCTATACTCTCATTCTCCCTTACCCTAAAACTACAATCCAGGTTCCCATGCCCCTGCTGCATTGTGGAAGTCATCCTGCATACCTCCAGCCACTTGGAGTGAGGGTCCATGATTACTAAGAAAATGGACCCCATGAACGGTCCTGCAAAATCTGTGTAGAGGTGAATCCATCAGCCACCCGGCTATTCCCAAGGGTGAAGAGGAGCTGCTGATGGAATTTTCTGAAATTCCCAGCATGCTGGGAACTCCCTCGATGTCCCTATAGATACCCAGCCTCCAGATGTAGCTTCAGGCCAACATCATTTGTTACTTTAATGCACCCAGATGGTCAGCATGCAAGTCATGTAACAGGGCTTCCTGACCATCTGGGGAAACGACTACGCGAGCACCCCACAATATCATGCCATCCTCCAAACTAAGCTCGGCGAATGCTCAGTCAATGGGCCAAAGAGTCGCTGGAAGGGCTTCCTTTTTACTGCCGGCGAGTAGCACAAGGTAATGCCTCACCAACGCCGGGTCACACTGTGTTCACGCGCGCATCCAAGCAGCCATCACCGGTAAGGTGCCCATGATATTCAACATTACAATCACCTCATCTGCAACAGGTGGGAACAGAGCACTCGTAGGCAAAGGCAGACAGCTGAGGGCATCCGCAGGGGCAATCTTGGCACCCGGGTGGTGTCAAAAAGTATATTCGTAAGGAAAGGTAGAGTGCCAAATGCTGGATCGCTGTCGACACAATTAGCGGGGTGCTCTTGTCCTCCCTGATGCATATAATAGTGGTAAATTTCTTAGACTCCGGGTGGAGCTCCACCTGCAGGTACACATGACTCATTTCCAGCTTTGTAATCAAACAATCCCTGGCCAACCAAGCATGTAAATTCTCGACCTGGGGCATTGGTAGCAGTCCAGCCATGAAGCCCTGTTGATGGTAAGCTTAAAGTCTCCGCCCAACCAAGACAGTTTTATCAGGCTTCATTACTGGCACCACAGGCACGGCCCATTCCGCAAACTGTACAGGTTGTATGACCCCCAGATCTTGCAGGTGTCGCAGTGCTGCACCCACTTTTGGAAGCAGAGCATAAGGGACAGGCCTCACCCTGAAGTACTGGGGTTGTTCAACAGGATCTACATAGATGGATTTTTATTCAAGACATGGTAAAGGTTTCCGGAGCCAATTAAGAAGACCTGTTGTCAATTGAATCTAAGGACTCTCAACCAGTCTCTTCCTTATAAGTTGGGACCCAGACCATATATTACCACCAAGGGAAGGCAGAGTTACTGCTGTCCATATGTCACCGGCGTCACGTTGGTCCCCACCATTTCAAACGGTTTCCTGTATAGGTGGCCAATCTTGTCCTGGGAATCATGCAAGATCAGCAGCATAACCCCTGTACAAAGTTGTTGAAACATGCAGGGGTCTACAATGGAGATGGCAGCCCCTGTGCCCATCCCCACCAGCACTGAGTGGCCATTAACCGCAAAGTAATTTGGATCGGCGTAACCCTTGGAGCAGAGACACAGTCGTTTTCTTCTGGGGCCTCCACGTGCAAAGCCCTGATCTGCGGTGACCTCAGCGGTTGATTCTTGATCAATAAGAGGATCAGGGGTTTTGGGGAGAATGGGGATGAGAAACATATCAGCCAGGATCGAATGGCGGAGCAGATTCGATCAGCTGAATGGCCTAATTCTGCTATATCTTATGGCATTTGGCTGGGGTTGGAATAAGACAGGACCAATGTATGAAGAATCACTTTGGAGCATGCGGACCTGGCACAGGAATTTTTATCAACAGCTTTACCTTGGCAGCTTTCTTCAGGCCTGCCAACTTCTTCATTTGGACACAGACCCTTTCAGGCATTGCTGACAGTATTCACCCTGTCAGCTATCTACTGCCAGGCTTCCTGCTGCAGTCATTGATGATGACAGCTGTGTTTTCCTTCAGTTTTACTGCACGCGTTCCAGCACTGCATTCAAACATTAGGTAGCACTTGTTTCTGAAAACGACAATGTCCAGGAGTTTTCTGATGTAGGCGAGAATGTAACAGTCTAAATGGCTGTTGGAGCGCTTGAAGCTCTCAACCTTTTCCACATGCTCCATTAGACGGTCTGCTCAGTGGATGCTGAGCTGGCATAGAAAAGACAAGTTGTGCAAATCCCCAATATGTGGGAATTACTGACTACATGAATCCAGTCGCACAGATTTGAATTATGTTGCTTATCCTGACAAGATTCTCAGTCTAAATCACAATCATTTTCAACTTTTATTTTTGGTTCTGAATGCAGCTGGTGACATCATGGTTTAGTCCTGGCAGCACGATGGCGCAGTGGTTAGCAATGCTGCCTACGGCGCTGAGGACCCGGGTTCGAATCCCGGCCCTGGGTCACTGTCCGTGTGGAGTTTGCACATTCTCCCCGTGTCTGCGTGGGTTTCAGCCCCACAACCCAAAGATGTGCAGGGGAGGTGGATTGGCCACGTTAAAATTGCCCCTTAATTGGGAATAAAATGAATTGGGTACTCTAAATTAAAAAAAAAAAACTGGTTTAGTCCTGGGTAATAACCTCAGAGACACTCATGGCTGGATGTTTGCTCCCGGGGTGGGTACTCGAGTTGGATCATTTCCAGTATCGGCAGATCCACCTCAGTTTAAAACAGCTGGTCAAACATAGTATTTGCTCCTGCGGGTGTGGAATGGAGTCAGGTCAACCAACTACAGAAGCAGATCCTAAGCGGCAATAGGCGCAAGCAAGGGCTGGTTGGAAAGCCTACCTTGGTTCTCTGAGACTTCATCCCAATTGCAATAAAAGAGGTTAGACCCACCTGCCCTCACTCCTCACACCACCTCACCCTCTCATTCTCTCCATGCCAGCTCACAGCCAGCCCAGGCCCCTTCCACATCCACACATCCAGCACACAATATATATATATATACATATATAGACATAAAAACAAATGGGCCATGTAATAACAATGGCAAGTGTGGAACTGCTGTGAAAAAAAGCAGTTCAGGGAAGTTTTCTTTGAAAAAGACCTGCTGTTCTGACCTCTTTATACAAGTTTCAAACTGACACACCATTAAAGTACTAACATTTGAAGCTTCAAACGCTTCAGGCGGGATTCTCCGCCCGCATCTGTCCGGCGACCGGGGAATCCCGCCCGAGGTCACTGGTCTTCTCCATTATCCGCATCTCGCCCATGGCGTTCTTGCGGCAGGCAGGGCATAAAAATCCAGCGGTTCGGGTACAATTCAACCAGAAGGAAACAGAGTCCGGTGTCATAATATACACCTGTATATCATGGTGCAGACACACACTGATGGACACACAGTGGGACCAATCAACACACACAACACCGCAGCCAATCACCAGTTAGAGCACACGCAGTATAAAGACAGGGGGCATCAGAGTTCCTGCTCATTCGAGCTGCAGCTAGCTAGTAGGACAGAGCTCACAGCCTGCAGCACAGACATTCACCATGTGCTGAGTGCATCGACTGGTTAGGACAAGGCAAAGGTCTTTAGTTAAAGCTAGTATCGTGTTAACCCACAGTGAGAGTATGTTAAACAGTTAATGATTCAATAAAATAGTGTTGCACTATTTCAAGTGTTGGTGACCTGTATGTGTTCCACGGATCCAGAGCGCCCAAAACAACAGGCTACCAGGAGTTGAGGGACATTAGCACTTCTTAGACCTACCTGCAAGTGATCTACTTCCGCCAGCATTCCGTCATTCTGCAACATGGACAACATCTGCCCGCCGCCGCCGCTCCACATCGCCGGTAACCTGGGGGCCAACTGGAAGATATTCAAACAGCGCTTCCAGCTCTTCCTTGAGGCCACAGACAGGGAGGACACCTCGGATACCAGGAAGATTGCTCTCCTCCTATCCACGGCCGGGGACCATGCCATCCACATTTTCAATTCTCTCACCTTTGCGGATGATGAAGATAAAACAAAGTTCAAGATGGTCCTCCTCAAGTTTGACACTCACTGCAGCGTAGAGGAGAATGAAAGTTTTGAGCGCTATGTGTTCCAACAGCATTTGCCGGATAAGGATGAACCTTTCCAATCCTTTCTCACACACCTCCACGTCCTTGCGCAGTGTTGCAGCTATGGGCCCACCTCCGACTCCATGATATGCGACCAGATCATTTTCGGTGTTCAGTCGGACCCCCTGCGACAGCAGCTCCTCAAAGTAAAACAGCTCACCCTAGCGACCGCCATTGAGACCTGTGTCCTACACGAAAACGCCATGAGTCGGTATTCCCACATCCAAGCGGCTGAAACGGCACGGCAAGGTCCCCACGAGGTGGAACGGATCCAAGCAATTGAGCAACTCCAGGGCCTCAGCCTGGATGAGGGCGGCCATTTCACATGCTTTTCGCGGACTCCCGCACTTGTGCGCACCAAACGAGGGGACGGCGACGTCGAAGAAGTAATGCGCAGGTGCGCACCACGCACGACCGTGCCGCGCATGCGCAGTGGTGCAGCGAACGTGCTGACGCTACGACGTGCGGCAACTGTGGCTCCGCCCATTTAAAACGGCATTGCCCTGCCAAATCTTGACAATGCCTAAGATGTGGCAGACTTGGCCGCTATGCTGCCTTCTGCCGAGCAGCTCATCCTGTCAATTCATATCGCTTCAGCCAGCCTCGCAGTAATGTCTGGGCAATTCAACCCACGGTAACCGGGTCCGATGCGGACCTCCCACACGGCAGTGACACCGAGGACCCGAAGGCGCCTTTTCGAGTTGGCATCGTGACAAAAAACAGGGTGTCCCACAAGCAAAGACACCAGCCGCTGTCGGTATACAATGTCGATCCAGACGATGAGTGGTGGGCCACCCTGACGGTCAACCGGTCCCAAATACGATTCCGCCTGGACACTGGTGCCTCCGCCAATTTCATTGCACGGTCTGACTTCCAAAGCCTTTGTGTCAAACCAGCCATCCTTCCATCAACCTGCCTGCTATTGGATTACAATGGCAATGCCATTGCTGTTAGCGGCTCATGCCAACTTGAAGTGACGCACAGGTCACGCAAAGCCATCCTTCCTTTTGAAATTGTGGGCTCCTCGAAAGCCTCCCTGCTTGGCGCGCAGGCATGCAAGCTGTTGAACCTAGTTCAGAGAGTTCACTCTCTCTCTCCAGATGGCAACGTCCGCATCCATCTTCCAGATGGTGGCTGGTCTGCAACCGCTGTTGTCCTTCGGCAGCTGGACCCCCGCTCGTTCCTGGTTCGTCTACCGGATGGCTCCATTCTGCGGTGCAATCGACGCGCCCTTTGTCTTGTTCCACGCTCGCTACGTGATCCTCCACTGTCACCTCGCCCTCCTGCTGACCCTGCCATGGACTATGCAGAGATCCCGGTCACTCTGCATCCTCCTCACTCTGACGCAGTCCAGCCCGCTCCTCAGCCGGCAGCTCCCGACCCACCCTTGAGGCTGTCAACCAGAATTTGTCCCCCCCCCTCAGAGACTTAATTTGTGAACTTTGTGGACTTATAGACTTTCTGAATTGTTCTGTTCTTCCGTTTGATCGTTTACATGGTTTGTATATAGTGTTCATCTCGTTATTCTTGTTGCATACTGTTTTTCTGCACCAGGCATCTTCCCATGTAAATAGCTTAGTTCTCATGTACATAGTCCTATAAATATGTCTTTCGCGCACACGTAGTCAGGAACATTCTCACCAGACACTATTTATTGCCACACATTTACATTCTTTTATAAAAGGGGGGATGTCATAATATACACCAGTATATCATGGTGCAGACACACACACTGATGGACACACAGTGGAACCAATCAACACACACAACACCGCAGCCAATCACCAGTTAGAGCACACGCAGTATAAAGACAGGGGGCATCAGAGTTCCCGCTCATTCGAGCTGCAGCTAGCTAGTAAGACAGAGCTCACAGCCTGCAGCACAGACATTCACCATGTGCTGAGTGCATCGACTGGTTAGGACAAGGCAAAGGTCTTTAGTTAAAGCTAGTATCATGTTAACCCACAGTGAGAGTATGTTAAACAGTTAATAATTCAATAAAATAGTGTTGCACTATTTCAAGTGTTGGTGACCTGTATGTGTTCCACGGATCCAGAGCGCCCAACACAACATCCGGTTTCAGGGGTGTTGAGTGTGATGTTTCTCAATGATTGCAGCACCAAGAAAGACCCCACCATTCAATGGCACGTTGCCGGGGCAACGACCCGTCGAGGCCGCACTTACATCATTTCCTGCACTGACAAGCTCAGCTCACAGTTCAGGAAGACAACTGGTGGACTGGGCTGTCATTTTATAAATGCTGCCCCGATCTTTCAGCGTGCCCTCAGGAATTCCACCGCGGCCTCCAGAATCCCACACTGCACCCAACCTTCCTCTCCCGGGGTCCATGAGCCCCCCCCCCCCCCCCCCACCTCATCCCTCCCCACCTGATCCATGTTTGTGGGAACCAGTGCTAAATGGCGCCCTGGCAAGGTATCCCAGATGTGGCCATTTGCTCCCGGGCGATGGGAGAATCCGGCGCAGCCATAAATGTACATAACGAGGTCCAGAAGATGTCTCGCGAGGTTCAGTTCAATCTCACGAGACGTCACCAAATTGGACGCAACATGGCCAGTAAATCGTGCCCTTTGTCCAAATAACATTGAGATATTAATAAGAGCATTAAGAACAAATTATTATAACCACTTAAAGATACCAATCAAGTAAATCCAACAATTCACTTTGTTTGTCAAAACAGATTCTCTGCTGAGCGAGTGCCTTTATTTGTCTTTGCTGTCAGCCAAGTGTGTATAATGAGACCAAATGGAAACCCAGATGGCCAGAGAATTGGCAGAAAATTGCCAGCACTGGGAACGGGGGTCAGTAATCCTGGAGTTTTTCAACGGTACCAGAGTCGTGCAAACTCCACAAAAATCCAGCCATCATTATTAACTTGGCCACTGTTCAGTTTTCATCATCCAGTGTCATTGCTGAAGGTTACTCAGTGAACTGAGCGCATCATCTCAGCTGGCGGTTCAGTGCAGTACTAGAGGAATGTTGCACTGCCAGAAGAGCGGTTCTGTGAATGAGACATAAGATTGAGGTGCAGACAGGTCTTTCAAGTGGACACATCAAAATCATATGGCACTATATGTAAAAGAGCCTGGAACGTCTCCACTCAACTTGAACAATGGTTATCTGTCAACCAATTTTTAAAATGGATGATTTTGCCGTTTCCATGGTTGCTCTTTGTGAGACCTTGCAGTGTGCAATTTGGCTGGTGTGCTTTCTACATTACAACAATTATCACATTTCAAAAATATTTCATTGGCTGTAAAGTGCTTTGGGATGTCTTGAGGTCACTCGAAACACTTTAGAAATACTGATGTTTCTTTCTTCCTGCAATTTGGTCAGTGATGACAGGAATGTTCGGTGAGTAGGATTGTGAAATACAGGATACACTCACTGACTTTTAGATGAGCTGAAGCACACTGAGTGAAGGGTGTCGTGTTGGGTGTTCCGATACACAAATGATCCAACACGGCTGTAGATGGTACAACTCTGTTTTATTGTCTTAAACAATAACAACTAATTACTGCTGGCTGAGGTTCGTGCTTTACCAGCTAACCTGTGGACCCAGCCCTAGCACTATCTTAGTGAGGCACTCAGCACATGGTGTATGTCTGAGTGGCGCGCTGTGAGCTCTGTGCTCTGAGCTATCTCCTGTTAGAATGAGCGGGAACTGTGGTGTTCCCTGTTTTATAGTGCGTGTGCTCTCACTGGTGATTGGCTACGATGTTGTGTGTGTGTTGGTTGGACTACCTGTCCATCAGTGTGTGTGTGATTGCACCCTGATATGGTAATGTGGATATCATGACAAAGGGGATGGGTAATTATCCAGGAAAGTGTTGGAGTCAAGTCTGGAAGTGCTAAAGATCGTGGTTGAGGGTTCCTGCAGCAGAAGGGCTGAGGCAGGGACAGAGGTGAAGAGGTTGAAGCAGGCTGTAATTGTGATGGAGACAATGGGCAAGACTCAAGCAAAAAATGTTGAGGTGTCATTTTGGGCGAGTTTGGCAGCGTGTTCCACGTTGGTTGCATTGGCGTGATCGCGGCTTGTATTCAACCGCACTTCCCAATAATGAGACCCCATGTTAATCTCAAAATGCCTGGCTCCCTCACCATCTAATTCACTTGCCTCGCGCCTCAGCTGCTTGCCGTTGTCAAGGGAGGGGGGCTGCTTTAAATGCTCCCTCACCACTTACTCCCAAATCAACTCATGAGCGTGGCAGCACGCAGACCTCCTCCTTGCTTTGGTGATGCCAATCTGGCCAGGCTTCTCGACACTATAGATCAGAGGCGGGGCACCTTGTTCCCCCGAGGAACCAGCAGAGTCAGCAATGCCGCCTGGGCGGCAGTGGCAGTGGCTGTCAGTGCGGGAAGCATGACCAGGAGGACCACTGCCGAATGTCAGAAGAAGACAAATGACCTCTGTCATGATATCCACATCAGCATATCATGGTGCAATCACACACACACTGATGGACAGGCAGTGGGACCAGCCAGCACGCACACAACATTGCAGCCAATCACCAGTGAGAGCCGTGTTGGATCATTTGTGCATCAGAACACCCAACACGACATGATACCAGTAGTGGACGCACACCAGCGACTGTGAGACCTACCTGCACCCTTTCAGAAATCCGCCATCCTGCTCCATGGAAAACATCAGCCCACCGCAGCCGCTCCGAATCGCTGGCAATCTCGGCGAAAACTGGAAGCTGTTTAAACAGCGCTTCCAGCTCTTCCTCGAAGCCACAGACAGCGAGAATGCATCAGACACCAGGAAGATTGCCCTCCTCCTCTCCACGGCGGGGCAACAGGCCATCCACATCTATAACTCCCTGACATTCGCGGAAGGCAAGGACAAAACAAAATATAAGACGGTGCTTCTGAAGTTTGATGAACACTTCAGCGTGGAAGTCAATGAAAGCTTTGACAGGTACTTATTCCAGCAACGCCTGCAGGTTAAGGATGAGCCTTTCCAATCTTACTTAACACACCTCCGAATCCTCGCGCAGTCCTGCGGCTATAGGGCCACCTACGACTCCATGATATGGGATCAGATAGTTTTTGGGGACACCTCGGACACCCTACGCCAGCAGCTCCTTAAAATAAAGCGACTCACCCTAGCCATCGAGACCTGCGTCCTCCATGAGAATGCGACCAGCCGGTACTCCCAAATCCAGGTGACCGAAACGGCACGGCAAGGGCCCCATGAGGCGGAGCGGGTCCAGTCGATCCAGTACCTCCCGCCCGTGGCCCGGACCAGGATGGCCATTTCACGCGCTTTCCGAGGCCTCCCGCGCTTGTACGCGCCAAAAGAGGGGCCGTTGACACAGAGGAGCGTGATGCGCAGGCGCGCTCTACGCAGGACCACACCGCACATGCGCGGTGGCGCAACGAACACAACGAACGCCATGATGTCACGACATGCGGCAACTGTGGCTCCACCCACTTAAAGCAGCAATGTCCGGCCAAAGCGCGACAATGCCTACGATGTGGCAGGATGGGCCACTATGCTGCCTGCTGTCGAGCAGCTCAATCTCTCACCAATTCCGCCAGCCTCGCAGGGACGTGCAGGCGATTCAGCCCACCTTCACTAAGTCATATCCAGATAGTAGGCAGACCAGTGATACCGAAGACAGGAAGCCCTTCCGCGTTGCGGTAATCCACAAGAACCGGGTGTCCCCAAGTCGGAACCACCAGCCGCTGCCAGTGCACAGCATTGATCCGGGCGATGAGTGGTGTGCCACCCTAACGGTCAACCCGAATTCGTCGCCCACTTGAGAGACTTGACTTATGAGCCTGTTAGCACATTAGACTCACTGAATTGTTTTACAGTACTGTTCACAAGTTTTTTTTTCTTGCCGTTCATTGTTCCAGAGTTTTCTCTCGTCGTTTGTTGATTGCATTTGTTCTGTTATTGGTACAACGTCGTTGCTCTGTTGCACCTGACACCTTCCTCTGTATATAGTTTAGCCTCATGTACATGTTGTAAATATTGCACACACATACTCAGATGCACTCAGTACACATTTAGAACATAGAAAAATATAGTACAGAACAGGCCCTTCGGCCCACGATGTTGTGCCGAACCTTTGTCCTCGATTAATCATAGATTATCATAGAATTTACAGTGCAGAAGGAGGCCACCCGGCCCATCGAGTCTGCACCGGCACTTGGAAAGAGCACTCTACCCAAGGTCAACACCTCCACCCTATCCCCACAACCCAGCAACCCCACCCAACACTAAGGGCAATTTTGGACACGAAGGGCAATTTATCACAGCCAATCCACCTAACCTGCATATCTTTGGACTGTGGGAGGAAACCGGAGCACCCGGAGGAAACCCACGCACACACGGGGAGGACGTGCAGACTCCGCACAGACAGTGACCCAAGCCGGAATCGAACCTGGGACCCTGGAGCTGTGAAGCAGTTGTGCTATCCACAATGCTACCGTGCTGCCCTTAAGAGCAAATTAATCTACACTATATCATTTAACCGTAATCCATGTACCTATCCAATAGCTGCTTGAAGGTCCCTAATGTTTCCGACTCAACCAGTTCCACAGGCAGTGCATTCCATGCCCCCACTAGTCTCTGGGTAAAGAACCTACCTCTGACATCCCCCCTATATCTTCCACCATTCATCTTAAATTTATGTCCCCTTGTAATGGTTTGTTCCACCCGGGGAAAAAGTCTCTAACTGTCTATTCTATCTATTCCCCTGATCATCTTATAAACCTCTATCAAGTCGCCCCTCATCCTTCTCCGTTCTAATGAGAAAAGGCCTAGCACCCTCAACCTTTCCTCGTAAGACCTACTCTCCATTCCAAGCAACATCCTGGCAAATCTCCTTTGCACCTTTTCCAAAGCTTCCACATCCTTCCTAAAATGAGGCGACCAGAACTGTACACAGTAGTCCAAATGTGGCCTTACCAAAGTTTTGTACAGCTGCATCATCACCTCACGGCTCTTAAATTCAATCCCTCTGTTAATGAACACTAGCACACCAAAGGCCTTCTTCACAGCTCTATCCACTTGAGTGGCAACTTTCAAAGATGTATAAACATAGACCCCAAGATCTCTCTGCTCCTCCACATTGCCAAGAACACTACCGTTAACTCTGTATTCCGCATTCATATTTGTCCTTCCAAAATGGACATTCTCACACTTTTCAGGGTTAAACTCCATCTGCCACTTCTCAGCCCAGCTCTGCATCCTATCTATGTCTCTTTGCAGCCAACAACAGCCCTCCCCACTATCCACAACTCCACCAATCTTCATATCGTCTGCAAATCGGTTAGCCAGTTCGTTATCCAACTGGCCAAATTTCCCACTATCCCATGCCTCCTTACTTTCGGCATAAGCCTACCATGGGGAACCTTATCAAATGCCTTACTAAAATCCATGTACACTACATCCACTGCTTTACCTTCATCCACATGCTTGGTCACCTCCTCAAAGAATTCAATAAGACTTGTAAGTCAAGACCTACCCCTCACAAATCCGTGCTGACTATCCCTAATCAAGCAGTGTCTTTCCAGATGCTCAGAAATCCTATCCTTCAGTACCCTTTCCATTACTTTGCCTACCCCCAAAGTAAGACTAACTGGCCTGTAATTCCCAGGGTTATCCCTAGTCCCTTTTTTGAACAGGGGCACGACATTCGCCACTCTCCAATCCTCTGGTGCCACCCCTGTTGACAGTGAGGACGAAAAGATCATTGCCAACGGCTCTGCAATTTCATCTCTTGCTTCCCATAGAATCCTTGGATATATCCCGTCAGGCCCGGGGGACTTGTCTATCCTCAGGTTTTTTTAAATGCCCAAAACATCTTCCTTCCTAACAAGTATTTCCTCGAGCTTACCAGTCTGTTTCACACTGTCCTCTCCAACAATATGGCCCCTCCCATTTGTAAATACAGAAGAAAAGTATTCGTTCAAGACCTCTCCTATCTCTTCAGACTCAATACACAATCTCCCGCTACTGTCCTTGATCGGACCTACCCTCGCTCTAGTCATTCTCATTTTTCTCACACATGTGTAAAAGGCCTTGGGGTTTTCCTTGATCCTACCCGCCAAAGTTTGTTCATGCCCTCTCTTAGCTCTCCTAATCCCTTTCTTCAGTTCCCTCCTGGCTATCTTCTATCCCTCCAGCGCCCTGTCTGAACCTTGTTTCCTCAGCCTTACATAAGTCTCCTTCTTCCTCTTAACAAGACATTCAACCTCTCTTGTCAACCATGGTTCCCTCACTCGACCATCTCTTCCCTGCCTGACAGAGACATACATATCAAGGACACGTCGTACCTGTTCCTTGAACAAGTTCCACATTTCACTTGTGTCCTTCCCTGACAGCCTATGTTCCCAACTTATGCACTTCAATTCTTGTCTGACAACATCGTATTTACACTTGCCCCAATTGTAAACCTTGCCCTGTTGCACGCACCTATCCCTCTCCATTACTAAAGTGAAAGTCACAGAATTGTGGTCACTATCTCCAAAATGCTCCCCCACTAACAAATCTATCACTTGCCCTGGTTCATTACCAAGTACCAAATCCAATATGGCCTCCCCTCTGATCGGAAAATCTACATACTGTGTTAGAAAAGCTTCCTGGACACACTGCACAAACACCACCCCATCCAAACCATTTGATCTAAAGAGTTTCCACTCAATGTTTGGGAAGTTGAAGTCACCCATGACTACAACCCTGTGACTTCTGCACCTTTCCAAAATCTGTTTCCCAATCTGTTCCTCCACATCTCTGCTACTATTGGGGTGCTTATAGAAAATTCCTAACAAGGTGACTGCTCCTATCCTATTTCTGATTTCAACCCATACTACCTCAGTAGGCAGATACTCCTCGAACTGACTTTCTGCAGCTGTTATACTATCTCTAATTAACAATGCCACCCCCCACCTCTTTAACCACCCTCCCTAATCTTATTGAAACACCTATAACCAGGGACCTCCAACAACCATTTCTGCCCCTCTTCTATCCAAGTTGCCGCGATGGCCACCACATCGTAGTCCCAAGTACCGATCCATGCCTGAAGTTCATCCACCTTATTCCTGATGCTTCTTGCGTTGAAGTATACACACTTCAACCCATCTCCGTGCCTGCAAGTACTCTCCTTTGTCAGTGTTCCCTTCCCCACTGCCACACTACACGCTTTGGCGTCCTGAATATTGGCTACTTGAGTTGCTGGACTACAAATCCGGTTCCCATTCCCCTGCCAAATTAGTTTAAACCCTCCCGAAGAGTACTAGAAAACCTCCCTCCCAGGATATTGGTGCCCTTCTGGTTCAGATGCAACCCGTCCTGCTTGTACAGGTCCCACCTTTCCCAGAATGCGCTCCAATTATCCAAATACCTGAAGCCCTCCCTCCTACACCATTCCTGCAGCCACGTGTTCAACTGCACTCTCTCCCTATTCCTAGCCTTGCTATCACGTGGCACCGGCAACAAACCAGAGATGACAACTCTGTCTGTCCTGGCTTTTAACTTCCAGCCTAACTCCCTAAACTCGTTTATTACCTCCACATCCCTTTTCCTACCTACGTCGTTGGTACCAATGTGCACCGCGACTTCTGGCTGCTCCCCCTCCCCCTTAAGGATCCTGAAGACATGATCCGAGACACCCCTGGCCCTGGCACCCGGGAGGAAACATACCTTCCCGGAGTCTCGCTCGCGACCACAGAATCTCCTGTCTATTCCCCTAACCATTGAATCTCCTACTATTGTTGCTTTTCTATTCTGTCCCCTTCCCTTCTGAGCCCCAGAGCCAGACTCAGTGCCAGAGACCTGGCCGCTAGGGCCTTCCCCCGGTAGGTCATCTCCCCCAACACCATCCAAAATGGTATACTTGTTTTGAAGGGGAACGGCCATGAGGGATCCCTGCACTGTCTGCCTGTTTGTTTTCTTTCCCCTGACTGTAACCCAGCTACTCTTGTCCTGTACCTTGGGTGTGGTTACCTCCCTGTAACTCCTCTCTATCACCCCCTCTGCCTCCCGGATGATCCGAAGTTCATCCAGCTCCAGCTCCAGTTCCCTAACACGGTCTCTGAGGAGCTGGAGTTGGGTGCACTTCCTGCAGTTATAGTCAGCGGGGACACCGGTGGTATCCCTCACCACCCACATCCTACAGGAGGAGCATGCAACTGGCCTAGCCTCCATCCCCTCTTACCTTACAGAATATAACTGCCCTGTGGACCAACTGGACCTCCGCTCTCCACCTCTGCTCCCAGTCAGCTGCACTCTCTGTAAACTCCAGGCTCCCTTCTCGCTCTTTGCGGAAATGTAAGAAACAAAATGATAGGAGCACCTTACTCCCTCCTCACCTAACTCCCTCAGTCACCAAACTCTCACTAAAGCACTCAAATGCACCCAAATTCAGCACTCCCTCAGTCACCAAACTCTCACTATAGCACTCAAATGCACCAAATTCAGCACTCCCTCAGTCACCAAACTCTCACTATAGCACTCAAATGCACCCAAATTCAGCACTCCCTCAGTCACCAAACTCTCACTATAGCACTCAAATGCACCAATTTCAGCACTCAGTGCAAACAAGGTCTGCACTGTAGTGGATCACTTTTATACTGTGAATCTAGCCTCTGAAAACTGGCCTAATCCAATTAACTAATTAACAAGCTCCAGCTGCAAGTACCTACAAGTAGAACCTTTGTTTAAAGCTGATTGAAAATTCACCTTCTTCTAAACCAAACAGCAACTTTTAAGTTAATTAACTAAATAAAAGAAAGACTAGACTTTAGATAAAAATGAACCCTTATACTCCCTCAGTCACCAAACTCTCACTATAGCACTCAAATGCACCAAATTCAGCACTCAGTTATTATCATGTAGGCACATATCCTTTGTGAAAGGGGGGATGTCATGATTTCCAGATCAGCATATCATGGTGCAATCACACACACACTGATGGACAGGCAGTTGGACCAACCAGCACACACATAACATCGCAGCCAATCACCAGTGAGAGCACACGCACTATAAAACAGGGAACACCACAGTTCCCGCTCATTCTACCAGGCAATAGCTCAGAGCACAGAGCTCACAGCGTGCCACTCAGACATACACCATGTGCTGAGTGCCTCACCAAGATAATGAAAGGGCTGGGTCCACAGGTTAGCTGGTGAAGCACGAACCCAAGCCAGTAGTTAGTTGTTACCGTTGATCAGACAATAAAACAGAGTTGTACCATCTACAGCCGTGTTGGATCATTTGTGCATCAGAACACCCAACACGACAACCTCCAAAGAGCTGCAAGGGTAAATTGCCATCTCTTTCCTGACATTTGTTCTGCCTGTTACCGCTCAAGTTCCCAAACCTCTCCCTCTCCACCATACCTACAACCCCCGCCCCAATGCAATGGCTAATGGCTCAGAACCCCCACCAGCACAACCCCTTGTTTAGATGTAGTCCCCACACATTCCACCTTCAATAGACCCCCCTGACCCATCAAGCATGTAGCTCATAATGCCTTCTCCTTTTTCCCCGGAGGAGAAGATATCCCTTAATAAGAGAGAAAGGGTGAAGATGGGAGGGGGGGTTGAACCCCAGAGACACGAGCACTCACCCCTTATGAAGAATGGGCCCTCAAGATCACGGGGTTGACCAAGAAGATAACAGTGACCAACAGCGTGGTTGGCCTGTGCCAAAGAGGTGAGAATCCACTGTCCCTTGATCCAGATATCCTCGAGGATGTGGCACAAGTGCCGCACTGTCTATCTGTTGAGAAGGAGTCTTCTGCGGAATGTTCTGTCCATCAGATCATGGAAGGTCCAACAATACCTGTACACCTTTGGTGGTCGCTGGTCTCCCCTTCTGGCCCCCGTCTCAGCTTGGCGGCCGGATCTTGAAGGTGTGCACCGGCCATCTGCACGTGGTGCCACCTCCAGCCTTTGTTGGCATTGCTGCCGTCTACGGCACCTGCCTGCCTCAGCTGTCACAAGCACGGCGAGGGCAGCCTCCGCGTCATCCACACCAGCCAACATTTTTTTTCCTGGAAGGAACTGGAGAAAGAGAGACACCGACCCTCCATCCCAGGACCCTTAAATCCCCCAGGCTTCCCCCAGTCCTTACCAGGACAGTCCTGCTTTTTCTCTGAGTGCGTTCAGTGAGCCAGTTGTGTTGGAAGACCTCACTCTGCACACTCACTCCCAGCCAGATCAGGAACCCCTGGACCCCAGACCTCTGCCGGCAACATTGGGGAGGTTGCGCTCAGCTGCCTTCCGCTCATCCAGACACTTACCCGTTGGCCACAAGAGGGTTCTTAGTGGTGAACCCCTGCTCTTTACTGTTTGATTGTTGGCAGCTGCCTCTGTGGCAGTACGGGCACACTGTCCAGGCATCAAAGGTTGCTGGTAATGCAGTGCATGAATCAGCCTCTGAGACATGGCACTTGTGCCCTCGTGGAGGCACTTGAGAGTTCAAGAGTGTGAAGTGCTCTCACAACTAACAAGGCTCCTTTGAAATAGTCCTCAGCTGTTAAGCTCGAGGCTGCTCACAGTCAAAAGGGGTGAAATCGACATGAATGAGGTAAGTTGCAGCTGGGTTCTGCCCTGGCAGAGTTGGTAGGACAGACAGGCTAAAACTGTGGTTGCCCCGATATGGGTTTCCGTAAGTCTTTTCTCTGAGTGCGTTCCAACGAGCCAGTTGTGTTGGAAACCCTCACTCTGCACACTCACTCCCAGCCAGATCATTTAAAGGTGGCCTGAAGGCCTCGCAGACGCAAAGCCCCTCACCCCCTGGCCCAGGGGTGACCCCTGACCTGTAATGTTTCTGCCCCCCGAGCACTGGGGCAGCAGCTCCGGTGCCCTTGAGCTGCATGCGTATGAATGGAAAGGGCTTCTCGCTTCCTCTCAGTAACCATTGCGCCAACTCCTTTCTGAGGTTGAATGCATGCAACCAAGGTTTGATGGTATTTTCGTCATTTTGGGGCGCGATCCAGAACTTGTCATAGTGGACCAGGTGAAATGCAAAATGGTTCCTGCCCGCTGCGAATCTCGATTTTGCCTTCTCCCACTATTCACCCAGCTCCATGTTGGGTGCCACGCAGTCACTGAATCGCACCCATCATGATGTTGGAAACTTAGGTCAGAGTTGAATAAGTCGCTGCGGTTGCAAACAGTATGGTTCAGCCTGAGAATGTGACCTGGGGAAGAACAAAGCTTGTGACAAGCGCTGTGAGTCTTCAAGTTGCCAGACTTTGCAATGTTTCTCTGGAGAAAGTGTGACCAAATTGCACAAGCAGTATGCCAGCAGTATGCAAGGACAGATTCTGTATCGACTTTCAGAAGTACCAGCGTGGTCGGGGTGGCAGTGGATGAAGGGAAGATAAACCATTGCTGGAGATGCTCAAACTTTGATTAAACAGTTAAGAGCGGAGCCCAGTGAGAGTAGTTCCAATGAGCCAGCAAATGGAGGAAAGGAGTTATTGGATGACGGGGTGGTTATCAAAGTCTACAGTGAGGTTGAGGAGAGGTACCTTCATACAGTCAGTTGCAGAAGGTGCCATTTGTTCAGTAAATTGGATGCTGTGGGAGAAACAGAAACCTGACTGGAATGATTCAGAGAGGTACGGGATTTACCAGGCAACATGTATTTAGAAGGGAAACAGTGGTTGGCATTGAGGCAGTTATTTGAAGTGGCAGGGGAGGGAAGAAGCTAAAGGTTTTGAAAAAAGAGGAGGGAACTTTTCTAACATCAGCTGGCAGAGGGCAGAACCCACGAACCATAGATACGTTACGGTGCAGAAAGTGGACATTCAGATTAACATGTCTGCGCCAGCGACTGCCCGTTCTAATCTCACTAACAGCACGCGATCAGTACCCATAGTCAAGCGACCAACCGTTCCATGGGAACTGAACTAAAAGAGGAGGAAGAGACAGATCTTATGGATGGCTTGAGTGAGCATGAGAGGAGAGAGAGAGAGTCCGGAGAGAGAGAGACACATGTTTAGTGATCAGGTGGTGTACCCGGACGAAGTTTGAATTGGTGGCACAGGGGGAGGTTTGATTTGATGGGACAGTGGGAGTCCATGGAGCGAAAATTCGGTGAGTTGTAAAATGGATTACTGTCTCACCAGCACCTGTTTTACATTATCGTACAAAGTGGAGATCCATTCCTTCTTGTAGGAACCTAAATTAGCTAGTGCATTAATGCATTTATAAATATAGCAAAAATAAAAATTACATTAAAAATATTGTTTGCAATTTCCGCTCATTCCTTCAAAGTTCAAATTATTAGCACACTGGGCTAAATCGCTGGCTTTTAAAGCAGACCAAGGCAGGCCAGCAGCACGGTTCAATTCCCGTACCAACCGCGCCGGAATGTGGCGACTAAGGGCGTTTCACAGTAACTTCATTTGAAGCCTGCTTGTGACAATAAGCGTACTTTACTTTACTTACTTTAGTTTTCAGTTCCTTAATGTTACGATAATACAGTACAATATCTAATTAGCCTACCATCAACTTGCAAGTGCAAAGCATTAACTGGATCAACGATCTCACCAAACATTAAAACATTCCACAAAAGGCAGGATTCACAAATTCAACAGAAGCTGTGCTCCTTTAGAACAAATCCCTCTAAAGTTTCAGTGGTAAAGGTCACAATTGAGAGGTGCAGAACAAAACCCAAGTGTGCCCTGATAAAGAAAGGACCTAAACGGTGAAGAAAGAGTCAGTCCGGTGCCTCCCACACACACATTTCAGTGACCACATGTAAATTACCCCAGCAATTGACAATTAGCAGCTGGCAACTCAAAGTATGCTTTTTATATGATCCTGCAATTTAAATTATTTTAAAACAGAGTAGAACTTCTGCCTCGTTCCCACCTCCATGGCAGTTTAAGATTCTTGGTTAACTTTAACAAACATTTGGAAATAAAAAGCTGGGATCAATAAAAGTTTCCGGCATTCCTCACCGCCGGAATCTTCCAGTCCCACTGAAGGGGAATTCTGCAGCGGGTTCCCCCGGGGGCAGGGTGGGCGGGTGAACCATGCAGAATGTCATAGATATCAGCGGGATCGGAAGGCCCCGCTATCAGCTAATGGTGAGCCCCCCTGCTGTTGGAAAACGTCGCAGGGGATGGGCGGGGAGCTGGGGTGTGGAAAATCCCACCTATTGTCTTTTTAAAAATAAATTTAGTGCATTCAATTCATTTTTTCTAATTAAGGGGCAATTTAGCGTGACCAATCCACCTATCTTGCACATCTTTGGGTTGTGGGGGGCGAAACCCACGCAAACACGGGGAGAATATGCAAACTCCACATGGAATGTGGCCCAGAGCCGGGATCGAACCTGGGACCTCGGCACCGTGAGGTAGCAATGCTAACCACTGCACCAGCGTGCTGCCCTCCCACCTATTGTCTTAGAAATGGCTCACAAATGCCTTCTGGGAAGGAAATCGACTGTCTTTACCCAGCCCGACCTGTGTGTAACTGCAAATCCACATGAAACTAGTTGACTCTAATTCAACCTCTCGAGTGACCTAGCAAGCCAGTCAGGGGTATCAAATGGAAGAAAACCCACCGCCACCTTCCCAGGGCAACTGGGATGGGAAATAATAAATAAGAATAGCGTCCACAAACTCAGAATGAATTTTTTAAAAAGCTGCTCTAATGTGTGGATGGTGGAGAAGCTATAGATTCCTACTCTCCCTTCACCCTGTAATAAGCTAATTGACCAAAATGGGCGAAATTCTCTGCCTTGCGACACCTCAAATGCACATCGCGATCGAGCGGAGAATCGTGTGTCCAGCCAAAATCGAGGTCCACGCCCGCCGCCGATTCGGGCACCATGCTCCGGTCACTTGCTGGTGCCTATAACACGGTTTGCACTCCACGCCGGCGGTGGCATGCAAAACCGGCATTTGCATGCATTGAAATATGTTTAGCGGGTTGGTTACAGCATGTTCCGCCCTTCCGCAATGTTCCCCGTCTTTCAGGCGGAAGTCCCGCGGGTGTGAGTTACTACAAGTATTTACAAACATGGACTGGACGCCATGGCTGCGGAGAGGGAGTGGGTGGCTAAATTAAGACTGAAACACTGTTGAGCTCAGGTTTAGCTCAGTGGGCTAGACAGCTGGTTTGTAATGCAGAACAAGGCCAGCAGCGCAGGTTCAATTCCCGTGCCAGCTGAGGATTCTGAATTCACCCGGTGTACCCGAACAGGTGACGGAATGTGGTGACTGGGGGCTTTTCACAGTAGCTTCGTTGCAGTGTCAATCTAAGCCTACTTGTGACAATAAAGATTATAGGGGCTGGTTTAGCTCAGTGGGCTAGAAAGCTGGTTTGTTATGCAGAACAAGGCCAGCAGCACGGGTTCAATTCCTGTAGCAGTTTACCTGAACAGGTGTCGGAATGTGACGACTAGGGGCTTTTCAAATTAACTTCATGCTTGTGACAATAAAAGATGATTATTATTGAAAACTGACAGGTTTGCTGGGGGATGACTGTCCAGGTCAGGGGCAGTAATGAGTAGTGATTGGTGACAGGTCTGTGGACTTGGGGTGACCCCCTCGGGATCGGACTGCCCTGGGTCAGACCGCCATTGCCTCAGTCTGTATTTCAAACGCACCCCTTTGGTGTCACTTACAGTGTCCTGGCTGCTCGCAGAGCTGAATGCTGCCTGTAATCCTTCAAATGGGCAGAAGGCCTCTGGCCATCTGGGAGCCTACTCAGGCTGCATCTTTGGACATCCTCATAACCCAGCTGCTCCCTGGGAAACAGGTACACACCTGCTTAATACGCATCAAGTGGTCACAGATGATTTGGACATTGAGGGAGTGATATCCCTTGCAGTTCACAAATGGTGCCCCATGTCACCATGCAGAGCTATGTGTGTGCAGCCTATGACACCCTACACTTGGGGTATGCTAGCTATGCAGGAGAATCCCATATCCCTGCTGTCCTGGCTCGCCTGGTCCCGGTCCAAGTTGATGTACATTTGGGTCCACGCGAAGAGCACATTTGTGACCTCCCTTATGCACTTGTGCACAGCTGACTGTGAAATGCCCCAAATGACCTGAAACAAGCCGCCGGCAGAGATGTTCAGAGTGACCGTTAATTTCAAGGCCACAAGTAATGTGTGACCTCCCAGTCCATGTGGTACCTCTTGCATCACCTGGCAAAGGTGGTTCACCATCCCCCAGACAGACACAGTTTTTTCTGGCACTGGACCTCTGACATTTGGAGGTAGGAGGTACTACAGTGGGATAACTGTGGTCGGTAGTGTCTCCTGCAAGGCTCCACCCTCTGTGGCCTTGCTCCCAGTGATGTGTTGGGTGTTCTGGATCACAAACAGGTCACCAACACTGGAAGTGGTGCAACTCTATTTTATTATAAGGTTAACTATATAAACATACTTGAACTGTGGGTAAATACAATACCAGCTTTAACTGTTGACCCTTGCCTAGTCCTAACCAAGTGATGCACCCAGCACATGGTGAATGTCTGTGTTGCAGGCTGTGAGCTCTGTGCTCCGAGCTGGCTGCTACTAGAATGAGCGGGAACTCTCCTGTCCCCTGTCTTTATAGTGTGTGTGCTCTCACTGGTGATTGGCTGCGGTGTTGTGTATGCTGATTGGTCCCACTGCATGTCCATCAGTGTGTGTGTGTGTCTGCACCATAATATGCTGGTGTATATTATGACACCCCCCCTTTTATATAAAGAACATGTGCCTGCGTGACAAATATTGTGTAGTGAATGTACCTGACTGTGTGTGTGCGTGTTATTTACATGACTATGTACATGAGGCTAATCTATTTACACGGGAAGGTGCCTGGTGCAGAGAAATAGGGTGTCACACCAACAACGAAATGAACATTATATACAAACTACTAGACGATGAAACAGGATAACAGAACAGATCAAAGAGTCCAACATTGTAAAACTCATGAGTCAAGTCTCTGAGGTGGGCGACGAATTCTGGTTGACCGCCTCAAGCGTGGGTCAGGAGCCACCGGCTGAGGAACGGGCTGGGCCACGGCAGAGTGAGGAGGATGCAGAGTATTCGGAATCTCCACATAGTCCAGGTTGGGGACAACAGGAAGGCGTGGCACCGGTGCAGGATCACGTAGCGAGCGTGGAACGAGACGAAGGGCACGCCGATTGCGGCGGCGAATGGAACATCTGGCAGACGAACCAGGAACGAGCGGGGAGACACCTGCCGAAGAACCACAGCAGTTGCAGACCAGCCACCCTCCAGAAGATGGATGCGGAAGTTGTCATCCGGCGCCAGAGCAGGGAGATCAGTCGCCCGAGCGTCATGCGCCGCCTTGTGTTGTGCACGAGACTGTTGCATCCGCTGAAGGACCGGAACGTGGTCGAGGTCTGGGACGTGAATGGACTGCACCGTGGTCCTGAGGGTGCGACCCATGAGCAGCTGGGCTGGCGACAGGCCCATGGAGAGTGGGGCCGAACGATAGGCAAGCAAGGCGAGGTAGAAGTCGGATCCTGCATCGTCAGCCTTGCAGAGGAGCCATTTGACGATGTGGACGCCCGTTTCCGCTTTGTCATTGGATTGGGGGTGCAGAGGACTGGATGTCACATGCACAAAGTTGTACCTCCTGGCAAAGTTGGACCATTCGTGGCTCGCGAAGCAGGGGCCATTGTCCGACATCACAGTGAGTGGGATGCCGTGACGAGCAAAGGTCTCCTTGCAGGCATAGATGACCGCCGATGATGTGATGTCATGCAGGCATACGACCTCCGGGTAGTTCGAAAAATAGCCTACAATCAGAACGTTGTCCCTGCCGAGCGCATGGAACAGGTCAACGCCTACCTTAGACCAAGGGGACGTGACCAACTCATGAGGCTGTAGGGTCTCACGTGGTTGGGTCGGCTGGAACTGCTGACAGGTGGGGCAGTTGAGCACTGTGTTGGCGATGTCCTCATTGATGCCGGGCCAGTACACAGCCTCTCGGGCCCTCCGTCGGTACTTCTCCACGCCAAGGTGGCCCTCGTGTAGCTGTTCCAAAACAAGCTGGCGCATGCTGTGCGGGATCACGATGCGGTCCAGCTTCAGGAGGACACCATCGACTACTGCCAGATCGTCTCTGATATTGTAGAATTGCGGGCATTGGCCCTTGAGCCACCCGTTCGTCATGTGGCGCATGACACATTGTAGTAGGGGGTCAGCCGCAGTCTCGTGGCGAATGTGGATAAGGCGTTCATCCGTGGCCGGCAGATTGGAGGCCGTGAAGGCCACATGGGCGTCGACCTGGCAGACGAATCCCTCTGGGTAACACGGGGTGTTGACTGCCCTGGACAGAGCGTCGGCTATGATCAGGTCCTTGCTCGGGTGTATAGGAGCTGGAAATCATACCGCCGGAGTTTAAGCAGAATGCGCTGGAGGCGAGGGGCCATATCATTCAGGTCTTTTTGTATAATGTTAACCAATGGGCGATGGTTGGTCTCGACAGTGAATTGGGGGAGGCCGTACACGTATTCATGAAATTTGTCGACCCCAGTCAACAGGCCCAGGCACTCCTTTTCGATCTGCGTGTAGCGCTGTTCCGTGGAGATCATGGCGCATGACGCATATGCAACTGGGGCCCATGATGAGGCCTCATCGCGTTGCAGGAGCACCGCCCCAATATCGGATTGGCTGGCATCCGTTGAAATTTTTGTTTCCTTCGTGGGATCAAAAAATGCCAATACCGGGGCCGTGGTAAGCTTGGTCTTAAGCTCCTCCCATTCGCGCTCGTGGGCGGGAAGCCATTGGAAGTCTGTCGTCTTCCTGACCATGTTCCGGAGAGCTGTGGTATGGGAGGCGAGGTTGGGGATGAACTTCCCCAGGAAGTTGACCATGCCCAAAAATCGGAGGACCGCCTTATCCGCTGGCTTCTGCATGGCCGTGATGGCTGCCACCTTGTCCGCATCCGGCCGCACACCCAACCGGGAGATGTGGTCCCCTAGGAACTTGAGTTCCGTCTGGCCGAAGGAACATTTGGCTCTGTTGAGGCGAAGGCCTTGGTCCCGTATTCGTTTGAAAACGCGCTGGAGGCGACTGATATGCTCCTGCGGGATTGTGGACCAAATGATGTCGTCAACATAGACGCGCACACCCTCAATGCCCTCCATCATTTGCTCCATGATCCGGTGGAACACTTCTGATGCCGATATAATCCCAAACGGCATCCTATTGTAGCAGTATCTGCCAAACGGGGTATTAAAGATACACAGCTTTCTGCTGGACCTGTCTAGTTGAATTTGCCAGAATCCTTTCGAGGCGTCAAGTTTGGTGAAGATGTTGGCCCGAGCCACCTCGCACGTGATCTCCTCGCGCTTGGGGATAGGGTAATGCTCCCTCATTATGTTGCGATTCAGATCCTTTGGGTCAATGCAGATTCGGAGCTCGCCGGAAGGCTTCTTTACGCACATCATGGAACTGACCCAGTCGGTTGGTTCCGTCACTCTGGAAAGCACTCCTTGGTCCTGGAGGCCCTGCAGCTGCTGTTTGAGGCGGTCCTTGAGGGGTGCTGGGACTCTGCGAGGTGCATGAACCACAGGCGTGGTGTCTTGTTTGAGCAGGATTTTGTAAGTATATGAGAGCGTGCCCATGCCTTCGAAAACGTCGCGGTGCTGGTCGATGATGGCATTGAGTTGCGCCCTGAAGTCCGCATCCTGGAAGGCAGACGTGTCCTCTGGAGAGAGAGAGTGTACTCGTTGAACGAGGTTTAAGAGTTTGCACGCCTGTGCGCCTAGCACAGAGTCCTTCGAGGAGCCCACGATCTCGAAGGGAAGGATGGCTTTTCTCGAGTTGTGCGTCACTTCAAGTTGGCATGAACCAGTAGCAGGAATGACGTTGCTATTGTAGTCCACTAGTTGGCAGATCGACGGAAGAAAGGTTGGTTTAACCCCAAGGGTCTGAAAGTCTGACCACGCTAGGAGATTAGCGGAAGCTCAAGTATCCAGGCGGAATCGTATCTGGGATCGGTTGACCGTCAGGGTGGCACACCACTCGTCGTCAGGATCAATGCTGTGCACCGACAGCGGCTGGTGGTTTTGATTCGGGGACAGCCTGTTCTTTGTTATAACAACGACTCAAAAAGGCTCCCTCGGGTCCTCGGTGTTACTGATCTGCGGGAAGTCGGAATCGGACTCGGTGAACGCGGGTTGAATTGCCCGAATGTTCCTGCGAGGCTGGCTCAAGCGATGCAAATTGGCAGGCTGAGCTGCTCGACTGCAGGCAGCATAGTGGCCAAGTCTGACACATCGTAGGCATTGTCACGATTTTGCAGGACATTGCCGCTTTAAATGGGCGGAGCCACTGTTGCCGAACGTCGTGACGTCAGTATGCTCTTGCGCCACCATGCATGCGCGGTGTGGTCCTGCGTGGCGCACGCCTGTGCATCACGTTCCTCCACGTCATCGCCCCTCGTTTGCCGCGTACAAGCGCGGGAGGGCGCGAAAACCGCGCGTAATGGCCGCCCTCATCCAGGCTGAAGCTTTGGACGTGTTCAATTGTTTGGACCTGTTCCGCCTCGTGGGGACCTTGCCGTGCCATTTCAGCCGCCTGTATGTCGGAGTACCGGCTGGTGGCATTTTCATGCAGGACCCAGGTCTCGATGGCAGTCGCTAGGGTGAGTTGCTTAATTTTGAGGAGCTGCTGACCCAGGGGGTCCGACAGAACACCAAATACGATCTGGTCGCGTATCATGGCGTCGGAGGTGGGCCCGTAGCCGCAGGACTGCGCAAGGATGCGGTGGTGTGTTAAAAAGGATTGGAAAGGCTCGTCCTTACCCTGCAAGCGCTGCTGGAACAGATATCTTTCAAAGCTTTCATTGACCTCTTGCTGAAGTGGGTATCGAATTTGAGGAGAACCATCTTGTACTTTGTCTTGTCCTCGTCGTCTGCGAATGTGAGGGAGTTGAAGATGTGGATGGCGTGTTGCCTGGCCATGGAGAGGAGCAGAGCAATCTTCCTGGTGTCTGAGGCGTTCTCCCTGTCCGTGGCTTCGAGGAAGAGCTGGAAGCGCTGTTTAAAAATCTTCCAATTGACCCCAAGATTGTCGGCGATGTGGAGCGGCGGCGGCGGGTTGATGTTCTCCATACTTCAGGATGCCGAATTGCTGATTAGTTGCAGGTGGGTCTCAGAAGTGCCAGTATGCAACCACTCCTTGTACCATGATGTGCTGCGTGTTCTGGATCACAAACAGGTCACCAACACTGGAAGTGGTGCAACTCTATTTTATTTTAGGTTAACTATATTAACATACTTGAACTGTGGGTAAATGCAATACCAGCTTTAACTGTTGACCCTTGCCTAGTCCTAACCAGGTGATGCACTCAGCACATGGTGAATGTCTGTGTTGCAGGCTGTGAGCTCTGTGCTCCAAGCTGGCTGCTGCTAGAATGAGTGGGAACTCTCCTGTCCCCTGTCTTTATAGTGCATGTGCTCTCACTGGTGATTGGCTGCGGTGTTGTGTATGCTGATTGGTCCCACTGCATGTCCATCAGTGCGTGTGTGTGTGTGTCTGCACCATAATATACTGATGTATATTATGACCCCCGGAAGATCAACGGGCCCTGCCTCCCCCTCCTCTGCAGGCTGCTGTTCCTGGCCATGTGCAGTGGCACATTGATATCGTTGCTGCTGGTTGGTATCAATCAAAAGAATTGCCAAATCAACAGGTTCCATGATATAATAATAATCTTTATTGTCACAAGTAGGCTTACAATGAAGTTACTATGAAAATCCCCTCGTCGCCACATTCCGGCACCTGTTCAGGTATACAGAGGGCGAATTCAGAATGTCCAATTCACCTAACAAACACGTCTTTCGGGACTTGATTCTCTCGAATCAAAGACTGACCATAAGAGAACATCGAAGTAAGTGATGAGGAGATCTAACAATTGCCTGACCCACAGACCCCTCTGGATCTGAGACACCCATCTCCCTTTGTGAGCACCTTTCCGAGCTTCACCCCTTCCCCTGCCACACACTTGCCACTTCCCCTGCCACACACTTGCCACTTCCCCACAGTTGCCCTGTCAACTCCACCTGAATGAAGCGCTTTGAAAATTGAAAACATCAGAAGTCCATGTACACCCACCCCTCCAAGGGTGAGGAGTGAGGGAAGTTGAGGGCATCCAATGGACCAGCGTTCTAACCTCATGGGGGAATGAAACACTCCACGCATCATCTCCTGAATGGAATGACTGATGTGCGCCTTCAGCGTAACACCTTGAATTGGGGGTCAAATCTGTGTAACATCTCTGTCATGGATTCATGGGGTCCAATATTTGGGGGAGGCTTTGCTACCAACAATTTTGGTCAACAAACAGCAATTAGATAGGCAAGCCTCAGTTCGGGGATTGAACCCACGACCTTGACGTTATTAGCACCATGCTCCAACAATCTGAGCTAATCAACTATTTTGATTAACACAAATAAAAAAGTAAATATATCAAATAAACTGAGGGACAAATTAAAGGGACAGTGCTTTAAAGGGAAACTGCCTGAAATAAAAAGCGAATCACAAATGAGACTTATAACATTAAATCCAAATAAAACAGCCATGAAGTGATTTGAGAGGTCAATAACGCACGCAAGCTCCTCCGGTGCCCAACCCCATGCTCCGTCTCCAGAGGCCATAAATGTGGGCACAGTAGAGGAGCAGACAGTCGGGTTGGACGACCCCCTCGATCATCTGCTGCCTGGACCTGTTGATGGCAAGTTTGGCCAGGCCCAGGAGCAGGTTCATGAGGAGGTCCTCCTCCTCCCCCAATCCTCTCCACACCAGGTGCCCATAGATCAGGAGCATGGGGCTGAAGCGCAAATAAAACTGCAATAAAGGTTTTTTAAATAATGAAACAGGAGTGCAGCCTACGACATCCTACACAAACCTAATCTAGGGACTCCACAAGATTGCATAAAGAACAGTCCGTGAACTGGTGCATCCTACGGTTGTATGGTACTGCTGCATAAAATACCCTCCAACCCAGATCCCCGATATTTAGTGGGAGCACTCCTTTGTAGAGGACCTCCACCAACTTTCTCCGCTGTCAGATGGAAACACCGGGTGACGGGCAAGGACAAGGAAGTGAAGGGTGTGTGGCAGCGGCCTGTACAGGAAGCCCCTATGTTCAGTAAGAAAGGGCACTGACGGGATATCCATGAGGCGACTCAGGCTGTGGGGCTCCGGATCCCGAGGAGGGGGTTGGGCCTTGGGGCCCATGTGGAATTCCATCCGAGTAAAGGTTCGTTCAAACGGGAGCACACCGCACACCTGTGCCTCCTCAAGACCATGAGTGCAGTCCGGTCCGTTCACGACCGTTTTAAGGCCTCGGATGGCATTGGTCACGAGCTGGACACTGACCGCTGTGCACTGCTCTTAAATGCTTCCCAGTCAATCAAGGCATTTGGGAGGTGTCGGCTTTATTATAATTTGGAATTACAAACAAGCCCAATACCAAATCTAATGAAAGGGTTAACAATTGGGTGCCAATCAATGGCACATTTGTGCACTGCAATTCAGACTAAATTGACACAATTGTCTCATAGAAGAAGGGTCAGGCGCTGATTAGGCAACTGGCTTTCCCTTGTGGCAGGCAAGACATGCCTGATGCAGTGAAAACTATTTGCAGTCAACTTCATCCTTAGAGATCACCCTCATTCCCACAGTTCTCATGGGCTGCGGATTAATTGCACCTTCCACCTTGAACAACCATCCACCCATACACAAATACCTGACAGCCACCTCTTGAAACCCAAATCGCAGCCTCAGAGCAGGGTGAGAATGGCATTCCCAGTTACTGTGAAGGTAACCGAGGAGCTCAATTTGTTTGCGAATGGATCCTTTCAGGCTAAATCAGGTGACATATCCAGCATCTCCCAGTTCACCATCCATTACAGCATCAGCGAGGAAGCAGAAGGCCTTTATGTGAGGAGTGGGGTTTCATGGAATTCTCTCTGAATTGAGAGAAGCAGGCAAAGTGTGCCTCAACTGCTCTGGAGGAGCCTGACAGTCCTCACCCGAAAAGGTGTCCCAAATCGTGGTTGTCTGTTGCTTTCTCCACAACCTGACCATCATGAGGGTATAGTCATGGTCGGTGGAGAGTTTATGTAGGTGAGTAAACGAGGGATGGTGAATGGAGCAGTGTGTGAAATTCGTGGTGTGGCTGGAAGGATATAGCATGTGAGATGACCACAGCCACTCGCATGAGTCCTGAAACTTCTTCCTGCACTGCATTGATGTCCTCTGCATTGGCACTGCTGTCACTGCGCATTATGACTACCTACACTCACTGCCTTCTTAAGATCTGCCTGGAGGGCCTCCTCATGGAATAAGGCTTCTCTCCTCATGTGCACCTCTTGCACCAAGGCTTCCAGTACCGCATCAGAGGTATTGGGACCCGTTTCTGGCATTTGACTTCTCTCTCACCAATTCCAACCTCTGCTCCAGCTAGAATACACCTTGCTTTAAGAGGTACCGGTCGACTTTAAAGTGGTGCAGTCAAGTCTTGAATGATGCTCGTCTCGCACCAATGTAAAAGTTGGAAATGAACCGTACCAGTCAGACCTATTCAAACGGGTCTTGCATACCTCAAAAGGAAACTTTAGAATTACTGGTGCTAAAAGTACTGACTTTTTACTGGGTTTTGAGTTAGTTTTTCCTTCTGGGTGGACAGCTTCTGAAGAACTCGATGGTACACTTTGCACTGACTGCATGTTACTTTCTGATAATTAACAGGCAGCAGCAAGTTTGCCTGTTTCTTGCATTATTTTGAATTGACACGAGTTAGTCGCACATTGGGAAGGAGCTAAATGTTGAGAGGTACAAAACTGGCCGTCAAAATATTTCAAAATAAGGATTGTCTATTTTTTCAAAATCTGCAATATTTTCTAGATTCTGTTTTGTAAAATTGCTGACATATACGCAAATGTTATGGGCCAGGTTTTAGAGAATCCCAAAGTGCATCATGGAGTTCACCTGACCCACAACTTTTAATAGATTGGGGTATGGGGAGCACACGGCCCACTCTACAGGTGTGGTACAGCAGAAATGGAAAAGTATTTTTTAAAGCAAAACAATGTTTATTCTATGAACACACGTTAACCTTTTTAAAACATAGAGTGAACATTTTAGCAACCATCAATTCAAATACAACCCCAAAAGAATACAACACTAAGTAACCCTTAATAACCTCCCAAACAACATCCAGAAGACAAAAGAAACACCTTTTAACAGAAGCACATTAGGTTTACATTCACTACTGAGAACATTTATAATTCTGAATTCACCAAATGATCAAGAGATAGTCTTTTCATGGCAGAGGGATCAACAGTACACCTGCTCTGTCTGGCTTCAGCTCCAACACTGAAAACAAAACTAAAACACACCCTGCAGCAAACAGCCTAAAACAAAAGTAAAAAGCTGACAGCCCAGCTCCACCCACATTCTGACATCACTGATAAACACTCATTTCTTCAAGGTACATTTCTTAAACACCCATTTCTTAAAGGTACTCTCATATGACACCTGCCCCCAAGAAAAAAAATAAACCATCAAGTTCAAGATGGTTTCATTTTTCACCTTTTCACCATCCTTTAAGAAATGCACACAGTAAATATACTTTTTTGTTTCAACACACGCAAACAGATATAATAATATAATCCATTTTTGTTCTTCTCCCTCCAACTGAAATCCTTCTCGATTGACAGTCTCTTTGAACAAGAAGGTCCTTGCACGATCCATGCATTTCGCTACGCCTCGGCATTTCTCTTTAAAGTCAGATACTTTAGTTCAATCTGATCACAGAGTCCCTTGTATTTCTCCAACACAGGAGCATTGGTTATCACAGCTTTCAGGCGGTCAAATGCCTGTTGAAAGTCCGCTGTCCACTGAAAGTTCTGACGTTTCTTCAGCAAGTCCATCAGTGGAGCAATCACGCTACAAAACGTTTGCACAAGTGTTCGATCAAATCCACTCATGACAAGAAATCACATTATTTCCCTTTGTCTTGAGGGTATCGGAAACTACTCAAGGAAAGTGACTTGTGCTTTTCCAAATTCACTTTTGGCTAGGTTTATCACCAAACCCGCCTCCTGAAGTCGATCGAATAACTCCATCAGATGTTTTAAATGTTCTTTCCGTGTCTGGCTGAAAATTACCAGATTGTCGATGTATACCGCACAATTGGATAATCCTGAAACAACTGTATTAGTTAACCGTTGAAATGTGGCTGGGGCGTTTTTCATACCAAATGGCATAACTTTGAATTGGTATATACCATCTGGAGTCACAATTGCTGAAATCTCCTTCATCCATTCGGATAAAGGTACCTGCCAGTAACCTTTATGTAAATCCAGTTTAGAAATAAAAGCTGATTGTCCCACTTTCTCAATGCAATCCTCCAAATGTGGGATAAGATAAGAGTCCGTCCTTGTAACTGCATTAACCTTTCTATAGTCTACACACAACTGTTGGGTACCGTCTGGGTTTGGTACCATCACTATGGGTGAGCTCCATTGGCTGTAACCCACTTCAATTATGCCATTTTTCAGCATACTCTTAATCTCTTTGTTAACCTGTGCCAATTTTAAAGGGTTAAGTCTGTATGGATGTTGTTTGATTGGAACAGAATTTTCCACATCTACATCATGTATAGCCAATTTAGGACATCCCAATTTATCTCTACAAACTTGCCCATGTGATATCAATAACTCTTTCAGGTACGTCCTTTTTTCCTCTGGATGGTAACTCAACAATTTATCCCAATTTTTAAGAAGATCCTCGTTTTCCAATTTAATTTGAGGTATGTCAAATTCACAGTCATCTGGATTTGGTTCATCACTTTAGAGTTAGAATTATTAAAACCTCCTCCTTTTTCTCTCCTTCCCTTTCAAAGTACCTTTTAAGCATATTCACATGACATACTGTGAGTTTTCCTTCTATCCGGCGTTTTTACCACATAATTCACCTCACTTAATTTCCTTTCAACCTGACAAGGTCCACAAAACCTTGCTTTTAAAGGCTCACGTACCACTGGTAACAACACTAAAACTTTATCTCCACTGGCAAAACTACGAACTTTGGATTTCTTGTCCGTTACCCGTTTCATCACATTTTGTGCAACTTTTAAATGTTGTCTAGCCAATTCACCTGCTCTATTTAATCGTTCCCTAAAATTTGACACGTAATCCAAGAATGTAATTTCTGATTTCTTACTCACCAAATTTTCCTTAATCAATTTAAGTGGTCCTCTTACCTCATGACCAAAAATTAGTTCAAAAGGACTAAATATGGTCGACTCATTAGATGCATCGCCTATTGCAAACAGTACGAATGGAATTCCTTTATCCCAATCTTCTGGATAATCTTGACAATAAGCCCTCAACATTGTCTTTAATGTCTGATGCCCCCTTTCTAATGCTCCCTGCGATTCTGGATGGTACGAAGTTGATTTAAATTGTTTTATTCCTAAACTATCCACAACTTCTTTGAATAGCCTCAAGATAAAATTTGATCCTTGATCCGATTGAATTTCTGTGGGTAGTCCTTATCTAGTAAAGAATTTAAGTAATTCCTCCACAATCTTTTTAGCTGTAATATTATGGACTGGAATGGCCTCTGGAAACCTAGTAGACACATCCATTATAGTCAAAAGATATTGATTCCCACTTTTTGTTTTAGGAAGCGGTCCTATGCAATCAATTAGGACCCTTGAAAAAGGTTCCTCAAATGCTGGAATGGGTATTAAGGACGCTGGTGTTATCACTGCTTGAGATTTCCCTATCACTTGACATGTGTGACATGATTGACAAAATTCAACTGCATCTTTATGTAGTCCAGGCCAATAAAAATGTTTTTGGATTTTAGCTTGAGTTTTCCTTATTCCCAAATGACCTCCCATTGGTACCTCATGTGCCACTCGCAACACCTCCTTTGTATATCCTACCGGCAATACTACTTGATGAACTTCTGCCCACTTTTCATCCGCCTGAATATGTAAAGGTCTCCATTTTCTCATCAAGACATCACATTTACGGTAATAACACTCTGGTATACACTCAGATTCTTCTTCCGTGTATGCTTTCTGATACATCCGTTTTATTTCTATATCTTTTTGTTGTAACTCCACCACTTTTCCTGAACTAAAAATGTCCGCCTCATCCTCCACCTGTTCTTGTTCTTTTTCAACCATCTGATCAAAAATCGGTTCTGATAATTGCACTTCAACTTCATCTTCACTCTTTGATTTATCCTCTTGTCTTAATCTGTGATATTGCGACCTTGTTACTACACAATCCGGCAACATCCCAAGATATTCGTCCTTCAACACTTCAGTTGTCTGATTTTCCACTGGCTTATCAACCACAGTAGGCATCACTCCCACCTGCGATCCAGTTATATCATTACCCAAGATAAACTGTATTCCTGGACAAGATAATTTCTCTATTATTCCTACTACCACTTCACCACTCTTAACTAGGCATTCCAACCTTATATAATGGAACACTACTCCTCTCACCCTGAATTCCACATATTACCACCTTTTCTGGCAACATTCTTCCCGAACTACATAACTCCTCATCTCTGAGCATTAAAGATTGACGAGCTCCCGTACCTCTTAAAATTGTGACTTCTTTACCTGCTCCTGCTGATACCCACACAAGTAAATTTTTTAAAGAGATCTTGCACCTTCTTATCAATCACCTCTTGATCAGGCTGTACAATCTTTTGCACCTCCTTCGCTTCACTTGGACTTTCCTTTACCACTTTAACAAACCCCACTGTCTTATCCTATTTTACCACACCAGCCTTCCCAGTGCTTTTCTTCAACCACCAACACTGTGACTTTACATGGCCTAGTTTATTACAGTGAAAACATTTGAAATTTTTGATATCTTTTCCACCCTCCTGGATTTCATTTTTAATCTGAGGTACACTCTCCTTATTATCTCCCATCAGATCACCTTTACCTTTACCACTTGAGTATTTCTCATGTCCCCAGTATCTATCCCTCACAGGCTGAAATTGATGTTGGAAACCAAGCTTTGATTTATGAATCATTCATAATTATCTGCCATTTCTGCTGCTAACCTTGCAGTTTTAACCCTCTGCTCTTCCACATGAGTTCTCAATACATCAGGAATTGAATTTTTAAACTCCTCCAAAAGTATAATTTCTCTGAGAGCTTCATACGTTTGGTCTATTTTCAAAGCCTTTATCCACCTATCAAAATTACTCTGTTTGAGCCTTTCAAACTCCATGTATGTTTGATCACATTCTTTCCATAAATTTCTAAACCTTTGTCTGTAGGCTTCAGGCATTAGTTCATATGCACCTAAGATGGATTTCTTCACCTCCTCATATGTCCCAGATACCTCCTCCAGTAGTGATGCAAACACTTCACTAGTCTACCTACCAGCTTTGTTTGAATCAGTAATACCCACATGTCCTGTGGCCATTTCATTTGTTTAGCCACCTTCTTAAATGAACTGAAAAAGGCTTCTACCTCCTTCTCATCAAACCTTGGCAATGCTTGGACATATTTAAATAGATTCACACCAAGACTTCGACTTTGACGCTCTTTCTCACTATCCTCATCACTATCATCCAACTGTACGTTTCCCTTTACGTCTGCCAATTTTAACTGACTGTCATGTTTCATGGCCATTTTCTGAAGTTCAAACTCTCTCTCTTTATCTTTTTTCCTGATCTGTATCTCCCTTTCTCTTTCTTTCTCTGCTTGGACTATTCTTTCTGTTTTCCTTTCTTCTCTCTCTCTTTCCTCTCTCTCTCTTTCTCCTTCTTTTTCCTCTCTCTCTCTTTTATATTCAAGCTGCTTTTATTCTTTCTCATGTTCCATTTGTTCAATTTGTAACTGAATTTTTGCCATTTCCAATGAGTCAAACTGTATCCCAGACAACTTTAAATTCTTAGCCACCACCATAATTACCTCCCCTTTTCGCATTTTGTGATGTAATGTTAACTGCAATGTTTTTTTGCCAAATCTAACAGTCTGCTTTTAGTCTCAGTCCTTAAGGTACTGTGTGTGACCGTCTCCACCCCCAAAAGCTTCAGAGCCTCTGAAAGAGCCATTGTCCACAATGCAGTCCCTCCTTATACTAAAATACCACACCTGAAAAGCAACCAAAACATGCTCACCCCTCACTGTCTTTAAGTTCACTTAGCCAATCCAATAGATAGACTTTTATCCCAGACGAACCCCCAATTTGTTATGGGCCAGTGTTTAGAGAACCCCAAAGTGTATGATGGAGTTCACCTGACCCACAACTTTTAATAGACTGTGGTATGGGGTGTAGAGGGTGCCATCTCCGCTACTCCACTACTGGGCCGATATCTGGGGTTTGAATATCTGTGTGTGTCTCTCTCCAGCTGGCACTGAAACTTCAGAGGCCAGGGGATGTCGCGCTGGGACACTTCCACTGAAGAGAGCACTGATTCAAGCCTGACGTTTATTCCTAACCGACAGCCTGAGACTTATATCACACAGATCTCCAGACCCCTACCAATACCCAGGTGATTCTCTCTCTTGCCGGTGGTGCAACAGCCACCCGGTTCCTACTCCACTAGAGTAGCTTTCCCAAGAGAGAAAATAGGACACTGCTGTTTATTTCCTAACCAGCAGTCTGTCCTGAGTGAATCGCTCAAGATGACCCTCGATTCTTGAACCCGGAATTAAGGTGAGGAGTATTTTTAACAATGACTTGGTCAGAGATCGCTGGTGAAGGATTGAAGAATTTAAACGACTCCAATTAGCATCAAATCAAGGTTTATTGTAAAACCCAGGTCAAAATCATCAACAGAAGAAACACAATAAAATCTTATGCTCTAATACAACTAAGTCTATTCAAAAGGTAATATAGCGGACACAACGAAAATTCTTACGGTTACACAGGTTTTAGCAAAATCACAAGGCACAAAACAAGTCCCCTTCCCCAAAGCCTCAACCACTATTAAAATCAAGGGAGTTTCGCAAGCTGCTGCGGGTTACTTACGGTCACAGGCTGCAGAGGTCAAGTCAGGGGTGCAGAGGTCGAGCCAGGAACGAAGAGACCCCCAATTGAAAACACAGCCCCTTTTATATTGCTTTACCTGGCTTTGTCCTGTGATCGGCCAGCCCCTTTTGCATTGAAAAGGTAAGTTTTAAAGTTCCCGCTGGTCCCGCCCCCTTTGAGCCGGTCAGAGCTGTCGAGATGGGAGTACCTCCCCTAGGTCCGCCTCCAGTCTGTTTTTTGAGATAACGAGGTTGAGCTCCCTTGAAGATTTTCAAAGACTTCCATCTGCTCCGGAGATGCTGCTATGTTGATGGGGTGTTGATTGGATTCTGCTCTGGTGGAGGCCAGGTCATTTACATTTGCATGGGGCTATGACCATCCCATTGTCCTGCTTGCATGCAAGCCTCCTGTGTATTCCCGTGCCCCTTTGTCTGTGTCTTGATGTTATCTTGTTGTCTGGCTCCTTCTTCCTTGTAGCTCCTAGGGGGGTGTTTGTAAATATTTATGTGCTTATGTCCCCACTCAGCTCAGCGGGCCAAGCCTGCTGGGAAAACTGGTTCTGTTCCCTTGGCTGGAAAGTCAGTTTACAGTCTCTGAGTTTCTCCAAAAGGGCCGAATTGCCCGAAAACCTTACAGGGGAGCACACGGCCCACTCTACAGGTGTGGTACAGCAGAAATGGAGAAGTATTTTTTAAAGCAAAACAATTTTTATTCAATGAACTCACGTTAACCTTTTTAAAACATAGAGTGAACATCTTAGCAACCATCAATTCAAATACAACCCCCAAAAAATACAACACTAAGTAATCCTTAATAACTTCCCAAACAACATCCAGAAGACAAAAGAAACACCTTTTAACAGAAGCACATTAGGTTTACATTCACTACTGAGAACATTTATAATTCTGAATTCACCAAATGATCAAGAGATAGTCTTTTCATGGCAGAGAGATCAACAGTACACCTGCTCTGTCTGGCTTCAGCTCCAACACTGAAAACAAAACTAAAACACACCCTGCAGCAAACAGCCTAAAACAAAAGTAAAAGGCTGACAGACAGCCCATTTCCACTCACACTCTGACATCACTGATAAACACCCATTTCTTAAAGGTACATTTCTTAAACACCCATTTCTTAAAGGTACTCTCACATGGCGCAAATATATTTTATATGTTACCCTAGGTAGAATTATTGCTCCTAATTTATTAAAGGAAATACCTATCGTAGTGACTGAGGTAACATCCAAAGTAACAAATGATAAAATAGCTTTTGTTTTAAAGTAGGTTTTAGTGATTTCTTTTCTTGTCTATTTAAATCACAGTCTATCCACTGATTCCGCTGAACAAACTCCAGCTGGGGCCTGAGGTTTGTGTTGTTTAGCAGGCTGAGAAGCAGCTGTATTTTAAAGGTCATTTTTGCTCTTTTGCCAACAAAGCTGCCTGACTAAAACGAATATCTCCCATTGAGATCAGCCAAACGGGCAGAATACTAATTTCTTAACCCAGCAGTATCCTCACATTTTCACACCATGATTGTTTGTCTAGTAATGCCCTCAACACTGAGAGCAGACCTAAGATGGATGATCTTGAGGAGCTTGTTGGTGGGGGAGGTGGTAGGGTCACCGGTGGTAATGTCGAGGAAAGTCAATCAGCTGGAAAGGAAGTGATACTTATTATTCTGCTCTGCTGTCAAGCTGCTAAATGGGCGGCGCCACTTCATGTCAAGGGGGAATCTGAGCTGCTTTCCTTGTGGAACATTCAGGAACACACTGATTGAATACTAACCTTTCTGCAATGCTATGTTGCCTTAACGATTGGTGCATTTGCTGCAGTGCGAACGTCAGCCGATTTTCATGTTTTAGCTTCGTTTTCAAATAAACCTGATGCTCGGCACCCCCGACCACCCCGTTCCCTCTTCAACATGTCAGAGGCCTGCACCATGGTGTCAAAAATAAAGGTTTTCATTCTCTCATGAATTCTCCATCTGACTAGAAATGCAGGGCAGAGTCAAAGTTAGAGTGTGACTGATAGCCATGTCCCCGAGCTACCACAAGGTTGCCATAATCTGGCTATTTTCAGATGTGCGTGAGCAGGATATCCTGCAGATGTTGCCTTAATAGGTGGAATTTAGTCAGCACAGTGGCGCAAGTGGTTAGCACGGTTGCCTCATGGCGGCGAGATCCCAGGTTCGATCCCGGCTCTGGGTCACTGTTTGTGTGGAATTTGCACATTCTCCCCGTGTTTGCGTGGGCTTTGCCCCCACAACCCAAAAAGATGTGCAGGATATGTGGATTGGCCACGCTAATTTGCCCATTAATTGGAAAAAAGGAATTGGACACTCTGAATATATATACAAAAAAATAATAAGTGGAATTTAATGTCCTCCATTGAGACGGGTCTGCAGGCGGGGGTGGGGGTCGGGGTGGGGGGAGATGCGGGGGGGGGGGGGCAGCATTTGACTGGTTGCGAAGGTGCAGCCGAGTGGGGTCTCTGCCACCTTCCCGGACTTGCCCTGTTAAGTCTTTAATTTGTCCATCAGTTGATTTGATTTAGATTGGGGGGGGGGGGGTGTATGGGGCGGGGTGGGTGGGGAGGGTTTTTTTTTGGTTCATTCAGACGCTCAGTGTCTGCATGATCAAAGGACCTGGCATCAGGAAAAGGGAGTCCGCTGAGGGCCACCCAGTCCTTGCTGCCGAATCCCTCTCCACGCCCTGTTACTCCCCATCTCACTATCCCCATTCCAGCCTCATTCATCTCTGAGGGGGTCTTTCACTGATCTTGGGCCTCTGGTGGGTGCATTGGCAGTAGCTTGCGCTGTGTGCAATGGGCAACTGCCAGCATCTGATTGGCTGGAAGTTCTCAGTGGGGCAAGACTTCTGCCCCCAGGGTCCTTGATCTTGGTGAAGCTCACTGCTGGCCACTTAAATGCCTGATTGGCACATAGTACAGTGGGTTTTCCCCAAAGGAAGTGCTGCATGGCTCTTTCAGGCTCTTCAGACAATGGACATGACTCCTGTTACCTGGATTAAATAACGCCCGCAGTCCCTGAAGATATTTACATGCTCTAGGGTGGGCAATTCTGCCTTGATTCGGTGGATTGGCCATGTTAAATTGTCCCTTAGTGTCCAAAGATATGCAGGTTAAGTGGGGTTACGGGGATAGGGTGGGAGAGTGCTCTTTTAAATAGTTGGTGCAGACTCAAAGGGCGGAATGGCCTCCTTCTGCACTGTAGGAATTCTATGATCAATGTATTCTTGAGTTTTGATCATGGGACATTTTATCCACTGTTTGCTTTTACCCTAGTTGAGAGTTTTATTATCATCAAGCACCAAACAAGATATTCTACTTTTGGTTTTATAGTGAAATTCATAACATAATTTAAAAATCAAACAGCAGAAAATTTTAAAAAGATTAAAATGTTTAAATAAAACCATTTTCTTGGAAGTTTCCACAATATCAACTACAATGGGAAATCTTTAATACCACATATTCAACAAAATCACAGGAAACTGTCACTTGACATCAATAGTGGAAAAACTGATGGAAGTCATAAAACGAGAAAAATAAATTAATACCAGACAATCAACATGGCTTTGTCAAGGGCAGGTCATGTCTGACAAATTTAATTGAGTTATTTGGTGAGATGACTCAGGCAGTAGAGGAGGGTCGTGCAGTGAATGTTGTATATTTGGACTTTCATAAAGCATTTGCTATAGTGCCACATGGCAAGTTGGTTAGCAAATTAGAAAGTTTGGAATTGATAGGTCCTTGACAGCACGGCTTAGAATGGCGCTAAGAGATAAGAAACAGAGGGTAGGTATGGATAGGTATTTCTCAAACTGGAGACGAGTTGAAATTGGGGAAAGGTTGGGGACTCTAGGTCTGTACTCGGAGTTTAGAAGGATGAGGTAGGATCTTATTGAAATTTACAGGATACTGCGAGGCCTGGATAGAGTGGACGTGGAGAGGATGTTTCCACTTGTAGGGAAAACTAGAAGTAGAGGACACAAACTCAGACTAAAGGGACGATCCTTTAAACCTGAGATGAGGAGGAATTACGTCAGCCAGAGGGTGGTGAATCTGTGGAACTCTGCTGCAGAAGGCAGTGGAGGCCAAATAACTGAGTGTCTTTCAGACAGAGATAAATAGGTTCTTGATCAATAAGGGGATCAGGAGTTATGGGGGAAGGCAGGAGAATGGGGATGAGAAAAATGTCAGCCATGATTGAATGGTGGAGCACACTTGATGCGCCAAATGGCCTAATTCTGCCTCTATGTCTTATGGTCTTATGGTGATTCCCAGGGTTCAGCATTGGAACCCTTGCTTTTTCTGATTTATATAAACGATTTAGAGACGGGTGTTGAGGGCAACATTTCTAAATTTGTAGATGATACTAAATAGTAAATTGTGAGTCTGACGCTGAGTGACTTTAGAGGGACATTGCCAAATTGACCAAATGGGAAGACACCTGGCAGATGAATTTCAATTCGGAGACATGTGAGGTAATCTATTTTGGTAGAAGAAACCTGCAAAGACAATATAGGCTCAATGGTACAACTTTGAGGGACTCCAGATTCAAGTGCATAATTCTCTGAAGGTGGCCAGGCAAGTTGAAACAGTTGTAATGAAGGCATATAGGATCCTTGGGTTTATAAATAGAGACATAAAGGCAGCACGGTGGCGCAAGTGGTTAGCACGGTTGCCTCACGGCGCCGAGGTCCCAGGTTCGATCCCGGCTCTGGGTCACTGTCTCTGTGGAGTTTGCACATTTTCCCTGTGTTTGCGTGGGTTTCGCCCCACAACCCCAAAAATGTGCAGAATAGGTGGATTGGCCAGGCTAAATTGCCCCTTAATTGGAAAAAGTGAATTGGATATTCTAAATTTTAAAAAAATAAAAAAATAAATAGAGGCATAGAGTATAAAAGCAAGAAAGTGATGCTACATCTCTACAAATCATTGGTCGGATCGCATTAGGAATACTGTGTTCAGTTCTGGACACCTTATTTAAGGAAGGATGTTAAAGATCTCGAGAAATGCAGAGGAGATTTACAACAATGGTATCACGAATGAAGAATTTTAGATACAAAGAAAGATGAGAACAATTTGACTTGTTTTCCTTATAGCAGAAAAGATTAATAGGTGATCTTATTGAGGTGTTCAAAATTATAAACAACTTTGACAGGGTAAATAAGGATATTCTGTTTCCACTAGTGACCAGTCAGTGACCAGGGATCATCATTTCAAGATGGTCAGCAAGAGAGCTAGGAGGGAGATGAGGAGAAATTTCTTTACTCAGAGAGTTGTTGGGGTTCGAATGCCCTGCCTGGGAGGGTGGTGGAGGTGGATTCCATAGGAAGTTTCAAAAAAGAGCTGCATATATATTTGAAAGTGATGAATTTCGAGGACTACAGAGATAGGGCTGGGAATGGGCCAAATAGCCTCTTTCTGTGCTGTAAAATTCCATGATTCTAGGATTCTAGGATATAAATAATGTCTAACAAAAATTTTGGTGCAATTATATGACCTATTACAATGCACATCAAATGATCAAATGATCAAAACAATAACTAACACCAAAATTAATTCAGTTGACACCATACTCCACTACCGAAGTTCAGCTTCAGACAGGTAAGGTTCAGTCCTCAGAGAGAACATAGACCATAGAACATAGAAAATACAGCACAGAACAGGCCCTTTGGCCCACGATGTTGTGCCGAACCTTTGTCCTAGATTAATCATAGATTATCATTGAATTTACAGTGCAGAAGGAGGCCATTCGGCCCCCTGAGTCTGCACCGGCTCTTGGAAAGAGCACCCCACCCAAACTCAACACCTCCACCCAACACCAAGGGCAATTTTGGACACTAAGGGCAATTTATCATGGCCAATCCACCTACCCTGCACATCTTTGGACTGTGGGAGGAAACCGGAGCACCCGGAGGAAACCCACGCAGACACGGGGAGGACGTGCAGACTCCGCACAGACAGTGACCCAAGCCGGAATCGAACCTGGGACCCTGGAGCTGTGAAGCAATTGTGCTATCCACAATGCTACCGTGCTGCCCTTAAAAACAAATAAATCTACACTATATCATTTTACCGTAACCCATGTACCTATCCAATAGCTGCTTGAAGGTCCCTAATGTTTCCGATTCAACTACTTCCACAGGCAGTGCATTCCATGCCCCCACTACTCTCTGGGTAAAGAACCTACCTCTGATATCCCTCCTATATCTTCCACCTTTCACCTTAAATTTATGTCCCCTTGTAATGGTTTGTTCCACCCGGGGAAAAAGTCTCTGACTGTCTACTCTATCTATTCCCCTGATCATCTTATAAACCTCTATCAAGTCGCCCCTCGTCCTTCTCCGTTCTAATGAGAAAAGGCCTAGCACCCTCAACCTTTCCTCGTAAGACCTACTCTCCATTCCAGGTAACATCTTGGTAAATCTTCTTTGCACCTTTTCCAAAGCTTCCACATCCTTCCTAAAATGAGGTGACCAGAACTGTACACAGTACTCCAAATGTGGCCTTACCAAAGTTTTGTACAGCTGCATCATCACCAATGCCAAAGCTACCTGACACCGACAACAAACACATTATATAACCAAGCACATCATAGGCCGACATGAACCCTCCTCTCCGATTGTGTCCTCACCCAATCAGTATGTGTTACTTTCTCCTCTTCACCAATTGGTGTTTTTTTCTTGTCTCTCCCTCACTCCCCTGAATTGTAACATCTCTATTCCTCCCCTCTGTTTGTTTCGCTACCTATTTGTGTTTCTCTTTCTGCCCATCCCTCCCTTCCTCCCTCCCTCCCCAGCCTTTCTCTCACTCCCCAGTTCTCTCCTCCTTCTCAAGCTATGCTCTCAGGTCGCTGGTCATTTTCATTAGCCTTCATGCTGTCATGTTAATGAGGTCAGTCTATAAGAGGGTCATTTAGGAGTCTGTTAACAGCGGGGTAGAAGTTGTTTTTGAGTCTGTTCTTGCGTGTCCTCAGACTTTTGTATCTCCTGCCTGATGGAAGAAGTTGGAAGAGTGATTAAGCCGGGTGGGAGGGGTCTTTGATTATGCTGCCCGCTTTCCCCAGGCAGCGGGAGGTGTAGATGGGTGGGAGGCAGGTTTGTGCGATGGACTGAGCTGTGTTCACGACTCTCTGAAGTCTCTTGCGGTCTTGGGCCGAGCAGTTGCCATACCAGGCTGTGATGCAGCCAAATAGGATGTTTTCTGTGTTGCATCTGTAAAATTTGGTAAGAGTTAATGTGGACATACCAAATTTCCTTTGTTTCCTGAGGAAGTATAGGCGCAGTTGTGCTTTCTTGGTGATAGCGTCGACATGGGTGGACCAGGACAGATTTTTGGAGATGTGTACCCCTCGGAATTTGAAACTGTTAACTATCTCCACCTCGGCCCCATTGATGCTGACAGGGATGTGTACAGTACTTTGCTTTTGCAATTTCAATAGGCACCCGGCAATAGCAGGAGGATTGGAGCCCCTACTTTTCCGAGCCCTATTCAGTCAGATGCTGCTTTAATAACAAGCGCAGCAACACTCAGTTTTTCCCATGTCACTCTTGCCCATGTCTGAATCTAAGCTGTGATGAGATTTGAAGTTCAGTGGTTCTAGAAATACCCAAACTGAGCAACAATAGGCAGATTATTGGTGAGTATATGTTTTTTGATAGCATTATTGATGATTCTTTACATCACTGATGATTGAAAAGAGGCTGATATCAAGCATCAGCAAGAACTGAATTACATTTGTGCACTTTGTTGAGGCTAGGCCACATATGGGCAATCTTTCACATTGTCTGTCAGATACCAGTACCACAGTTACACAGGAATAAGTTGGGGAGGGTAGCAGTTAGCGCTTTACCACGAAGGTGGGATGTTGTCAGGGCCCAAAGACTTTGCCATGTCCAGTGGACCCAACAGCTTCTCGGGTGGATTTTTCACATCCTGTCCGCAATAGGTTTCCGGGCAGGCGGGAGCAGAGAAAATAGCGACTGGCAGAAAGCTAGAGACTCACCGGCATGTAAACAATTTGCAAACCTCCCAATGGCAGGTTAATGGTGGGTCGGTTCACTTTATGCATCGGGAGGATTGCAAGGGATTCCCAGCTATCAGTCCTCCATTTTAAGCAGATCCTGCGACTGGCCACCCCTCCCCGCATGGCAAGTGACGCCCCCCCCCCTCCCCCACTTCACAATTAAATCCCACCCCTGGATTTTATGGGTCCCACCCTTCCTCCAGGTGCGGGGTGGCCCGACTCGCTCCCCACCCAGAGGCACCTTACTAAGGGAAACACTCCAGAGACCCCCTAAATAAAGGAGCCTGACCCCCAGAGACCCCATAAATTAGGAGACTCCCCCAGAGACCTGTAATAAAAGGGACCTCCCCAAAGACCCCCTAAATAAGGGTACCCCCTGAGAGACACCCTAAATAAAGAGACCCACCACAGATCATCCAGAAAAGAGTCATCTGTCAAGAAACCTCTCAGAAAAGATACCCCTATCTGGAAGCTAGAGAGCCGTCCAGACAAAGAGAGTGAAATAAAATACTGTTTTAACGCCCACCTGGGCAAACACCTGCGGATCCAGACGCAGTAAGTACCATGTGTCAATTCCTGGAAAGAGAAAGCAGTCAGTTGTATTTAAACCCCTCAGATCCTTGAGCTGCAAGCCATTCATTCATTTCCCTTACTAGACTGTGATTTGCAGCTTCCACACACACACAGCTGTCAGCCTTGCTTCATTCATTTTCCTTCACAGTTGAATAACTCTGAAGTGCTCTAACCACAATGTTTAAAATCATCAAACACTTCAAAGAGAGTTAAGTGCAATCCAATCACCCCTTTCATGCTTGAGTTATTTTGAAGTGCTCAGCTGGAAATTGACATCACTTAACGCTCTTTGAAGTGGTTGATGATCATAAACATTGTGGTTAGAGCACTTCAGAGTTACTCAACTGTGAAGGAATATCATACAAATCCTACAGTGCAGAAGGCAATTTGGCTCATCCGATCTGCACCAACCCTCCAAAGAAGCACCTCACCCGGGCCCACGCCCCCGCCCTATCCTCATAACCCCATTTAACCCTTTTGGATACTAAGGGACAATTTAGCATGGCCAATCCACCTAACATGTATATATTTGGACAGATGACCATGCGGGGATCGATCTGGGTATTTATTTCGTCTCACTTTTTCAGAGTAATAATTTGCGTAACAATCTGAAATTAGCAATTTAAATTGTTTTGCCAGACTGTTCCAAGCATAGTGCAATGGTCCAGAGGAAGTTAGCACTTCCGGGAAATTCTGGACAATTACGGTGCAAATGTTCACCTGGAAATTTTCGAGAAGGATTCCCCTCTGTAGCTTTGGGGTATCCCCCAAATCCGATGCTGGGTAACCAGTAAGTCACAGGCTCAATATTTCAATTGGATTCTTCACTGCAGCAAATTGAATCATTTTTAAGAATACTTTTAATTGTCCTCTTTGAACACAAGGGAAAGATCAAACATCACTTTACCTCATCCAATTTTGTCTTTTTCATATTCATTCCGAAAATAACGGAATTATTTGGCGGAATTCTGCATTCATGAGTCTAAATGAGGGATTGTGGGCGAGTCTCAAGCACCTGCAGGTGCAGGTGGAGGAGTGCAACCACGTGCAGGAGCAGGAGGCGGTGCCGGCCATGAGTGCCACCCAGGCCAACACCGCACGGGTGGCGTCCATGGTGGAGGCATTGGGGGCAAGGGCTTCAGCCATGGATCAGCTTGTGCAGGTGGTGGCCGAGGCCCAGGAAAGGGCTGCCCTCTCACAGGCCAGAGTCACCTGGACATTGCAGCGGCGCTCCTGAACGTGGCCCATGGCTGAGAGCGTCGGGGGCATTGCCCAGGCACTGGCTAGATGGCACAGTTGCAGCATGATCTGGCGCAGTCCCAGATAGAGGTGATCCACTCCCTGCGCTCCATGGCCACGAGCATGCTGACACTGGCCGAGACAGCAGTGGTCCTGGCAGGGCCAGGTGGCTCGCACCCCCATCCGATGGAGTAGCCTGGTGGCCATCGGGACCCCGCGGGAGGAGGAGGAGGTGATGGGCCCATGCCGATGACTCCCCCTGGAGAGATGCCAGAACACCGCAGCACCTCAGACTCCCTCCTCCTGTTCCTGGCGTGTCTGGTAGGCTGGCGTCACCATGCCACCCGATCCCATCCAGGTCCGGTCGCCCCGAAAGACGGCCGCTAAAGGGGACCCAGGTCGTAGGAACCACAGCAGGCCGCCTCCACTCCATGATGGACCATCTGGGAAATACATCTAGACAAAGCATTCGGGTTGATAAAGCCAGAAAAGTAGACACCAGTAAAATTGGCACAGGTGAAGGGCACAGATTACGGGCTGGGCACATATCTTTAGAAATGCTTTCACATTAAACACCTGTGTACAATGTTACAACCTGCCTCGGAACTCTGTCAGATGGGTGTGAGGCGCGGGCTTGTCTGAGCTGGACGTAGAGGGGGCCCGGGTTGGGGGGGCGGAATGGGCGGCTATTGGATTGGGCTTGGCTCTTGGACTGCAGTTCAGCCAGCGTCACCGTTCCGGTGTCGCATCCCATCCCCCCCCCCTGCATGTCCTACCTCCTCTCCCTCCCTCATCAGCCATGGCACCTGTTTGTCGACATTTAAAAGCATAAGTGAACCTCGCCATCAGGAATTCCCCCTGGTGGTGGCAGAGAATCGTGGAGGCCCCAGAGAATACCGGGTCAGGCCCGCTAATGATATGCCAATGGCATTTACTGGACGTGCAGAGTGGAATGCATTATCGCCGCTGTCGAGGCACTGGAGAATTGCGATTTGGTGTAAACACAGCACCCGCTACGATTTCGTCATCAGAATCAATTCTCCGCCCAATCGCGTTTCACGATTCCGGCATCAGCCGATGGAGAATTGTGATTTTCTCATCCTGACGCCCAGCTTCGTCTGGATACCAAACAATACCAAAATTATGATGATTAATGTTTAAAATTCTTTTGGTGGACCATTATTCCTGAAGACCAACAAATCAGAACGACGAGGAATAATTACAGGGTTAGAAAAAACCACACCAGTAACTTACTTAATTAAAGTAATCAAAATTCTCCTGACTATTATTTTGAGTTTATATTAATATTGAACTGTCAAAGGCTGTTCTCTGTCCAGTGAAGACAGTGGATAATTACTATTCATGGTTTTGAGGTGAAGCAATAGAATAATGGCAGTGCATTAAATTATTAGCTGGGGTGGATCATTGTTTTTACAATTAATTAGTGTGCTTTCCTTCTCAAACTTCTCCATTATGCTTTTGTAGCTTTTCAAGAACTGATTTGCGAAACCTGATACTTAAGAATGATACATATTTAACTGTGTAATCTCACCAGTATTGATCCTAAAGCAGTATAATTGCATTGATGTGATCAGACTTCTCAAGGGTACCTCCAATTTGTGCCATGGAACTAAAACTGGCCTTGTCAAAGTCACTAATTACATCCGGTGTGAGTGTGAGCATTGTAAACCAACCCTCCTCAAGATTCATGTCCTGCCTTTAGGTTTTCACATGGTTATCTATTCCTCCCAGGCATCTCCACCACCAACTAGCTGGTTGGGATTGCAATTGTCTAGCTCCATTCTTACCTATATACTCATAACCGGGGAATCACTTGCAATGGATTCTCTTCCTGCTCCTACACTAGTAACTCTGATGTTCCCCAAGGATGTAACTTTGATCCCCCTATTACTGATCCACATGCTGCCCTTTGGTGACCTCATCTGAAAACATTGTGCCCATTTCCACATTTAAACCCAGATCTACCTGACTACCATCTCCCTCAACCCTTGGACTGTTTCTAAATTGCCGCACTGTTTGACTAACCTGCACAGAATGAGCAGAGATGTCCTCTTCCAACTAAATTTTTGGGGAGATTGAAGCCGTTATCTTAAGTTCCCATTCCGAACTCCGTTCCGTAGACAGTGACTCCATCTCCCTCGCAGTTGTCTGACACTGAACTGGATTGCTTGCAAACTTGATGTCATATTTAACCCCAAGTTGAGCTTTAACGACATACCTGTGCCATCTCTAAGATCACCTTTCTCGACCTCATAGAAGCATAGAACTTACAGTGTAGAAGGAGGCTATTCAGCCCATCGAGTCTGCGCCAGCCCTTTAAAGAGCACCCCACCCATGCCCACACCTCCACCCTATCCCCATAACCCCACCCAACCTTTTTGGACACTAAGGGCAATTTAGCATGGTCAATCCACCTAACCTGCACAACTTTGGACTGTGGGAGGAAACCGGAGCAACCGAAGGAAACCGACGCAGACACGGAGAGAACGTGCAGACTCCGCACAGACAGTGACCCAAGCCGGGATTTGAACCTGGGACCCTGGAGTTGTGAAGCAACTGTGCTAACCACTGTGCTATCGTGCTGTCCTGTCGTGCAAAGCTCCACTCATTGTCCTCTCTTAACCATGCACAGCTGAACATGCATTCAGCAGCCAGAAGAACCTTTACCCCACCCTCTAGAACTATTTAATGGGAATTTCTGCTACTTTTAAGTTTGTTGCTGATTTCGACTATCTTTTGCTGAGTTTGCAGAAGGGTTTGGTTGTTTTTGCTATTATTTAAAGTTTCTGAAATATACAGGAGTGATCTGGTAGGTGCCAAAGGACTTGATCCTGACTTCAACCATTCTACACAGACCACTTTCTCCCCAGACATGGGTGAAACAGATTGCAACCATTTTGGCTTTTAGCATGGCATAGAGAATGAGCAGAAACAATATAGAGCAGGACAAGTAGGTGGAAGAGGGAGGTGGGTGAAGGGGAGAAAAGCTCACAGCAGGAGACTGCATCTACCCAATGTCATCAGAGAATAATTCTCCAATGTTAATCTAAACCAGGAGCAGAGTGTCAAATGGACTTGCTTCATTAAGAAAGTGCTCAATGGAATCTGGCACCTGTCGCAGCCTTAACTGCGAGCTCAGATCAAGGCAAGGACAGCATTAGTTGAGGCTACGAAAACGACCATTGGATGAGATTTGATGTATCTGATACTTTCCAACTTGTACAGGTAGCTCCTGATTCTGTGAAGATTGCAGGTTTTTGTATTGGAAACTATCGACTGTGCATATATTGTTTTGCGGGTACTCCGTGTCAGTACTTGGATATGGCAGAACCAGAAAGGATTCCACTCTCTCAACATCCAGCTTCTGTGCTACTATCATTACTCAATGCCCAGTATTCTATCAGCAGCCATGTTCTCTTCTTTCAGTGACACTCGACTACACCATCAGTGTTTGAGCCTCACTACAACAAACCAGAAAAACCTCCAGGTCAGTTTCGGGAGTGGAAACATTGCTTGAGGTTGCCAATGATGTGCTCTAGAATGTTTCTTGTGGCTGCGTGACTCTTAATATAAGCCTGATGTGCATTTGTGCATGATTTCCGGATCTGTGCCCAGATTCATGAGTGGGTAAACTTGTGTGTCCTGTCGGGGCAAGCTTTTGACTTGCATGGCTCAAATACAGATGACAGAGAGGACTGCCACAATTTGAAAGAATCATGACTGTTGCCTGAATAATAAGCATTCACTTGCATGATATGCTGCCTGTAGCCACACGCCAGCTGTGTACTCGATAAGTGGAATTGGCCAAGTTCAAATGAGGAACTCGCAAATCAATAGGCTTGCAGTCAATAGAACCTTACAGTATGGAGAAACCTACAATCCACCCACATCCTTCTGATCACTCTGAATGCTTCTTACTCTCAAGGCAGAATGAGGGGCGGGATTCTCCGATCCTGGGACTAAGTGTTCACGCCGTTGTAAACGCCAGATCGTTTTACGACGGCATCATCTGGCCCTAGGAGCAGCGATTCTGTGCCGCACAGGGGGTCAGCACAGCACCGGAGCGCTTCACGCAGCTCCAGCTGGCGAGACGGGTGTCAGCACGGTCGGCGTGGGTCCGCGCATGTGTGCCACGGCTGTTGCGAGTTTGCACATGCGCGGCACGGCCGGCCCGAGTTTGCGCACGCGCGTGGGTTGCCTTCTACAGGCCGGCCCCCGGGCAACATGGTGGAGCCCTACAGGGGCCCGGCATGGAGGAACATAGCCCCCCCCCCCCCCCGGGATAAGCCCGCCCGCCGATCGGTAGGCCCCGATCGCGGGCCTGGCCACCATGGAGGCGCCCCCCGGAGTCAGATCCTCCCTCCCCCACACCAGGACGGCCCCCGCAGCATGAACGCCGAGGTCCTGCCATGTAGGACCACACGCGAACGGCGCCGGCGGGAGTCGGCCGATCTCGGTGGACATTCGGCCCGTCGAGGACGGAGAATCGCCGGGGGGGGGGGGGGGGCGCATTGAGTGGCCCTGATCTGCGCCGTGGCCACCGCTCCGGCGTCATTGGCACTGATTCTCCGGTCGCTGGAGAATCGGCGGACTGGTGTCGGAGCGGCGTCGCGTGATTCACGCCCCTCCTGGCGATTTTCAGACCCGGCGCGGAGTCAGAGAATCCCGCCCGAGATGTCCGGACTTCCTGTTTTGTAGACAGCCTCAATAGCCTGTATAATAATAGTCTTTATTAATCTCACAAGTAGGCTTACATTAACACTGCGATGAAGCTACTGTGAAAATCCCCGTGTCGCCACATTCTGGCGCCTGTTCAGGTACACTGAGGGAGAATTCAGAATGTCCAATTCACCTAACAAGCATGTATATCAGGACTTGTGGGAGGAAACAGGAGAACCCGGAGGAAACCGACGCAGACACGGGGAGGACGTGCAGACTCCGCACAGTGACCCAAGCCGGGAATCTGACCCGGGTACCTGGCGTTGTGCAGCAACAGTGCTAACCAGTGTCCGACCGCAATATGGCAGTGACTGCTAACTAAGAGATATATTCATCTCGTATATCTTAAGTCACGTGAATGGAGCCAGAGGCATACAAATTAGGAATTGCGGTCACCTTGACAAACACAGGTAATGCTATCCTTTTCCTCCTTTGAGGTTACAGTTGTGGCTGCAGTAATTGTCAGATTTCAGTCATGATCTATTTTCTAAAACAAAAACATTCAATGCATTGGTCATCGTTGAAATTGAGGTGAGAAAATTGTTGCCTGTGGATTTGGAAAGAATAAACTTCTGCTGAGATCTCTTTTCCCCTTCCTCCTTGGTCTTTGAGCAACTTGTCCTGCTCTGTGTGACCACTCTTCATTCTCCAGTCATGTTCAATTCCCAGTGGAAGTCCTATCAGTACATCAATGTCTGGGAGCAACTTCTTTTGGTGCAATATTATATATGAAAAGGGCACAATACTGAGCATACCACTCCTTGCAAACTATTAAAATGTCAGTATTTCTGAACAAAAGTGATGTGTATTAAGCTTTTTGCCTTGCAATTAACAGGCCAGATGCAAGAATATCAGTTGTAAAACAAACAAGAACTTACACTGCAAGAGAAGAGAATGCTGATTGGTTGGCAAGTGCACTCTGATAGTTAGAGACATTGCCATGGGGAATGCACCAGGGAACAGTTAACTGTCAAACTTTTGTTAAATTCAAGCCAGGCCGATTGACCCTGATTGCTAAAGGCATTGCCACGGGAAATGAACCAGGGAATGGCTGTACACAAAGCTTTCGATTACTGATAAGGACATAATACGTGCACATGCTTCTTCTCTTTCCAAAGGCAGGACATGTAAGTGAGCCGCGAGAGACGGATTTTAAATGGAGTGATATCTAACCTTGGACATTTCCAATATATAGATGCTATATTTGAATCGGCAGTTGCATTAAAAAATTTCTTTGCACTCCGTCCAGTTGGTTTCATTTCATACTCATCGTTGAAATGGAACAGTCAAATGAGCTCCTGTTCCTCAACATGTTAGTTGAGAAATCTGCTAATGGGTGCTCTACAACCATCAGTAGTCAATATACTCATTGGGGTTCCTACAGTTCCACACACTATAATATTGGCCTGACTGTCAGCTTCATAAATAGGGCCTATGCCATTTGCTAACCATGCAAGCTTAATGTTGAAGGGCGTATCAAAGTCATCCTGTGGGTCAATAACTACACTAATCAGATCATTGCTCATGGTATATCGTACAAACTCATGAATGGGCCTCAGGCAGCCACTTTAAGTCCTGAAAAATGTAATATTCTGTACTTAATATGGGTTCTTTATCTTGCAGCAGTGCTGGCTCATTGATAAAATCTTGAGGCTCGTGTGTTTAAGCTTTATCTATTGAGAGTTCCAAGTATGGTCTTGCATGGTGTAGATTCCACCATGCAGGCTCACTGCTTACAGAGTGTTGTTCTCCACTGTTTTCTGACCATGGAACTACATACATCGCACCGTGGGCATTGCCCTCTTTAGTACCATGTTAGCCCTTGCTCTGCTGAGCATCTTACTTTATAATACCTGCAGGCACATATCATTATAACCCCTTTCTGTTTCAGGAACTTCCCTCCCTTCTAACAGAGAATGCAATACAATGTTTACTTCCTATCACAATATAACACGGTCTTATGTCTTGACCGTTCTTTCACATCTCAGTCTTTCACATGTGAAGCGATTGTCCTGAAACTCAGTTCAATAAGCACTACACTGCTTAGTTTCTTCTATGAATGTCTCTTCAAGTTCCCATTCTCCTGATTCACTTCTTCACTGAACTTGTTCTTTTTTCTAGTTTCTCTTTCATGGACTTTTCATTAATTTCTTCTGTTTCTGAAATTCATTTTGTAAACTTTTGCAGCTGGTGGACAAGGATAAGAGTGGTCCTTGGGTGAATGTGCTAAATTGGGGGAAGGCTATTTATAACAATATTAGGCGGGAACTGAAGAACCTAGATTGGGGGTGAATGTTTGGAATCAGGAAGGCTAAAAGGGGTCACGAAAAGTCATTGGCAAATAGTGTTAAGGAAAATCCCAAGGCTTTTTACACGTACATATAAAAGCACGAGGGCAGCCAGGGAAAGGGTTGGCCCACTGAAGGACAGGGGAGGGAATCTATGTGTGGAACCAGAGGAAATGGGTGAGGTACTAAATGAATACTTTGCATCAGTATTCACCAAAAAGAAGGAATTGGTGGATGTTGAGTCTGGAGAAGGATGTGTAGATAGCCTGGGTCACATTGAGATCCAAAAAGACGAGGTGTTGGGCCTCTTGAAAAGTATTAAGGTAGATAAGTCCCCAGGGCCTGATGGGATCTACCCCAGAATACTGAAGGAGGCAAGAGAGGAAATTGCTGAGGCCATGACAGAAATCTTTGGATCCTCACTGTCTTCAGGTGATGTCCCGGAGGACTGGAGAATAGCCAATGTTGTTCCTTTGTTTAATAAGGGTAGCAAGGATAATGCTGGGAACTGCAGGCCGGTGAGCCTTGATGTGTTATGTGAGTTGGTTCAACGTTGACTGCAACTGGATGCAGTGAAACTAGAAACAGGCTTCCGACACAGGAGATGGTCCAACACTGTTTTATTGAACTTGCTGATTGCTGTACATAATCTGCTGTGGGTTGACACTTTCTATTAATCTAACTGATAACCTCCTACTGGCTTGACCAGACTAGCTCTCTACCACATGGAGATGGTGCTCACTGGCTTGTGCACTCTAACTATCTCAGTAGCTGTGTCTGTGAGAGAGGGAGAGTCTTAATGCCCTGCGGGCTTTACAGTGGTGGTGCCCTGTGTGGTGATTGGTTGTTCTGTGTCGTGTGTGTTCATTGCTTATTCTGTGTGTCAATCACTGCCTGTCTGCATCTCATTATATACATGAGTGGATATTATGACATCTCCCCTTTTTAAAATAAATTTTGGAACATGGCGGTATAAACATGCATGTACAAGTGGTGAATGAATGAACATATGTACATAGGAAAGTGTCTATCGTGCAGATACAGAGCAAACTGAACAAAATTTACAAGATTTAAATCTATAGATTCAGTCTTTGTGGCGGGCGACAAATTCTTGTCGATCGCCTCAGAGGTGGAGGGGGGGACGCCGGCACCTGGACAGGCGGGATTGCTGCCATTTCGGTGGCATCGTGGACAGGCGGGATCGCTGCCAGAACGGTGGTCACGTGGGGCGAGATGTCCTGAGGCGGCATGATGACATGCGGAGAAGCGTGGTCAGGTGATGGGCAGGGAACTTTGCGCAGCGCCCTCCTGTTGCGCCGTAGAATGGAGTCATCAGCCAGTTGAACAATGAAAGACCTGGGGGCAGCCTGTCTGACGACAACAGCTGGGGCTGACCAGCCTCCCTCAGGCAACTGGACACGAACAACATCGACTGGAGCCAGATCCGTGGCATGAGCATCATACGTGATCTTCTGTTGGCCCCTGGATCGCTGCACTTTCTGCAGCACTGTGAGGTGGTCAAGGTCTGGAACATGGATGGCTGGAACAGTCGTCCTCAGGTTGATGTTCATGAGCAGCTGCGCCAGAGACAAACCAGTCGACAGAGAGGTTGCCCTGTAGGCCAACAGCGCCAGGTTGAAATCCGAGGCTGAGTCTGCAGCCTTGCACAGCAACCGCTTGACAATATGGACCCCTTTTTCGGCCTTCCCGCTTGATTGCGGGTAATGGGGTCTGGATGTGATATGCCTGATGTGGTAGGATCGTGCAAAGTCGGACCACTCTTGGCTGTGGAAACACGGACCGGTTTAATCATTACTGTGAGTGGTATCCCGTGCTTGGCAAATGTCTCTTTGCATGCTTTGATGACTGACTTGGACGTGAGGTCTGACAGTTTCACCACTTCCGGGTAGCTGGAGAAGTAGTCGACCAACAGCACGTAATCACGCCCATTTGCATGAAAGAGGTCTATCCCCACCTTGGACCACGGAGAAGTCACGATCTTGTGCTGTTGCAGTGTTTCCTTGGGCTGAGCTCAAGTCCCTCAGCCTTTCCTCATAAGATCTTCCCTCCATACCAGGCAACATTCCGGTAAATCTCCTCTGCACCCTTTCCAATGCTTCCACATCCTTCCTATAATGCAGCGACCAGAATTGCACAAGGAATGTGTCCTTGTTGTAAATGACCTGCGATGCCACTGAGTATGATGGTGTCTGTTGTGGGCCACGTGTCTCGCTGAAACATCGTGGAGGAATTGAGTGTGGTGCGGGACCCTCCTGTATCCCAAAGACATTCTACGGGGTGTCCCCGGACTTTGCCTGCCACTATCGGTCTACCGGACTTATCCCAAAGGGCGTCGCAGACCCAAGTTGGGGAGCCCGAACACCGTCAGTCGGTGCCATTCATGTCTGCGTTCTCTGAACGGGCACTAACACTATGGATTGGCTTTGCCCTATTCTTATTTAGGGTGCCTGTCTGCTGGTTTCTCTGCTGCCTTTGGGGCGCTTGACACTCTCGTGCAAATTGTCCTAATTGTCCACAGTTGTAACATTCCTGGGATTTAGGCTGTGGTGGGCTGTTCCTGCCCTCATTTACCCATGCGGGGTTCTGGTGCGCTTTAACTGGATTCATGTCTGCCTGCTCTTCATTGGGTTTTGATAATGCGGTTTTGCCTTGGACGGATTGTTCCCAAGAGCGGGACAATCTTTTCAAAACCCATTTCTCGTTGTGGGCCCCGTCTGAGGGGTCGTAATTTGCGCACGCTCTCTGTCCTGCCTCTGTCGCATGAGAGACTAGGATTCGAGTCCATTTGGCCATATTATTCGCGGACAAATGGGCGCGGGCTAACTCTCCAAATACTGCTGTGAAATGTATCCACAAGCATCCAGCAAACGCTGTGGGGTGCTCTGTTTTCTTTTGCCTACACTTGTTTAGGCCTTCTACGGGGTCTCCTCTGTTATAGCCGATCGCATCTAGGATCGCTGTGTGCATCTCTTGGAATGTGCCTCCTCCTGCATTCTGTGGGTCGGGAAGGGCCACCACGACTGAAGGGTCAAGGCTTAAAACTGTGAGCTTATCTTGCTGCTTTTCGTCCAGGCCATACATGGTAGCCTGCTGTTTAACTCTAGCGAAAACTGGTGGGGGGTCTGATGTGGGAAGGAACGGTGTAATTTTTCCATACGCGTCCCGTAATTGGGTCACGGTTAACGGGGTTGTATATAGGAAATCTGCGTTTCCTTCTGCTGTGGCCCTGCGGTGTGTGGTTACAGGGTTCATGGTGGTGTGTTCTGCCTGTTCAGTCGGGGGTTATGGCGCTTTCCTTTTCTGTGGTTTTTCTTGCGTACATGTCCCATGTACGTATCTGTGGGCAGTTTCATTTAACTCCTGCCAATCGGGGCCGTTTTCCTGGTCTAACTGGGGTCCAAACGTACTTTGAAACCCATTCTGGACAGAAACCAGAGATATGTTCTATGTTCTACAATTCTACAATTTGCTTCCGGCACTTTGCGTGATCTACGGAGCTCTGCCTTCGTTCTGTCGTGGAAGTGTGGAGCGCTCATAGGGCTGCTTTCAAATCATTGCACTGTTTCTGCAATTGGTCTACCTGTTGCTCGGTTTCTTGTCTTGCCAAGACCGCACGTTGCGTGTCCTGGTAGGCCTTATCATACTGGCTCCCCGAACAGGCGCCAGAATGTGGCGACTAGGGGCTTTTCACAGTAACTTCATTGAAGCCTACTTGTGACAATAAGCGATTTTCATTTCATTTCTGAAAATTACTCAAATGGGCGAGACAAGACTGGTGTGCCCCCTTGGCATCATCCACCTCGCTGTCCCTCGCTGCTGACTGTTCTCTCAAATCCTTATTCTCCTTCTCAAACTCGCTCACATCTCCCTCACTATTTCTGTCTCTCTCAATCTCTCTATGGAGCATCCTAACGACCTTCACTGTGCCTCGCAATTGTACCAAGCAGGACACGATTGCCATCGGCTTGCGAGCTTTCCCTAAGCTCTTCTTGTGGATCTCTGACAGGTTCTCCCACCAAGTATGTCCTATACTCCCGGGACCAGTTTCGTCATTCGCGCAGAATTCGCTCCAAACTCTTCCCTTATTTCCTTCCCTACTCTACTGGTCGCTGCGACTTCGAATTCTTGTGTGTTCATAAGGCATTCCATTGCCATTTTCTCTATCTGGGTTCTCTACTGAATTTGAAACAGGGGGTGATAAAGTGGTGATGTAAGCACGGGTACGGCTTACGCTATTTTCCGGCCTCCAAAACTCCCGACAGTTTTACGCAACAAAATCTCTCAGGTTTACCTTATATCCCTGTTAGTACGCATGCATTAACACACTTCCGAATCTAGGAGGTTTGATCAATATCATTCTCACACTTGTGGTTTTTCTGTTTCCAATTGGATTCCAATTCAAATTTGGGTTCTCTCGAAGTGACTAGGTCACTTCTAGGTCGAGTCCCATCAGAGTCGCCAGTAAATGTTGCTAATATGTGTTTCTCTCTTTATTTGGCTCTGAATATGGCGCTCAATATGGTCGCCTTCCTTAATTCTAATTACATTTTGCTCTAGAGTCGCCAGGTATCTTTCGATACCGCCGCAAGGTTCAAACCGAATACTGATCAAGACTCGATACACCAGTTAGTTAGTTCAAAGTGAAATGCTTATTTATTTACACACACAGTTAAATATACTCATGCACAAATACTACAGACTAAACTATCACTACTGCTAAAGCCTATACTTAGCTTCGGGCGCCCACTCAGTCAGGGGAACAATGGCTGTTGTTCGGTTCTGAGGCTGTTGGGGTCGAACTGGTAAAGGGGAACAGCTAAGGTCGTCTGTCTGGTAGCGTGAGTTGACCTTGGACTTACTTTCTCTGGTGCAGCTGTTGGGCAGGTTTCTCCTCAGTGAGAGCGCCACCAAGAGAGCGATTCTCTCTTGGGGGATCCTTCTTATACCCAAAAGGGGCTTGAACTTGGCCCCAATTAATTGGGCCATTTCTCGATTGTTCCTATCAATTTCCTCCAATAAAGGGGTGGATGCCCTGATGGCTGGGCGTGTCCTAGGTGGCCGTTGGCCTGCTTTGTTCTGGTCTACTCTGGCGCCGGGGTGTCTGCCCTAGTATCGGTTACTCAAATGTTACTCTTTTGTCCCCGGAGATGGGCCATTAGTATGCTAATGGGTTTGCAGTTTTGGTCTTGTCTGGGAGCTGCTGCTCCAATATGCAGACAAACCCTGAACCTGCTTGTTTTCTCAGTATTGTCCATTTTCCCTGCAATCTTTGCAAAGTGTCCATTTTGTAATCGGGAAGTGGCCATCCCAGATGGCTACATCAGCTATGGCTCAGTCACCTTTTGAACAGATTGAGTTGAACTTACTGTCTGATTCCCTATAGCTGAGATATTAATCACTAAGATACAAATCGAACCATATTGGAGTACCATTTTATTTCACAGATATGTTTGAGTATCTTTCAATAAGCTTTGTTGATAAGGTGGAATCAAAATTGCATTTATCTTTACTACATTATTGACGTGTTATGATTAGTTACTGCTTATAACCTCATGTATAAGCTGTGAGGTATAATTGGCTTCAATTGGTATCTTTGAAGCATACAAATGGTTTAGTCCAAAGTATTTTATCTCAAACATCCACATAAACACATTACTCTAGAAGTCTCAGTTAGATTTCTAAGAGCTGGTTTTGGGAAACTTTCAGAGGTTAGTCTACTGAGCCATGCCTCATTGTGTGTCCCATCCGATTAAAATTTTGTTGGCTTTGAGATGCCTGGAAGAGAAGACTTGTGCTTGAGGAACCAGTCTAAGACTACGTCCCATTAATGCTTAGAAACCTCTTTTAGTTGGGGCAGCACGGTGGCGCAGTGGTTAGCACTGCTGCCTCACGATGCTGAGGACCCGGTTTCGATCCCGGCCCAGGGTCACTGTCCGTGTGGAGTTTGCACATTCTCCCTGTGTTTGCGTGGGTCTCACCCCCACAACCCAAAAAGATATGCAGGGTAGGTGAATTGGCTAAATTACCCCTTAATTGGAAATAAAATAATTGGATACTCTAAATTTAATAAAAAAAGATGTCTCTTTTAGTGAAGACTTTAAGCTATCAATAAATTTGAAGGAATTGGCTTACCTTGCTGCAGGGGGGGAGTTAAAGATAGTAGAACCATTAGCACACTAATATTCATGTATAATTGATATTTTAATATAGCCATATTGGTAGAATCCATCAATTCACGCATTTTGTAAATTTAATCTATATTGAGATGAAATCAGATTGCCTATGAGGCACAATTTGTGCACAGGATTTTAACATTTAATTCCTACAAAAATCTTTATCAGATTAGGATGGACAGGGAGGGAAACTAATGAAAGGCAGTAATTAAACATGAAACAGACTTCCATTAGGCTTTAAATTGTACATCCAGGCAGAGGACAGGATTATACAAAGCAATCTGTTAGGATGAGTTCTAATCACAGCTCGCACCATCATTATAATGATGACAGCACAATTAGGACCAAGAATCAAGAGCAATAAACGGGAGGTTGATCAGATTTTACTATTTCTACTGAGGCCTGAAAAGTCTTCTTGCTAAACTGCTTCTGCCCATCCTCCTGTGCGCCACATTACCGACAGTAAGGATCGAAGGACTTGAATGTGAATTAGCCTGAATACTTAACATGGCTCTCAGTCTGTGTCCTCATATTTAAAACAGGGGGTGGTGATGGCACAACCCACAGGGGAGGCTTTTGAACAGCAGTTTGTCCTGCTTCCTGGTTCTATCCCCACATCCTGGCATTCATTTCTCCTTCAGGTATTTATCCAATTTCCTTTTGACAGCAGCACTACTGAAACATTTTCAAAGCTGCAGGTTGCCACAACATTCCCCTCCTCCCTCCAGCACCACAGCAGGTTTGGAACAACTGCACATTATTTTCCTTCCCTTATTTCAGTTTCCCTTCTTTCTACATTTACGCAAACGGTCGGTGTTTTTCTCAGAGACTGACTACGCAAGCTGTTCCCCCGACATATTTCTGTCATTTATAGCAACACCAGTCATAAGCATGTTCAGCAGAGATTTAACGGAGCCCGTTCTCACCTTGGCTTTTCTGACTGCTTTTGGGTCCTGCTTTTGTCAAATTTTACTCTCAAGAGGGATCGATTCTGTGGTGATCTTTATAAGGTTCATTTCAGGATGGAAAGTGTAGTGATTACAAAGACACTTGAAGTTCTTTTCATGAACTAAACACATTTTATTTACATTACTTGATTTAGAGTTTGACATTAATTCCTATGGTAAACAAATACATTATTAAACTACACTCGCTGACACTATCTCTATATTCTAACTACAATTATACTCTATCTTACTAGCTCTACAATGCACTCTACTCCAGTCTCCTCTAACCCTAATTTACCCTCTCAGCTCACTCTCCCAGAAATCTAAGAGTCAGTGCCTTAGTACTGTCCTTTAGCTCCCTCAAGTGGCTAGTTTTAACATAACATTAACTCTTCACATGTTGTACATTTATATAATGTCACAGATTCTGCAGTGTGTTCTCACCTTTCCTCCCTCTCAGGCTTCCTGCTGTCTTTGAAAGGGTACCTAAATAGTTCCCATCCAAATGTTTCATTTCACTACAAACTCTGGGTTTATTGTTTTGTGCTCGGAGACCCCTTTCTTTTGAAATTATTGTGCCCTCACACCAATAACCCAAACAGAGGAGCCAACTCAGTTCATGTCATCTGTATCCCCTTCCACTAGCTTCTATCTTCTCCAGCTCTTCCTATATCTAATGGTGCGCAAGACATTCATCTGATTCCACAGCGAGGTATTTGTCCTGGAACAGGTCACTAGCCTGTCACCAGGAGCTTATAGCTTGGGGTGTGCCGCTCTACATCATGCATGGCCGACCAGGAGCCTCTCCCACCCTTACGGCCTGCCATTGCCGCATTGGAAGGATTTTGCAGGTTGATACTCAACCTGTTGCCGCCGTTGCATCTTCCTTGGACATCAAGTCTTGTGGTGGTACTCAAACCCAGAGGGTGGGATTTTCCATGTGACTCCTCACAGCGGGTTCCCTGGCAGTGGCATTGGTGAGCCATGCAAAGGACCCGAGTCTTCGGTGGGACTGGAAGAATCCTGTCAGCAGCCAATGGTGAACAGGAACTCTGCCTCCTGTGTCACAAGACCTCCACTCCAATGAAAGGTCATCAACATGAAATATCAACTCTGTTTCTCTCTTCACAGATGCTGCCTAACCTACCCAACACACCGACAACATGACTGAACCTTCTGAAAGGGGCCTGAACAACAATAACTTTGAATTATAAAGTGTCTTTAAAATAAGTCCAGCAGTAAAAGGAAAATAATTAGATGAGATGGCCAAAGACACGGTAGAAGAGGCAGGTTTTTCTGGGAAAAGTAGGGGGTTTAAGGAAAAAATTCCAAATTCCTGAGCCAAGGTGGCAGATGGTCTTGCAACAGGTATTGAGGTGGAAATGTCTTCATATGCTCAGCTTGCCCGGGAGAATGAGTGTGAGAGACAAAGATACATGCCCAGAAATATACATCTAGTAGAATTATGATCGTTGGAACTATGTGTTTTCATTATTGTTACTGTCACAGCTCAATGGACGCAGTGCTCAGTGCCACTTTCAGATGCTGAAGAGGTTTGTGCCTGCATGCAACAAGACCTGGACAACATTCAGGCCCAGTCTAGAAAGTTGTAAGTCGCATTTGCACCATACAAATGCCAGGCAAGGATCATTTCAGCAAGAGAGTGTAATGATATGTATACATGTAGATAACTAAAGGGTTAATTATAACATCTAGCTGTAATACTACTACTAGAGTGAATCACTGGATCCCACTATAAGTATCAGCTCCCAGAAGATCTTGGCCTCTTTCAACCCAGGAGTGACTAGACAGCAGTAGTGTATGATAGATAGATCACAGCATAGTTAGCACATGTAGTTTTGAATCAGTTAATACATTAATATTTAATTACTTGATTATTAGTGATAGTTCTATAGAGTGCCAAACTCAATTATAATTAATCGTTATTTAATAAATTAGTTTGCTTTAAGTGAAGACTTGTGGTTTCTTCAGGATCAAACCATCAGACCTTCTGGATATACAGCAACTGGTAACGATACATATTACTGAACCCAGTAATATTACAGAGAAAATCTAAACAACTCCCCTTAACATTCAGAACCTTACCATTGCTGATTCCCCACCTGAACATTCAGGGATTACCATTGACTGGGAATTTAACTCTACTAGTTAGATAAATAATGTGGTTACATCAGCAGGTCAGAAGCTTGGAATTCTACAGCGAGTAACTCGCCTTCTGACTTCCAAAGCTTGTCTACCATCGACAAGATGTCAGGAAAGTGTTGAAATATTCTTTACTTGCCTGGATGACTGCAGCTCCAACAACACTCGGGAAGCTTCACAGCATTGAAGACAAAGCAGCTTGCTTGATCAAAAACCCATCCACTACCTTAAACATTCACCGCCTCTATCACCAGTGCACAGTGAATGCCGCGTGATGAACTGCAGCAGCTTCAAGAGGCACTGGATTGTGCACTGCAACAATGCTCAAGAAGCTTGATACCATCTTGGAAAGAGCAGCCTGCAAAGATTACTACAGACATTCAATCCCTCCATCACCGCCGAACAGTGGCAGCCTTATTCACCATCTACAGACAGCATTGCAGGAACTCAACAAGGTTCTTTCTATAGCACTTTCCAAACCCATGACCAATATCATCTAGAAGGATAAGAGCAACAGATACCTGGGAATACCACCACATGGTGGTTCCCCTCTTTAATAATTTCACTAGGGCTAGCCTTCTAACATTAACTCCCCTTATTAAAATAACAAACAAGGTAGCACATCGGCGAGTGGTTAGCTCTGCTGCCTCACAGCGCTGAGGACCCTGGTTCGATCCCTGCTCCTGGTCACTATCTGTGTGGAGTTTGCACATTCTCCCTGTAGATCCAGATTGGGCTCTGCCAGTAACTTTTTTTGAGTTATAACATTGTTTATTCCGCACACCAATCTGTCTTGCAACATTTTGGTCAAGCATGGGCTGAGTTCCACAATGTTCTGCCAGTTTACGCACACCAATTTGTCTCGCAACATCTCGGTTAGGCATGGGCTGAATTTGCAATGTTTTGCCAGTTTTCGTAACCTGGTTAAAAATTCAGTGATGGGTTCTCCCAGTGTCCTCTCCACCATATTAAAATGGTATCTCTGTAGGATGATAGAGGGCTTCAGGTCATGGTGATTTTGCACTAGGTCTACGAGATCGTCAAAAGATTTCGAGTCAGGGCCATCTGGGTAGGTCAGACTTTTTAGCATGCTGAATGTCAGGGCTCTACATGCTGTCAGCAGAATTACTTTCTGCTTTTCATCTCCCACAATGTTATTAGCCCAGAAGAAGTAACGCATGTGCTCCGTGTATTGGGCCCAGTCTTCTCCGTTAATGTCGTAGGGTTTGAGTTTACTGAAGAGAGGCATTTTGTTTCTTCCTGGAGAAGCTGCTCGCATTCAACTCTGAAGGCTGCTCAGAAAAACTTGTTTTCACTCCTCGCCAATGTAACAACTGAGCCAAGTCAAGACATTTAACGATAACTCCCTCTATTAAAGCAACAAAAAGGATTGCTGCCGCAGCATACAACACTTGTGTCCCAGCCCAGGGACCTACGGAGATGCCATCCCGAGTCGGAACTGTGGTTTTACTGATAATAATCTTTATTAGTGTCACAAGTAGGCTTACATTAACACTGCAATGAAGTTACTTTGAAAATCCCCCAGTCGCCACACTCAGAAGCCCAAGGGGAGATCTATTGATGACCCTCAATATTCTTTGTGATCACCATAACATCGTCCAAGCCACTCACCATCCTGACTTGGAAATATATCACCGTTTTTTCACTGTCGCTGGGTTAGAATTCCTGGAATTCTCTTTGTGGATGTACCTACAACTCAGGATCTGTTAGAACACAGAACATAGAACAGTACAGCACAGTACAGGCCCTTCAGCCCACGATGTTGTGCCGACCATTTATCCTAATCTAAGATCAACCTAACCACACCCCTTCAATTTACTGCTGTCCATGTACCTGTCTAAGGGTCACTTAAATGTCCCCAATGACACTGATTCCACCACCTCTGCTGGCAGTGCATTCCACACACACACCACTCTCGGTGTAAAGAACCGACCTCTGACATCTCCACTATACCTTTCTCCAATCACATTGAAATTATGTCCCCTCGTGACAGCCATTTCCACCCTGAGGAAAAGTCTCTGGCTATCCACTCTATCCATACCTCTCATCACCTTGTACACCTCTATCAAGTCAGCTCCCTGCCTTCTTCGCTCCAGTGAGAAAAGCCCTAGCTCCCTCAACCTTTCTTCATAAGACATGCCCTCCAGTCCCGGCAGCATCCTGGTAAATCTCCTCTGTATCCTCTCCAGAGCATCTACATCCTTCCTACAATGAGGCGACCAGAACTGCATGCAATATTCCAAGTGTGGTCTACTAGAGTTTTATAAAGTTGCAGCAAAACCTCACGGCTCTTAAACTCAACCCCCCTGTTAATGAAAGCCAACACACCATACGCCTTCTTAACAACCCTATCAACCTGGGTGGCAACTTTGAGGGATCTATGTACGTGGACCCCAAGATCCCTCTGTTCCTCCACACTTCCAAGAATCCTGCCTTTAACCCTGTATTCAGCATTGAAATTCGACCTTCCAAAATGAATCACTTCACATTTATCAAGGTTGAACTCCATCTGCCACTTCCCAACCCAGCTCTGCATCCTGTCAATGTCCTGTTGTAACCTGCAACAACCCTCAACACTATTTACAACTCCACCAACCTTTGTGTCATCGGCAAACTTACTAATCCACTCTTCCACTTCCTTATCCAAGTCATTTATAAAAAATACAAAGAGCAGAGGTCCCAGAACAGATCCTTGCGGGACACCACTGGTCACCGACCTCCAGGCGCAATACTTTCCATCCACTACCACTCACTGTCTTCTTTCGGCCAGCCAATTCTGTATCCAGACAGCCAAATTTCCCTGTATCCCATGCCCATTAACCTTCTGAATGAGCCTACCATGGGGAACCTTATCAAATGCCTTACTGAAATCCATATCCACCACATCCACTGCCCGACCTTCATCAATGTGTCTCGTCACATTCACAAAGAATTCAATGAGGCTTGTGAGGCATGACCTGCCCCTCACAAAGCCATGCTGACTATCTTTAATCAAACTATGTTTTCCAAAATAATCAAAATCCTGGGAGCGATTCTCTGACCCCCCCCGCCGGGCTGGAGAATTCTCCGACCCCCGACGCCGGGACACCATTCTCCCGCCCGTGAAAAAATGGGCGGGCGCGCATGGCACCATGCCACACGGAGAATCGCCGCAAACGGCCATAGCTGTGATCCTCCGGCGGCGTTGCAATTCTCAGGCCCGTCCGAAAAAATCCGAGTCCCGCCGGGCGGGCGCGCATGGCGCCGTGCCACACGGAGAATCGCCGCAAACGGCCATAACTGTGATCCTCCGGCGGCGCTGCAATTCTCAGGCCCGTCCGAAAAAATCCGAGTCCCGCCGGCGTCGTTCTAACATGCTCTGGGCCGGCGGGACCTCGGGATTGAAGGGCCCGGGGGTGGCCTGTGGGTGGGGGGAGGGAGGGGATTTCCCTATTCCCTTTCTTGAATAGGGGAACAACATTCGCCCCCCTCCAATCATCCGGTACTTCTCCAGTGGAGATTGAGGACGCAAAGATCATCGCCAACGGCGCAGCAATCTCCTCCCTCGCTTCCCGTAGTAACCTTGGGTATATCCCATCAGGCCCAGGGGACTTATCTATCCTGATGCTTTTCAAACTTTCCAGCACATCCTCCTTCTTAATATCAACCTGGTCAAATCTATTAACCTGGTTCACACTGTTCTCTCTCGTGAATGCTGAAGCAAAGTATTCATTTAGGGCCTCCCCCATCTCTTCAGACTCTAGGCACAAGTTCCCTCCACTATCCCTGATCGGCCCTACTCTCCCTCTGATCATCCTCTTATTTCTCACGTAAGTGTAGAACGCCTTGGGGTTTTCCCTAATCCTTCCCGCCAGGGCTTTTTCATGCCCCCTTCTAGCTCTCCTTAGTCCATTTTTGAGTTCCTTACTGGCTACCTTGTAACACTCTAGAGCCGAGTCAGATCCTTGCTTCCTAAACCTTACGTACGCTTCCTTCTTCCTCTTGACTAGAAGCTCCATTTCTCTTGTCATCCAAGGCTCCTTCACCTTACCATTCCTTCCTCATCTCAGTGGGACAAAACAATTCAGCACTCGCAGCAAGTGCTCCTTAAACAATCCCCACATTACTGTTGTGCATTTCCCCAGGAACAATTTTTCCCACTTAATGCTCCTCAGCTCCTGTCTAATAGCAGTATAAGTTCCCCTCCCCCAATTAAATACCTTCCCATACTGTGTGTTCCTATCCCTCTCCATGACTATGGTAAAGGTCAAGGAGTTGTGGTCACTGTCACCAAATTACTCTCCCACCGAGACATCTGACACCTGGCCCGGTTCGTTGCCGAGCACCAAGTCCAATATGGCCACCCCCCCTAGTCGGCCTATCTACATATTGTCAGGAATCCTTCCTGTACACACCTGGCAAAATCTGCTCCATCCAAACCATTTGCACTAAGGAGGATCCAGTCAATATTAGGGAAGTTGAAGTCACCCATGACAACAATTCTGTTACTTCTGCACTTTTCCAAGATCTGCCACCCAATCTGTTCCTCCATCTCTCTGCTGCTATTGGGGGGTCTATAGAAAACTCACAATAAAGTGACTGCTCTTTTCTTGTTTCTGGCTTCCACCCATACTGACTCAGTAGTCAAACCCGCCTCAACTACCTCCTTTTCTGCAGCTGTGGTGCACTCCCTAATTAACAGTGCCACTCCCCCTCCTCTTTTACCTCCCTCCCTATTCTTCTAAAAACATCTAAACCCCGGAACATCTAACAACCATTCCTGCCCTTGTGAAATCCATGTCTCCGTACTGATCAAGTACTGGTCCATGCTCTAAGTTCATCTCTCTTATTCCTGACACTCCTTGCATTGAAACAGACACACTTTAACCCATTCCACTGAATGCAACTTGGCCCTATCAACTGTTTATCTTTCCTCACAGACTTGCTGCATACTATTTCTGCCTGTTCAACAGCTACCCTAGCCTCTGATCCATAGCTCTAGTTCCCATCCGCATGCCAAACTAGTTTAAAACCTCCCAAAGAGCTCGAGCAAACCTCCCACCCAGGATATTGGTGCCCCTCCAGTTTAGGTGCAATCCGTCCTTCATGTACAGGTCCCACCTTCCCCAGAAGATATCCCAATGATCCACATATCTGAAGCCTTCCCTCCTGCACTAGCCCTGTAGCCACGTGTTCAGCTACACTCGCTCTCTGTTCCTTGCCTCACTTGCACGTGGTACCGGTAGCAATCCTGAGATCACTACTCTGCTTGTCCTGCTCTTTAGCTTCCAACCTAACTCCCTAAGATCACTTTTTAGATCCTCATCCCTTTTCTTAGCTATGTCATTGGTGCCTATGTGCACCACGACTTCTGGTTGCTCCCCCTCCCCCTTAAGAATCCGGTAGACTGGATCCGAGATATCCCTGGCACCCAGGAGGCAAGATACCTTCCGGGCGTCTCGCCCGCGACCACAGAATCTCCTATCCATTCCCCTAACCATTGAGTCTCCTGTCACTATTGCTTTTCTTTCTCCCCCCTTCCCTTCTGAGCCGCAGAGCCAGACTCAGTGCCAGAGATCCGGTCGCTAGGGCCTTCCCCCGATAGGTCATCCCCCCCAACAGCATCCAAAGCGATATACTTGTTTTGAAGGGGAACGGCCACGAGGGACCCCTGCACTGTCTGCCCGTTCATTTTCTTTCCCCTGATTGTAACCCAGCTACTCTTGTCCTGTACCTTGGGTGTGGCTACCTCCCTGTAACTCTTCTCTATTACCCCCTCTGCCTTCCGGATGATCCGAAGTTCATCCAGCTCCAGCTCCAGTTCCCTAACACGGTCTCTGAGGAGCTGGAGTTGGGTGCACCTCCCGCAGGCATAGTCAGCGGGGACACCACCCACCATCCTACAGGAGGAGCATGCAACTGCCCTAGCCTCCATCCCCTCTTACCTTACAGTTGGCCCTGTGGACCAACTGGAACTCCGCACTCCGACTCTGCACCCAGTCAGCTGCATTCTCTGTAAACTCCCAGCTTCCATCAAGCTCTTTGAGGAAATGTAGGAAATGAAATGAAATACTCCCTCCTCACCTAACTCCTCCAGTCACCAAACTCTCACTATAGCACTCAAATGCACCCAAATTCAGCACTCAGTGCAAACAAAGTCTGCATTGTAGCTCGCTCACCTTTATACTGTGACTCTCGCCTCTGAAAACTGGCCTAATCCAATTAACTAATTAACAAGCTCCAGCTGCAAGTAGCTACAAGTAAATGCACAATCAATAACCTCAGAAACGAGATTGGAGACAATTGAAGGCTTTAATGCGCTAGATGTTTCCCCCAGCAGCGCAGGTACAGAAGGAAGCTGCTGGGGCAGCATGGGCACATACCCCGCCTTGCAAGGCGGAGCTAAAATGCAAGCTTATCCAATGGAACAAGTACATTCTCCACCAATGGTATTCCGGCATTCCTAGGTACCGTAATCCTCTTAACATAGACTACCACATTCACCCCCTGTTAAAAAGGAGTCCGGCGGGGGTGGTGGCTTCATATTACAACGTAGTAGAAGTGGTAGAAGTTATAGTTATGAAGGTACCGTAATGCCTCCGTACAGCGTTTTGCCTCATTACAACTTTTAACTATTTACAACAGTAATGTACATTTCAAAAAGAAGCAATTAGTCGATCAGGGGCCCTGGTCGTCCTCTGCGGTTGTCGTAGCCTTGGTGATGATGTCGGTGGAGGGTGGCGGGGATGTGTGTGTGGATCAAGCGGACGTCAGGTCCCGTAGGGAGACCGTATCCTGTCGGTCGTCGGGGTACGCCACGTAGCTACTGAAGGTTAGTGGAAGAGATGGACCCTATCGACCAATGGGTCAAATTTGTGCGCCCGCACATGTTTTCGGAGCAGGGTGGGTCCGGGAGCTGCTAGCCAGGTCGGGAGCGAGGTCCCAAAGGAGGACTTCCTGGGTAAGACAAGGAGATGGTCGTGAGGTGTTTGGTTGGTCGCGGTTCACAGCAGTGACCGGATGGAGTGGAGGGCATCTGGGAGGACTTCCTGGCAGAGGGAGACTGGGAGATTCCTGGACTGCAGGGCCAGTAGGACGGTCTTCCAGACCATTCCGTTCTCCCTCTCTACCTGTCCGTTTCCCCAGGGGTTGTAACTGGTCGTCCTGCTCGAGGCAATGCCCTTGCTGAGCAGGAATTGACGCAGTTCGTCGCTCATAAAGGAGGACCCCCTATCACTGTGTATGTAGGCGGGGAAACCGAACAGCGTAAAGATACCATGGAGGGCTTTTATGACGGTGGTTGCGGTCATGTTGGGGCAGGGGATGGCGAAAGGGAACCGGAAGTATTCGTCAATCACGTTCAGGAAGTACGTGTTGCGGTCGGTGGAGGGGAGAGGGCCTTTGAAATCCATACTGAGGCGTTCAAAGGGATGGGAAGCCTTTATCAGGTGCGCTTTCTCTGGCCTGTAGAAGTGCGGCTTGCACTCCGCGCAGATTTGGCAATTCCTGGTGGCTGGCCTGACCTCCTCGATGGAGTAGGGCAGGTTGCGGGTCTTGATGAAGTGGAAAAATCGAGTGACCCCCCGGGTGGCAGACGTCCTCGTGGAGGGCTCGGAGGTGGTCCACTCGTGCGTTGGCATATGTGCCGCGGGACAGGGCATCAGGAGGCTCGTTTAGCTTCCCGAGACGATACAAGATCGCATAGTTGTAGGTGGAGAGTTCGATCCTCCACCGTAAGATCTTGTCGTTTTTTATCTTGCCCCATTGTGCATTATCGAACCTGAAAGCAACCAACCGTTTGTCAGTGAGGAGAGTGAATCTCCTGCCGGCCAGGTAATGCCTCCAATGTCGCACAGCTTCTACTATGGCCTGGGCCTCCTTTTCGGCTGAGGAATGGCGGATTTCGGAGGCGTGGAGGGTGCGTGAGAAGAAGGCCACGGGTCTGCCCACTTGGTTAAGGGTGGCCGCCAGAGCTATGTCGGACGCGTCGCTCTCGACCTGGAAGGGGAGGGACTCGTTGATGGCATGCATCGTGGCCTTTGCAATGTCTGCTTTGATGCGGCTGAAGGCGTGGCGGGCCTCTATCGACGGGGGAAAAACTATGGATTGGATCAGTGGACGGGCCTTGTCCGCATAGTTGGGGACCCACTGGGCATAGTCAGAAAAAAAGCCGAGGCAGCGCTTCAGGGCCTTGGAGCAGTGAGGCATGGGGAACTTCATTAGGGGGCGCATGCATTCAGGGTCGGGGCCTATCACTCCATTACGCACTACGTAGCCGAGGATGGCTAGGCGATCGGTGCTAAACACGCATTTATCCTTGTTCTCCGTTAGGATAAGGATTTGTGCGGTTTGGAGGAATTTTCGGAGGTTGGTGTCGTGGTTCTGCTGGTCGTGGCTGCAGATGGTGACGTTATCGAGATACGGGAATATGTCCCGTAAACCGTACCAATCAACCATTCGGTCCATCTCTCGCTGGAAGACCGAGATCCCGTTAGTGACACCGAAGGGAACCCTTAAGAAGTGGTAGAGCCGCCCATCTGCTTAGAAGGTTGTGTATTTGCGGTCCCTAGTGCGGATGGAGAGCTGGTGGTAGGCGGACTTAAGATCCACCGTGGAGAAGACCTTGTAATGCGCGACCCTGTTGACCAGGTCGGATATGCGGGGGAGAGGGTACGCGTCGAGCTGCGTAAACCTGTTGATGGTCTGACTGTAGTCGATGACCATCCTATGCTTCTCCCCGGTCTTTACCACCACTACTTGAGCTCTCCAGGGGCTGTTGCTAGCCTCAATGACACCTTCCTTCAGTAACCGTTGGACCTCTGACCTAATAAAAATCCGGTTCTGGGCATTATACCGTCTGCTCCTGGTGGCGACGGGTTTGCAACCGGGGTGAGGTTCGCAACAGGGAGGGCGGATCGACCTTGAGGATCGCGAGGCTGCAGACAGTGAGAGGGGGTATAGGGCCGCCGAATTTGAAAGTTAGACTTTGGAGGTTACACTGAAAATCCAATCCTAGGAGTGTAGCTGCGCAGAGGTGGGGAAGGACATAGAGGTGGTTGTTTTTGAACTCCCTTCCTTGGACTGTGAGGTTAGCTATACAAAACCCCTTGATCTCGACTGAGTGAGATCCAGAGGCCAGGGAGATTTTTTGATTAACGGGGTGGACGGGGAGAGAACAGCGTCTTACCGTGTCGGGGTGTATGAAACTCTCCGTGCTCCCAGAGTCGATTAGGCAGGACGTTTCAAGCCTGTTGATTAGCACCGTCGTCATAGCAGTCGAGACTGGTCGAGGGTCACCGAGGCTACTTGTGGCAGCAGTTGAATGTTCTCTTCAGGCATTGTGTGGTCAGCCGAGCTGGGGTCCTGGGAGCCCATCCAAGATGGCAGCTCCCATTGGTCGCACATGGCTAGGGGTGCACAAAATGGCGGCGCCCATCCATCGCAGGTGGCGTCCGCGGGACAAGATGGCGGCGCCCGGAGGCCGCACGTGGCCCTGGAGGAGGAAGATGGCGGTGACTGCTGGCCGCACGGGGACTGTGGAGAGGTTTGTGGTAGTAGTCCACATTCGCCACCGGAGACCGCAGCGACCGCCCAGGCCTGGCATACCGCCACGAAGTGGCCCTTTTTATCGCATCCCTTGCAGGTGGATGCGCGGGCCGGACAGCGCTGTCGGGGGTGCTTGGCCTGCCCACAAAAATATCAGCGGGGTCCCCCGGGGTTACCAGGCCGTCTTGCAGCACAAGCTTGTGGGGGGATGGGAGATGTCTCGGAGTCGGCCGCGGTGGTGTTCCACGCTGCCCACGGGGCTGCCGCGCAGTCCGGGACGTAAGCGCGGGCGTTTCGGGAGGCCACATCCAGGGAGCTGGCAAGGGCCTGTGCCTCCTTGAGGCCGAGGGTGTCTTTCTCCAGCAATCGCTGGCGGATTTGGGAGGACAGCATACCTGCAATGAAAGCGTCCCGGATCAAATGTTCTGTGTGGTTGCTCGCCAAAACTTGCGGGCAACTGCAGTTTCTCCCCAACATCAGGAGCACACGGTAGAATTCTTCCAGCGATTCCCCAGGGATTTGTCGCCTCGTCGCTAGTAGATGTCGGGCGTAGACCTGGTTTACCGGGCGAATATAATGTCCTTTCAGCAGCTCCATTGCTGCATCGAAGTCGTCTGCGTCCTCGATGAGGGTGTAAATTTCTGGGCTCACCCTCGAGTGCAGGACTTGCAGTTTCTGTTCTCCCGTGGGTGTGTTTTCGGCCGTTCCGAGGTATCCGTTAAAACACGCCAGCCAGTGCTTGAAGGTTGCCGCTGAGTTTGCCACGTGGGGGCTGAGTTGCAGACACTCTGGCTTGATTTGGAGCTCCATTCTTTTAAATCTAGCGTATTAAATTGATGCACAACCAATAACCTCAAAAACGAGATTGGAGACAATTGAAGGCTTTAATACACTAGATGTTTCCCCCAGCAGCGCAGGTACAAAAGGAAGCTGCTGGGGCAGCACGGGCTCTTATACCCCGCCTTGCAAGGTGGAGCTAACATGCAAGCTTATCCAATGGAACAAGTACATTCTCCACCAATGGTATTCCGGCATTACTAGGTACCTTAATCCTCTGAACACAGACTACCACAGAAACTTTGTTTAAAGCTGATTGAAAATTAACCTTCTAAACCAAACAGCAACTTTTAAGTTAATTATCTAAATAATAGAAAGCCTAGACTTTAGATAAAAATGAACCCTTTATATCCCTCAGTCACCAAACTCTCACTATAGCACTCAAATGCACCCAAATTCAGCACTCAGTGCAAACAAAGTCTGCACTGTATCTGGCTCACCTTTATACTGTGACTCTAGCCTCTGAAAACTGGCCTAATCCAATTAACTAATTAACAAGATCCATCTGCAAGTAGCTACAAGCAGAACCTTTATTTAAAGCTGATTGAACATTCACCTTCTTCTAAACCAAACAGCAACTTTTAAGTTAATTAACTAAATAAAAGAAAGACTAGAATTTAGATAAAAATGAACCCTTAATATCCCTCAGTCACCAAACTCTCACTATAGCACTCAAATGCACCAAATTCAGCACTCAGTGCAAACAAAGTCTGCACTGTAGGTGGATCACTTTCATACTGTGAATCTAGCCTCTGAAAACTGGCCTAATCCAGTTAACTAATTAACAAGCTGCAGCTGCAAGTAGCTACAAGTAGAACCTTTGTTTAAAGCTGATTGAAAATTCACCTTCTTCTAAACCAAACAGCAACTTTTAAGTTAATTAACTAAATAAAAGAAAGACTAGACTTAAGATAAAAATGAACCCTTAATATCCCTCAGTCACCAAACTCTCACTGTAGCACTCAAATGCACCTAAATTCAGCACTCAGTGCAAACCAATTAGGTTCAAGAAGGCAGCTCACCACCACCTTCTGAAGGGTAACTAGAGATGGGCAATAAATGCTGGCCTAGCCAGTGACACCCACACCTGTAAATTAAATTTTAAAACCTCACCAATGTTACTTTCACAGCATCTTCCACATCTGTGAGTTTCTGCTACCCAGAACGTCAAGCGCAACTAATACATGGAGACACCACCGTCTGCAAGTTCCCCTCCAAGTCACTCATGATCTTGATATGGAACTATGTCCCATGTGGACACAATTCTAGAACTTCTTAGCAGCTGTGGGTGTACCTACACCACAGGGACTGCAGGGTTGAAGAAGATGACTCACCACCATCTTCCCGAGGGCAATTAGGGATTGGCAATAAATATTGTCATTTCCAGCAATGTGCCAGCAATATCCCTGGAACAGATAAAAACAAATTCTGTTTCTGTTTTAGTTGTGTCAGCATCACAGACTAATATCCTTATTCCACCAACATTGACATGCCTGAGAAATTGCTTGGAGCTGCTCCCAGCCTGCTGGCAATAGTTCACTGGAAGAACATTGGAAAATCAGTTTATGTGTTTCTGCCGTATACTCAGTGAAATGGCTGGCGAACGGGATCAATTCCAAAGTTTCTTGACCCATGGCTCCGTTAGTGGTCGTGGCCTAAAGTCACAATTAGTTCCATGTCTTGAATTTAGGTGAAGTTGAAACCGTTGTTTGGCCAAAGGACGCTAATGTAAACAATAAACGCAAGACAAAATGACTTGTAAATTATGATTTTACTGATATCAAAACTTGGAAGAATCTAACGACTTGTTGATCAAGTCTTTTTCATCATTCACAGTGCACATGCTTGACAATCATAGCTTATTCAGAAACCTATACACCTTGATTTGAATCTTCAGGGAACATTAACTGGGATTTCTGATTGCCCTGTTGGTTTTCTGTAATGTTCACTGAGACAAATGTTTAGGATCTCACTTGTAAACTCTTGGCTTGATTCAGAAACCTGTCAACATGTTCTGAGATGGATGGCAAACAGAAGAAATAAGTGAGGCTTCTCTTGTGTGTCAATTTAGCATTTGCCTCTGGGTTTATACAACTTGAATTAAAACAGTAAGAGTGGGAAAATAAGGAAACTAGTCCAAACTGGTCTTGTATACCTTAAAATGGAACACCAGTAAAAACTGGGAAATAAGACTACTGGTCCAAACTGTTTTTTCCTTCTGGGCAGCGTGAGTAGGAAGTGATTTTTCTATAGCTTTAGCATAAATATAGGGGGCTAGATATTCCATTTGAGAGACTAGTGTTCCGGGGCAGAATCAGTTGTGTTCTATGACAGGAAAATTGGCACCGGTCCCAGAGCAATTCCACAACCATTAATGGGCTAGCACCGGAGCCATGTGGAACACGACCGGTTCCAATGAAAAACGGTGTCTGATTCGCCAGAGTCGGGATTGACACTCAAGAGGCTGACAAGCAGCAGCTGCATTTCTTTGCACTCCCCCCCCCCCCCCCCCCCACACACACACACACTCATTCCAGCCAACAAGATGGCACTGGTTGCACTGGAGCACACCCATCACAATAATGGGTTGGCTGGGGCCAGGGGGTACCTAAGTGGGTGGCCTGGGAGGACACCCAAGCAACCCATGGTGCTAAGTTCACAGCAGGCAGTCAGCGGTATGCGCGGCCGCATGGTTGCCTTGCAGGCTGTGGCAATGGTGCTCTGTGCCCGTTCACCCTGACCCCATGGCCCACCTTCTGTTTGCCCCCCGCTAACCCCCCTCAGCCTTGTCAGAAGCCCTCAGCCAGAGGCACAACTGTCAGCACACTATGGGGATGTTGGACACTTTTCACCCCCTCTCTCTCTCCCTCATCCGCCAAGGCACCTATTTGCTGATTTTTGAAACCACAAGTGACCCTCGCCATCGACAATTCTACCCGGCAGAGGCGGAGCATCGCGGAGGCCCCGGAGAATACCGGGTCAGGCCCGCTAATAATATGTGAACAGCGTTTACTGTACATGCGGAGTAAAATGCATCGACACCGCTGGCGAGGCACCGGCATCCTGACGGGCACCTGGCGCAGCAAGCCACGATTTTGGCCTCACGACCGATTCTCCACCCAATCATGGACCTTTACCGATTTCGGCGGCGGCCGACAGAGAAGCCCGCCTAAGCTGTGAGGAGAGGCTGACAGAACAAAATTTGTTCTCACAGTGTTGCTAACTTTTGGTTGGTTCAATTGGCTCTGTTTTATAACCTTTGCTCGCGAGTCGCCAGGTATCTTTATGATACCGCCACGAGGTTCAAGTTCAAGTAATGATCAATAACTCAATACACCGATTAGTAAGATTCAAATCAAAGCACATTTATTATACACAGTAATCGCTACTCATGCACAAATTCTACTTCTAAGCTACTTCTACAACTAACAGGCCTATACTTAACTTCGGACTGGCCCACCAGGTCAGGGGAACAAATGGCCTTTCGTTCGGGTTCTGAGTCTGCGGGATTCGAAGTTGGTACGGATTGGTAGCTAGGAGCACCTATCTCATAGCGAGCGTTGGCTTAAGACTTACTGGATTTCTGCGGCAGCTGCACCGGTCACTGTCAAGGGTTGGTTTGCGTTGCTGAGTGACCCGGTCAAGAAGAACGATTTGAACTTGGGGGCTTAACTTTATAGTCCCCAGAGGCTTCCCGCCTTTCGGGGCGGACACTGTACTTGGTTCCAAGTGATTGGACTTCGTTCCAATCGCTTGGTTCGATTTCTCCAATGCTGTAGCGGTTCCCTGATCGATGGGTGGTCTCCGTTAATCTCTTTTGTGTTGGCTCCTGCTGGTGCCGGGAAGTCTGGCTTGGCTTTGTTTATCCCAAATGTTTCGATTGAACCTGGGGATCGCTCATTAGTATGTAGATGGCTGCTACATTATTATGCAGGTGGCTGCTTGTATCGATGCTGCCTGGGCTTTTGCAGAGTTTAATACACAGTAACTTGCACCTGCTAGTTTCTGCCTCTGTTGGCTGAATTTCCCTGCAGCCTTTGCTGTTCTCCATTTTACGTCGGGAGATGGCCAACCCAGGTGTCTACATTCCCTCCTTATGATCCTAACTCGAAGCGTGAAGGATCACATAACTGCGTTGTTTTTCATTCCCTGACCGGCGAGCACTCTTCTATGGCCTCTACACTGACCATAACTGTGCAAAAACATTTTTACTGACAATTCTGAGGGGCGCTATGTCAAACAGGGACATGCATTACAAAACAAGAAAATCGGAACCTCTAACTGTCCTTAATAAACTACACTCACTTAAATATTTCATCACACTAACTTCCTCAACCATACAAACAAAATCATAGCAGTATTATACACATTTTTCTGGCTTGGCAGTCAAGCTCAGGATTGTACAATTGCTCATGAATATTTCTTTATTTACAACAAATCGCAAACGAATGCTCTTTATTATAGATCGCGGGGGTCGGGGGTCTGGTCATATCCGAAAATAGGGGATCGTATCCTATATACTGGGGTGCGAGCGCGGTAGGCTCTCCTTCTCCATTTTCTCAGACGAATAGTCTGCACGATGCAGCAGAGTATCGCCAATACCAATAGGGATTCGATCAAGTAGGACAGGGAGTACCAGGTTATAAACCTGTCACACCAAGATGGTGTGATGTCGCTTGTGACTGGGCTCTGGGTACTGTGGGGAAGTGAATCATTAACGGCTGGGGGGGGGGGGGGTTGAGGTCAGGGGGTTCGCGTTCGCGTGCAACCAAATGTCCATTAGGGATATGAGCCACGCGGAGGATGTCCTCATGGTTCTTCTCTTCTCTCTTTTCTTCTCTTCTCTTCTCTGGTCCTGGAGCTTCTGGAGTTCTGTGTGATCAAGCATAGTGTCTGTTACTACCTTGTGTTAATATCTCGTACGATAGCCTGTCTTTCCTTTAGTGCCAATTACTCCCTTTATAATTGGTCACTATGTGTGACTCCCTCATTTTGTTTCAAAAACCGAATTTCAGGACAAGACACACTTAAAAATACTGAACCAGTGCGAGCCGTCTCGCAGGCTGTGCGATTTACCATCCAAATGTTTGAGGATCTAAATAGCAGAGGGTTGGCAACCTAAGGGTTACCTAAAAACAAAACAAAACTTTTTGAACAAAACTTGCCGAAATGAGGTGTCTATGGGCCGCGACGGGTAAGATTTGGGTGAGGTCCCCGGGTAGGATGGCGACCAATGCCGTGTGTGCCCTACCCGAGCGTAGCTGACCAGAGGGGGGTTCCCAGCCAGGGTGGGTTCCAATGCCGTTTCTCCACTGCCTGAGCAACCGACAAGAACGGGCAAGAAATGTAGTCATCGTGGGGGGTTGCTGTATTGGTTCTTCCTTCGAACAAGAAGGGCAGTTACACACGGGGGTCTGTGTATCTGTCGACAGACGAGTTCCTCTGAACTGGCGTCTGGGACATTAACAAGTTTCTGCGGACAAGTTCTCAGAGGTTTTGGCCGAAAAGGCATGGGGCTGTGGGGAGAAATATTTCCGGTCTAACATACAACATTTAACAATACAAGTCCAAACAACATCAACCATGCTGCAGGTTCCATCAGAAAGGACACCGTTTTCTCCCAAGCGATTCCTTTTAAAACATCATCTGGATACCTCAGTTATCAGTTGCGAACAGGGTCGCATAGTGGTTCTCGTTTTGGGAGTCAGACTCCAAGTCGTCATCTTCTCCCGGATGCACAACTCTCGACTGTATCAGGGCTGATGGGGCTGCTTGATGTGATTTTGGATCGCTCTCATCGTTCCGGATGCGTCTGAACGAATTATCTTGGTGCCAAAAGGTGGTATCTAGTTCTGTGGGGACGGAATCGGGGTCGTCATTGAAGGTCGGTGGTGGGGTTTGTTTAGGAAAGTGATCATGAAGGGATCGCTCGAATCGTAGTCAGATTCGCTGGGTGTGGGTCCTGTTGCATGGGGATAGTACGGGGTCACCCCGGTTATACCCGATCGCGTCTAGGACCGCAGCTGCGGCTATTGTCCGAGTCACAGTCGCTGTCGCTGCTGCTGCAGTCTGTGGGCGTTCCGGGCGGAGTCTATAGTTCGGGGGTGGAGTCGGGGTTGAGTCCGTGGCTGGGCTGGACGTGTTGGGGGATGGTAGGGTTACGTTGGCTGTGGGCGGGGCATGGTCTGCTGTGTCGAGCATGACGTGGTGTGCGTGGTTAGACTGTGTTCCATATGCCTTCATTTCGTTGATATGGAACCACGCAGTCTTTCCATTGGGGTACTTTATTTTGTAGACAGAAGGGCTTACTTTGTCCGCAATGGAGTACGGACCCGAATACTTAGGTGACAGGAATGTGCTGGGGTTGTATACGGAAAGCATGAGTTGCTGTCCTACACTGAACTCAGTCGCATGCACTGTCTTATCGAAACAAGCCTTGCTCTGTTTCTTCCTTGCGCCCAATTTCATTGCGGCTGCTAGCTGAGCCGTTTTTACGTTCACCACTAATTGTTTGACTGCGTCCTTGTGTGTGAGGGCCATCACTTCGGGGCTGGTCAAGTCTAAACCTAATAAAAATTCTGTGCCTTTCATGGGGCATCCGGTCATGAGAGTGTGTGGGGTGTAACCTGTGGAAGTTGAAACTGTAATTCACAAAATCATCAGCGCAAAGGGAGGACTGAGTCCCAAGTGGTGTTGTTTTGCTGGACCATTTTTCTGAGGGTGGATTTTAGGGTCCGATTCATGCGCTCCACGATACCACTCGAGTGGGGGTGGTATGCTATGTGGAATTTTTGGGTAATGCCAAATATCGTGAGGACGTACTTCATGACATGTCCCAAAAATGGGAGCCTTGGTCGGATTCAATGCTGCGGGGGAGTCCCCATCTCGTAAAGATGTGGTGGGTTAAAATCTTGGCTGTGGTCTTTGCTGTGTTTGTTCTGGATGGGAATGCTTCCACCCATTTTGTAAACGTGTCTATCACCACGAGTACATATTTATAACCATTCCTGCAAGGGGACAATGGTCCTATAAAATCAATCTGGAGGTTAGTCCAGGGGCCATTAACGGGTCGGGTGAGATTGAGCGGAGCCTTTTTGGCGTATCTGTCCGGGTTGTTCTGGGCACAGATAAGGCAATTCTCAATGTAATGATTTACATCGTCCTTTAAACTCGGACACCAACAGAGCTGCCTGAGGTGGGCTGTAGTTGGATCGATTCCCTGATGTCCATGACCGTCATGGAACAATCAAATCAGTTGATTCCTGTCCTGTTCAGGAACCACATAAAGGGTGTCTTTTAACACCACACCGTCATGTGTGGTCAGAGCATTTCTAAACCTATCATAGGGGGCTGGATAGTTTCCTTTCAAAATCTCCCTAAGATTGCTGTCCTGCTTCTGGGCCTGCACTAAATCCTCGATATTAGTCTGTGAGACCTGAACTGCATTCACTGGTGCGCATTCGGTGGGTGTCCAAAAATATCCATGCCTGGAACCTGCTTTAGCCAGTGCGTCGGCCTTTACATTTCCAGGGGGGGAGGAATGATGGTGACTTCGAGCTTTGACTATTCCAAAAGTCCTGTTCTGTGCTCGCTCTAAAATATGACGGAGCAATGGGGCTGAAGGAAGGGGTTTTCCGGCTGCGGAAACAAATCCTCTTGCTTTCCACAGGGGGAGGAATTCCGTAAGGCTGTTGCAGACATAGAGGCTGTACGAATATATGTCTGTTGAGCTGGGGCCGGAATCTGGGTTTTCCACTATGTATGCGATGGCCGCAAGTTTTGCTGCCTGCGCGCCTAAGTGTCCTGGAAGTTTTATTGCTCTTTCTTCAAGGGCGCGTCCCTGCACGTCCTCGACGTAAATGCCACATCCTGTTATGTGCTTCCCTTCTAATATTGTGGAAGATCCATCCACATATATCCTTATGGGTTTGCACGTGTCTGTGTGCTTGGGGCTCTGGATTGAACTACCTATCTTTCTGGGGGTTGTTTTAACAATAAAGGGGCCTGTGTTGTGGTGGGGAGAGATAATTTCACATTCATGGGGGGTTCCGGGGTACTGTAGGTTGTCGGCTAAAAAAGTGTGGGTCTTTGTCCTTTTAACAGTGATGTCCCGTCCCTGCAAAAGAAGGGTCCATCTGGCTGCTCTTATCTGACTAACTGTACCGTCCTTGAGTCGTCTGTCCAGAAAACTTTGGGTGGGGGTGTGTTCCGTGAGAATTGTGATGGGGTTCAGTCCGGTAATGTAAGAAAAATACTGTATGGCCCAAAAAACTGCGAGCAGGTGCCTTTCACAGGCTGGAAATCCCTGCTCCACAGCATCTAAAACTCTGGAGGCGTAAGCCATGGGCCTTAACTGTTCGTGCCGTTCCTGAAGGAGCACGGCCGATAGGGTGCGGTCTGTGCTTGCTGCCTCTATCGCATAGGGGGAAAGCGGGTCTGGAACTTGTAGTGCGGGGGCTGCTATGAGTGCTTGTTTCAAAGAGTCCACAGCGTCCGTATGCTGCGGAAGCCACTCCCAGGGGGCTCCTTTCTTTAGGAGGTCTAAGAGGGGTGCTGCCTTGCTGGCGAAACCGTCAATGTGGTTTCGGCAGTAGGCAACCAGTCCTAAAAACGACCGGAGGGCTGAAACGTTCTGGGGAAGGGGCAATTTAGCAATCGAGTCAATCCTTTTCTGCTCAATCTCGCATGTACCGTGCGTGATAATTGTACCCAAATATATCACTCTGTTTTCCAAAATCTGGGCCTTTCTGGGGTTAACATTACATCCAATTGCTTGCAGGAGTTCAAGGAGTTCGGACAGAAGCTCGATGTGCTCTTCCTTGGTGTCTGTCTGCAGTAGTAGGTCGTCCTTGCAGGTTTTGCCATTTTCCAGACACATTGGTTGACTGGATCGAAGGACAGGTGGTGGGAATTCATAAAGTCTATGCCCAAAATGTGCTCTGCTGTGTGGGGCAGGTCGACTAAGACTATGGGGTGCTTGGTGGTGATGTTGCCAATTTGAATGGGTACAGGGGCTGTGATGTGTCCCTGATGTGAGTGGCCTGTAAAGCCGCTGAGGGTGATAGTGGCTGTAGTGGGCCACGTGTCCTTTTGGAACATGGTGGAGGAACTTATTGTGGTGCGGGACCCTCCTGTGTCCCAGAGAAACTCGATGGGCTGTCCCCGTATTTTCGCTGCAACTACCGGTCATCCGGACCTATCCCAAAGGGTGTCGCAGACCCAACTGGGGGAGCCCGAACACCGGCAGTCCATTCCATTCAGGTCCGTCTGATCTGAACGGGTGCTAACGCTATGTATGGGCTCTGTCTTACTCTTATTCAGAGTGCCTGCCTGCTGGGCTCTCTGTGGCTTTCGTGGGCCATTGCACTCTCTTGCAAAGTGTCCTAAATGGCCACAGTTGTAACACTCCTGTGACTTTGGTGGGGGGCTGTTCTTGCTTTCATTTACCCATGCGGGGTTCTGGTGTGTTTTAACGGCTTGTATGTTTGCTTCTGCCTGCTGTTCTTCGGGATTTTTAACTGCGGTTTTGTTCCCAGGCGCGGGACAATCTTTTTATAACCTATTTGTCATTATGAGCCTCCTCTGAGGGATCATAATACACGCAAGCTTTTTGTCCTGTCTCTGTGCCATGGGAGATAAGGGTGCAGGTCCATTTGGCCATGTTGTCTGGAGACAAATGGGCGCGGTCTAAGTCTCCGAAAACTGCCGCAAAATGGATCTACAGGCGTCCAGCAAACGCTGTGGGGTGCTCAGTTTTCTTTTGCCTGCACTTATTGAGGCACTCTACGGGGTCACCCCGGTTATACCCGATCGCGTCTAGGACCGCGGTATGCATTTCTGCAAGGGTGACTCCTCCTACATGCTGTGGGTCGGGAAGGGCTGCTACGGGGTTGAAGGGCTGAAAGGTCTAGACTCAAAACTGTGAGCTTTACATGCTTTCGCTCATCCAGGCCATACATGGTCGGCTGCTGCTTTACTCTGGCAAAGAAGTGGTGGGGGTCTGAGGTGGGGAGGAACGGTGTGATTTTCTCCCACGCGTCCCGTAATTGGGTCACTGTTAAGGGGGTGGTGTACAGAAATTCCATGTCGTCCGATGTGGCTGTGCGGTGGGTGGTGACTGGGTTCATTGGAACCTGAACTCTCTGCTCTGTAGGGGGTTGGGGCGCTTTCCTCTTTTGGGGCTTTCCCTGCGCACATGTTCCCTGAACATATCTCTGCGCTGTCTCATTCAACTCTTCCCAATCAGGGCCGTCTTCCTCATCTAATTTTGCTCCAAAGGTTTCCTGGAATCCTTTTTGAACTGAAAGCAGAGATTGCAGCTCTGTAATCTGCTACCGGCACTTTGCGTGGTCTAGTGAGCTTTGTCTTTGCTCCGTGGTGGCAGCTCTTAATGGCAGCATGGTGTGCTCTTAACGCTGCCTTCAGGTCACTACACTGCCTCTGCAATGCCTCTACCTGCTTCTCGGTTTCTTCTCGTACCAGGACTGCACGTTGCGTGTCCTGATAGGCCTTTTCATACTAGGACTGGAAGCTGCTTAAGTGCGCCAGACAAGACTGGTGTGCCCACTTGGCATCATCCACCTCTCCGTTTGGTGCTGCCAACTTCCTCCTTAACTCTAAGTTCTCTCTTTCTACCTCACTTACATCGACCTCGCTCATTCGATGTATGCCTTCTATCTCTTTCCGGAGTGTCCTAACGACCTCCTCTGTGCCTTGCAATTGTGCCAAGCAGGACACGATTGCCATCGGCTTGCAAGCTTTTCCTAAGCTCTTCTTGTGAATCTCGCTCAGGTTCTCCCACCAAGTATGCCCTATACTCCCGGGACCTGTTTCCTCGTTGTTACAGAATTCGCTCCAAAGGGGCCATCCTTTCCCTTTGAGGTACTTCCTGATTTCTTCTTCCCATACGGGACATTGTCCTACTCTACTGCTGCTGGTCGCTGCGACCGCAAATTCTTCTGGGTTCATGAGGCGTTGCATTGCCTGCATTACCATCTCTCCTCTCTGAATGCTTCTTTTAAATTTGGAACGGGGGACTAAGGCGGTGCTGTAAATTCGGGTATGGCTTTCGCTATTTTCCGTAATACAAACTCCCGACAGTTTTGTCGCAACAAAAAATCTATCAGTATTACCTTATAGCCCTGTTAGTTACGCATGCATTTAACACACTTCCGAATTATGAGGATTGATCAGAACTGCTTGAACACTTGTGGCTTTCTGTTCCCAATTAGATCTCTAATTCTAATCTTTGGGTTCCCCCGGAGTGGTTAAGCCACTTCTAGTTCGGGTCCCGTCAGATGTCGCCAGTAATATGTTGCTAACTTTTGGTTGGTTCAATTGGCTCTGTTTTATAACCTTTGCTCTCGAGTCGCCAGGTATCTTTATGATACCGCCACGTGGTTCAAGTTCAAGTAATGATCAATAACTCAATACACCGATTTGTAAGATTCAAATCAAAGCACATTTATTATACACAGTAATTGCTACTCATGCACAAATTCTACGTCTAAGCTACTTCTACAACTAACAGGCCTATACTTAGCTTCGGACTGGCCCACCAGGTCAGGGGAACAAATGGCCTTTCGTTCGGGTTCTGAGTCTGCGGGATTCGAAGTTGGTACGGATTGGTAGCTAGGAGCGCCTATCTCGTAGCGAGCATTGACTTAAGACTTACTGGATTTCTGCGGCAGCTGTCAAGAGTTGGTTTGCGTTGCTGAGTGACCCGGTCAAGAAGAACGATTTGAACTTGGGGGCTTAACTTTATAGTCCCCAGGGGCTGCCCGCCTTTCGGGGCGGACCCTGTACCTGGTTCCAAGTGATTGGACTTCGTTCCAATCGCTTCGTTCGATTTCTCCAATACTGGAGCGGTTCCCTGATCGATGGGCAGTCTTGAGGTGTCTGTTAACCTCTTTTCTGTTGGCTCCTGCTGGCGCCGGGGAGTCTGGCTTGGCTTTGTTTATCCCAAATGTTTCGATTGTACCTGGGGATCGCTCATTAGTATGTAGATGGCTGCTACATTATTATGCAGATGGCTGCTTGTATTGATGCTGTCTGGGCTTTTGCAGAGTTCAATACACAGTAACTTGCACCTGTTAGTTTCTGCCTCCGTTGGCTAAATTTCCCTGCAGCCTTTGCTGTTCTCCATTTTACGTCGGGAGTTGGCCAACCCAGGTGGCTACAACAGGAGAAAAGAAGATTAAGGGAGGACATGATGCAGGTCTTTAAAATGTTGAAAGCATGGATAATGCAGATGTAAGCAGGTTATTTAATTTGAATTGTGATCACAGGATTAAATGTGTATGAAAATTGGCAAGCCTTAAGCAAGACTAGAATTGAAAGGATTTTATTTTTATGTATCTCCATTGAGCCATCAAGGCTCCAGAGCCAGAATCATTTAAAAGACATAGAGAAAATAGTGAAGATGGAGATGTACCTCACTGCAATTAGCGGAATTAACAATAAGCACCCATCGCTTTAGAAGTGGAATTTATCCCATTTTTAAGACTCTGTCTGATCTGAGCCAGTTAGTACAGCTCGGTGATTTTATTAAATAAAAGCAGAGAATGCTGGCAACATCTGTGGTGAGAGAATGGGCTGGATTTTGCCATTAGCTTCTGGGGACCCAACGTCAGGACCAAATGGTGGTCACAATCCAGCACTTGCTGATAGTGGGACCAACTCGATTTTACTGGTGGTGACCTCCTAATTGGCTGCCCCCGGGATACTGCTGGTGGGACATCGATCTACTGAATCAGTAGGTTGCCAGTTCCAAAGGCACATCATCCCCCCGGAGGTAGGTTGATGATTGAAGCTTCCGCAGACAGGAAAGTTTAAAAAAATTACGAATCAGAGGGGTCAAGCTGGCAGGGTCTTCCAAATGAACAGAGTGGGCCTTCCATGCCTGCAGCCTCCTCTGTGGGGCATTGAGCTTCCAGCTCTATTAGCCTCCTTGGGCTGTTGTAGGAAGGCTATCTCCATGAAGCAGGTGGCCTCCCCACGTGGCTGAGATATTCTGCTGCTGACAAAATACCAACCGCCTGAGAAAATGGCTCTTAATTGGGCTTTAATTATTTATATTTAATGGGGCAGCTGATCCGCGTTCAGTACAACCAACAGGAAATTTTCTGCCAGTTGGACTGGTGTTGAGAGTTGTCCTGATAGTTCACTGCTCTTTTTCTGACCTTCCTTCCTCCCAACTGTTCATCCAGGGAATGAGAAAATTCTGCCCAATGTTTCAATTCAATAACGAGAGAGACTCGAGGTTGGTGTGTTGCCTCCCAGGTGCCAGGGTCCGTGATGTCTCGGGTCGTGTTTTCGGGATCGTTTAAGGAGGAGGGGGAGCAGCCCCAAGTCGTGGTCCACAAAGACACCAATGGCAGAGGTAGGAAAAGGGATAGGGATGTAAGGCAGGAATTCAGGGAGCTAGGGTGGAATCTTAAAGCGAAAACAGAGTTATTATCTCTGGGTTGTTACCCGTGCCACGTAATAGCGAGACAAGGAATAGGGAGAGAGAGCAGTTGAACACGAGGCTACAGGGATGGTGCAGGAGGGAGAGTTTCAGATAGCTGGATAATTGGGGCTCATTCTGGGGTAGGTGGGACCTCTACAAATGGGATGGTCTGCAGCTGGACCAGAGGGGTACCAATAACCTGGGGGGGAAATTTGTTAATGCCCTTCGGGAGGGTTTAAACTAGTTCGGCAGGGGGTTGGGAACCTGAATTGCAGTTCCAGTATACAGGAGGTTGAGAGTAGCGAGGTCATGAGTAAGGTTTCAAGGTAACAGGTGTGTACCGGCAGGCAGGAAGGTAGTTTAAAGTGTGTCTACTTCAACGCCAGGAGCATCCGGAATAAGGTGGGTGAACTTGCAGCATGGGTTGGTACCTGGGACTTCAATGTTGTGGCCATTTCGGAGACATGGATAGAGCAGGGACAGAAATGGTTGTTGCAGGTTCCGGGGTTTAGATATTTCAGTAAGCTCAGGGAAGGTGGTAAAAGAGGGGGAGGGGTTGCATTGTTAGCCAAGGACAGTATTACGGTGGCAGAAAGGACGTTTGATGAGGACTCGTCTACTGAGGTAGTATGGGCTGAGGTTAGAAACAGGAAAGAAGAGGTCACCCTGTTGCGGGGGTTTTCTATAGGCCTCCGAAAAGTTCCAGAGATGTAGAGGAAAGGATTGCAAAGATGATTCTGGATAAGAGCGAAAGTAACAGGATAGTTGTTATGGGGGACTTTAACTTTCCAAGTACTGACTGCAAACGCTATAGTTCGAGTACTTTAGATGGGTCCGTTTTTGTCCAATGTGTGCAGGAGGGTTTCCTGACACAGTATGTAAATAGGCCAACAAGAGGCGAGGCCACATTGGATTTGGTACTGGGTAATGAACCAGGACAGGTGTTAGATTTGGAGGTAGGTGAGCACTTTGGTGAAGGTGACCACAATTCGCTTACGTTTACTTTAGCGATGGAAAGGGATAGGTATATACCGCAGGGCAAGAGTTATAGCTGGGTGAAAGGCAATTATGATGCAATTAGGCAAGACTTAGGATGCTTAGGATGGGGAAGGAAACTGCAGGGGATGGGCATAATTGAAATGTGGAGCTTGTTCAAGGAACAACTACTGCGTGTCCTTGATAAGTATGTACCTGTCAGGCAGGGAGGAAGTGGTCGAGCAAGGGAACCGTGGTTTACTAAGGCAGTCAAAACACTTGTCAAGAGGAAGAAGGAGGCTTATGTAAAGATGAGACGTGAAGGTTCAGTTAGGGCGCTCAAGAGTTACAAGTTAGCTAGGAAGGACCGAAAGAGGGAGCTATGAAGAGCCAGGAGGGGACAAGAGAAGTCTTTGGCAGGTAGGATCAAGGATAACCCAAAAGCTTTCGATAGATATGTAAGGAATAAAAGAATGACTATGGTAAGAGTAGGGCCAGTCAAGGACAGTAGTGGGAAGTTGTGCGTGGAGTCCGAGGAGATAGGAGAGGTGCTAAATGAATATTTTCCGTCAGTATTCACACAGGAAAAAGACAATGTTGTCGAGGAGAACATTGAGATACAGGCTACTAGACTAGAAGGGCTTGAGGTTCATAAGGAGGAGGTGTTAGCAATTCTGGAAAGTGTGAAGATAGATAAGTCCCCTGGGCCAGATCGGATTTATCCTAGGATTCTCTGGGAAGCTAGGGAGGAGATTGCTGAGCCTTTGACTTTGATCTTTATGTCGTCATTTTCGACAGGAATAGTGCCAGAAGACTGGAGGATAGCAAATGTTGTCCCCTTGTTCAAGAAGGGGAGTCGAGACAACCCCGGTAATTATAGACCAGTGAGCCTTACTTCTCTTGTGGGCAAAGTCTTGGAAAGGTTTTTTACGAGATAGGATTTATAATCATCTAGAAAGGAATAATTCGATTAGGGATAGTCAACATGGTTTTGTGAAAGGTAGGTCATGCCTCACAAACCTTATTGAGTTCTTTGAGAAGGTGACAAAACAGGTGGACGAGGGTAAAGCAGTTGATGTGGTATATATGGATTTCAGTAAAGCATTTGATAAGATTCCCCACGGTAGGCTATTGCAGAAAATACGGAGGCATGGCATTCAGGGTGATTTAGCGGTTTGGATCAGAAATTGCCTAGCTGTAAGAAGACAGAGGGTGGTGGTTGATGGGAAATGTTCAGCCTGGAGTTCAGTTACTCGTGACCAGAAGGATCTGTTTTGGGGCCACTGCTGTTTGTCATTTTTATAAATGATCTGGAGGCAAGCGTAGAAGGATGGGTGAGTAAATTTGCAGATGACACTGAAGTCGGTGGAGTTGTGGACAGTGCGGAAGGATGTTTCAGATTACAGAGGGACATAGATAAGTTGCAGAGCTGAGCTGAGAGATGGCAAATGGAGTTTAATGCAGAAAAGTGTGAGGTGATTCATTTTGGAAGGAGTAACAGAAATACAGAGTACTGGGCTAATGGTAAGATTCTTGGTAGTGTGGATGAGCAGAGAGATCTCGGTGTCCATGTATATAGATCCCTGAACGTTGCCACCCAGGTTGATAGGGTTGTTAAGAAGGCGTACGGTGTTAGCTTTTATTGGTAGAGAGATTGAGTTTCAGAGCCATGAGGTCATGTTACAGCTGTACAAATCTCTGGTGCGGCCGCATTTGGAGTATTGCGTGCAGTTTTGGCCGCCACATTATAGGAAGGATGTGGAAGCATTGTAAAGGGTGCAGAGGAGATTAACCAGGATGTTGCCTGGTATGGAGGGAAGACCTTATGAGGAAAGGCTGAGGGACTTAAGGCTGTTTTCGTTAGAGAGAAGAAGGTTAAGAGGTGACTTAATTGAGGCATACAAGATGATCAGAGGATTAGATAGGGTGGACAGTGAGAGCCTTTTTCCTCAGATGGTGATGGCTAGCACGAGGGGACATAGTTTTAAATTGAGGGGAGATATATATAGAACAGATGTCAGAGGTAGGTTCTTTACTGAGAGAGTAGTAAGGGTGTGGAATGCCCTGCCTGCAACAGTACTGGACTCGCCAACTTTAAGGGCATTTAAATGGTAATTGGATAAACATATGGATGATAAGGGAATAGTGTAGATGGGCTTTAGATTGGTTTCACAGGTCGGCGCAACATCGAGGGCCAAAGGGCCTGCACTGCACTGTAATGTTCTATGTTCTATAACATGTTGCCACACAACAAGTGACAGGTTGTCTGACTTAGCCAAAATGGTGTCAGAGCTCCAATGCCAGAAGTCCCGCATCCAATCCCAGCATCCACTATTTTCTCTGACAGGGTGGCGGTGGGTGAGGGGGTGGGGAACTAAACAGGATGCAGCTTGCACATTCGTGGTTTATGGAGGCTTTGCACATAAAAATGCAGATGCCTTCAAACAGATCCAATTTTCACTAACGGATGTCTAAAACATGACGTGTGGGCTCTTTACACTTTTCAAAAGAAGTTCCAAACTTACAGGAGTTCTTTGGAGAGGTAGCGTGCCCTTTTGGATAGGTCTAGGGACGCCTTTGGGAGAGGTCATTTGCCCTTTGGGAGAGGTCGGATGCCTTTTGGGATTGTTAAAAATAGACATGAATGTACAGAAAGTGTATATAAACTCATTGGAGCATTCAAGCTCTCAAGGCATTTAAATCTCCTGGCCTTTAAGTTGAAATAAGCCTGTAGTTAAAAAAAAAACGTTCTTACAATTTTGGTCTGTCTGTTGACATAAGCCTGAAGGTTATCATCATACGATTTGTGCTGCATAATTGATTCCACAACCTATAATTATCACAGTAGAGGTCTGCATGTTCTGTTTTATTGACAGCTCCAAGACTTTGTTGTGAGGCTATGAATATAAATGTTTGTTTTCATATAGAATTAAGTCGTTGAATGAATTTAAATACTGCAAATGAGTTGTATCAATTAGAGTATTTTTTAAATTGCAAAATCATCAATAGACAATTAGAATTTCATATTTTTAAATCTCAGCATGAGTCCTGAGAGCTGCCCATGTTGGATGCAGGTTGAGTTGGCATGGAGGATGCAAGGTTAAAGGGTGCTGTGTGGGGGTGCCATAGGCTGGGATGAGATGGCATTACATTAGCATTGAGCTCTAAAGGCCCACATAGGGTGGGTAGGGAGCATAAGTTGGAAGAGGGGATATGTGGGGCTTGTGGGGGTTGCTGGGGGCTTGAAATGGCATGGGTTCACATGGACAGGTCATGGGAAAGGTCTGGGTGCTAAGGGGGTGTGAGGGGTGAGTGTTAAAAGGCTGTTTTTGTTTTATTATTGTTCTTCCAGCCAGAACAAAGTGTGGTAGACCCAGATCAACCTTTCAGACAGCCTGTCCCTGCATCCGACCACCCCTGTGGCCGCCTCTGCACTGTTTCTGGGCCAGGCCCATTAACAGCCGTCTCGCCAGAACGAAAATCAGAGGACACAGAGTTGGGTTTGCAAAGTTGAGATTTTCTGGCCTTGCGCTCCCGACTTGGGATGGAAGTTCAAACCTAAATCTGTTTCTCTCTCCACAGAGGCTGCCTGACCAGTTGGGTATATTCACCAGTTTAAGCTGTTATTTCACCTTGAATCCATTGTAATTTGTTTTTGTCTTGGCAAATTTAGTTTAGTTTTAATTTGAAATATGTCTGGCATGGATAGCAATTGGATTTCTTTTTCAATTATGCTTAATTCATATATAACCCAAAATACAAAATTGAACAGTTTTTAAAAATTGTCAAAATTTGGGACACGAGAAAAAATTCTTACCTTGATACCTCTGTTTGAATCATTAAACCTTCTTCAGCATTGCAGGCATGCCCTGAGCACTTAACTTCTTACATTGAGCAGATCAGCTACTCTTCCCACTGGAAGCATCACCGATAGGGCTTTCTGCAGTTCATTGGAACCAGAATCTCCATCGTCCAGTCAATGCCTGGACCAGGCGAAGAGTACCACCTGTTTGGTGTGTCATTGGCTGAAACCAACAATTCTCTTAGCTAATCTGTATTGCAACATGTCAAATTGGCTACTCAATTTATGAATTGCCCAGCTTCGCTTCCTGATTAATTCAGCCAGAAGTCAGGTTGAGCAGATCATAATCGTGTGTCCGATCTAAATATATCAATTTCCCAGCTGGTGACTTAACTTAACTTACCCCAGGATCTCTGAGGTTAAAACAGGAGGCAAGAACATTTATTCAAAGGAATTGGAAGAAGGAATATCTTTTGTATTATTATTGGGCGGCTAATATAGAAAAGATTCAGCCATGGTAGAAAGAGGAAGGAGCGAGGGACAAGTGGAGGAAGCATTGTGTAAGGGCACCAGCTTGAAGGCTTTAGCTGCTGCCCCAGTCCCATTTATCCCAGGGAGGTTTATGGAAAGTTCGGTGATGGTATCGTCCTTAAAAGCTGGAGCTAATTGAGACAATATTTTGGTTTGGGAAACATGTCAGTGCTAGCCCCCATTTATGGAAACCACCGATTCACCATGACAAGATTGGATGTAACATTTAAACAGTGGCAGGAAGAGGGATTGAGGTAAGTAAAAGACTTATTCTTAGAAGGTAGATTTGTGAAGTTTGAAGAATTGAGGGGAAACGCAAAATGCAGAAGGAAGGGAAGTTTAAATATCTTCAATTACAAAATTTGTTTCCTCTTCCCCTCGGCTACCAGATAACAATCTCATTGATAAATTGCTGTTACCAGATGATATGGGAGATGGAAAAATTACTGACATTTATGGATGGCTGATGGACACAAAGTAAACATCAATTGAAGAAATAAAACATAAGTGGGACAAAGAGTTGGATATGGATTTGGAATGGGGATTTTGGAATGAAATTACGCACAGGGTCAATACTTCATCTTCATGGGCGAGAATAAGCTTAATACAATTTAAGTTAGTGCATAGGCCCCATATGACACAAGAAAGAATGAGCAGATTATTCACAGAAGTAGAAGCTAAATGTGAGAGTTGTAAAGGATGACGAGCTTCCCACGACCACATTTTCTGGTCATGCCCACGATTAGTGGCATTTTGGACCTCGGTGTTTAAAACATTAACAAAAATTATGGAGGTGGAAATATTACCGGGACCTCTTGAAGCATTTTCTGGAGTGTCGGAAATGCCAGGACTAATACAAGGGAAAAGAGCCAACATGGTGACCTTTGCCACATTGATTGCCCGGAGGTCAATTTTATTAGAATGGAAATCCAAAGATCCAAAGATCCACCAAAATATCAACATGGTTGGAGGAATCTTGTGGAATTCCTTAAACTTGAAAAAATTAAGTTTGCCCTTCGTGGCTCAGTTGAGGAATTCTGGAGGAGATGGAACCCATTCTTGTCTCTGTTTACAGATCTATTTGTTTCCAGCGGGTAAAGTGAAGGGGGTAGGGAAGATGAGATAAAAGGGGAGGAAAAAAGGAAATGTTTTAATAGAAATAAGAGTAAAAATCTCAAATTAGGAGGAGTGTATTTTATTTATTTTATTATTGATTGATTGTTCATATGCTTTTCTATATATTCCTTATTTGAAGAAAAATATTTTAAAAAAGGATTAAAATAACATATTTTATTAAAGGGATGTAACATGTAACATTTTTGGAAAGGCTAAAAGCTGGGGTTGGGAGGTTCAAAAAAGAAAATAAAAAGGAGAAAAAGGAGAGATCAAAGGAGAAAGAGTGTGGGGTAAGAGAAAATGAAGGAAAGAAAACGGTTAATTAAGGATGACTAAAGTCAAATGTTTTTGACCTTGTAGATAGGTTAAAAAAAACTCTCTCTTGATGACTAAAACTTTCTTGCAGAAATCACTGTTATTTACACAAAAAATGTAACTGGGATGTGCATGCATTATATTCATGATACCACATGCATCTTGTATGTTGCTGCCATGGAATTGTGTGTGCATTATTACACTGTGGACCACAATTTACAGAACTAAAATATAAAGGCCTGGAGGTGAGAACTAAATGCATCATTGTCCATTTTTGCTTACACTAGGAAAATTAATAATATTAATAATTTAATAAAATCATAATACTTTTTCTTCCTCTTAATCTGTTGCAGTTCTTTGTCCTAATTATCAGACTTAGTGCTTGTGACAGTATTGTGTGCTTGCTGGCTTACCTGTTATGTACCACTGCTGGAGCTATTTTCATTGCTGCAATACATTCTTCAACTTTATTCAAATAATTATGAACATTTCAATAGTATCTTTTCATAAACATTATAGTCGCCTACATTACACTCTCCATAAACCTCAGGTCAACCAAAGCTCTGCTGCCTGTATCTTAACTTCCATCAAGTCCTGTTCAATTATCACCTCTGTGCCCATGTATCTACATTGGTATCTGGTCAAACAACATCCCCATTTTAAATTTCTAATCCAAGTTTTCAAATCCCTCCATGGCCTTGTGCCTTCCTGTCTCTGTCATCTCCTCCAGGCCCACAACCCTCCAAGATATCTGCGCTCCATAATTCTGGGCTCTTAATGGCCCCAATTTTAATCACTCCATCTTTGTTGGCCATGCCTTCAGCCACCTCGGCTCCAAGGTCTGGAATTCCCTCCCTATACCGCTCTGTCTCTCTACCTCCTTTAAGGCACAGCTCTTTAACCAAAGTTTTTATCATTCTGAGCTAATAATACTTTAGGTGGCTCGGTGTCAAATTTTGTTTTATAACGTTCCTGTGAACGGCCTTGCGATGTTTTATAATGTTAAAGGCACTATATGGATAAAATTTGTTGTTATTTTTGCTGTAAGGCTTGTACAAAATATCTAAATAATACAATCTCCAACAAAGGAGATGCAGATCCAGGCAGAAAAATCAGATGGAAGCAAACTTCTACTTCACTTTAATAGACATTTAAAATTAATTCCCAGGATGTGAGCACAGTGAAAGGCCGGAATTTATTGCTCATTCCTAGTTGCTCACTTCTTGATGAATGGTTTATTCAGACTAAATAATGGCAGTAGGTTTATTTCCCTCAGTAGCGTCAGTGGATCAGTTGTTTTATAAAAGCAATAATCCAGCAGTTTCTTAGTTAAATTTACTGATATCAACTTTTTATTTTGTTACCAGATTTTTGAAGACTAAATTCAGACTCCCAGATTACAACTATATACTAGAGCCGTTGAATTTAGGTTTCCTGGATTAATAGTCTAATCAAGTGGATTGATAGTCCAATAACAGAACCATTACACCACAGTTCTCTGTTGCAAACAGTGTAAATCACTTACACTCTTGATTGCTGATTCCCAGAGGTTCCTTACACCTAGATTCAAACACAAGTCTACCGTAGCTTCCAAAGTCTTCAGAATTAAAGAATCTCGCAGGCAAAGTTACATTGTAAATCTTGGAGTAGTTTCTAATTGATGGAAGGTTATATTTTGAATTAAAAATTATTTTTGCAAAAGTATCTAGCAGGCAGCAAAGTCTTCCAGTTGGAATGCCTTTTCTGTACCTCTTGTGCAAATTGACTAGACCCTCATGTGGGCGCATAAGAGCATCTGAACAGACACAGGCAGGGTTCGGAGGTGAACATGAAACCAAGGACAAAATTCTTTGGTTTCAGCATTCTCATTAGTAGAAAATAGGCTGATCATAATATCATGAATGAATATATAATAAATCTATGCGTGCCAAGCCAGCTAATAATATTAGCCTTGCTTGGGAATTGTCTAAAGGCTGATCTCCCCTGCAGCAAATGCCCAGTATCATCAATCTCACCAGGAAACATTTGTGTCGGAATGATGAATCTCTGACTCATAAAATATAGGACAGATTGGTTGGAAATAGAAAATTTTAAAACAACTTTTAATGCATCACCTAACCTGAGTATTGCTAAAAAAAAAAAGAGACATAATATCAAAGCTTTTCGCCTTGCACTCAGACGCACCGCTACACAAGATAAAGCAAAAGTAAGGAGATATCAATTTATACTGCAAGAAAAGAGAATGCTGGTTATTTGACAAGTGGATTCTGATTGGCAGAAGCATTGCTGTGGTGAACACATGCCTTGAGCAATCAGTGTTGACCTGCCTGGTTTGAATTTGAAACAAAAGCTTGGCAGTTAACTGATCTCTGCTGCATTCTCCATGGCAATGGCTGTCCGCCCTGACTGTTGGTTTAGCTTGCTTGGCTGTCCTGATGGCTGCAAGATGAAAAGCTTCAATAGTGTGTCCCTTTTCTCAGCAATAGTCAAGTTCTGCACTACCAAATGATTACTTGCATCATGTGGTGTTCTTTGGTGAACAGTGGTGGTCATTTAGTTTGTGGTTCATGATTTTGTTATGGGGAAATTGCACTTGTGTTGGCAGATCTTCATTTACTTTCTGCTGCACATAGTGAGGGTTGCACAATAGCATTGAAAAAGCCCAATCGTACAAAGCAAGAAGCAACAGCTGTGAATCCAGATACAGCTGGTTACTGTATATGCCTGAATATAAACTTAATAATACTAATCGCTTATTGTCACAAGTAGGGTTCAATGAAGTTACTGAGAAAAGCCCCTGTGAAAAATATAAACTTAATGAACAATTCATATTTGTTCTGTTTTCCTTGTTTGGCTCATCTTATGCACTCACTTTTCTTAGGCAACAACTGGCTGCAAAAAACATTTTTTGTTATTGTTGGTGCTGTCTTCGAGCACACACACACATAAGAACATAAGAACTAGGAACAGGAGTAGGCCATCTGGCCCCTCGAGCCTGCTCCGCCATTCAATGAGATCATGGCTGATCTTTGTGGACTCAGCTCCACTCTCCGGCCCGTACACCATATCCCCGAATCCCTTTATTCTTTAGAAAGGTATCTATCTTATTCTTAAAAACGTTTAAAGAAGGAGCCTCAACTGCTTCACTGGGCAAGTAATTCCAGAGATTCACAACCCTTTGGGTGAAGAAGTTCCTCCTAAACTCGGTCCTAAATCTACTTCCCCTTATTTTGAGGCTATGCCCCCTAGTTCTGCTTTCCCCGACCAGTGGAAACAACCTGCCCGCATCTATCCTATCTATTCCCTTCATAATTTTATATGTTTCAATAAGATCCCCCCGCATCCTTCTAAACTCCAATGAGTACAGTCCCAGTCTACTCAACCTCTCGTCATAATCTAATCCGCTCAACTCTGGGATCAACCTAGTGAATCTCCTCTGCACTCCCTCCAGTGCCAATATGTCCTTTCTCAGGTAGGGAGATCAAAACTGAACACAATACTCCAGATGTGGCCACACCAACACCTTATACAATTGCAGCATAACCTCCCTAGTCTTGAACTCCATCCCTCTAGCAATGAAATACAAAACTCGATTAGCCTTCTTAATCACCTGTTGCACCTGCACACCAACCTTTTGCGACTCGTGCACCAGCACACACAGGTCCCTCTGCACAGCAGCATGTTTTAACATCTTACCGTTTAAATAATAATCCATTCTGCTGTTATTCCTCCCAAAATGGATAGCCTCACACTTGGCAACATTGAATTCCATCTGCCAGACCCTAGCCCATTCACCTAGCCTATCCAAATCCTTCTGCAGACTTCCGGTATCCTCTGCACTTTTTGCTTTTCCACTCATCTTAGTGTCGCCTGCAAACTTTGTCACATTGCACTTGGTCCCCAATTCCAAAATCATCTATGTAAATTGTGAACAACTGCGGGCCCAACACTGATCCTTGAGGGACCCCACTAGTTACAGGTTGCCAACCAGAGAAACACCCATTTATCCCCACTCTCTGCTTTCTGTTAGTTAACCAATCCTCTACCCATGCTACCACTTTACCCTCAATGCCATGCATCTTTAGTTTATGCAGCAACCTTTTGTGTGGCACCTTGTCAAAAGCTTTCTGGAAATCCAGATATACCACATCCATTGGCTCCCCATTATCTGTTGCACTGGTAACGTCCTCAAAAAATTCTACCAAATTAGTCAGACACGACCTACCCTTTATGAACCCATGCTGCGTCTGCCCAATGGGACAATTTCTCTCCAGGTGCCCCGCTATTTCCTCCTCAATGATAGATTCCAGCATTTTCTCTACAACCGAAGTTAAGCTTACCGGCCTATAATTACCCGCCTTCTGCCGACCTTTTTTAAACAGTGGTGTCACGTTTGCTACTTTCCAATCCTCTGGGACCACCCCAGAGTCTAGTGAATTTTGATAAATTATCACTAGTGTGTTTACAATTTCCCTAGCCATCTCTTTTAACACTCTGGGATGCATCCCATCAGGGCCAGGAGACTTGTCTACCTTTAGCCCCATTAGCTTGCCCAATACTGCCTCCTTAGTGATTACAATCATCTCAAGGTCCTCACCTATCATATCTTTGTTTCCATCAGTCACTGGCATGTTATTTGTGTCTTCCACTGTGAAGACTGATGCAAAAAACCTGTTCAGTTCCTCAGCCATTTCCCCGTCTCCTATTATTAAATCTCCCTTCTCAACTTCCAAAGGACCAATATTTACCTTAGCCACTCTTTTTTGTCTTATATATTTGTAGAAGCTTTTACTATCTGCTTTTATGCTCTGAGCAAGTTTACTTTCATAGTCTACCTTACTCTTTATAGCTTTTTTAGTAGCTTTCTGTTGTCCCCTAAAGACATGCCAGGCCTCTAGTCTCCCACTAATTTTTGCCACTTTGTATGTTTTTTCCTTCAATTTGATACTCTCCCTCACCTCCTTAGATATCCACGGTCGATTTTTCCCCTTTTTACCGTCTTTCTTTTTTGTTGGTATTAACCTTTCCTGAACACTGTGAAAGATCGCTCGGAAGGTTCTCCACTGTTCCTCAACTGCTTCACCATGAAGTCTTTGCTCCCAGTCTACCTTAGCTAGTTCTTCTCTCATCCCATTGTAATCGCCTTTGTCTAAGCACAAAACACTAGTGTTTGATTTTACCTTGTCATCCTCCAACTGTATTTTAAATTCCACCATATTGTGGTCGCTCCTTCCAAGAGGATCCCGAACCATGAGATCATTAATCAATCCTGCCTCATTACACAGGACCAGATCTAGGACCGCTTGTTCCCTTGTAGGTTCCATTACATACTGTTCCAGGAAATTATCCCGGACACATTCTATAAACTCTTCCTCAAGGCTGCCTTTACCAACCTGGTTAAACCAATCGACATGCAGATTAAAATTTCCCATGATAACCGCTGTACCATTTCTACATGCATCCGTTATTTCTTTGCTTATTGCCTGCCCTACCATCCTGTTACTATTTGGTGGCCTATAGACTACTCCTATCAGTGACCTTTTCACCTTACTATTCCTGATTTCCACCCAAATTGATTCAACCTTGTCCTCCATAGCACCAATATCATCCTTTACTATTGCCCGGATGCCATCCTTAAACAACAAAGCTACACCACCGCCCTTACCGTCCATTCTATCCTTTCGTATAGTCTGATACCCTTGGATATTTAACTCCCAGTCGTGACCATCTTTTAACCATGTTTCAGTAATGGCCACTAAATCATAGTCATTCACGATGATTTGCGCCAAAACCGCGCCGCCCGGAGAATCGCCCGAGGTGCTAAGTCTGGTGATTCTCCGGTTCCCCCGCTATTCAGCGGCCTGAATGGGCCTAAGTCTCAGGTCACGCCGTCGCGGTTCACTCCTGCAAAATAAATTTGTCAGCCAGTCCTGCTGGCTGACGATGCGGAGTGAGGAGGTGAGCGGCCGGCGGTTTCAGAGGAAGCATGTTGTGACGTCCACGGCCGGTGCTGGCAGGGGGGTGGAGGGGTTTTGGGGAAGGGTGCCGCCATGCGTGGGGGGGGGGGGGGAGTGGGGGAGCGGTGCAGCCATGTTCAGAGGGGGTAGAGGAGGGAGGGAGGAGAGGTGGGAGGAGGAGAGGGGGGAAGGAGGGGGGAGGGGGCGCGTGGGGATGGAGAGGGGTGGGAGGAGGAGGGGGTGAGGGGGAGGAGGAAGGCGGGGAGGAGGAAGGGAGAAGTGGAGTAGAAGGAGGAGGGTCGGAGAAGGGTAAGGGTGCAGCCATGTTCGGGGGGGGGGCGCGGAGGGGTGGAGAAGTAGGGGGGAAAGGAGGTGGGGGAGAAGGAGGGGGGGAGAAGGAGGGCGGAGATAAGGAAGGGAGGAAGGGTGCAGCTATGTTCGGGGGGGAAGGAGGGGGGAGAAGAAAGGAGGGATATGGAGGGGGAGAAGGAGGGGGGAAGGGTGCAGCCATGTCCGTGGGGAAAGGGGGGTAGAACGAGGGGTGGATAAGGAGGGGGGAAGGGTGCAGCCATGATCGAGGGGGTTAGGAAGGGGAGAAGGAGGGGTGAAGGGAGGAGGGGGGGAGAGGACGGTGGGGAGGAGAAGGGGGAGGAAGAGGGGAGCTAGGGAGGGGGGTAAGAAGGGGGGGTGGAGGGGGGAGGGGGGAAGAAGGGTGGGGACAGAGAGGGAGAGGGAGGGGGGGAAGAAGGGGGGATGGAGGGGGGAGGAGGGGGGAAGGATGTAGCCATGTTTGGGGGGAAGGAGGGGGGAGAAGGAGGTGGGGCTAAGGTGGGGGGAGAAGGAGGGGGGAAGGGTGCAGCCTTGTTCGGGGGGGAAGGAGGGGGAGAAGGAGGGGGGATAAGGTGGGAGGGCGATGGAGGGGGGTAGGGTGTAGCCATGTTTGGGGGGAAGGAGGGGGAGAAGGAAGGGGAAGGGTGCAGCCATGTTTGGGGGGGTGAAGTGTGCAGCCATGTTCGTGGGGAGGGGAAAGGAGGGGGGAAGGGTGCAGCCATGTTCGGGGGGTGGGGGTTTCGGAGCAGGGGGCCTTCATGTTCTGGGGAGGGGGGAGGATTTTCCACCACGCCTGCAAGTTGAGGTCATGCTGATGGGCAAAGGCCACTGGCACCACCATCCCGCGCGGCCAAACGCCTTGACCTTGGGTGCGTCCAGGCCCCCCCCCCCCCACCCACAGGTGCCGCAACACCCAGCTGATGGAGACCATCTCTGGGAAGGGTCAAGCCGACACACATGCCAGTTCCCGTGAGGACATGGCCAGCCCACGATGGCGCAATGAGGAGGGACGGGCAAAACTGGGAGGTGGACGGATACTGTGGGCAGGAGTCAGGGTGCCTGCATGTCTGTAGTGACACCAGCCAACCTGGGCACACATGTATCTCATGGCACCTGACTGTCGAGGTGTCAATGCGTCATCGTTAAACATTTTGTATCAGCCCCCCTCCTGCCGATCGTAATGTTTGGGCAGCAGTCAGCGATGTTTGCTGCTGTGGCGGGAGTCGCTGCCCTGCAGGTGGCCCTTTGGCAGCGTCGATGCAGGCGGCTCAGAGCAGCTGCAGCAGTGGTGGCTGCAGCAGAGGGATGGGCTGCAGAGGGCCCCGTGCCACCCACTCAGTCTGCCGTCCCGCCCGCCAGACAGGAACAGGAGGCGGCGGAGGGGGACGATGACCACCACATCGATGGGGATGCAAAGGACGAGGATACTGATCTTGATGGGGCGCAGGGGGAGGAGGAGGAGCAGGTGGCGGTGCCAAGGTGCCGGAGGTGCCTCATGAGGCCTCGAGTATAACGTCACCACATGTCCTTCGAGGACCTGCCGGTCAAGGCATGCAGGAGGAGACACAGGATGAGTAGGGAGACCGTCGCACTTATCTGCCACCTCATGGCACACCTGGCACCACGTGGAACGGGGGGGAGGACATGCTATCCCGGTGGCCGTCAAGGTGACGGTTGCCCTCAACTTCTACGCGACGGAGTCGTTCCAGGCGCCGAGCGGGGATCTGTCCGGGATCTCCCAGGTATCGGTGCACCGGTGCACCCGAGCAGTCACCGACGCCCTGTATGCCATTGCCAACCGGTACATCCAGTTCCCAGAGGACCGCGCTCACCAGGATGCCCGGGCAGCGGAATTTGCCTCCATGGCCAGGATACCAATGGTCCAGGGGGTGATTGATGGGGTGCACGTCGCCATGCATCTACCATCATGAACAGAAAGGGGACCTACTCCATGAACATTCAGGTGGTCTGTGACCAGCGCATGAAGATCATGCACTGTGCGCCCAGTGCCCTGGCAGTGTGCATGATGCCTTTATACTGGCACAATCCTTCATCCCCGCCATGTTCGAGGGACAGACCCCGGCTGAGGGGCTGGTTGCTGGGCGACAGGGGTTACCCTTTGCGGTCGTGGCTGATGACGCCTATACGGAGGCCACAGACCAATGAAGAGACCCGTTACAATGAGGACCATTCAGCAACCAGGGGTGTTGCCGAGAGGTGCTTTGGCCTCTTGAAGATGCACGTCAGGTGCCTGGACTGCTCTGGAGAGGCTCTCCAGTACCATTCGGAGAGGGTCGGCCGCATAGTTGTTGTCTGCTGCCTCCTGCACAACATAGTCCAGCAGAGGGGCGATGTCCTGGAGGAGGAGGCACAGGGGGAGCCCGATGAGGGCAACCCATCTCTAGATGAGGAGAAGGAGGAGGAAGAGGATGGGGGGGAGGGGCACAGACGCGACATGGGGGCTGGATATGGCCGGGATGCTGTACAACGCCACCGGCTTGGCAGGCGAGCACGCGAGGCGTTGATCGCCGCACGTTTCACCAACTCGGGGGAGGGCATCGCTGAGCAAGGCACTTGTACCACCGTTCCGCCCAAACGCACCATCCAGCACCCCCCACCTCCCGCACCATCCGACAACCCTAGCTCCCACAATACCACTTTCACAGCACCTTATACCTGCAGCACAATGGGATGGTCTCACACAATTGCTTGTGGAAGTGGGTGTGATCAGTGCCATGTTGAAAGATGACAACCCGCTCTGCGATGAGCTGTGAGCTCCAGATCGTTGGACAATGTCTGGCTCATGGCCACAGCCCATGTGGGTCGGGTGGAACGTGGTGACCCCCCTGCCTATGCAGGAGGGCGCGACACGGTGGGGGGGGGGGGAGCGAGGGGTGCGGTGTGGCCCAGGGAACTCTCGGGGTACTTACCCTGGCTGCCCTCGTGAGGTCTTGGAGCTTCTTGCGGCACTGCCCGCCAGAACGTGGGGTGTGCCCCACAGCGCTAACGGCGATGCCCACATCACGCCAGTTGCGCCTGACTGTGCTGGCCGGGTGCCGGTGGCCACGTCTTGGGCACAGGATCGACCTCTGGTCTTCCACTGCGTCCAGCAGTGTCTCCAGGTTATTGTCCCGGACCCTGGGAGCAATACAGCGGGGCACAGCCATCTCACTGTGCGCAGATCGCACACATAAAATGACGCGGCGCTGCGTCATCCGGGCGCCGCGCGATGATAGAATCATAGAATTTACAGTGCAGAAGGAGACCATTCGGCCCATCGAGTCTGCACCGGCTCTTGGAAAGAGCACCCTACCCAAGGTCAACACCTCCACCCTATCCCCATAATCCAGTAGCCCCACCCAATACTAAGGGCAATTTTGGACACTAAGAGCAATTTATCACGGCCAATCCACCAAACCTGCACATCTTTGGACTGTGGGAGGAAACCGGAGCACCCGGAGGAAACCCACGCACACACGGGGAGGATGTGCAGACTCCGCACAGACAGTGACCCAAGCTGGAATCGAACCTGGGACCCTGGAGCTGTGAAGCAATTGTGCTATCCACAATGCTACCATGCTGCCCCAAGATGGCTGATGGCGCTGCTGGCCCCTTTTCAAGGCCTGAATTGATGCTGCCGGTGGCCCGTTCGCGCTGCGTGAAACACGATGGTGTTCACGATGGCGCGAACAGTCTGACTCGCCATCAGAGAATCCCGCGCATTATGTTTGTGCAATTTTACCGAAATACATGCTGAAGCTCAGATATTTGCTCCCAGGTCCGATGCACAGATACAGGAGAATTCTCCGCTCTGCAAGCCTAACCTTTAACGATGGCCACCGGCAGGTCAGTGTTTCATTCTGACGGGGTGAAAGCTCAATTGGAAGCTGGAACACCATTCCTGGAATGAATGTGCTGGCCTTGGAAAGGGTCCAGAGGAGGGTCACAAGAATGATCCCTGGAATGAAGAGCTTGTCGTATGAAGAACGATTGAGGACTCGCTGGAGTTTAGAAGGATGAGGGGGGATCTTATTGAAACTTACAGGATACTGCGAGGCCTGGATAGAATGGATGTGGAGAGGATGTTTCCACATGTAGGAAAAACTAGAACCAGAGGACACAATCTCAGACTAAAGGGACGATCCTTTAAAACAGGTATGAGGAGGAATTTCTTCATCCAGAGGGTGGTGAATCTGTGGAACTCTTTGCCGCAGAAGGTTGTGGAGGCCAAATCACTGAGTGTCTTTAAGACAGAGATAGATAAGTTTTTGATTAATAAGGGGATCAGGAGTTATGGGGAGAAGGCAGGAGAATGGGGATGAGAAAAATATCAGCCATGATTGAATGGCGGAGCAGACTCAATGGGCCGAGTGGCCTAATTCTGCCCCTATGTCTTATGGTCTTATGGAATATAGAGGCAGCCAGTTGTAGAGGCTGGTTATACGAAAGTGCTCCAGCACTGTATTGAAATAGATTTTAAAAAGGAATAAAACAAAAAACATCCCTCCAGCCCTCACCCCCACACTCTCCCATAAGGCCATAAGACCATACTCTTCCTACACCTAAAACATGCTAGCCTATGCTACTGCATGTCCTCCACCTACCCACCCCCCCAATGCCCCTCATCCCCTACGTCATCATATGCTACTCTCCCCACTCCGCTATGTCCCTCCTCCCCCCCCCCCATGCCAACCAGATTCTTCAATCCAGCCCCACGACAACATATACCGTTAGGCCAAACCATGCCTCTCTACTCAACCCCATGGGTCTTCATAACCCTGGCCCCCACATCCATCTGGCCTTTAAAGACCGTATGCCATCTTGCTGCCAACTCATGCCACCCACCTTTGCCGTTACCACCTCTGTCCCAACGCACCTGAGTTGTTTGACAGTTCCCTGATAGCATCAGTAACATTGGCAGTTCCTCTTGGCAGTTGAAAGTTCTAACGAGTGTGTATGTGTAAAAAGTACATAATCATGTTCAATTTTAACAATCCCAAAGGGGGCCTTACCTTTGTCAAAGGTTGAATTAGGACCAGATCCAAAGGGATATCCTGACTATCCAAATGAATCCATCAACTTCAGACTTGGTCTAATCTACACAGTCTTGGTTTCACACACCTGGCCTTCAAAAATCCCACTTCACTGGAAACAGCTGGTGATTTAAAAGGCCAGCTGCCACATAGACTGTGCATGCATGAACGCTGGCCCAATTCCACTCCTACCCCAGCGAAGATGAAACATGCCGTGTTCGGGGGCAGGAATGAGATTTTTTGGCCGTTTATGGGATTTTCACCATGATGGAGAACCTCTCTGTCAAAGTGAAACTCTGACCCTAGTTCTAAAAATCCCTGGTGGCACATAAACCTTCCCAGAGGGCACCTGACTTCCACTAAAGGGCTCTTGACCACCACCAAAGGTGTGTCCAAAAGAGTCCTCAAAGTTCAGACCTGCTCCCATCAGTTCCAACCCACACATGTGGGCCGGGATTCTCTGAAATTCCAGCCAAGTGTTGGCGCCGGCATCACAATAGGTGCAAACAACTCCGCCGTGAACGGGCCTCCAGGCCCAGACATTCACCCCCTCCTAGGGGGGTAGTACGACGCCGGAGCGGTGTCAGCTGCTCCGGCGCACCACAGCCAGCGCGGGTCCGCGCAAGTGCGCCACGGCCGGCGCGAGTCCGCGCGTGGGTTGCCGCCTCTGCGCTGGCCCCCGGGCAATATGGGGCCTATAAGGCCCTACAGGGGCCCAGCGCGGGGGAACATAGGTCCCCACCGGAATTAGCCCACCCGCCGATCGGTAGGCCCCGATCGCAGGCCTGGCCACCGTGGAGGCCCCTCCCGGAGTCGGATCTTCCCGCCCCCCCCCCCCCCCCACCAGGATAGCCCCCGCAGCCAGAACTCCGAGGTCCCGCCGGGTGGGACCATACGTAACCCACACCGGCGGGACTCGGCCGGACTCAGCGGGTACTCGGCCGGTCGAGGCGCGGAGAATCGCGGGGGCGCCGCTTTCAACAGCCCCCAATCGGCGCTGCAGCGACCCCGCGTCAACCGGAGAATCGGCGGCTCGGCGTCGGAGCGGCGTGGCCCGATAACCCCGCCTGTGATGTTTCACCTCAGGGTCACCAAAATTGGACAGGAGTTGCAGCTGTTGATTTATTTGGGTAGCTGCCTCCGTGAAATGGGCATTCATGAAATATGAGCCGCTCCCATACCTGCCCCTGCAAAAATGATACGAGGCATGTTCCAGGGGCAGGACGTCTGACTCTCCGCTTCTTCCGCCATTTTCACAATGGCAAGGAGGCTCTCCATCGTTACAAACATCCAAGCCTTGGAATTTTAACACATAGGATCAAACTATTCATCCCAACAAGTCTATTTTGGTGTTTATGCTCCAGACAAGCCTCTTCCCCATTTTAATTCATCTCACCCAATCAATCTATTTTGGGTTTGGGTTATACTGATAACATAATGGAATGAAAAGTCAGGAGAAATGCAAAATGAGCTGCTGATTCACATCACCCATCGTATCAAGAGAGAGGTAATATTTGAATGCCCCTTTATGATAAATCAAAAGCATTTGCTTCATTTTGCTACAAAATATTCAAATCAATAGAAATTGAATGAAGTTGGATCATTATTTGGTGTGCTGTCATTTCACCTTTGGAGCCCCAGTTTAAATACATCCCAGAGTAACACAGCGAGAATGCACTCACTACTGTTGCAAGGGTCTGGATAATCTCAACTCATTAGTCAAAGGGTGTCACCATCTAATAGCCCACATACAGCACAGACTGAGACAAGGTTGACAGGCTCATTTAGTGAGGCTACAAGGTTTGAAAAATTGAGACTGAGCACTTAAATTATCCAATCAAAATACATTGTTTTCCCCCCATGGTAATCTGGGCTTGTGATCAGTCAGGCTGACTGAGTGAATGCCTGCTGTCTCTCTTCGCCCTTGGTGAAGGAAATTTGGGCAGTCCAAGACACGGTGTAAGATTTCTCATAATTCACAGTAACCTGATATTTTTTTAAAATTCGTTCATGGGACGTGTGCATCGCTGGCTATGCCAGCATTTATTACCCATCCCTAATTGCCCTTGAGTGGGTCTGGAGTCACATATAGGCCAGACGCTGCAAGGATGGCAGATTTCCCTCCCTAAACGACATTTGTTCGATCTACCATGCAATTTTAGCGGCACTTTGCGATCACTAAAACTCAGTAGAAATTTGAGTTAAAACTTCTCAGGTGCAAATAAGAATCTGTTTTATTTGTCTCTATTGATTACAATTGAGAGTCATTTAAAGTATTATTCTCTAATAATTCCAGCTAACATAGGACTCACAGAGAGGCAATCTGTAGACAATTCAACTTTCAAACAATCACAGAAATGATTTTCTTGTTTCGGCAAACAGCTCGCAATAACTTCAAAAGTCAAAGTCAGAAAGTGAAATATGAAAAACAGAGAGACAGCGAATAGTTAGGTCAAAGTATAGATTGATTCATGAAGGAGAGAGAGAGAGAGAGAAAAAGAGAGATGGCCGAAAATCCAACACGGTTATACCAAATCATATCAGACTTTAGCCATCTATCTACACCCCAATGTAATTCTAATTGGTTTGGATTAACATCAAATGAGTTTGATTTGAGGGTTAGTTGTCATTCATTAATAGGCAACATTACACCTAAAATGTATTCTTGTATGAGCTATGGAATGCGATTCGGCTTCCTTATCGCATAAACTTGCTTGTTAGAACAATGGTCTCTATGCTGTTGCCATGGAGCTTGCCTTGTCCTTGGGCTACTTTATCTTGGAATTGTATTTGTTAGCTGCATAGGAATTCTGCTGTTCTGTGTTCTGTTTACAGCTATGTTCTGAAATGCTGAATTTCGTGTTTTGAAATGACCTGAGGTTATGAGTGAGTTTTAAAATGGTATTTAATAGACTAGGGGCTTAATGCTAAATAGCTATCGTTTATCTATAGAAAATAGCTGGCTTCTACAACATTAGTGAATCAAATGGGCTTTTATGACAATTGACAATGGTTTCATGGTCATAGTTAGAGTTTTAAGTCCAGATTTTTATTGAATTCAAATTTCACCATCTGCAGTGGTAGGATTTGAACTTGGGACCCCAGAGTACTCTTGTTCTCTAGATTACTAGTCCAGTGAAAATACCACTATGCCACCGCCTCCCCTGTACCATTATTGTACCATTAATTCAATTCCTCTGATGGGCCACCAGGAACAGAGGTTTTTCTCAGTGTTACAGAAGGTAAGAATGGGACTTCTGCTGCCCTTGCCTTTCCACCTGATCCTCTATAATGCTAGAATCCCTACAGTTCAGAAGGAGGTCGTTCGGTCGACTGAGTCTGCACCAACCCTCCGAAAGAGCACTCTACTTAGGTCCACACTTACCTCCGTAACCCCACCTAACTTTGGACACACAAGGATAATTTAACATGGCCAATCCACCTAATCTGTGCACCTTTGGACTGTGGGAGGAAATTGGAGCACCCGGAGGAAACCCACGAAGATACGGGGAGAATGTGCAACGTCCACACAGACAGTCACCCAAGGCAGGATTGAACCTGGGTCTCTGTCACTGTGAGGCTGCAGTGCTAACAACTGTGCCACCCATTTGCATGGACCACACTATTTTCCACAAGTCAACAGCCGCTTCCAGTCCTGATGGGAAATGGACCAACAGCAAGTCACGAAACTCAGCATTTAATTCGCCAGAATCTCAGACTTCCACCACTCAGAAAGTAACTGACTTCTACAGCTTTCACATCAGACACACAGCAGAAAATTGACCCCATTTCAGTTCATGTAAATAGGCCGCTGTGTATAAATACAATAAGATGAATTGAATTGTGTTGCGCTACCCATTTCTGATGCATGAAGCACTTTCCATATTACTTCAGAGTAAAGCAGGAAGAGATGAGACATAGGCAGCTGTGCTCAATGGTCCAGAGTGTGATGGAATCTTTTGCTGCCTCAACAAGAATAGAAAATCATGCAAAACGTGATAACACTAGACCAGCTTTGAGGGTAAACAAGACATTCAGCATGACTGTTTTAATTTTAAGACAAATAACCAGTCAACTGGTGAAGGGAAAAAAGGCAAGGTTTTACAAATTACAAATTGAGTTTATATCGCACATATTGATGTCATTCAGTGAAATAACTCATTTATGACCATGTATCAGGTATTCTGCAAGGGTAGAGCTTAGGCCACATAATTTTAATTGAGTAACCTGCCCAGAAGTGCCTATTAAAATCTGAAATAGTGAAATCTAAATGGCTAACCCAAGCCATTTTAACACTTCATTTACCCATCTTTTTATGGGCAGATAGAAAATCGCTTCCTCTGAATAAAAAATGTAAATCTAAAAATACTTGCAAAAAGTTTGGATGGTGGTCTCCCATCTTACTTACCCCAATCCCATTACTACCGCCATACCCAATTTTTCACACGGAAGGAGCAGGATTTTCAGTCAACTGGGATCAAGATTGGAAGCATGTGCACTCTCACGCAACTGGCTATCGAGCCTGTTCGGTGCCGCAATCCCAACTGAGTTATTTTAAGAGATTATAAGATATTTTTTCCAGCACGTCGAGATGTTCCAGGCGGCACAGGCTTTGCACATCGTACTGAAACAAGGCCAGTGCACCAGCGGGATGGGGAACGTTGCAATTAATTCTGTGAGGAACACTCCTGTCCACACTAGTCATGGTTGCTGGGCCACAGAAGCAATCACTGGTCACCAAGTAGATGGGTTGTCGCTCCATCTTAGAGCCAGGTATCTGAGGCCACATAAAATTTTTGGAATCCTGACCGTTTCTTCAGAGGCCACCTTCATGTCAAGTCACCCTTTCTCTCTCCATCATGAATCGGTAGCTCTCAGACTTTGAGTGTAATGTTCTTGTCGGATGGTCTCATTTATATTCCGAGAACACTTGTAGCTCAACATAACATAGAACATAGAACATAGAAAATACAGCACAGAACAGGCCCTTCGGCCCACGATGTTGTGCCGAACCTTTGTCCTAGATTAATCATAGATTATCATTGAATTTACAGTGCAGAAGGAGGCCATTCGGCCCCCTGAGTCTGCACCGGCTCTTGGAAAGAGCACCCCACCCAAACTCAACACCTCCACCCAACACCAAGGGCAATTTGGATATTAAGGGCAATTTATCATTGGCCAATTCACCTAACCCGCACATCTTTGGACTGTGGGAGGAAACCGGAGCACCCGGAGGAAACCCACGCAGACACGGGGAGGACATGCAGACTCCGCACAGACAGTGACCCAAGCCGGAATCGAACCTGGGACCCTGGAGCTGTGAAGCAATTGTGCTATCCACAATGCTACCGTGCTGCCCTTAAGAACAAATAAATCTACACTATATCATTTTACCGTAATCCATGTACCTATCCAATAGCTGCTTGAAGGTCCCTAATGTTTCCGACTCAACTACTTCCACAGGCAGTGCATTCCATGCCCCCACTACTCTCTGGGTAAAGAACCTACCTCTGATATCCCTCCTATATCTTCCACCTTTCACCTTAAATTTATGTCCCCTTGTAATGGTTTGTTCCACCTGGGGAAAAAGTCTCTGACTGTCTACTCTATCTATTCCCCTGATCATCTTATAAACCTCTATCAAACGCCCCTCATCCTTCTCCGTTCTAATGAGAAAAGGCCTAGCACCCTCAACCTTTCCTCGTAAGACCTACTCTCCATTCCAGGCAACATCCTGGTAAATCTTCTTTGCACCTTTTCCAAAGCTTCCACATCCTTCCTAAAATGAGGCGACCAGAACTGTACACAGTACTCCAAATGTGGCCTTACCAAAGTTCAAGCTCTAAACAATTTATTAACATTAACTGTGGGTCAAGAATATACAAACAGGCCATGAATAATAGTATGACCATGCACAAGCAACCTCTCCCCCAGTTCCCTAGTCAGCCTGAGATCATCTGACTCTAACATTCACTTCTATACTAATGAGACTCCTAGTGGACAGTCAGTAAGTTACAACACAACCATGATATCACTACATTGGGGATTCCAGTTTCAGTACAGGAGGGCCCCATATTGGCCAACCAACCTCACGCAACCGCATGCCATTCTTGACTAAATTGAGAGCCTGCTTCATTGCCTTTTGTTGGCTGACACATCACAAATTGAGGTGTGTGTGTGTGTCAGGATCAGGCCGTGTGCAGTCAGGACCTGGAACTGGTTTTGACAGCAGGTCCCAAATCCCAGAATGAAAATCCTCCCGAGGAGTCAATGGTTTAGGGAGCATATTCCTGTTCACATGCATGTCCCCTGATTTTGGGCTGCCATCTCCCACAAATGTATATAAAAGAGACATCTTGGAAAAATCCATGTGTCCAAGTCACTTGCTATTTAATATGAGTGCGTAAAGAGCAGCAAAAAGAAACTGGTACTGGCATTTGTTTGGTGTTTGTTATTTATTATTGGATGGCATGTTCAGTACTATAACACGATTACCTTACACTGTGGCATTAAAGAACTTTAGCATGGTGATACGATTATAAGGATTAAAGTAGTTAACTGTATTATGCCATGTGTTGATGCTACTTCAGAGGACAGCCTAATAAAGATAATAACTTGCCTGTGCACTTGCATTAACAATCCTTACACAGATGGAACATTTCTTGCTCATCTGCCTCAAGGTCAACACAAAGGTGAGCTTGCTTTGAGATATTCTCTGTCACCTCCATCCATGATATTCATTATGGAATTTTAACTGTAAAGAAGGCCGCACCTCATTGAAGACCCTTCTCCCTCGTCTTTTTGGGGTCATTCTGCTCCCGACCATACTTGACAGCTGACGGACGCACATTTCTAAAGGCAGCTTGCAGTTTCTGCACTCAAAGTACACCAGATGTTAAGCAGTGGGAGTGCCATTCAAATATTTAAATTAGCACATTTTGAATGCAAGCTTAGCTAATGTTATAATCTTGTATACACAATGGTTGTAGTGTTGCCGCACAGTGATGCTTTTGTGTATGCTGTCATGTAAATTTGTCTCTGCCAATATCAGCTGATTATGACTATGCACAACTCTCCATCCAGTAAACTCCAGTACAGAGTAGATGGGACAAATAGCTACTCCTGTGCTGCCTGATTCTATGAATCTATGAATTATTCCCACTCCTCAGCCCTGTGGCACGGTGGCATAGTGGTTAGCACTGCTGCCTCACAGAGCCAATGACCAGGGTTCAATTCGGCCTTACATAGATACATAGATGATCGGAGCAGTAGGAGGCCTTCTGCCTCTTCGAACTTGCTCTGCCATTCATCACGATCATGGCTGATCATCCAACTCAATAGCCTAATCCTGCTTTCTCCCCATAGCCTTTGATCCATTCTCCTCAGATGTTATATCCAGCCGCCTTTTGATATATTCAAAGTTTTAGCATCAACTACTTCCTGTGGTAATGAATTCCACAGGCTCACCACTCTTTGTGTGAAGAAATGTCTCCTTAACTCTGTCCGAAATGGTTTACCCTGAATCCTCAGACTGTAACCCCTGGTTCCGGACACACCCATCATTGGTAACATCTTCCCTGCATCTACCCTGTCTAGTCCTGTTGGAATTTTATAAGTCTCTATGAGATCCCCCCTCATTCTTCTGAACTCCAGCGAGAACAATCCCAATCTAATCAATCTCTCCTCATATGACAGTCCTGCCATCCCTGGGATCAGTCTGGTAAACCTTCGCTGCACTCCCTCGAGAGCAAGAACATCCTTCCTCAGAGAAGGAGACCAAAACTGCAAACAATACTCCAAGTGTGGCCTCACCAAGGCCATGTACAATTACAGCAACACATCCCTGCTTCTATACTCGAAACCTCTCGCAATGAAGGCCAATATACCATTAGCCTTCTTTACCGCCTGCTGCACCTGCATGCTTACCTTCAGCGACTAGTGTACAAGGACACCCAGGTCCCATTGCACACTCGCCTCTCCCAATTTACAACCATTCAGGTAGTAATCTGCCTTCCTGTTTTTGCTTCCAAAATGAATAACCTCACACTTATCCATATTATACTGCATCTGCCATTGGTTTGGCCACTCGCCCAACCTGTCCAGATGTTGCTGTAGGATCCCTGCATCCTTGTCATAATTCACCCTCCCACCTAACTTGAAATCATCTGCAAACTTTGAGATGTTACATTTTGTTCCCTCATCCAAATCATTAATATATATTGTGAATAGCTGGGGTCCCAGCACCGATCCCTGTGGTACCTCACAAGTTGCTGCTTGCCAATTTGAAAAGGGCCCATTAATCCCGACTCTTTGTTTCCTCTCTGCCAACCAGTTTTCTGTCCACCTCAATACATTTCCCCCAAACCCATGCGCTTTAATTTTGCACATAGTCTCTTATGCGGGACTTTGTCAAATGCCTTCTGAAAGTCCAAATATACCACATCGACTGGCTCCCCCTTGTCAACTGTACTGGTTACATCTTCAAAGAATTCCAACAGATTTGTCAAGCATGATTTTCCCTTCAAATATCCATGCTGACTCTGACTGATCCTGCCACTGCTTTCTAAATGTCCCATTATAAAGTTCTTGATAATGGATTCAAGTATTTTCCCCACTACCGATGTTAGGAACCTGGGGCGGGATTCTCCGACCCCCCGCCGGGTCAGAGAATCGCCGGGGGGGGGGGGGGCAGCGTGAATCCCGCCCCTGCCGGCTGCCGAATACTCCGGCGCCGGGGATTTGGCAGGGGAGGGAATTGCGCCACGCCGGTCGGCGGCCGCTAGCAGCGGCCCCCCTCCGGCGATTCTCCGGCCCGCGATGGACCGAGTGGCTGCCCGTTTTCGGCTGGTCCCGCCGGCGTAAATTAGAATAGGTACTTACTGGCGGGACCTGGCTCCGCGGGCAGCCTCCGTGGTCCTCGGGGGGGCACGGCGGGATCTGGCCCCGGGGGGGTGCCACCACGGTGGCCTGGCCCGCGGTCGGGCCCACCGATCCGCGGGTGGGCCTGTGCCGTGGTGGCACTCTATTCCTCCACATCGGCTGCTGTCAGCGTCTGCGATGGCCGACGAGAAGATGAACCCCCCTGCGCATGCGCTGGGATGACGCAGCAAACGCTGGCGCTCCTGCGCATGCGCCAACTCGTGCAGGCCGGCGGAGGCCCTTCGGTGCCGGTTGGGGTGGTGCCAAGCCCCTTCCACGCCAACTGGCGTGGCGTAAACCACTCCGCCGCCGGCCTAGCCCCTGAAGGTGCGGAGGATTTCGCACCTTCAGGGCGGCCCGACGCCAGAGTGGTTCACGCCACTCCTTCGCGCCAGAGTTGCCCGCCCTGCCAATTCCCGCAGAATCCTACCCCTGGTCTATAATATCCTGCTTTCGCTCTACCTCCCTTTTTGAATATCGGAGTGACGTGAGCTACCCTCCAATCTGCAGGGACAGTTCCAGACTCTATAGAATCCCGAAAAATGACCACCAATGCATCCACTATTTCCAGAGCCACCTCCTTAAGCACTCTGGGATGCAGATTCTCAGGCCCTGGGCATTTATCCGCCTTCAATCCCATCAATTTTCCCAGCACCACTCTCTACAAATGTCGATCTCCCTCAGTTCTTCCCTCTCACTAAACCTTTCATTCTCCAACATTTCTGGTATCTGATTTGTGTCCTCTTTTGTGAAGACAGAACCAAAGTATGTATTCAATTGCTCAGCCATTTCTTTGTTCCTTATTATGCATTCCCCAGTTTCTGCCTGCAGGAGGCCTACATTTCTCTTTACCAATCTCTTTCTCTTCACATATCTATAGAAACTCTTAGTGTCAGTCTTAATGTTCCCCACAAGCTTCCTTTTGTACTGTACTTTCTCCTTCTTAACCAATCCCTTCGTCCTTCTTTGCTGAATTCTAAACTGCTCCCAATTCTCAGACCTATTATTTTTCTTGGCCAATCTGTATGCTTCTTCCTTGTATCAGATACTATTTCTAATTTCCTTTGTAAGCCATGGATTGGCCCTCTTACCCCCTTTGCTTTTGTGCCAGACAGGAATGAACAGTTGCTGTAGTTCCCCCAAGAGTTCCTTGAATGTTTGCCATTGTCTATTCACTGTCACCCCTTTAAATAACTCTCCCCAATCTATCACAGCCAACTCACGCCTCACATCTTCAAAGTTCCCTTTTTTAAGATTCAGCACCCTAGTCTCTGAATCAACTACTTCACTCGCGATCTTGAGAAAAAATTCCATCATGTTATAGAACATAGAACATAGAACAATACAGTGTAGTACAGGCCCTTCAGCCCACAATGTTGCACCGAAACAAAAGCCATCTAACCTACACTATGCCATTATCATCCATATGTTTATCCAATAAACTTTTAAATGCCCTCAATGTTGGCGAGTTCACTACTGTAGCAGGTAGGGCATTCCACGGCCTCACTACTCTTTGCGTAAAGAACCTACCTCTGACCTCTGTCCGATATCTATTACCCCTCAGTTTAAAGCTATGTCCCCTCGTGCCAGCCATTTCCATCCGCGGGAGAAGGCTCTCACTGTCCACCCTTTCCAACCCCCTGATCATTTTGTATGCCTCTATTAAGTCTCCTCTTAACCTTCTTCTCTCCAACGAAAACAACCTCAAGTCCATCAGCCTTTCCTCATAAGATTTTCCCTCCATACCAGGCAACATCCTGGTAAATCTCCTCTGCACCCGCTCCAAAGCCTCCACGTCCTCCCTATAATGCGGTGACCAGAACTGTACGCAATACTCCAAATGCGGCCGTACCAGAGTTCTGTACAGCTGCAACATGACCTCCTGACTCCGGAACTCAATCCCTCTACCAATAAAGGCCAACACTCCATAGGCCTTCTTCACAACCCTATCAACCTGGGTGGCAACTTTCAGGGATCTATGTACATGGACACCTAGATCCCTCTGCTCATCCACACTTTCAAGAACTTTTCCATTAGCCAAATATTCCGCATTCCTGTTATTCCTTCCAAAGTGAATCACCTCACACTTCTCTACATTAAACTCCATTTACCACCTCTCAGCCCAGCTCTGCAGCTTATCTGTATCCCTCTGTAACCTGCTACATCCTTCCACACTATCGACAACACCACCGACTTTAGTATCGTCTGCAAATTTACTCACCCACCCTTCTGCGCCTTCCTCTAGGTCATTGATAAAAATGACAAACAGCAACGGCCCCAGAACAGATCCTTGTGGTACTCCACTTGTAACTGAACTCCATTCTGAACATTTCCCATCAACCACCACCCTCTGTCTTCTTTCAGCTAGCCAATTTCTGATCCACATCTCTAAATCACCCTCAATCCCCAGCCTCCGTATTTGCTGCAATAGCCTATCGTGGGGAACCTTATCAAACGCTTTGCTGAAATCCATATACACCACATCAACTGCTCTACCCTCGTCTACCTGTTCAGTCATCTTCTCAAAGAACTCGATAAGGTTTGTGAGGCATGACCTACCCTTCACAAAGCCATGCTGACTATCCCTGATCATATTATTCCTATCTAGATGATTATAAATCTTGTCTCTTATAATCCCCTCCAAGACTTTACCCACTACAGACGTGAGGCTCACCGGTCTATAGTTGCCAGGGTTGTCTCTGCTCCCCTTTTTGAACAAAGGGACCACATTTGCTATCCTCCAGTCCTCTGGCACTATTCCTGTAGCCAATGATGACATAAAAATCAAAGCCAAAGGTCCAGCAATCTCTTCCCTGGCCTCCCAGAGAATCCTACGATAAATCCCATCAGGTCCCGGGGACTTATCTATTTTCAGCCTGTCCAGAATTGCCAACACCTCTTCCCTACGTACCCCAATGCCATCTATTCTATTAGCCTGGGGCTCAGCATTCTCCTCCACAACATTATCTTTTTCCTGAGTGAATACTGACGAAAAATATTCATTTAGTATCTTGCCTATATCTTCAGACTCCACACACAACTTCCCATCCCTATCCTTGACTGGTCCTACTCTTTCCCTAGTCATTCGCTTATTCCTGACATACCTATAGAAAGCTTGTGGGTTTTCCTTGATCCTACCTGCCAAATACTTCTCATGTCCCCTCCTTGCTCGTCTTAGCTCTCTCTTTAGATCCTTCCTCGCTACCTTGTAACTATCCATCGCCCCAACTGAAACTTCACACCTCATCTTCACATAGGCCTCCTTCTTCCTCTTAACAAGAGATTCCACTTCTTTGGTAAACCACGGTTCCCTCGCTCGACGCCTTCCTCCCTGCCTGACCGGTACATACTTATCAAGAACACGCAGTAGCTGATCCTTGACCAAGCTCCACTTAACCAGTGTGCCCAACACTTGCAGCCTACTTCTCCACCTTATCCCCCCCAAGTCACGTCTAATGGCATCATAATTGCCCTTCCCCCAGCTATAACTCTTGCCCTGCGGTGTATACTTATCCCTTTCCATCATTAACGTAAACGTCACCGAATTGTGGTCACTGTCCCCAAAGTGCTCTCCTACCTCCAAATCCAACACCTGGCCTGGTTCATTACCCAAAACCAAATCCAACGTGGCCTCGCCTCTTGTTGGCCTGTCAACATATTGTGTCAGGAAACCCTCCTGCACACACTGTACAAAAACGACCCATCTAATGTACTCCAACTATATCTTTTCCAGTCAATATTTGGAACGTTAAAGTCTCCCATAATAACTACCCTGTTACTTTCGCTCTTATCCAGGATCATCCTCGCCATCCTTTCCTCTACATCCCTAGAACTATTTGGAGGCCTATAGAAGACTCCCAACAGTGTGACCTCTCCTTTCATGTTTCTAACCTCAGCCCATACTACCTCGGAAGATGAGTCCCCATCTAGCATCCTCTCCGCCACCGTAATACTGCTCTTGACTAGCAGCGCCACACCTCCCCTCTTTTGCCTCCTTCTCTGAGCTTACTAAAACACCTAAACCCCTAAACCCCAGGGGTTATGGTCGCTCAGATTGGCAATGACTCCCTTCTGATTACACAGTACCCAGTCTAAGATGGCCTGCTCGCTAGTTGGTTCCTCCACATATTGGTCAAGAAAACCATCCCGTATACACTCCAGGAATTCCTCCTCTACAGCATTGTGGTTAATTTGTTTTGCCCAATCTATGTGAAGCTAAAATCACCCTTGATCACCAATATTCCCTTGTTACATGCATCTCTAATTTCTTGTTTAATGCCATTCCCAACTTCACCACTGCAGTTTGGGAGTCTATATATGACACCCACTAATGTTTTTTGTCCCTTGGTATTTCTCAACTCTACCCATACAGATTCTACATTGTCAGAGCTAATATCCTTTCTCACTACTGTTAATTTCCTCTTTAAACAGCAGTGCCACGCCACCACATTTTCTTTTATGCATGTCCTTCCTAAATACAGAAAACCCTGGGACATTCAGTTCCCATCCTTGTTCACCCTGCAGCCATGTCTCCGTAATCCCAATTATATCATACCCATTTATATCTTTCTGCGCGAGTAGTTCATCCACTGCAGGCAGCACGCTAGCATTGTGGATAGCACAATTGCTTCACAGCTCCAGGGTCCCATGTTCGATTCCGGCTTGGGTCACTGTCTGTGCGGAGTCTGCACATCCTCCCCGTGTGAGCGTGGGTTTCCTCCGGGTGCTCCGGTTTCCTCCCACAGTCCAAAGATGTGCAGGTTAGGTGGATTGGCCATGATGAATTGCCCTTAGTGTCCAAAATTGCCCTTAGTGTTGGGTGGGGTTACTGGGTTATGGGGATAGGGTGGAGGTGTTGACCTTGGGTAGGGTGCTCTTTCCAAGAGCTGGTGCAGACTTGATGGGCCGAAGGCCTCCTTCTGCACTGTAAATGCTATGATTAAGGCACAGAGCCTTTAAGTTTGTCTTTTTCACAATGTTTGTCTTGCTCCCAATATTTTCCTCTCTTGCTCTATTTGAATTTTGCCCTTGGTTTCTCCACTTATCGCTTTTCTTCTTCACTTTTCTATCTTTTGCTTTTGTCCTCGCTCCCTCTTTCTCTGACTCCTTGCATAGGTTCCCATCGCCCTGGCATATTAGTTTAACCACCCCCCCCCCAACCGCTGTAGAAAATAGCCCTCCTTGGACATCAGCTCCAGTCCTGCCCAGGTGTAACCCGCCCAGTTTGTACAGGCCCCATCTCCCCAGAACCGGTCCCAGTGCCCCTGGAATCTGCCCCCCCCCCCACCGACACCATCTCTTCAGCCACGTTTTCATCCTATATATCCTGTCATTTCTACTCTGACTAGCACGTGGCATTGGCAGTAATCCTGAGATCACTACATTTGAGGTCCGATTTCATAACTTCCTTCCTAATTCCCTGCATTCTGCTTTAAACATAGAACATAGAAAATACAGCACAGAACAGGCCCTTCGGCCCACGATGTTGTGCCGAACCTTTGTCCTAGATTAATCATAGATTATCATTGAATTTACAGTGCAGAAGGAGGCCATTCGGCCCTTTGAGTCTGCACCGGCTCTTGGAAAGAGCCCCCTACCCAAACTCAACACCTCCACCCAACACCCAAGGGCAATTTTGGACACTAAGGGCAATTTATCATGGCCAATCCACCTAACCTGCACATCTTTGGACTGTGGGAGGAAACCGGAGCACCCGGAGGAAACCCACGCAGACACGGGGAGGATGTGCAGACTCCGCACAGACAGTGATCCAAGCCGGAATCGAACCTGGGACCCTGGAGCTGTGAAGCAATTGTGCTATCCACAATGCTACCGTGCTGCCCTTAAGAACAAATAAATCTACACTATCATTTTACCGTAATCCATGTACCTATCCAATAGCTGCTTGAAGGTCCCTAATATTTCTGACTCAACTACTTCCACAGGCAGTGCATTCCATGCCCCCACTACTCTCTGGGTAAAGAACCTACCTCTGATATCCCTCCTATATCTTCCACCTTTCACCTTAAATTTATGTCCCCTCGTAATGGTTTGTTCCACCCGGGGAAAAAGTCTCTCACTGTCTACTCTATCTATTCCCCTGATCATCTTATAAACCTCTATCAAACGCCCCTCATCCTTCTCCGTTCTAATGAGAAAAGGCCTAGCACCCTCAACCTTTCCTCGTAAGACCTACTCTCCATTCCAGGCAACATCCTGGTAAATCTCCTTTGCACCTTTTCCAAAGCTTCCACATCCTTCCTAAAATGAGGCGACCAGAACTGTACACAGTACTCCAAATGTGGCCTTACCAAAGTTTTGTACAGCTGCATCATCACCTCACGGCTCTTAAATTCAATCCCTCTGTTAATGAACGCGAGCACACCATAGGCCTTCTTCACAGCTCTATCCACTTGAGTGGCAACTTTCAAAAATGAATAAACATAGACCCCAAGATCTCTCTGCTCCTCCACATGGCCAAGAACTCTACCGTTAACCGTGTATTCCGCATTCATATTTGTCCTTCCAAAATGGACAACCTCACACTTTTCAGGGTTAAACTCCATCTGCCACTTCTCAGCCCAGCTCTGCATCCTATCTATGTCTCTTTGCAGCCGACAACAGCCCTCCTTACTATCCACAACTCCACCAATCTTCGTATCATCTGCAAATTTACTGACCCACCCTTCAACTCCCTCATCCAAGTCATTAATGAAAATCACAAACAGCAGAGGACCCAGAACTGATCCCTGCGGTATGCCACTGGTAACTGGGCTCCAGGTTGAATATTTGCCATCCACCACCACTCTCTGACTTCTATCGGTTAGCCAGTTCGTTATCCAACTGGCCAAATTTCCCACTATCCCATGCCTCCTTACTTTCTGCAGAAGCCTACCAGGGGAACCTTATCAAATGCCTTACTAAAATCCATGTACACTACATCCACTGCTTTACCTTCATGCTTGGCCACCTCCTCAATGAATTCAATAAGATTTGTAAGGCAAGACCTACCCCTCACAAATCCGTGCTGACTATCCCTAATCAAGCAGTGTCTTTCCAGATGCTCAGAAATCCTATCCTTCAGTACCCTTTCCATTACTTTGCCTACCACCGAAGTAAGACTAACTGGCCTGTAATTCCCATGGTTATCCCTAGTCCCTTTTTTGAACAGGGGCACGACATTCGCCACTCTCCAATCCCCTGGTACCACCCCTGTTGACAGTGAGGACGAAAAGATCATTGCCAACGGCTCTGCAATTTCATCTCTTGCTTCCCATAGAATCCTTGGATATATCCCGTCAGGCCCGGGGGACTTGTCTATCCTCAAGTTTTTCAAAATGCCCAACACATCTTCCTTCCTAACAAGTATTTCCTCGAGCTTACCAATCTGTTTCACACTGTCCTCTCCAACAATATGGCCCCTCTCATTTGTAAATACAGAAGAAAAGTACTCGTTCAAGACATCTCCTATCTCTTCAGACTCAATACACAATCTCCCGCTACTGTCCTTGATCGGACCTACCCTCGCTCTAGTCATTCTCATATTTCTCACATATGTGTAAAAGGCCTTGGGGGTTTTCCTTGATCCTACCCGCCAAAGATTGTTCATGCCCTCTCTTAGCTCTCCTAATCCCTTTCTTCAGTTCCCTCCTGGCTATCTTGTATCCCTCCAATGCCCTGTCTGAACCTTGCTTCCTCAGCCTTACATAAGTCTCCTTTTTCCTCTTAACAAGACATTCAACCTCTCTTGTCAACCATGGTTCCCTCACTCGACCATCTATTCCCTGCCTGACAGGAACATACATATCAAGGACATGTAGTACCTGTTCCTTGAACAAGTTCCACATTTCACTTGTGTCCTTCCCTGACAGCCTATGTTCCCAACTTATGCACTTCAATTCTTGTCGGACAACATCGTATTTACCCTTCCCCCAATTGCAAACCTTGCCCTTTTGCACGCACCTATCCCTCTCCATTACTAAAGTGAAAGTCACAGAATTGTGGTCACTATCTCCAAAATGCTCCTCCACTAACAAATCTATCACTTGCCCTGGTTCATTACCAAGTACTAAATCCAATATTGCCCCTCCTCTGGTCGGACAATCTACATACTGTGTTAGAAAAGCTTCCTGGACACACTGCACAAACACCACCCCACCCAAACTATTTGATCTAAAGAGTTTCCACTCAATATTTGGGAAGTTAAAGTCACCCATGACTACTACCCTGTGACTTCTGCACCTTTCCAAAATCTGTTTCCCAATCTGTTCTTCCACATCTCTGCTACTATTGGGGGGCCTATAGAAAACTCCTAACAAGGTGACTGCTCCTTTCCTATTTCTGACTTCAACCCACACTACCTCAGTAGGGTGATACTCCTTGAACTGCCTTTCTGCAGCTGTTATACTATCTCTAATTAACAATGACACCCCCCCCCACCTCTTTTACCACCCTCCCTAATCTTATTGAAACATCTATAACCAGGGGCCTCCAACAACCATTTCTGCCTCTCTTCTATCCAAGTTTCCGTGATGGCCACAACATTGTAGTCCCAAGTACCGATCCATGCCTTAAGTTCACCCACCTTATTCCTGATGCTTCTTGCGTTGAAGTATACACATTTCAACCCATCTCCGTGCCTGCAAGTACTCTCCTTTGTCAGTGTTCTCTTCCCCACTGCCTCATTACACGCTTTGGCATCCTGAATATCGGCTTCCTTAGTTGCTGGACTACAAATCCAGTTTCCATTCCCCTGCCAAATTAGTTTAAACCCTCCCGAAGAGTACTAGAAAACCTCCCTCCCAGGATATTGGTGCCCCTCTGGTTCAGATGCAACCCGTCCTGCTTGTACAGGTCCCACCTTCCCCAGAATGCGCTCCAATTATCCAAATACCTGAAGCCCTCCCTCCTACCCCATTCCTGCAGCCACGTGTTCAGCTGCACTCTCTCCCTATTCCTAGCCTCGCTATCACGTGGCACCGGCAACAAACCAGAGATGACAACTCTGTCTGTCCTGGCTTTTAACTTCCAGCCTAACTCCCTGAACTTGTTTATTACCTCCACACCCCTTTTCCTACCTACGTCGTTGGTACCAATGTGCACCACGACTTCTGGCTGCTCCCCCTCCCCCTTAAGGATCCTGAAGACACGATCCGAAACATCCCTGGCCCTGGCACCCGGGAGGCAACATACCTTCCGGGAGTCTCGCTCGCGACCACAGAATCTCCTATCTATTCCCCTAACCATTGAATCTCCTACTACTATTGCTTTTCTATTCTCCCCCCTTCCCTTCTGAGCCCCAGAGCCAGACTCAGTGCCAGAGACCTGGCCGCTAGGGCCTACCCCCGGTAGGTCATCCCCCCCAACAGCATCCAAAATGGTATACTTGTTTTGAAGGGGAACGGCCACAAGGGATCCCTGCACTGTCTGCCTGTTTGTTTTTTTCCCACTGACTGTCACCCCGCTATTCTTGTCCTGTACCTTGGGTGTGGTTACCTCCTTGTAACTCTTCTCAATCACCCCCTCTGCCTCCCGGATGATCCGAAGTTCATCCAGCTTCAGCTCCAGTTCCCTAACACGGTCTTTGAGGAGCTGAAGTTGGGTGCACTTCCCGCAGGTATAGTCAGCGGGGACACCGGTGGTATCCCTCACCACCCACATCCTACAGGAGGAGCATGCAACTGGCCTAGCCTCCATCCCCTCTTACCTGACAGAATATAGCTGCCCTGTGGACTAACTAGATCTCCACCCTCCGACTCTGCTCCCAGTCAGCTACACTTTCTGTAAACTCCTGGCTCTCTTTTCACTCTTTGCGGAAATGTCGGAAACACAATGAAAGGAGAACCTTACTCCCTCCTCACCTAACTCCCTCAGTCACCAACCTCTTACTATAGCACTCAAACTGCACCAAATTCAGCACTCAGTGCAAACAAAGTCTGCACTGTAGGGGATCATAGATTATCATAGAATTTACAGTGCAGAAGGAGGCCATTTGGCCCCTCGAGTCTGCACCGGCTCTTGGAAAGAGCACCCTACCCAAGGTCAACACCTCCACCCTATCCCCATAACCCAGTAACCCCACCCAACACTAAGGGCAATTTTGGACACTAAGGGCAATTTATCATGGCAAATCCACCTAACCTGCACATCTTTGGACTGTGGGAGGAAACCGGAGCATCCGGAGGAAACCCACGCACACACGGGGAGGATGTGCAGACTCCGCACAGACAGTGACCCAAGCCAGAATCGAACCTGGGACCCTGGAGCTGTGAAGCAATTGTGCTATCCAGAATGCTACCGTGCTGCCCGAATTCACTTTTATACTGTGAATCTAGCCTCTGAAAACTGGCCTAATCCAATTAACTAATTAACAAGCTCCAGCTGCAAGTGCCTACAAGTAGAAGCTTGTTTAAAGCTGATTGAAAATTCACCTTCTTCTAAACCAAACAGCAACTTTTAAGTTAATTAACTAAATAAAAGAAAGACTAAACTTTAGATAAAAATGAAGCCTTATACTCCCTCGGTCACCAAACTCTTACTATAGCACTCAAAATGCACCAAATTCAGCACTCAGTGCAAACCTCAAACCTTGGGACCTCATCCCTTTTTTTTTACCTATGTCGTTTGTACCGATGTATACCACGACCACTGGCTGTTCACCCCCCCCCCCTCCAGAATGTCCTGTATCTGCTCCGATACATCCTTGACCCTAGCACCAGGGAGGTTACATACCATCTTGGAGTCTTGTTTGTGGCCACAGAAACGCCTGTCTATTCCCCTTACAATTGAATCCCCTATAACGATTGCACTGTCGCATTTATTACCCCCCCTCCCCCTCTGCAGCAGAACCAACTGTGGTGTCACGAGTTTGCTGTTGCTGTTTTCCCCTGAGAGGCCATTCCCCTCAACAGTATCAAAAATGGTATATCTGTTCTGCAGGGGAATGCCACAGGACATTCCTACACTACCTGCCTCGCTCTCTTGCTCTGTCTGGTGGTCACCCATTCCCTTCCTGCCTGTGGAGTCTAAGCCTGCAGTGTGGCCTCCTCTCTATACGTGCAAGCCACGACTCGCGGATGCTCCACAGTGTCTCCAGCCGCCGCTCCAAATCTGAAACTCGACCTTCCAGGTGCTGTAACTGGAGACACTTCCTGCACACATGCTGACCCCGGGGACTGGAACTGTCCCCAGCCTCCACATGGAACAAGAGGAGCAGACCACACCTTGGAGATGCCCTGCCATGATTTATTCCTTTAAATTGAACTTTGGAAATTAAATTTTAGAAAGATGATTTTGTGTCAGAATATATCCAACATCTCCTATACTATTTAATTAGCTTTTTAAAAAAAAACTGAGTATTTATCCCTCTTGATTTGAAATCAAATTAAAAATAGTTATTTAATCGAAATTAAAATAGTAATTTAAATCAACTTAAAAATTGTAATTTAAAATCAACCTCAAATAGTTATTTAAGTCAAATTAAAAAATAGTAATTCAAATCAACTTATAAATAGTAAAATTTAAATCAAAGTAAAACTGGTTATTTAAATAAGTAACTCCAGATATTCAAATTTAGCCCAGTCTGCCTTTCAGCCAATCAGGTCACTGTTTCCTGTGACGTCACTTTACCATTTGTTTTCAATTTTGAAACAGACAAACAACTGTCTTACCGATAGGAGTGTCCCTCGCAGGTCCGACTGTCTCTGCCCAGCCCCGAGCCTGGCACTGCCTTTATCTCCTGACCCAGTTAGGAGTGTCCCTCGCAGGTCCTTGGGTGACTGTGTGGACTTTGCACGTTCTCCACGTGTCTGCGTCGGTTTCCACGGGGTGCTCCTGTTTCCTCCCACAGTCCAAAAATGTGCAGATTAGGTGGATTGTCCATGCCGAATTGCCTCTTGGTGTCCAAAGATGTGCAGTTTAGACGTGGTTGTGGGGATAGTGTGGGGGAAGAGTGCCGAGGTAGGGTGCTCTTTAGGAGGGTCAGTGTAACTTCTTGGGCCAAATGGCCTCCTTCGGCACTGTAAGGATTCTATGATTTCCTCCATAATCCTGACAAATGTTTCCCTTTCAAGTGTATGTCCATTCTCTGTTGAAGTCTGTTACCTAACCTGCTTTCATCTCCTTTTCAAAAGGTCCATTCTTCTCAACTCCACTTTGGTTGTTTTACCATTTATCTCAAACTTGTCCTCTAGTTATTAGCCTGCACCAGCGGTGGAAACAGCTCCCTTGGCATCCAGTGTTCATCCACTGTCTGAAATTTCCCCCAAAAAGCAATCTTTGCCAGAACGTATGGGGGTTTAAAAGTGGCAAGAATGAATTGGCTGACTGTTATACTCCCTGCCCAATTTCCCTTTCCAGTGATGCCAACAAAGCTGGGCCTGTATGTGGGAAGAAAATAAATACCAGTTAAAAGAAAATACAATTAACAAATCACAGAATCACGACTGCAGAAGGAGGCCATTTGGCCCATCAAGTTGACACTGACTCTCTGAAAGAGAGGTCCACTCCCCCATTCTAGCCCCATAACCCCACCTAACCTTTGGATATGAAGAGGTAAATTAGTGTGGCCAATCCACCTTACCTGCACATCTTTGGACTGAGGGAGGAAAACATAGCACCCGGAGGAAACCCACGCAGACATGGGGAGAATGTGCAAACTCCACACAGACAGTGACCCAAGCCGGGAATCGAACCTGGGACCCTGGAACTGTGAGCCAGCAGTGCTAGCCACTGTGCCACCATAGTTATTAGAAACCAAATATTAAAACAAATCACAAGAAATCCATTATAGTGACGTCAACATATTTTGGTTACAGCCGATCTGTTGCAATGGATTTCAGCTGCAAGTAGAAAGCCAAATTGTGCACATCTGACAAATCTGTACTTCAATTCTTTTAGAGTTTAACAATATTTTGAAGGTCAGTCACAAATGTTGCCCCCGACAGGCTATGCAACTGCCAATGACTCTCCATAATTTATATTGATGCTGTTATTTTGTGGTAATCAATTGTAAATTAGCACTTGATTAAATTGCTGTGATTACATCACAATTGTTAATCCCTCACATATCAACTGCATGTAGTGTAATAATTCTAAATGGCTCCTAAGTGCTTCCGAAATCAGTAGCAATTGGCTAACGTTAAGACTGAACACTGTAATACTCTCAGGCAGCAGTGGCTTTGTGAAAATCTGGATATTCTGATTGTATCTTTAGATTGGAATGCCATACAAATTGGAGCCAAGGGCTAAAACCCAATTGTCCATTAAACTGCACCTGCTCGACTTCTAGCTGAATGTGAACCAGGAAAATACAGGCTGATGGTCCTTGCCAAATCTTGGCACACCCAACTGGAGCTGATCAATGATAGTAATTGACACCCATTTAGTAGCAGGCTGTCCCTGCTATCAGCTGGACCACACCTGCAATATTAGCTTTCTGATTATATGGCCAACTGAATTCAATATATTCAATGCTAAACAAATCTGCATAAATAGGAACTGGTGAACTGTAACATTGTTCCAACTGTAGTAAATCCTCAAAAACACAGTACGAAAGTAAATAGTAGATCTCTGTAGGTTTTACCCTGACCTGATGGAGATAAGTAATAAATTAAATGGGTGTTTAGAAATCATTTTGCACGTACAAGCAGGGTACAGCGCAGAATATATTTGCCGCTTGCGTGCCGCTCCTCCAGGAAGCTCCCTGCCCCATTGCCAATCTAGGTTTTGGAGGGCATAGCAGACCACAGCAATGTGTGAGACCCTCTGGGGGCTGTTATTGAAGGGCCCCACCAGTACTGTCAAGGCAACAGAAATGCATCTTTTACAGACCGATGCACCACTTGATAACTGATTGGGTTGCAATGCGAACCCCATTGTACCTGGTCTCCGCAGCAGTCTGTGGCCCCACACTCGTGTCATCAGCCACAACCTGAAGGGATAGCCCTTGTCCCTAAAGAACCACCCTGTGGCCTGTGGTGTCCCTAGCAGAATCCAGAGATCTGGGACTGGACTTGGATGAAGCCTTCAGGCACACTTCCAGGAAAATGCACACACACATGTCTGACACGTATCTGGTGGTCACACATGAGCTGGACATTTAAGGAGTGGAACACCTTCTGGATTCTGAAGGGAATTCCCTGGTGCCGGGGATGTGTGGAGAGTGACGTGGGTGTAGACTATTGCCCGCTGCACCTGTCACAGGCTAGTTATCTGCCCAAACCCAGTAGCCCTCTCATCTTGGTGGACCTGGTCCTGGTCAACGTGGATGTAATCATCAGCTCTTGCACACAGTGCATCTGTCACCTCATGGATGTACTTATAGGTGGATGTCTGTGAGATTCCACAAAGGTACCCAGTGGAGAGCTGGAAAGATCCTGTGGCGAAGAATTTCAGGGCTGCCATGACCTTGACGGTCACAGGGCACAGAGCTTCTAGCGCAGCTTTGGTCTCCTTATCTGAGGAGGGATGTTCTTGCTCCAGAGGAGTGCCGCAGAGGTTTACCAGACTGATTCCTGGGGTGGCAGGACTGACGTATGAGGAGAGATTGAGTCAGTTAGGATTGTATTCGCTGGAGTTCAGAAGAATGAGGGGAACCACATGGAAACCTATAAAATTCTAACAGGACTCGACAGGGTCGATGCAATAAGGAGGTTCCTGAAGGGGGAAGTGACCAGAACCAGGGATCACAGTCAGAGGATATGGGGTCGACCATTGAGGACAGAGGTGAGGAGAAATTTCTTCACCTAGAGAGTGGTGAGTCCACAGAAAGTAGTTGAGGCCCAAACAGTGTTAGCACGATCAAATTAGAACAGAGTCCCATTCAGCCGGGTGTTTCCCGGCGCTCGCAGGGTTGAGAAACACTACGCTATCTGTCGGGACTCTCTTTCAATTCAGGGACTCAGCCGGAATTCCTCAGTGCGGGAAGAGATTGGGACATCATTTCTAAATGGCCCCGAGCCCCCTCAAAGTCCCAGCTCACCTATAAGGGGGTCCTCAGGCCCCTCTGCACCCCACCTCTCACGCGCAGGGCACCCCTGGGCCCGATCCTCAGCACAGGAACAATGCCAGCCTGGCACCTTGGCAATGCCAGGTTGCAGTGCCAAGATTCCCAGGTGGCACCAGCAGTCCCAGTGTGCGACACTGCCCAGAGGGTAAGCACCTGGTGCCGCTGATTCCCTCAGAGACCCCAACGAGTACCATTCTGTCTGGTCCCTGTTTGTGGGGACCAGCACTGAATTGCACTCGACCGAGGTCTCCAAGGCAAAGGGGTTAGATCCCAGTGCCACGGGTAGATCAGGGAGGCACATATTAGAGTGCAGATTTGCAAAATAGTGAACCCACCCAGAATGGGCGGGACTCAGATTGCGACATCGCACCAGGTTGTGTTAGATCACGCAAGGCGTGGCGAGTCCGGAAGGAGATCTACCGGCCATGCAGCACCACCTTTCAGACGCAATGCAGCCAGTAGATCCTGCACTGCATGTTTTCAAGAAGCAGTTATATATAGCACTTGGGGCGAAGGATATGGGGGAAGGCAGACTTGGGCTATTGAGTTGGATGACCAGCCATGATCATAATGAATGATGGAGCAGGGTTGGAGTGCCAAATGGCCACCGCCTGCTCCTTTTTCTATGTTTCTATGTTTCAGCCATGGCAATGTTCTCCCTGAAGTATAACTCAAGGTGTTCCACCCATCTCTCCAACTGTTTATTGTAGCTGGTGATGACTTTCCCTGTCTGTGTTTTTAGTGGAGCCATTTTCTTTACAGTTGGATGATTTGCCTTTTTGATCCCTTCACATATACTTTCAGCATTCCATATGTCAAAGCACACTTGGGTATTCTGGCAAAGTTGTAACCAGTAGTGTTCTGTGGACTGTCCAGCAGTCTGTTGGACTTTACTTCAAGCAGCTCTTTGTGCATTCAGAGTCTGTTAACTTGGCTTTCTCTTTTAATAAATGAGAATGGCTTCAGCAACAGCCTCCACCGTAATGATATTTAGCTTGGAACCAGTCAGAAATTCTCCGCTCTTGATTTCCATATGTTGAGAGTGCGATATTGTAGATGGTGTCTTCAAGTGCGTTCTATTTCATTTCTGTACTCTTTGTGGGAATGCCAGGGAGCGCCCATTTAATCCGGGTGAGGAGCTGTCAATTTTTATCTGGATGAGTGATACGGCTGACGTTGATACGAGGACGAAGGTTTTTCATTCTGTTTTGCATGAAAGAACTTCAAGCGCTGCATCCTGATCCTCGTGTACTCCAGGGAATGATCTGTAAGACAGGCAGAGCCATGAGTTGGGAATGCTGCTCGGAGAGTAACGTCTGGTGATGATCAGATCCAGCTGGTGCCAATGCCCTGATCTTGTACGCCTTGTGAAATGGTTTGTTCTGGAAGAAAGCTTGTGGGAGCAGCACAGCAAGTTGTTTAAATTTAGATTTTTGCTGAATGCACTTCTTGAATCATAATGTCTAAACATTATATAAGCTAACACACTGATTAACAACATTAAAGTAGAACATTTTGTTTTGATATTTTTCTATTTTTCTCCCTGCTTTCCCCCTGCTGGGATACAATCCACAGTTATCTGCAATTCCATGGTCTCCACATGATTATTCTTTATATGTGAACATAGGCAGTGAGTGCTGGCAGGATATACAAATGGTGCTCTGGTTGTCATTCCTGAGCCTAAATTGACATCCACACTGATGCTTTTGAGCAGCGGGATTGGATTTTACATCGAGTGTGTCTTCTGCAGAGGGGCACATAAAATAGGCTGGGTGCTCAGCCCACCACCATGCCTCCCAGCCCTCGAGGTCACTCTCATAACACAGTAGGTGCGTGGGTGCCAAAATTGTCAGCCTGCCTAGCATATGTAGATTGAGCTTGTTAACAAGGCAGTTGACCCCAATAATATGTTGCTCATGCCATAATTCCTTTGGTACGAGCAGGTGGCCGGGAATGCCTCGTTGTATTTTTTAAAAAGTCTTTAAAAGGGCATGATGGAAGAGGGGGGTATTATCTTTGCGGTGCCCTTTGCGCATCGCCAGTGGCCTGCTTAAGATACCACCAGCCTTCTTCCTACCCACCTGCTTTCCAAAATCCACTCCCTCAGACCCCCTCCCTGAACTGGCCAAAACTTTCCATCCAAACTTCCGACTTACCTCACTCCAGGGTCCATGGGCCTCCTTCATGGATAAAAACAAATTACTGCAGATGCTGGAATCTGAAACTAAAGAGAAAATGCTGGAAAATCTCAGCAGGTCTGGCAGCATCTGTAGGGAGAACCAGCATTGACAAAGGGTCATCTGGACTCGAAACGTTAGCTATTTTCTCTCCCTACAGATGCTGCCAGACCTGCTGAGATTTTCCAGCATTTTCTCTTTGGTCTCCTCTTGTTCCTGGTTGCAGTCCCAGCAGTGCCCACAACTGAGCTATTGGCACTGCCGGGACTGCTGGCACATCCAATTGGTTGGCACCTCTCGAGGTGGGACTTCCTCCCCAATGAGGGGCACAAGTCGCACTGTAAGCCAGTTTCGCTCACCTGCAGGCATGCATGGAGCGAGATGGTATGCGAGCCATTGGCCTCCATCCCCACTTCTGTAAAATGCAGCCTGCATTCAGGAACAGTGCATGATTTTTCTCCTCTGTTGTATAGGGCCAGAGATGAATTATATGCTCCATAGCCGCTCTTACACTCAGGCCATCGGAATGACAGCTGCAGTCATGTACTTCCAGCTCCTATTTACTCAGGCATTGAACAGAGTTTTGAACAGTGACTGGAGAAGGAATCAAACCCTCACAGGGAAATCTTATTGGACTTCATGTCCAAAACCTTAACCTCTCAGACCCCTCAGGCATCACAGCTGCAGAAGGCTGCGCATCTTTCCCTCGTTATTCGAGAAAAGTGTCAGTTTAAATAATGGCCATAATGCTCTGGGGTGTGGTTTGAAACCATTGCTTTCTGGCACAGAGGTGAGATGCTACCACTAAATGGAATTTGGCACTTTCTAACAGATCATCCATTCGAACCCCATTAAGAAAATCTGGAATACTCTTGACTTCCGTGGGTCACTACGAGACTATGGCCTGGAGTTTGCAGTCAGTGGCAAAGGGATGATGCTCACCACTGCCCTTGGGAAAATTGCTCAGAAAGATTGGCAGGCTCTTGAGGATCAGTAGGAGTTCTCCTGACACAGTGCGTAGCCTCTCTGTCTCAGAGCCAGAAGCTCTAGTTCGAATCTCACTCCAGGCCTTGATGACCAAGAAAGATGTGTTCATAATGTGGCTGAAAAGGTTGTATATCAACCTGTACATTCTTCTAACACACACCTTTGATAATCAATAAGAGCATGAGAGATTCCTGATCAGCTACATGATGAGAAAAACATTACAGCCTCGACCGTCACTATCCATAGCCCTAGATTACAACATGCATGTAAAAGTATATGTTGCCACAACAACTCAGACTAACCTGAGTGAATTGTAACACACACAAGATGGTTTGTTTCCCCTATTCCATTGTAGCTTTGAATCTGGCCCAATCTATAGGGGATCTGTGGTGTCCAGTAACAATGAAGTCAGTAGATCAGCTAACAAAATTGAAGATGCCTCATACAGAAGCGCAATGTATAAACATTATACAGAAAGAAAATAAAGATTGGGACATACACCATGATATTAATGGAAAAGCTTAGTGCCACTTCCTTTTCAAATATTTCAATTAAAAAAAATAGTTAGGATTTTAAATATTCGCCTGAGGAAATAAGACACCACACTTAGAATTTTAGTTTTTGAGGGCCAGAGAGGTTGTTGAACCGTAATTATAAGTCAGTGCATGATTAAAAACTTAGCTGTACCTCATTTAACAAGGCTTAACATTTCCTATGATTTTGATGGTGGGAATGAACAGGTGAAATTCACACCCATTCACTGATTTTGTGTTGATCATTGGGTGGATTCTCCAATGCCGTTGCAAAGTTCCCAATATGGCAGAGAATTGGTGCTAATCCCGTTCTGATGCTCCAGCCCCCCACGAGCGGCGGCAGTGCATTACATGCCCTGTGCCAGCAGGAGGATGCACATGGGCCATTTGAATCCATTTGCACCCGATTAACGGACTGGAAGTCCGATTCTCCAGGCCCCCATGATTATTCAGGCCTCTTGGCCGAGATTCAAACAGACATGCATTGGTTCAAGTATTTTTAACGTGGCCCTGATGCAATTGACTTGGCAGTGGGTCAAGGGGGTAAGTATTTAACATTGGTGCCCCCAGTGTCGATTGGAAGGCCCCCAAAAGGCAAACCCTTCCCACCCCACCCCACCAACACCCCCAGATCAGGGACCCCCATATCAGAGACCTCCATCACAGAGACCCTCCCATCAGAAAACCCCATGAGAGAGACGCCCATAGAGGAGCTGCGAGTCAGAGCGGAGATTTTAAAAGATCGCGGCCTAGTTTCGGGAGCCGTTCGGAGGAGGAGGAGCAGTCTCTGTCAGGGAGAGAACCTGAGAACATCTAAGACACTCAGAAGGTAAGTAAGTGATTTTTACTCATTTTTACTTTTATACCTTTTTCAAATTGTGTGTGTCGGGGGGGGGAAACTGAAGTGACATCACAGAAAAGCTGTGACCTGAGTGGCTGGTTGGGAATCTACACTAAATTAAAAAAATTAAGCATTGGTAACTAATTAAACATAATTACTCAATTATAATTTAGAGGGGTATCTAAGCCAGAGATCGGAGAGTACTATATTTAGCTTTTGCATTTATATTAGAAATCTAGTGCTAGGAAACAGATAGTTAACAGTAACTTTGAAAAAATTTAAAATTAAAAATTTAAAAAAAAACTTTTAATTTTAATTAATTGATGCAATGTCAGTTAAAGGGGAGCAGTGCTCTGACTGTGAGATGTGGCAGGTCCGGGAGGCTTCCAGCGTCCCATGATGGCTTCATCTGCAGAAAGTGCACCCAACTGGAGCGCCTCACAGACCGCATGGTTCGGTTGGAGCAGCAATTGGATGCACATAGGAGCATGCAGGTGGCGGAAAGCATCATAGATCGCAGTTATATAAATGTGGTCACACCCAAGGTGCAGGCAGAGAAATGGGTGACCACCAGAAAGGGCAGGCAGTCAGTGCAGGAATCCCCTGTGGTTGTCCCCCTCTCGAACAGGTATACCCCTTTGGATACTGTCGGGGGGGGATAGCCTATCAGGGGAAAACAGCAGCAGCCAGAGCAGTGGCACCACGGCTGGCTCTGATGTTCAGAAGGGAGGGTCAAAGTGCAGAAGAGCAATAGTAATAGGGGACTCTATAGTGAGCGGCACAGATAGGCGCTTCTGTGGACGTGAAAGAGACTCCAGGATGGTATGTTGCCTCCCTGGTGCCAGGGTCCAGGATGTCTCCGAACGGGTAGAGGGCATCCTGAAGGGGGAGGGCAAACAGGCAGAGGTCATTGTACATATTGGTACTAATGACATAGGCAGGAAGGGGCATGAGGTCCTGCAGCAGGAGTTCAGGGAGCTAGGCAGAAAGTTAAAAGACAGGACTTCTAGGGTTGTAATCTCGGGATTACTCCCTGTGCCACGTGCCAGTGAGGCTAGAAATAGGAAGATAGAGCAGCTAAACACGTGGCTAAACAGCTGGTGTAGGAGGGAGGGTTTCCGTTATCTGGACCACTGGGAGCTCTTCCGGGGCAGGTGTGACCTATATAAGAAGGACGGGTTGCATCTAAACCGGAGAGGCATAAATATCCTGGCCGCGAGGTTTGCTAGTGTCACATGGGAGGGTTTAAACTAGTATGGCAGGGGGGTGGGCACGGGAGCAATAGGTCAGAAGGTGAGAGCATTGAGGGAGAACTATGGAATAGGGACAGTGGGGCTCTGAGGCAGAGCAGACAGGGAGAGGCTGCTGAACACAGCGGGTCTGGTGGCCTGAAGTGCATATGTTTTAATGCAAGAAGTATTACGGGTAAGGCAGATGAACTTAGAGCTTGGATTAGTACATTGGAACAATGATGTTGTTGCCATTACAGAGACCTGGTTGAGGGAAGGGCAGGATTGGCAGCTAAACGTTCCAGGATTTAGATGTTTCAGGCGGGATAGAGGGGGATGTAAAAGGGGAGGCAGAGTTGCGCTACTGGTTAGGGAGAATATCACAGCTGTACTACGGGAGGACACCTCAGGGGGCAGTGAGGCTATATGGGTAGAGATCAGGAATAAGAAGGGTGCAGTCACAATGTTGGGGGTTTACTACAGGCCTCCCAACAGCCAGCGGGAGTTAGAGGAGCAGATAGGTAGACAGATTTTGGAAAAGAGTAAAAACAACAGGGTTGTGGTGATGGGAGACTTCAACTTCTCCAATATTGACTGGGACTCACTTAGTGCCAGGGGCTTAGACGGGGCGGAGTTTGTAAGGAGCATCCAGGAGAGCTTCTTAAAACAATATGTAGTCAGTCCAACTAGGGAAGGGGCGGCACTGGACCTGGTATTGGGGAATGAGCCCGGCCAGGTGGTAGATGTTTCAGTAGGGGAACATTTCGGTAACAGTGACCACAATTCAGTAAGTTTTAAAGTACTGGTGGACAAGGATAAGAGTGGTCCGAGGATGAATGTGCTAAATTGGGGGAAGGCTAATTATAACACTATTAGGCGGGAACTGAAGGACATAGATTGGGGGCGGATGTTTGAGGGCAAATCAACATCTGACATGTGGGACGCTTTCAAGTGTCAGTTGAAAGGAATTCAGGACCGGCATGTTCCTGTGAGGAAGAAGGATAAATACGGCAATTTTCGGGAACCTTGGAGAACGAGAGATATTGTAGGCCTCGTCAAAAAGAAAAAGGAGGCATTTGTCAGGGCTAAAAAGCTGGGAACAGACAAAGCCTGCGTGGAATATAAGGAAAGTAGGAAGGAACTTAAGCAAGGAGTCAGGAGGGCTAGAAGGGGTCACGAAAAGTAATTGGCAAATAGGGTTAAGGAAAATCCCAAGGCTTTTTACACGTACATAAAAAGCAAGAGGGTAGCCAGGGAAAGGGTTGGCCCACTGAAGGATAGGCAAGGGAATCTATGTGTGGAGCCAGAGGAAATGGGCGAGGTACTAAATGAATACTTTGCATCAGTATTCACCAAAGAGAAGAAATTGGTAGATGTAGAGTGTGGAGAAGGGTATGTACATAGCCTGGGTCATATTGAGATCCAAAAAGACGAGGTGTTGGGTGCCTTAAAAAATGTTAAGGTAGATAAGTCCCCAGGGCCTGATGGGATCTACCCCAGAATACTGAAGGAGGCTGGAGAGGAAATTGCTGAGGCCTTGACAGAAATCTTTGGATCCTCACTGTCTTCAGGGGATGTCCCGGAGAACTGGAGCATAGCCAATGTTGTTCCTCTGTTTATGAAGGGTAGCAAGGATAATCCAGGGAACTACAGGCCGGTGAGCCTTACTTCAGTGGTAGGGAAATTACTGGAGAGAATTCTTCGAGACAGGATCTACTCCCATTTGGAAGCAAATGGACGTATTCGTGAGAGGCAGCACGGTTTTGTGAAGGGGAGGTCGTGTCTCACTAACTTGATAGAGTTTTTCGAGGAGGTCACTAAGATGATTGATGCAGGTAGGGCAGTGGATGTTGTCTATATGGACTTCAGTAAGGCCTTTGACAAGGTCCCTCATGGTAGACTAGTACAAAAGGTGAAGTCACACAGGATCAGGGGTGAGCTGGCAAGGTGGATACAGAACTGGCTAGGTCATAGAAGGCAGGGAGTAGCAATGGAAGGATGCTTTTCTAATTGGAGGGCTGTGACCAGTGGTGTGCCACAGGGATCAGTGCTGGGACCTTTGCTGTTTGTAGTATATATAAATGATTTGGAGGAAAATGTAACTGGTCTGATTAGTAAGTTTGCAGACGACACAAAGGTTGGTGGAATTGCAGATATCGATGAGGACTGTCAGAGGATACAGCAGGATTTAGATTGTTTGGAGACTTGGGCGGAGAGATGGCAGATGGAGTTTAATCCGGACAAATGTGAGGTAATGCATTTTGGAAGGTCTAATGCAGGTAGGGAATATACAGTGAATGGTAGAACCCTCAAGAGTATTGAAAGTCAAAGAGATCTAGGAGTACAGGTCCACAGGTCACTGAAAGGGGCAACACAGGTGGAGAAGGTAGTCAAGAAGGCATATGACATTCTTGCCTTCATTGGCCGGGGCATTGAGTCTCAGAATTGGCAAGTCATGTTGCAGCTGTATAGAACCTTAGTTAGGCCACACTTGGAGTATAGTGTTCAATTCTGGTCGCCACACTACCAGAAGGATGTGGAGGCTTTAGGGAGGGTGCAGCAGAGATGTACCAGAATGTTGCCTGGTATGGAGGGCATTAGCTATGAGGAGCGGTTGAATAAACTCGGTTTGTTCTCACTGGAACGAAGGAGGTTGAGGGGCGACCTGATAGAGGTCTACAAAATTATGAGGGGCATAGACAGAGTGGAAAGTCAGAGGCTTTTCCCCGGGGCAGAGGGGTCAATTACAAAGGGGCATACGTTTAAGGTGAGAGGGGCAAGGTTTAGAGTAGATGTACGAGGCAAGTTTTTTACGCAGAGGGTAGTGGGTGCCTGGAACTCGCTACCGGAGGATGTGGTGGAAGCAGGGACGATAGTGACATTTAAGGGGCATCTTGACAAATACATGAATAGGATGGGAATAGAGTGATACGGACCCAGGAAGTGTAGAAGATTGTAGTTTAGTCGGGCAGCATGGTTGGCACGGGCTTGGAGGGCCGAAGGGCCTGTTCCTGTGCTGTACATTTCTTTGTTCTTTGTTCTATATCAGAGACCCCCGTCTCAGAGACCGCCATCAGATACCCCCAAATCAGAGACCTCTCATCAGAGATCTCCATGCCAGTCACCTCTGCCAGGAAGCTAAATAGCAGTCCAGTTCATTTTAATTTCCCTTCATGCTTGACTGCATCTCAAGTACACTGCTTTGAAGCTACCCACACTGTTTATAAATATGTAGCTGTGATTGACATGTCCTCACCTTTTCAAAATAAGTTAAATGCTTTCTGCTGAGAAAATGAAGAAGTAAAAGCACTTATCTCCTGGATGTTTATAAGCACTGTGGTTAGCTTCGCAGATTCTACTCCAGCAGGAGAACTTAGTCTCCCAAACGGAGATTCCTGTCCCACATCTGCAAAGACTGCAGCAGCACAGTCCATATGGAAGAATATTGTATCACTGACAGCAACTTCCAGGCTTCTGCCTTTAACTGCATGTGTATCTGTCATTTGTGCACAGTGATAATGATGAATGTTGACAATTTCACTGTTCTTACAGCCACAAATTCCAGGCCAGTGTGTTCCACCTACAGGTATCAGTCTTTGTTTCATGGTAGTGCTCTCAATTCTGCAGCAGACGGTGGTGGATTTGAAGTTGGAGTCCAGAGGATTAAGCATGTTTATGGTCTGCTGCATTGTTAGTAGGTGCTTGGGCGACTGTCAGCGGGCACACTCCCAACTCTCACGTGCCCCCGCCCGCCGCCTTCTCGCGCAATTTCACTCACGTCCGCGTCGGGTGCACATGCTGAGCAACACAGAATTCAGGCTATGGAGACGAGCTGGAACACATGCTCGCTTTGCTTGCTGTGACACCCCCTGTATGCAGCCAGCAAGCAGGCTGTGTTGTGTGCGCTACACGTTGGGCTGCATCTCTGTACTGAGGAGGTGGCATGACGTTTGTCTGCTGCCTCTCTCAACAGAAACAGACAAATTACAAATTGAGACCTCCTGCCCCAAAATCAGGAGCAGATGATATTTTAGCTCTTAATATTTTCATTACGTTTATTATTTGGGTAAGAAGCCTTGAAGTAGTTTTAAATATATAAAAACACGTGCCGGGATTGTGTTTTAAGCCGAAGGAAGCATTAGCACTATGAAAGCCTAAGGTTTAGCTGAAGAACGACTCAGAGGGTGTGTATAATATGGAATTTCCAGGAACTCTCAGAGACAAATGAGACTGTAGACAAAATCTAATAAATGTCAAAACATGAACATTATTATTATGCAAAGTATCTTAAATGTTGCATTCTCTGCAGTCACTAAATTCCTCTTGGCAGGCAAATTAAAACCTGCTGACCCCACTATTAAGTAAAATATGTTGTTGCATACCTGGAAATGCTTCCTATTTTGTCTGCTGTACTTCCAGTATTATTTTCTCATTGGTTCTAATCCTTGTGCAGGTTAAGTGTGTCCTCCTCGAACTTTCCCTTACACAGCAATTTCATCATAAATGTTGCAAGTGAAGGTACAAAGATACAGAGGTACAAGCAGTAATTTTAGGCTTGTATGCACTGTTATTAATTGTTCCCCACCTCTCATTCCTCATCATTAACTGTGTTGTAGAGGTATTACGGTACCTGGTAATGCTGGAACACCATTGGTAGAAATCGTATGCTTCCTATTGATCAAGCTGTGTGGTAGCTCCGCCCTGCTAGGCGGGGTATAAGAGCCCGTGCCGCCCCAGCAGCCTTCATTCTGGACCTGAGCTGCTGGGGGAAACATTTAGCTTATTAAAGCCTTCAGTTGGACTACAACCTCGCTTTAGTGGCCATTGATCGTGCATCAATTTAATAAGCTAGATTTAAAAGGATGGAGCTCCGAATCAAGCCGGAGTGTCGGCAACTCAGCCCCCACGCGGCGAACCCAACGGCAATCTTCAAGCACTGGCTGGCGTGTTTTAAAGGATATCTCGGGACGGCCGAAAATACACCCACCGGAGAGCAGAAAATGCAAGTCCTGCACTCGAGGGTGAGCCTGGAGATTTACACTCTCATCGAGGAAGTGGAAGACTTCGATGCGGCAATAGAGCTGCTAAAAGGACATTATATTCGCCCGGTAAACCAGGTCTACGCCCGACATCTGCTAGCGATGAGGCGACAAATTCCTGGGGAATCGGTGGAAGAATTCTACCGTGCACTCCTGGTGTTGGGGAGAAACTGCAGCTGCCTGCAAGTTTTGGCGAGCGAACACACTGAACTCTTGGTCTGGGACACTTTCGTGGTAGGTATGCTGTCCTCCTAAATCCGCCAGCGATTACTGGAAAAAGACACTCTAGGTCTCAAGGAGGCTCGGGCCCTTGCAGGCTCCCTGGATGTGGCCTCCAGAAACGCCCACGCTTACGTTCCCGACTGCGCGGCAGCCCCCTGGGCAGCGTGGAACCCCTCCGCAGCCGACCCGGAAAAAATCCCCTATCCCCCCACAGGCTTGTGCTGCAAGGCGACCTGGCAACAGCCCGGGGTGCCACACTGCTACTTTTGCGGGCAGGCCAAGCACCCCCACCAGCGCTGCCCAGCCCGCGCATCCACCTGCAAGGGATGCGGTAAAAAGGGCCATTTCGTGGTGGTATGCCAGGCCCGTGCGGTTGCCGCGGTCTCCAGCGGCGAATGCGGACCGCCACCACAAACCTCTCCACGGTACCCGAGCGGCCAGCGGGCATCACCATCTTACTACTCCAGGGCCACATGTGGCCCCCGGGCGCCGCCATCTTGTCCCGCGGATGCCACGTTAGATGGATGGGCGACGCCATTTTGTGCACCCCCCGCCATGTGTGACCAATGGGAACCGCCATCTTGGATGGACCCCCAGGACCCCAGCTCGGCTGACCACACACTGTCCAAAGAGAACACTCAACTGCTGCGATTACCCTCGGTGACCCTGGATCAATCCCGGTCTCGAACACTCTCAACTGCTACAACAACTGTATTTATCAACGGGCATGAGACGTACTGCCTACTGGACTCTGGGAGCTCGGAGAGCTTCACACACCCCGACATGGTAAGGCGCTGTTCTTTCCTCGTCCACCCCGTTAATCAAAAAATCTCCCTGGCCTCCGGTTCCCACTCAGTAGAGATAAATGGGTTTTGTATAGCAAACCTCACAGTCCAGGGAAGGGAGTTTAAAAATTACCGGCTCTACGTCCTTCCCCACCTCTGCGCGGCCACACTCTTATGTTTAGACTTCCAGTGTAATCTCCAAAGTCTAACTTTCAAATTCGGCGGCCCTATATCCCCCTTCTGTCTGCGGCCTCGAGACCCTTAAGGTCGACCCGCCTTCCCTGTTTGCGAACCTCATCCTGGATTGCAAACCCATCGCCACCAGGAGCAGACGGTACAGTGCCCAGGACCGGATATTTATTAGATCAGAGGTCCAAAGGCTACTGAGGGAAGGAGTCCTTGAAGCTAGCAACAGTCCCTGGAGAGCTCAAGTAGTGGTGGTAAAGACCGGGGAGAAGCATAGGATGGTCATCGACTACAGTCAGACCATCAACAGGTTTACGCAGCTGGACACGTACCCTCTCCCCCGCATATCCGACCTGGTGAACAGGATCGCGCATTATGAGGTCTTCTCCACGGTGGATCTCAAGTCCGCCTACCACCAGCTCCCCATCCACACTAGTGACTGAAAATACACTGCCTCCGAGGCAGACGCGCGGCTCTATCACTTCTTAAGGGTTCCCTTTGGTGTCACTAACGGGTCTCGGTCTTCCAGCGCGAGATGGACCGAATGGTTGACTGGTGCGGATTACGGGCAACATTCCCGTATCTTGATAATATCACCATCTGCGGCCACGACCAGCAGGACCACGACACCAACTTCCAAAAATACCTCCAGACCGCAAAGATCCTTAACCTTACATACAACAAAGATAAATGCGTGTTTAGCACCGACCGCCTTACCATCCTCGGCTACGTAGTGCGAAATGGAGTTATAGGGCCCGATCCGGAACGCATGCGCCCCCTTATGGAGTTCCCCCTCCCTCACTGCTCTAAGGCTCTGAAGCGCTGCTTAGGGTTTTTCAGTTACTACGCCCAGTGGGTCCCCAACTATGCGGACAAGGCCCACCCCCTGATCCAATCCACAGCTTTTCCCCTGTTGATAGAGGCCCGCCAGGCCTTCAGCCGCATCAAAACGGACATTGCAAAGGCCACGATGCACGCCATCGACGAGTCCCTCCCCTTCCAGGTCACGAGCGACACGTCTGACGTAGCTCTGGCGGCCACCCTCAACCAAGCGGGCAGGCCCATGGCCTTCTTCTCACGTACCATCCATGTCATGATATTCAGGTAAACATCATAGCACATATATACATACATACTGATGGACAGATCAACGGACCAATCAACACACACACAACACGACAGCCAATCACAGGCAAGAGCATACACAGTACAAAACAGGGAACACGACACTTCCTGGGCACTCGAGCAGGAGACAGATCAGGACACAGAGCTCATAGCAAGCGATTCAGACATCCACCATGTGCTGAGTGCCACTACAATATAGAATTAGGAATAGGTCCACAGATTCAAGAGTTATGATCGAACCTCAGTAAACAGTTTACCACTGTAAATAGATGTTTGAAATAAAACTGAGTTGTACCATTCGCAACCGTGTTCGTTCGTCTGTGTAACAGAGTACCCAACACTTCATAGTACCAGGAGTAACTGTGGGACTTACCTACAAATCCTCTGGAATCTGCCATCCTGCGCCATGGACACCGTCAACACACCGCAGCCGCTGCAAGTCGCTGGAAACCTTGGCATTAATTGGAAGCTGTTCAAACAGCGCTTCCAGCTCTTTCTGGAAGCCAACGAAAAGGAGAGCGCCTCGGACGCCAGAAAGATCGCCATCCTCCTCACCATGGCAGGTCAACACGCCATCCATGTCTACAACTCCCTGGTGTTTGCGGAAGGTGAGGACAAGACCAAATACAAGACGGTCCTTCTCAAGCTCGACCAACACTTCAACGTCGAGGTCAACGAGAGCTTCGAGAGGTATCTCTTCCAGCAGCGCCTGCAGGGTAAGGATGAGCCCTTTCAGTCATTCCTTACGCATCTCCGCAACCTCGCGCAGTCCTCCAGTTACGTCACCACCTCCAATTCCATGATTCGGGACCAGATCGTTTTTGGGGTCACCTCGGGCACCCTACGCCAGCAGCTCTTAAAAATAAAAGGCCTCACCTTAGCCTCCGCAATCGAAGCCTGTGTCCTGCATGAAAACGCGACTAGCCGCTATACCCAATTTCAGGCGGCCGAATCGGCGCGGCAGTGGTCCTACGTGGCCGGATCGGCGAGGCAGGCGTCCTACGAGGCCAAAAGGGTCCAGGCGATCGAGTTCCTCCCGGCCCGCGGCCTGGATGAGGGCGGCCATTTTGTGCGCTTTTCGAGGCCTCCGGCGCTGTGCGCGCCAAAAACGACGGCAACACTGAGGAGCATGATGCGCAGGCGCGCTCAACGCAAGACCGAACTGCGCATGCCCGGTGGCGCAACGAACGCCATGACGTCACGAAGTGCGGCAACTGCGGAGCCGCACATTTAAAGTGGCAATGTCCCGCAAGAACCCGACAATGCCTCCGCTGTGGCAAGATGGGCCATTACGCTGCCTGCTGTCGAGCAGCTCAACCTGCCAATGTTCCCCAACTCCGACAACCTCGCAGAGACGTGCGGACCATTCAGCCTCCTTACTACGAGTCGTGCCCAGACGATATCCAGACCAGTGACAGAGACGACCGGGACGCCTTCTGTGGTTGCGGTCATTGATGGGAACCAAATGTCTCCAGCCAGGACCCACCAGCCAATTCAAGTTAACACTGTCAATCCGGGTGATGAATGATGTGCCACCCTAATGGTCAACCGATCACCGATAACATTCCGTCTGGACACTGGCGCCTCTGCCAACCTCATAGCATGGTCAGCCTTCTACGCCATGAAGGTCAGACCACCAATTTGGCCGTCCCATTGCAAGTTGGTCGACTACAACGGGAACGTTATCCCGGCTATGGGATCCTGCCAGCTCCAGGTGACACACAACACACATACGGCCACACTCTCATTCAAGATAGTCGGATCATCAAAGGACTCCCTGTTAGGCGCACAGGCATGCAAGGCTCTCCACCTCGTGCAACGAGTCCACGCTCTGTCTCCAGAAGGCGCATCTGACTTCCCGGATGCAGAGTTCAGGGCACAGCTCCAATCGCTCCTCGCCCACAACCAGGAGGCATTCGAGGGCATGGGAACACTGCCCTACTGCTACAGAATTCGGCTCAAACCGGACGCCACCCCAGTCATTCACGCACCTCGCAGGGTCCCAGCGCCACTTAAAGACCACCTCAAGCAGCAGCTGCAGGATCTCCAGGATCAAGGGGTCCTATCCCGGGTCACGGAGCCCACACCATGGGTCAGCTCCGTGGTGTGTGTTAAGAAGCCCTCCGGCGAGCTCCGGATCTGCATTGATCCAAAAGACCTCAACAACAACATAATGAGGGACCACTACCCCATACCCAAACAGGAAGAGATCACGAGCGAAATGGCCCGGGCTAAAATCTTCACAAAACTGGATGCCTCGAAGGGTTTTTGGCAGATCAATATGGATCCTTCAAGCCGAAAGCTGTGCACGTTCAACATCCCTTTCGACAGGTTCTGCTACAACAGAATGCCATTTGGCATCATCTCGGCATCCGAGGTCTTTCACAGGATCATGGAGCAGATGATGGAAGGCATCGAAGGGGTGCGCGTCTACGTAGACGATGTCATCATCTGGGACACCACACCACAGGAGCACATCTATCGTCTCCAGCACGTCTTTGCGCGCATACGCGAAAACGGCCTGCGCCTCAACCGAGCCAAGTGTTCTTTCGGCCAAACCGAGCTGAAGTTCCTGGGGGACCACATTTCCCGGTCAGGGGTCCGTCCGGATGCAGACAAGGTGAGCGCCATTACAGCCATGCCGCAGCCGCAGACAAGACAGCAGTGCTACGCTTCCTAGGCATGGTCAACTTCCTGGGGAAGTTCATTCCCAACCTTGCCTCCCACACGACAGGTCTGCGCCACCTCGTCAAGAAGTCCACGAAGTTCCAGTGGCTGCAGGATTGCCTGGGCTTGCTAACTGGGATAGACAAGTTCCATGACTACGTGTATGGTCTCCCCGGTTTACCGTTGAGACTGACCACCGCCCCCTGGTCAGCATCATAATTAAGGACCTGAACGAGATGACCCCTCGCCTCCAGCTCATCCTACTTAAACTTAGGAGGTATGACTTCCAACTGGTCTACACCCCAGGTAAGGACCTTAACCGGGTAAGGATGCCCTATCTAGAGCAGTGAGCACACCGCCAGATTCGGAGGGGTTCGTTTGTCAGGTCGAGGCGCAGGTGGCTTTCACATCGGCAAATCTGCCAGCTGACAACTCTAGTCTGGCCCGTATTCGCCGAGAGACTGCGGCTGACCCCCTTCTACAACGGGTGATGCGCCACATGACGGGAGGGTGGCTCAAAGGGCAGTGCCCGCAGTTCTACAATGTCCGAGACAACTTGGCCATCATTGACGGTGTCCTTCTAAAGCTGGACCGGATTGTGATTCCGCACAGCATGTACAGGTTGGTCCTCGACCAACTACACGAAGGCCACCTGGGGGTCGAGAAGTGCAGACGGAGGGCCCGAGAGGTGGTATACTGGCCGGGCAGCAGTGATGACATTGCCAATATGGTGCTCAACTGCCCCACCTGCCAAAGGTTTCAACCGGCGCAACCTCCTGAGACGCTGGTGACGTTCTCCTCGCTCTCGACCTGGCTGGCAGCTCCCTGAGCCATCCTGCTCCGAAAAGATGTGCAGGCGCACACGTCGGACCCGTTGGTCGAGAGGGTCCATCTTCTCCACACTAACCCCCAGTACGCCTACATGGCGTACCCCGACGGCCGACAAGATACGGTCTCCCTACGAGACCTGGCAACGCCGGAGCCCCACGCAGACCCCAGCCACCAGTCCCACCCTCCCTCCACCAAAGCACCTTACAGGAGGATCGGTCCTTCCGCCGGCCCCGTCTAGGCCCCCCCACCCACTGACGCACCCCGCAGGCGCTCCCTTCCCAGGTCAACCGTTTTACCCACCAGCGCTGTCTAGGGGCGTCGAAGCTGGCACAGAGATCGAGGACACGCACCCGGAGTCACAGATGCCCGAGCCTCCCCCAGAGTCACCACCGAAGCTCCGACGATCACAGAGGACGACCAGGGCCCCTGATCGACTGATTGCTTCATTTTTAATTGTAAATTTAAATCATAAATTGTAAATAGTTACTAGAATTATAAATAGTTACAAAACGCTGTACGGAGGTATTACGGTACCTCCATAACGAATTTTACCATGTTGCCATGTTTGTACTATCAGGCCACCGCCCCCGCCGGACTCTTTTTTAACAGGGGGTGAATGTGGTTGTAGAGGTATTACGGTACCTGGTAATGCTGGAACACCATTGGTAGAAATTGTATGCTTCCTATTGGTCAAGCTGTATGGTAGCTCTGCCCTGCTATGCAGGGTATAAGAGCCCGTGCCGCCCCAGAAGCCTTCATTCTGTACCTGAACTGCAGGGGGAAACATCCAGCTTATTAAAGCCTTCAGTTGGACTACAACCTCGCTTTAGTGGTCATTGATCGTTCATCATTAACATATGCATTTTTGGGTGGGGTCTGCATGTCCGTTTCCGCTAAAAAATGTTGGGTGCGATTTCTCATGGTGTTGTGGCAGTCCCATTATGCTGGGTGGATGGCGGGAGAGGCCAAAAACAGGTTTTGCACAGGGTGGGGTGGCGCGCACAATGCAACTGACCCGCTATGTTAAGTGTTTTCTGCAGAGAACGAGAGCAAATGAGACCACTTAACTGCCTTTGATCATAGAATTTACAGTGCAGAAGCAGGCCATTCGGCACATCGGGTTTGCACCTGCCCTTGGAAAGAGCACCCTACTTAAGCCAACGCTCCACCCTATCCCCGTTATCCAGTAACACCACCTAACCTTTTGGACACTAAGGGGCAATTTAGCATGGCCAATCGACCTAACCTGCACATCTTTGGACTGTGGGAGGAAACCGGAGCATCCATAGGAAACCCATGCAGACATGGGGAGAAAGTGCAAACTCCACACTGACAGTCACCCAAGGCCAGAATTGAACCCGGGACCTTGAAGCTGTGAGGCAGCAGTGCTAACCACTGTGCCACCTTGCAGCCAAGATGTGTTCCAAGGGCTATCAATCATAGCTAGATGTTATTAAACATTGAGGTTAGTTTCACAGCTGGGCACTTGAGATCCATTCATGCGTGAAGGGAAATTAAATTCATCAATTCAGACAGCTGACTGTGTACAAGCTGCCAGTCACACCCTAGTAAAACTAATTTCCATTGATGTGAATGAAAGCCTTGCAGATGAAAGATCTGAGGGGCGTAATCCCACGTGATGTGATTTTCACTTTCTGGGAATTTATATGCGCTGCTTTCTCTGCCTGAGCCAGCATGTATTGCACAGGTGAATTCTCAAGCAGTGATTTTTTTTTCACTGTCTCTGTCTGGAATACTCTCTAGCTTCCAAGCAGGGGTCTTTGTAATCGGGGTAGGGGGAGGGGGGGGGGTCTAGTAATGAGGGTTCTCTAATGAGGATCTCTCTTTTTGCAGGGTTCTCTGGTAGGGGGCTCTTTTGATGGGGGATCGCTGGTGGAGGGTTCTGTAATGGGGGGGGGTCTCTGGTGGGGGGGTCTGTAATGGGGGTCTCTGGTGGGGGGTCTGTAATGGTGGTCTCTGGGGGGGGTGTTCTGCAATGGGGGTCTCCGGTGGGGGGTGGGGGGTTCTGCAATGGAGGTTTCTCGTGAGGGGTTCTATAATAGGGTCTCTGGTGGGGGTGTTCTGCAGTAGAGATTCCTGTGAGGGGTTCTGTAATGGGGGTCTCTGCTGGGGTTCTCTGTAAAGGGGGTCTCTGGTGGGGTGTGTATAATGGGGGTTCTGGTGGGGAACACTCTTCTGGGGGTCTCTGGTCAGGGTCTCTGTAATGTGGGTTGGCCGAGTCACCACGTACTGTGGAAAGGGGGTGACCCAGCAAATCCTGCGGTTGGGGGGACAGAATTGCATTGCAGGGAAGGAGGGTGCCCAGCCGCTGTACCCTTGCTATTGGGCCGCCTGCTCAAAATGGTGTCCCAATAGCGGGAATCATGACAGAATCCCTTGCAATCTCCACCATGCAAAAATGTGCATGGCAAGAGATAGTGAATTCCCTCTGGATTCATGCCCGAGTGCAAATCAGAGGCGATTCATTTCCGGCAGGAGAACAATCCCAAACGGAGAATTCAGCCCTTAGTCATTTTTTGGGAGAATTGCGCCCTTTGAACCTTTTGAGTAAAATGGAACTTTCTTGATAATTTGAGAACACCATTTTATTTTACTCCTGGTTGCAATCTCCCTCCCCATCTGCTTCAATCAGAGAGTGGACTCCATGCTGCAGCCGAAGATTCCTGAACATGGTAGAATATATTTTTGCAGCACTGAAACTATTCTTCAACACAAACTTGTTTTAAATATATAAATACATTGAAAATTATGAAACTTAATTCACTGGTGGAAAATTTATTCATGTTGCCCCCGTTGCACTTTATTGGACTTACAAATTCAATAACTGACTCGTTGTCTTGGGGAATACTCTACAAGTGTACAGTACGTATTCTACACTGTCTCAAATGCCTAACTGCAGGCACTTAAGTGAATTAAATATACTGGATATTAATATAGTTGGATCCAGAAGCTGTTAACTCTGCCTCAGTTTCCTTCTGTTCTTTTTATCTTCATCCACAGACCCGAACAGTTAATAAGTGGCAGATATGGATGTAACAAAATGGCTGCTAAGATCATCAAAAGAAAATGTTGTTTGAGATTTGTCTTTTCCCAATGATCTTGGCAGCCAGTTTAATAGTTTGGCAGCCTTATAGAAATGAGCATTAGTAGCAAATCTTTCATGTACCTATGTTTGGGCTAGGGTTTCTGTAGAATTACCCCAGGGAGAACAATGTTGTTGACTGAGCATTGAAGTCAGATATCTTAGAAATGCTAAATTTACAAACCAAAAAGATAGACCGCTTGCATCTTACACCTCGAGTTGTTATCTGTTTACCGATTGCAATATGCTTTTGCAAATGATTCAAATTCAGCATTAAAAGTTATAACAGTTTCTCTTGCCAGAGCATCAGTTAATACGCACACTACTAATTCCAAGTGAATGCTACATTGGTAGTGAGTCCTCTGAACTGTAAAGGTTATTTGTCGAGGAGCAGATGGTGATTTCTGCTGAGCACAGTTGAGTACTGTTTCATGTAACAACATGATAGGGATTTTTTGTAAGAAAATGCTTAAATGTAAAGAGTACAAGATTTACGCAGTTTCAGATATATAAAAACGGTGCCGCTGGGGATGGGATCAATGTATTGTGCATACTTCACCCTAAACATTTTTTAATGAATCCCAAAAATCTAAGAAAAAATCATCTGGAAGTGAAGAAGGCAGCAACCGATTATATTTTAAAAATATTTGTCTGTATGGATAATACCAGAGTTAAAATGCATCACACATGTAAAAACAAATTATTTTAACATATATAATATATATTAAATGTATTATTTCCAGTAATCAACTGGAAAGTTGTAGCCATTTCATATCCAGCGCATTTGCATTGATTCTCTATAGCAATATAAGGGAATGGTTGCACTGCGTGTTTAGTGGATGAAATCTCAGAGACCTGGACTAATTTTTATGATCCCATATAAATGCTCAATTTTGTTATGATCCTGGATAAGGCCTGCAACCTTTTAGTTAAAAAATAGAAACCCAATCCCAATTATTTTCCAAACAATTAGATTCCACTGTTCAAACAAAATAATTCTTACTATACAAGAGTTAATCATAGCATACCCTGCTGTCTTAGCTAACCCCATATACTCTAAAACTTTAATTATTTTTCACGTCCCTCCCAGAGCTCTGCAGAATCAGAAATTCAATGTTAAAGATGCTTCTGTATCTTTTGCTGGTTTCAGAAATGTTGAAAATTCTCAAACTAGTCTGCGATTTGACAGTTCCATTCCATCTCCCATCAACCCCACATCAACACCGACCAGGAATCTAGGGCGGGATTATCTGATCCTGAGGCTAAGTGTTGACACCGTTGGAAAAGCCGTCGCGTTTCTCGATGGCGTCAACATGGCCTCAGGATCAACAATTCTGGCCCCTACAGGGCGTGGGCCGCTCCAGTTGCTGATCCCGACGTCAACTGGGTGCCATGGGGTCTGCGCATGCGCAATGGCATCGGCACCAACGCGCACATGCGCAGTGGCTCCCTTCTCCACGCCGGCCCCGACGCAACATGGTGTAGGGCTAAAGGGGCCGGCGCGGAAGAAAGGAGGTCCCTTGCCCGAGAGGCCGGCGCGCCGATCGGTGGGCCCCGATCGTGGGCCAGGCCACAATGGAGGGCCCCCCCCCCCCGGGGTAAATCCCCCCCCCTCCCCCCCCCCCCCACAGGCTGCCCCCGGACCCTTCCACGCCAAAGTCCCGCCAGCTGAGAGCAGATTAGAACGGCGCTGGTGAGACTCGGGTTTTTTGTAACGGCCGAGAATCGCCGGGGGGGAGCTGCATTGAGCGGCCGCCGACCGACACCGCGCCGACTACGTGTGGACGGTGCCGGCAGGACTCGGGTTTTTTGTAACGGGCGAGAATCGCCGGGGGTGGCTACGTTGAGCAGCCCCCGACCGACGCCGCGCCGACTATGTGTGGACGCCGCCGGCGGTAATCGGCTTTACTATGACGGCCACTCAGCTCATCTCGAGCCGAGAACCACGCCGGGGCCAATGGCGCAGATTCTCCGTTCTGTGGAGATCGTGTCCCGCCGTCGGGGCGGCGTGGCGCAATTCGGACCGGTTGTGCCGATTCTCCGGCCCAGCCCCGGGCTGAGAGAATCCCCCCCTAGTGTTACAACGGGCTGAAGTGAGGAAAATATTTTATCAGTCCTGCTGCCAAGAATAAAAGCAGTAAGTTTGAGTGGGGTGAAAAGTTTTAAAACATTGTGTTGTTTTGAAGAGCTTTCGGACACTGAATAAATCACTGTGATTTTTCTTTTTTTTATTCATTCGTGGAAGGTGAGCATTACTGCTGGGCCAGCATTTATTGCCCATACCTAATTGCCCTTGAACTGAGTGGCCATTTCAGAATCAAGCACATTGTTGAGGGTCTGGTATCACATGTAGGCCGGACCAGGTAAGAATGGCAGATTTTCTTCCTTAAAGGACATTAGTAAACCAGATGGGTTTTTACCACAATCGGTAATGGTTTCATGATCATCATTAGAATTTTTAATTCCAGGTACTTATTGAATTCAAATTTCACCACCTGCCATGGTGGGATTGAAGCCCAGGTCTCCAGATCATTACACTGGGTCTCTGGATTACTAGTCCAGTTACAATACCAATAGGCCACTGCCTTGATTTTTAACATGCATTTGGGCTTCAGCAAATCAACCACCTTTTATAAAACTTGATTTTGATAATAACAACCTTTTCTTGTCACAAGTATGAAGTTACTGTGAAAAGCCCCTAGTCGACACATTCTGGCGCCTGTTCGGGTAAGCTGGTACGGGAATTGAACCTGCACTGCTGGCCTTGTTCTGCATCACAAACCAGCTGTCTAACCCATTGAACTAAACCAACCCCTTGTTGTTGGTTTTACAATATTTCAGTGGAAATTAAAAATTGGGTGATCTCTCCAATGGGTGATTGATCTACTCCATCAGGCTTATGCTTGTTGGGACGTTAAAGATTTTGGGCTACGAATCTAAAGAGAATGGGAATCATAATATATAGAATATACTATGATGTTTCTTTCTTGGAAATGGGCCTTCTTACTAAATATCCTTGCTCTAGCCATTTCTTGCCTTTTTAATTTAAATTGGCTTTGCAAAGTGAGAGGATGTGATATATAATTCTGAAGCTTCAGGGAGTGGATATGTGCTTGTGGGCAGTCAGTAAACACCCAGCAATGGGACTGCAGCATCTAGTGATAAGAACTGACATATTATCAAACACTGGAAGGAACATCATGTTCCTTGTGTGATTGGGACAACGGAAATTGTCAGAGCTTAATAATTATTATTAGGTTAGATTGATCTCTTGGAGTTGTTTTTACCTTTGGGAATCAGAGAGGAATTTCAGAGTTTTATCTAACTTGTGTCTGGCTATCTCCTTCATTGGATTGAAAGAGTTGTCTGGAATTTATTAAAGAATGCACTTTAGGCTATGGATTAATGGGATAACTGGCATTTCATATCACATAGTTTATTGCTCATTTCAACCATGTTTATAAAGCCTAGATTTGCACTTCCAGACTGTGTAATGCATCCTTCATATTTTTCATATTGGACCAAAGTTTAAGAGGTTCAGCAGTTTTGGTTATTAATTCTATTTTCAAGCAATTGTTCTGATTCCAGAATTATAGACACTGGTCCGTTACTCCCTGTTTTCTCTCCATTTCCTTTTTTAAATAATGGGGTTACATTAGCTATCCTCCAATCTGTAGGAACTGATCCAGAGTCTAGAGAATCTTGGTGGTCATCTGGGCGAGGACCCTGGCTATTCACAATATATATTAATGATTTAGATGAGGGAACTAAATGTAATATCTCCAAATTTGCAGATGACAAAAAACTGTGTGGGAGGGTGAGCTGTGAAGAGGATGCAGGGATGCTTCAGTGTGATTTGGACAAGTTGAGTGAGTGGGCAAATGCATGGCAGATGCAGTATAATGAGCATAAATGTGAGGTTTTCCACTTTGTTAACAAAAATAGGATGGCAGATTATTATCTGAATGGCTATAGATTGAGAGAGGGGAATGTGCAATGAGACCTGGGTGTCCTTGTGCACCATTTGCTGAAGGAAAGCATGCAGATGCGACAGGTGGTGAGAAGGCAAAAATAGGCGATAGGATTCACGTACAGGAGCAGGGATTGTACAGCAATTATTGCAGCAATTATACAGGTCCATAGTGAGGCAGCACCTGGAATATTTTGTACACTTTTGGTCCCTTTATCTGATGAAGCATGTTATTGCTATGGAGGTAGTGCAGCGAAGGCTTTCCTGACCGATTCCTGGGCGGCGTGACTGACATATGAGGCAAGATTGAGTCGGTTAGGATGATGTTCACTTGAGTTTTGAAGATTTTGAAGATTGAGGGGCCTCTTATGGAAACTATAAATTTCTAATAGGACTAGACAGGGTAGATGCAAGAAGGGTGTTCCCAATGGCAGGCAAGTCCAGGGCTCACAGCCTAAGGATATGGGGTAAACCATTTAATGTAATAGTTGCTGCCAAAATATTCAGCGGAGTCAAGTTAAAATCCACTAAACGACTGCAGCGCCAAGAAACATCACAGTTGCCGTTATCTTTGGATTTGGAAGTGGTTCATCTTCCGAAAAGGTTCCTCGCGGACTGGGGCGTCATTTGTCCGGCATCCCCAATCTTTACCTACCTTTTCGGACCCCTTCTCTATTGACACCCCCTCATCTCCCCTCTACCTGGCAGGGCCCCCTGGCTTGACCTCTGGCAGTACCAACCTGACACCGGGACACCCTAGCACTACCAGGATGCCTGGGTGGCACTGCTAAAGAGACAGCTGCCTGGGTGTGAAGGGGAATGCCAGTGCGCCACCCTTCCTTGTCCCCGACCACCTGGGGGTCTCCAATGGCCTGTGAGACCCCCGCCCCCCCCCCCCCCCCCCCCCCCCCCCCCCCGCCCCCAGGTGCCGTTACGACTGGTCCACATTTGTGTGAACCAGTACTAAATGGCACCCTGGCAAGGTCTTGCAGACACGGCCGGAGAGTTCCGGGCGTGGGATGAATCTGGCATCTGGGTATTTATGCCCTCATTTAAATATTCAGACCTGGATCTCACCCAGCGAGGGCGAGATCCAAACTGTGCTGTGTGAAGTGAGTCAGGTGACTTGGGCGAGGTTTTGTGCCCGGCGCGGAGCATCATTTGGGGCTCACGCTCAATTCACCAGGTGTGCCAAGATCCACGCCGCACAACGGGAATGCTGAATCGCACCCTACATGTTTTCAAGAACATATAGATATAGCACTTGGGGATAAAGGGATTAAAGGATATGGGGGAAAGCAGGTGACTGAGTTGGATGATCAGCCATGATTATAATAAAAGCAGAGCAGGCTCAAAGAGCCAAATAGTCTACTCCTGCTCCTGTTTTCGATGTTTCTATGGTTCTATTAGCAATTTCTTCTCCTGTTTCCTGCATTTTCCATGATGCTTCCAGACTTATGATGCTTGAAGTTCACCAAGTTTTATTTGAAGATCACTTTTTGTTGAATTTTTATTTATGAGATTATTATTCAAGTGATTCATGTTCAATTGTTCTACTTCCTATGAGCAAGGGAGGCAGCACAATGGTTAGCACATGGTCTCACAGCACCAGGGACCTGGGTTCGATTCCGACCTTGGGTGACTGTGTGGAGTTTGCGCATTCTCCCCGTGTCTGTGCATGTTTCTTCCTGGTGCTCCAATTTCCTCCCACAATCCAAACATGTGCAGCTTAAGTAGATTGGCCATTCTAAATTGCCCCTTGTGTCCAAAAGGTCAGATGGGGTTCCTGTATGCTTTCGGAGGGTCATTTTGGACTCGATGGGCCGAATGGCCTCCTTCTGCACTGTGGGGATTCTATGAAATTCCATCCATCTGCAAACTATGAAACATTCCAGTGTTCTGATTAATTCTTGTTTTTCCTTATCAAATGCTCCTTTCACACATGAAGGTTGATTCTCTACATCAATCAGTTTTTCCTTGGCAGTATATAATTCCACTGTGCTATCTTCAAACATTCTGTAATTGTGCTCTGCTAATTGTCTTTGAGACTCCTCATGCTCTTTTGTGAGAACTTCTAATTTCTCTTCATATATCTCCTTGGAAATGTAATTTCTTTCAACATTTTCTTCCAAATATTCAAACACTTTCTTTGGTTATATAGTCTCCTTCTTGTACCCCTTTGATATCTCAAAGGGCTCAACAGAAGAGATACAAGGCGGGATGAAGTGGTGACACAGAGAGGTTCATAAAGTCAGTTTGCTTTGCTTTTAAACTCAAGCTAAAATCAAGACATGAAGGTAATTAAGTCTGGGAAAGTACAGTTCTAAGGAAGTTTGGTCCTATAAGGGAAAGATAAAAGGGAGGAAACATGTTTAAGGAGATACTGAAATGCATGCGCAGAACAGCAGGCCTATGGATCTCAGCCAACAGAAGGAATAGCTGTTCAACTCTCAACGACCAGAGTGTCTGTGAAGGCAGCCTGTTTTAAACAGCAAGCTGCTGGTTTTCCCACGACGAAACCCCAAGTGATGTAAATGCATTGTGTGGTAACAATTACTGGATTTTAAAAAATATATTAAAATCTTTACGGTGTTGTGGAACAGTTTGGGAAAATATAGCTCTGAAGGTCGTTAAAATTGTTTGGAATTGTTTAAATTACTGATGGGCGGGATTCTTCCCTAACCGGCGGGGTGGCCGTACCGGCACCGAGGAGTGGCATGAACCACTCCGGCGTCGGGCCACCCGGAAGGTGCTGAATCCTCCGCACCTTCAGGGGCTAGGCCGGCGCTGGCAGGGTTGACGCCGCGGCAGCCGGTGCGGAAGGGGCTTGGCACTGTGCCAATTGGCGCCGAAGGGCCTCTGCCAGGTTGGCGCATGCGCAGGGGCATCAGCGTGTGCTGGTGTCATTCCAGCGCATGCGCAGGGGGGTTCTTCTCCGCGCCGGCCATGGCAGACCGTTACTCTGGCCGGCGCAGGCTCGCCCGCGGATCGGTGGGCCTCGATCGCGGGCCAGGCCACCGTGGGGGCAGCCCACAGGGGCCAGATCTCCCCGCACCCTCCCTGAGGACTCCGCAGGCCGCCCGCAGAGCGAGGTCCCGCCAGTACGGAACTGGCGTATTTTACGGCGGCGGGACCTGCCACAAATGTGCGGACACTCGGCCCATCGCGAGCCGCAGAATCGCCGGGGGGCCGCTGCCAATGACCCCCAACCGGCGCAGTGCGATTCCCGCCCCCGCTGAAAAACCGGCGGCAGAGAATCCAGCAGCCGGCAGCCAGCGTCGGGGCGGCGGAGTGGGATTCACGCCGCCCACCCCCCCCCCCCCCCCCCCGGCGATTCTCCGGCCCAGCGGGGGGTCGGAGAATCCCGCCCACTGTTTATGGCCATTGTCTTAGTTAAGTGTATTTAGTTTACTTTAATGTTATTTATTTTATTTCTTAATAAACATTTATTTTATTCAAGTCATCTCAAAGAGTCTGGGAAATTATTCTCGGGATTTCAAACCTTTCCTCATACTGTACCAAATTGCAAAATACAGTTGAAGTAAGTTGTTTAAAGTCTCCCTTCTGGAATTTGAAGCACTCATCACATTCATCCACTCTTTCACATTAATTTGGACTGATCCAAGGTCCAGATGAATTACATAATTGGGGATTTTGGCGTAAAAGATTCCTGAGATCCACGATCACTTCAGGTGCAGAGGAAAAGACAGAAGCTGAACAAGTTAACACACTTTATACTTGATTGGCCTGATAGTGGACAAAAATATTGCTTGACAAGGAATCAACAAATCATAATTTAGTTTGAAGAAGCACTAAAATTATTTGATGTTATGAATAATCTAAGCTGTAATGAAATACTCAAAAAGGCTACATTAATTAAGCATGCCCATCAGCCAGGAGAACCTCTCAACTGATTAATTAATGATTTGTATAGGATAGTTCACGGCTACGAATACGGAGACCTAAAATCTGAACTTAGCAGGTATAGAATAGTTGTTGAAATAGTGGACAACACGTACTCAGACATGTTGAAAATTGAGGAAGCTCCAAACCTTGAGAAATAGATCCATATTGTTAGGCAGTCTGAATTCCATGTGCAGCGTAGGTCCAAAGCCTGTCCACTATCTGACAAAAGTCAGGAGTGTTATGGGACCCTCTCCACTTGCCTGGTGAGTGCAGCTCCAACAACACTCAAGAAGCTCAACACCATCCAGGCATGACAGCCCGCTTGATTGCTCCCCCTTCCACAAACATTCAACACCTCCACCAATGAACAGTGGCAGCCATGTGTACCGTCTACAAGATCCACTGCATCTTGCCAACTCACCAAGGTTTTTAGTCTACACCTTCCAAACCCACTACCATCTAGAAGGGCAAGAGCAGCAGGTACCTGGAAACCCCACCACTTGGAGGCTTCCCTCCAAGTCACTCACCACCCTGACTTGGAAAAATATCGCTGTTCCTTCGCCAGCACTTACATTGGACAGGGGAGCCAGTGTCATGGGCCCAGCAGACAGAACCATGGCTGGTAACTCCCATGGCACATCTATATGGAGCAGGAAGCAGAAAGCGCCCAGTGAAAGACACCCTGCAGATGGTACTGAGATGAAAGTATGAAAGAATCCGAGAGACCCTGTTCATGGTCCACAATTAGGATTGCTCACTACACAGATGCAAAGCCCTTGTCAAACTTAACCTTCAACCAAAAATCAACGAGGACAACTAACAAGGGCCTGACTCCAAGTATCGAAGTGTTGGAAGCATACTCACGAGGAGACACCTGCCAGCAGCCACAAGTAAATTCCAATGGATTCACCAAGAACAAAAGCATAATGATGGGTGTGCCCATATCGTCATTATTGCCAACAAGGGTGGCCACAACAGAGTGCAAGTAGTGGCACAATGAAAACTTGGTTCAGACAACAAAAACATTTTGTGGTCGTGGATGATCTCCTGGTTTACAATGAGCAGCTGGTCATCACACTTTCCCTTCAGCCGGATCCCTTCAAGAAGTACACCAGGGCTACCTGGACATCACCACATGCAAGACATGGGCCCAATGCACAGTCTGGTGACCAGACATTGCCAGGGAGGCTGGGGACACCATAGAAAACTGTCAGGTGTGTGTATGGCATGAGCAGTACCTCAGCCCCATACAGGGGAGGTGGTGACGTGGTGATATAGTCCCTGGACTAGTAATCCAGAGACCAAAAGCACTGAGGTACCAGGTTCAAATCTCGCCACTGCAGATGGTGAGATTTTAATTCAATAAAAATATGGAATTAAAAATTCTAGTGATGACCATGAAACCATTGTCGATTGCCGTAAAAACCCATCTGGTTCACTAATGTCCTTTAGGGAAGGAAATCTACCATCCTTACCTGGTCTGGCCCATATGTGACTCCAGACCCACAGCAATGTGGTTGACGCTTAACTGCCCCATAAGGGCAATTAGGGATGGGCAATATATGCTGGCACAGCCTGTGATGCCTGAGTCCCATGAACAAATAAAAAAAAAGTTCCCTATCAAGCCATGGGAGAGGCAGCGTATCGACCTATTTGTCTTGAACAACAAATTGTTCCTTATAGTGGTGGATTAGTTTTCCAACTGGACTGAAGTGAAGCAACTATATACAACTACCACAGAGGTAGTAATTAAGGCACTGAAAGAGACGATCATGAGCCATGACATCTGGCATGAGACCGTTCCTGATAACGGCACACAATTTTCAAAGAGTACTTTGCGCATTCGCCACCAGACTTGGCTTCCATCACCATACCAGCTCCCCAAGTTACCCACAGTCAAATGGGGAAGGCGAAAGAGGGGCCTGCACTGTAAAAGCCCTTGTAAAAAAAAATGAGGACTTTTCCACAACACTGCTCGCAGACAAATCCACCCATTTACAATGCGGCCTGGCCCCATCCAAATTCCTGACGCACAGGAAACTTCTCACATAACTTCTAATCCTGCAGAAGAAACAAATATTGATTTGGTAACGAAGACTACCAGGGCATCCAAGACAATGAACAGTCCTTCAGGCAGAAGCAGGCTACCACCTACAGCAAAAGATACCACACTTGCCACAACTATGTAAGGATAACCAGATCCAGATTAAAGACCCTGAGTGAGAGGGCACAATCATCATGAAGGTGATGACCAACCTTGGTGGCTGGCACATCAGAGGGTCAAGTATAAGAATCTGGCATATATAGGGTTAACACTGGACTGCATACAGTACTGTCCAGATAGTTCTTGTAGTTAATAAAGACATACAGTTAACCTACTTAAGAGTATGAAGGCTGCATTAAGACCGACCCAACAGTATCTGACACCCTACAACAGGTGGCAAGCTAAAAGCCTTGGTCACCATGACACAAGAGAATATAAAACATATTATGATGTTTCTTTTTTTGAGATGGTTTTTTTGTCTACCATGTCCTAACCGTAGCCATTTTTTCCCTTTTTTAATTTGAATTGACTTTGCAAAACTAAAGACATGAACACATCATTATGAAGCTTGAGGTAGTGGATATGCATATAGTAGACATCCAGCATAAACCTAACAATAGGACTGCAGTTTATAGCAATAAGGACTGGCATATTATCAAATACTGGAGGGAACACAATGTTGCTTATGTAATTGGGACAATTGAAATCGTCAAAGATTAATAATAATTATTAGGTTAGATTGATCACTTGGAGCTTTTTTTTCCTTTGGGAGCCGAGAGAATTTCAGAGCTTTATCTAACGTGTGTCTGTCTTCATCAGATTGGAAGAGTTGTCCAGAGTTCATTATAGAGGGCACTTTGGAAGGCTCAGGCAGAATAGCACTTTCATGTCCCCTAGTTTCTTTTTCATTTCAACCATGTCATCTCTGAATCTGAAGGATTACCTTGTGAATTTCTGCTGAAACATAGACCAGGATTTCCGTATCCTGCCCAGCACGGTTACTGCCACGGGCGGATCCAAAATTCCCAGCCATGATAAATAATTTGAAAATGGCCATTCTGGATTTCACAGAATCGCAGAATTGTTACAGTGTGGAAGGAAACCATCGTGTCCGCCCTGGCACTCCGAATCAGCAATTCACACAGTGCCATTCTCCTGCCTTTTCCCCGTAACCCTGAACATTCTTTCTTTTCGGATAAGAAGTCACTTGTTGGTATTTTGGCTGGGATGTCCCCTTAACTGGGGTAGAAACAGGCTCACTGTCCAGTTAAGAGTAGTGGCTGGACTTTCAAAGCTGGACCTATCAGAGACTCTCTAGGCTCAGATTGGCACATCAGCTGCAGTAAGAAAAAGATGAATAAATGAGCAGGTGCTTCAACAAGAAGGTGCCCTCTCAGTCCCCTCTGTAAAGAAATTAAATTAAAATGCGGCGCATTTTGATGCTGGAGTGGGGACATGGCCCCATTATTGGAGAATCCTGCCCAGGATTTTATAAATGCATTGTTCAAAGCAATGTGATAGACTTGTGGAAGGATGAAGCAGATAATTTGCATCACAGTTTAAAGGCATAGTTGTTCACTTCAAAGTCAGGTGATTTCGCGTGGGTGATGGATACCTTCCCAAAGTACCTGTTGAAAGACACAGACAATCTTGAGGAGTGGGTTTCATAAAATCAGACCATCAAATTGTCTCCTTTAACAGTCTGCTTACTAGCTGGTAGGGTCAGGGGTTCAGATATTCCGGCAACCATTGTGGGGCCAAGGTCAGCCTAAATTGCAAATCAGCTGGATAAAGGCAGGCACCCAGTGGCAGGCCAGGGTGTGAGTAGTCCAGACAGACCTACAGGACCTCCCTGCCTGGGGGTGCAGCTAATAGGTGCCCAGGAGAGGGTCTGCGCCCCCACCCCCATGGTGACCTCGCTACTTTCTATATTTTTAAATTCAATTTCTTTACAGAGGGGACTGAGAGGGCACCTTCTTGTTGAAGCACCTGCTCATTTATTCACCTTTTTCTTACTGCAGCTGATGTGCCAATCTGAGCCTAGAGAGTCTGATTGGTCCAGCTTCGAAAGTCCAGCCACTACTCTTAACTGGACAGTGAGCCTGTTTCTACTCCCGTTAAGGGGGCATCTCAGCCAAAATACCAACAAGTGACTTCTTATCCGAAAAGAAAGAATGTTCAGGGTTACGGGGAGAAGGCAGGAGAATGGCACTGTGTGAATTGCTGATTCGGAGTGCCAGGGCAGATACGATGGTCTCCTTCCACACTGTAACAATTCTGCGATTCTGTGAAATCCAGAATGGCCATTTTCAAATTATTTATCATGGCTGGGAATTTTGGACCCGCCCGTGGCAGTAATCTCGACCTCGTCACACGACTGACATTTCCCCAACCTACTCCCCCAAACTACCCAACTATCTCCTCAACCCAACTCAATCTCTCTCGATTAACCCCCTCAATCAATCAACTACCCTTTCGACCTGATACTACCCGATTGGACTGTTGGCTGCCAATCAGACTCGACCCCGGTCATCCGATTGCCCTCCTGACCTGATCTACCTATCACCTGACACATCTACTATCTCACTCATCTTAGCCCCAACCAATTACCGCCCTCATCTATCATACCCACCTAACCATCCACTCACTCACCCTTTTATCCACTCACCCATTAACTAACGTTCAAACGGGACATTTAAACTTACCATACCTAGCTAGTGCTGTGAAAACTAGCTTGCCTTGCCTACATGACCCCCCTCACCCCATCTCTGCTTCCCTGCCCCACAGTGAATCCGCTGCAACTCAATCGAGTTGCTTGAATGACACTGCACTGCACATTCCTGTGGAAGCCCAGAGCTGGGAGATATTCAAGGGAAATTAAATCTACTTCTGGTTTAGGGCGCATTTAACAGGGTTTTTCTCAGTGGCTGCAGCACCGGAGAATACCCCCTATTCAACGGTACTTTACTATTTTTTTGGCCAAGGGAGTTCCTCTCCACTAAGGCCGCACTTAAGTCATTTTCTGCAGGGAAAGGCTCCTTTCAGATCGGGGCACATTTTGGAAGGTTGCCCTGATCATTCCCCCCTTTCATCACCCTGCTCCCATTTTTGACTTCTCCTCCCCCCAACCTCAGGGAGGTCCTGGGGAACACCATCTCATCCCCCCTCCAATCCTCAACCTGGTAAGGAACCCCCCCCCCCCCCCACCCCAGGCTGGTCCCTTGGCAGTGCCAACCTGGCACTTGGGCACACTGGAACTGCCACCCTCTCAGTATCCCTGCCAGGCTGGCAGTGCTAATGTGCCTGGGTGCCAGTGGGAGTGCCAGGGTGCCATTCTGCCCTGTTCCTGACCACCCAGGGTCTCTAATAACCTGGGAGGTACCCACAGGTGGCATTACGACTAGTCCATGTTTATGGAAACCAGTACTAAACAGCGCCCTGGCGAGGTCTCCCAGGTACGTCCGTTAGGCCCCGGGCACCGGGAGAATCCTGCAAAATATATTTAATTGAGCTTAATGGCTCACTTAAATATGCAGATCTGGATCATGCCCAGTGAGGGCAGATCCAGATCGCAACGGCTCGGTGATCTGAACAGTGGAAGATTTGGCATGCTTGTTTTTTTTTTTGTAGAATTCCCATGCCCACACTTAGTCAGGCCATGACCAAAATCACTGTCACACCACACGTTAAAAACTGAAGAAGACCAGGAATTGACACTTACTCAGTATCTTCTAGAGCATCGTGGAGGTGTGCAATTCAGCAAGTGGAAACCACAGTCGCCAAAATCCTTCATATTATCCTTGTATCAATCTTTCATGTCAATTTTCCCTTATTCTGTCTTTGTTTCTGAAATCAAATATGAAGTCAGATTAGCAAGGTTATATTTACTTATTTTCAATGTAATACCTACTTTACATTTCTAAAACGCACGTTCATTCTTTTTGTTTGGACAGATTTAAGGTATGGAATTGCACTGCAACATAATTAATGGTTTGCAATATAATTAAAATATAAGGGCAGTATTGCTTTAAGGAATGACCTGCTACTTCAGAGGATGTATGAAGATATTTATAAAGACAGCCAGGGAGAGAGCTTGTGAGTAAGAGTAATAGGGAGGTCTATTTTATTACAACTGCTGACCTCAGTGTCACAACAGTAGTGATATTTTAAGAACACACAGAGAGAAATAGGAAAAATAAATGCAATGCTTGTTCTGAAAGAGCCAGTCAAACTAGAAAGGGAGCTAAATTGGATGGCCCCCCCAAAACAGGCACAGGATTGTGATGCACATTCTTTCTGATGCAGGCAGCATGCCAAGTTCATGCTGCCTGTTAATTTGCACGATTGCTGCCTGCAGCTAGGATTAAATGTGCGATGTACAGAGGGGGCCTGAGTTTGGACAAGGCTATAGCATCACTTGATAAAGTTATTAATATCTGTCGTACTTGAAGCCCACCTATATCATTTAAAGCAGTCATTTTCAAATTCGCGGTGGCTACCTGCAGTCGCAGGCGGGTGCTGGAGGGTCGCTGGAGAGCCATGCATTACGACGTTCCCGATCGCGGGAAGTAGTGCCCAGATCCAGCGAAAAAGACCGCCTTCTCCTGGCATCAGCGCACTGACCCAGAAGATTTTTTTAAAAATTTGATGCAGTCATCCTGCCTGAAACTATGGCAGAGAGCAGGTTTATGCTGACGTCACGTGTTTCGGGTGCAAGATAGATTCCACCACCTTGCAGTTGCCAGCAGTGCTGATGTGAACTCCAGGCCCTCTGATGAACAAACCATGAAGAAGAAGCTGAAATCAAGTACAAAGCAGCATATAAACTTGAGGTATGGGTTATTAATTGTGCCACTGCACATCAGGATTTAAAGTTCACAATGAAGTAGTGGCAAATTAAAGTTTACAACTCTCAAAACTTCAAAGACTCGCATGGCGAGTTCGAGGACAAACCTCTATTTCTTTAAAAGGATGCAGTGAGATCTTAACTCCTCAGTTGAAGTCATTATCATAAATGTAGCATTGAATAACAAAGCAAGTGAGATCATGAGGACTGAGCTGGTTCACCTGTCACATTAAAGGTAAGTGAAAATGTTGGTGCGCGAAGGTTGGTCGGTGTGGGGCACAAAGGTCGGTCAGTGTGGGGCACGAAGGTCGGTCGATGTGGGGCGCGAAGGTCGGTCAGTGTGGGGCACGAAGGTCGGTCGGCGTGGGGCACGAAGGTCGGTTGGTGTGGGGCGCGAAGGTCGGTCAGTGTGTGGCACGAAGGTTGGATGGTATGGGGCGCGAAGGTCGGATGGTGTGGGGCGCGAAGGTCGGATGGTGTGGGGCGCGAAGGTCGGTCGGTGTGGGGCGCAAAGGTCGGATGGTGTGGGGCGCGAAGGTCGGTCAGTGTGGGGCACGAAGGTAGGTCGGTGTGGGGCACGAAGGTCGGTCGGTGTGGGACATGAAGGTCGGTCGGTGTGGGGCACGAAGGTTGGTCAGTTTGGGGCTCGAAGGTCGGTTGGTGTGGGGCGCGAAGGTCGGTCAGTGTGGGGCACGATGGTCGGTCAGTTTGGGGCGTGAAGGCCGGTCAGTTTGGGGCACGAAGGTCGGATGGTGTGGGGCGCGAAGGTCGGATGGTGTGGGGCGCGAAGGTCGGATGGTGTGGGGCGCGAAGGTCGGTCGGTGTGGGGCGCAAAGGTCGGATGGTGTGGGGCGCGAAGGTCGGTCAGTGTGGGGTACGAAGGTAGGTCGGTGTGGGGCACGAAGGTCGGTCGGTGTGGGACATGAAGGTCGGTCGGTGTGGGGCACGAAGGTTGGTCAGTTTGGGGCACGAAGGTCGGTTGGTGTGGGGCGCGAAGGTCGGTCAGTGTGGGGCACGAAGGTCGGTCAGTTTGGGGCATGAAGGTCGGTCGGTGTGGGGCGTGAAGGCCGGTCAGTTTGGGGCACGAAGGTCGGATGGTGTGGGGCGCGAAGGTCGGATGGTGTGGGGCGCGAAGGTCGGATGGTGTGGGGCGCGAAGGTCGGTCGGTGTGGGGCGCAAAGGTCGGATGGTGTGGGGCGCGAAGGTCGGTCAGTGTGGGGCGCAAAGGTCGGATGGTGTGGGGCGCGAAGGTCGGTCAGTGTGGGGCACGAAGGTAGGTCGGTGTGGGGCACAAAGGTAGCTCGGTGTGGGGCACGAAGGTCGGTCGGTGTGGGGCACGAAGGTCGATCGGTGTGGGGCACGAAGGTTGGTCAGTTTGGGGCACGAAGGTCGGTTGGTGTGGAGCGCGAAGGTCGGTCAGTGTGGGGCACGAAGGTCGGTCAGTTTGGGGCATGAAGGTCGGTCGGTGTGGGGCGTGAAGGTCGGTCAGTTTGGGGCACGAAGGTCGGTCGGTGTGGGGTGCGAAGGTAGGTCGGTGTGGGGCACGAAGGTCGACAGGTTTGGGGCATGAAGGTCGGTCGGTGTGGGGTGCGAAGGTAGGTCGGTGTGGGGCACGAAGGTCGGTCAGTTTGGGGCACGAAGGTCGGTCAGTTTGGGGCACAAAGGTCGATCAGTTTGGGGCACGAAGGTCGGTCAGTTTGGGGCACGAAGGTCGGTCAGTTTGGGGCCCAAAGGTCGGTCGGTGTGGGGCACGAAGGTCGGTCAGTTTGGGGCACGAAGGTCGGTCAGTGTGGGGCACGATGGTCGGTCAGTTTGGGGCGTGAAGGCCGGTCAGTTTGGGGCACGAAGGTCGGATGGTGTGGGGCGCGAAGGTCGGATGGTGTGGGGCGCGAAGGTCGGATGGTGTGGGGCGCGAAGGTCGGTCGGTGTGGGGCGCAAAGGTCGGATGGTGTGGGGCGCGAAGGTCGGTCAGTGTGGGGTACGAAGGTAGGTCGGTGTGGGGCACGAAGGTCGGTCGGTGTGGGACATGAAGGTCGGTCGGTGTGGGGCACGAAGGTTGGTCAGTTTGGGGCACGAAGGTCGGTTGGTGTGGGGCGCGAAGGTCGGTCAGTGTGGGGCACGAAGGTCGGTCAGTTTGGGGCATGAAGGTCGGTCGGTGTGGGGCGTGAAGGCCGGTCAGTTTGGGGCACGAAGGTCGGATGGTGTGGGGCGCGAAGGTCGGATGGTGTGGGGCGCGAAGGTCGGATGGTGTGGGGCGCGAAGGTCGGTCGGTGTGGGGCGCAAAGGTCGGATGGTGTGGGGCGCGAAGGTCGGTCAGTGTGGGGCGCAAAGGTCGGATGGTGTGGGGCGCGAAGGTCGGTCAGTGTGGGGCACGAAGGTAGGTCGGTGTGGGGCACAAAGGTAGCTCGGTGTGGGGCACGAAGGTCGGTCGGTGTGGGGCACGAAGGTCGATCGGTGTGGGGCACGAAGGTTGGTCAGTTTGGGGCACGAAGGTCGGTTGGTGTGGAGCGCGAAGGTCGGTCAGTGTGGGGCACGAAGGTCGGTCAGTTTGGGGCATGAAGGTCGGGCGGTGTGGGGCGTGAAGGTCGGTCAGTTTGGGGCACGAAGGTCGGTCGGTGTGGGGTGCGAAGGTAGGTCGGTGTGGGGCACGAAGGTCGACAGGTTTGGGGCATGAAGGTCGGTCGGTGTGGGGTGCGAAGGTAGGTCGGTGTGGGGCACGAAGGTCGGTCAGTTTGGGGCACGAAGGTCGGTCAGTTTGGGGCACAAAGGTCGATCAGTTTGGGGCACGAAGGTCGGTCAGTTTGGGGCACGAAGGTCGGTCAGTTTGGGGCCCAAAGGTCGGTCGGTGTGGGGCACGAAGGTCGGTCAGTTTGGGGCACGAAGGTCGGTCAGTTTGGGGCACGCAGGTCGGTCAGTTTGGGGCACGCAGGTCGGTCAGTTTGGGGCACAAAGGCCGGTCGGTGTGGGGCACGAAGGTCGGTCGGTGTGGGGCGCGAAGGTCGGTCAGTGTGAGGCACGAAGGCCGGTCGGTGTGGGGTGCGACGGTCGGTTAGTTTGGGGCACGAAGGTTGGTCAGTTTGGGGCATGAAGGTCGGTCAGTTTGGGGCACGAAGGTCGGTCGGTGTGGAGCGCGAAGGTCGGTCAGTTTGGGGAACGACGGTCGGTCGGTGTGGGGCACGAAGGTCGGTCGGTGTGGGGCACGAAGGTCAGTCGGTGTGGGGCGCGGAGGTCGGTCGGTGTGGGGCACGAAGGTCGGTCGGTGTGGGGCACGAAGGTCGGTCGGTGTGGGGCGCTAAGGTCGGTCGGTGTGGGGCACGAAGGTCGGTCGGTGTGGGGCACGAAGGTCGGTCAGTTTGGGGCACGAAGGTCGATCAGTTTGGGGCACGAAGGTCGGTCGGTGTGGGGCACGAAGGTCGGTCGGTGTGGGGCGCGAAGGTCGGTCAGTTTGGGGCATGACGGTCGGTCGGTATGGGGCACGAAGGTCGGTCAGTTTGGGGCACGACGGTCGGTCGGTGTGGGGTGTGAAGGTCGGTCGGTGTGGGGTGTGAAGGTCGGTCAGTTTGGGGCGCGAACGTCGGTCAGTGTGGGGCACGAAGGCCGGTCAGTTTGGGGCACGAAGGCCGGTCAGTTTGGGGCACGAAGGTCGGTCGGTGTGGGGCACGAAGATCGGTCGGTGTGGGGCGCGAAGGTCGGTCGGTGTGGGGCGCGAAGGTCGGTCGGTGTGGGGCCCGAAGGTCGGTCGGTGTGGGGCACGAAGGTCGGTCGGTGTGGGGCACGAAGGTCGGTCGGTGTGGGGCGCGAAGGTCGGTCGGTGTGGGGCGCGAAGGTCGGTCGGTGTGGGGCACGAAGGTCGGTCGGTGTGCGGCACGAAGGTCAGTCAGTGTGTGGCACGAAGGTCGGTCGGTGTGAGGCACGAAGGTCGGTCAGTGTGGGGCACGAAGGTCGGTCAGTTTGGGGCACGAAGGTCGGTCAGTTTGGGGCACGAAGGTCAGTCGGTGTGGGGCACGAATGTCGGTCAGTTTGGGGCACGACGGTCGGTCGGTGTGGGGCGCGAAGGTCGGTCAGTTTTGGGCATGACGGTCGGTCGGTGTGGGGCACGAAGGTCGGTCAGTTTGGGGCACTACGGTCGGTCGGTGTGGGGTGTGAAGGTCGGTCGGTGTGGGGCACGAAGGTCGGTCGGTGTGGGGCACGAAGGTCGGTCAGTTTGGGGCACGAAGGTCGGTCGGAGTGGGGTGTGAAGGTCGGTCAGTTTGGGGTGTGAAGGTCGGTCGGTGTGGGGCACGAAGGCCGGTCAGTTTGGGGCACGAAGGTCGGTCGGTGTGGGGCACGAAGATCGGTCGGTGTGGGGCACGAAGGTCGGTCGGTGTGGGGCGCGAAGGTCGGTCGGTGTGGGGCGCGAAGGTCGGTCGGTGTGGGGCCCGAAGGTCGGTCGGTGTGGGGCACGAAGGTCGGTCGGTGTGGGGCACGAAGGTCGGTCGATGTGGGGCGCGAAGGTCGGTCGGTGTGGGGGGCGAAGGTCGGTCGGTGTGGGGCACGAAGGTCGGTCGGTGTGGGGCACGAAGGTCGGTCAGTGTGGGGCACGAAGGTCGGTCGGTGTGAGGCACGAAGGTCGGTCAGTGTGGGGCACGAAGGTCGGTCAGTTTGGGGCACGAAGGCCGGTCAGTTTGGGGCACGACGGTCGGTCGGTGTGGGGCGCGAAGGCCGGTCAGTTTGGGGCACGAAGGTCGGTCGGTGTGGGGCGCGAACGTCGGTCGGTGTGGCGCACGAAGGTCAGTCGGTGTGGGGCACGAAGGTCGGTCGGTGTGGGACACGAAGGTCGGTCGGTGTGGGGCACAAATGTCGGTCAGTTTGGGGCACGAAGGTCGGTCGGTGTGGGTCACGAAGGTCGGTCGGTGTGGGGCACGAAGGTCGGTCAGTGTGGGGCACGAAGGTCGGTCAGTTTGGGGCACGAAGGTCGGTCTGTGTGGGGCACGAATGTCGGTCAGTTTGGGGCACGAAGGTCGGTCGGTGTGGGGCACAAAGGTCGGTCAGTTTGGGGCACGAAGGGCGGTCAGTTTGGGGCACGAAGGTCAGTCGGTGTGGGGCACGAAGGTCGGTCGGTGTGGGGCACAACGGTCGGTCAGTTTGGGGCACGAAGGTCAGTCGGTGTGGGGCGCGAAGGTCGGTCGGTGTGGGGCACAAAGGTCGGTCAGTTTGGGGCTCGAAGGTCGGTCAGTTTGGGGCACGAAGGTCAGTCGGTGTGCGGCACGAACGTTGGTCAGTTTGGGGCACCAAGGTCGGTCGGTGTGGGGCACGAAGGTCGGTCAGTTTGGGGCACGAAGGTCAGTCGGTGTGGGGCACGAAGGTCGGTCGGTGTGGGGCACAAAGGTCGGTCAGTTTGGGGCTCGAAGGTCGGTCAGTTTGGGGCACGAAGGTCAGTCGGTGTGGGGCACGAAGGTCGGTCAGTTTGGGGCACGAAGATCGGTCGGTGTGGGGCACGAAGGTCGGTCAGTTTGGGGCACGAAGGTCGGTCGGTGTGGGGCACGAAGGTCGGTCGGTGTGGGGCACAAATGTCGGTCAGTTTGGGGCACGAAGGTCAGTCGGTGTGGGGCACGAAGGTCGGTCGCTGTGGGGCACGAAGGTCGGTCAGTTTGGGGCATGAAGGTCGGTCGGCGTGGGGCATGAAGGTCGGTCAGTGTGGGGCACGAAGGTCGGTCGGCGTGGGGCATGAAGGTAGGTCAGTGTGGGGCACGAAGGTTGGTCGGCGTGGGGCACGAAGGTAGGTCAGTGTGGGGCACGAATGTCGGTCGGCATGGGGCATGAAGGTCGGTCAGTGTGGGGCACGAAGGTCGGTCGGTGTGGGGCACGATGGTCGGTCAGTTTGGGGCACGAACGTCGGTCGGCGTGGGGCACGAAGGTAGGTCAGTGTGGGGCACGAAGGTCGGTCAGTTTGGGGCATGAAGGTCGGTCGGTGTGGGGCACGAAGGTCGGTCGGTGTGGGGCACAAAGGTCGGTCAGTTTGGGGCACGAAGGTCAGTCGGTGTGGGGGCACAAAGGTCGGTCGGTGTGGGGCATGAAGGTCGGTCGGCGTGGGGCACGAAGGTAGGTCAGTGTGGGGCACGAAGGTCGGTCAGGTTGGGGCATGAAGGTCGGTCGGTGTGGGGCACGAAGGTCGGTCGGTGTGGGGCACAAAGGTCGGTCAGTTTGGGGCACGAAGGTCAGTCGGTGTGGGGCACAAAGGTCGGTCGGTGTGGGGCATGAAGGTCGGTCGGCGTAGGGCATGAAGGTAGGTCAGTTCGGGGCACGAAGGTCGGTCGGCGTGGGGCATGAAGGTCGGTCAGTGTGGGGCACGAAAGTCGGTCGGCGTGGGGCACGAAGGTAGGTCAGTGTGGGGCACGAAGGTCGGTCGGCGTGGGGCACGAAGGTAGGTCAGTGTGGGGCACGAAGGTCGGTCGGCATGGGGCATGAAGGTCGGTCAGTGTGGGGCACGAAGGTCGGTCGGTGTGGGGCACGAAGGTCGGTCAGTTTGGGGCACGAAGGTCGGTCGGCGTGGGGCACGAAAGTAGGTCAGTGTGGGGCACGAAGGTCGGTCAGTTTGGGGCATGAAGGTCGGTCGGAGTGGGGCATGAAGGTCGGTCAGTGTGGGGCACAAAGGTCGGTCGGTGTGGGGCACGAAGGTCGGTCAGTTTGGGCTCGAAGGTCGGTCGGTGTGGGGCGCGAAGGTCGGTCGGTGTGGGGCGCGAAGGTCGGTCGGTGTGGGGCCCGAAGGTCGGTCGGTGTGGGGCACGAAGGTCGGTCGGTGTGGGGCACGAAGGTCGGTCGGTGTGGGGCGCGAAGGTCGGTCGGTGTGGGGCGCGAAGGTCGGTCGGTGTGGGGCACGAAGGTCGGTCGGTGTGCGGCACGAAGGTCAGTCAGTGTGTGGCACGAAGGTCGGTCGGTGTGAGGCACGAAGGTCGGTCAGTGTGGGGCACGAAGGTCGGTCAGTTTGGGGCACGAAGGTCGGTCAGTTTGGGGCACGAAGGTCAGTCGGTGTGGGGCACGAATGTCGGTCAGTTTGGGGCACGACGGTCGGTCGGTGTGGGGCGCGAAGGTCGGTCAGTTTTGGGCATGACGGTCGGTCGGTGTGGGGCACGAAGGTCGGTCAGTTTGGGGCACTACGGTCGGTCGGTGTGGGGTGTGAAGGTCGGTCGGTGTGGGGCCCGAAGGTCGGTCGGTGTGGGGCACGAAGGTCGGTCAGTGTGGGGCACGAAGGTCGGTCGGTGTGAGGCACGAAGGTCGGTCAGTGTGGGGCACGAAGGTCGGTCAGTTTGGGGCACGAAGGCCGGTCAGTTTGGGGCACGACGGTCGGTCGGTGTGGGGCGCGAAGGCCGGTCAGTTTGGGGCACGAAGGTCGGTCGGTGTGGGGCGCGAACGTCGGTCGGTGTGGCGCACGAAGGTCAGTCGGTGTGGGGCACGAAGGTCGGTCGGTGTGGGACACGAAGGTCGGTCGGTGTGGGGCACAAATGTCGGTCAGTTTGGGGCACGAAGGTCGGTCGGTGTGGGTCACGAAGGTCGGTCGGTGTGGGGCACGAAGGTCGGTCAGTGTGGGGCACGAAGGTCGGTCAGTTTGGGGCACGAAGGTCGGTCTGTGTGGGGCACGAATGTCGGTCAGTTTGGGGCACGAAGGTCGGTCGGTGTGGGGCACAAAGGTCGGTCAGTTTGGGGCACGAAGGGCGGTCAGTTTGGGGCACGAAGGTCAGTCGGTGTGGGGCACGAAGGTCGGTCGGTGTGGGGCACAACGGTCGGTCAGTTTGGGGCACGAAGGTCAGTCGGTGTGGGGCGCGAAGGTCGGTCGGTGTGGGGCACAAAGGTCGGTCAGTTTGGGGCTCGAAGGTCGGTCAGTTTGGGGCACGAAGGTCAGTCGGTGTGCGGCACGAACGTTGGTCAGTTTGGGGCACCAAGGTCGGTCGGTGTGGGGCACGAAGGTCGGTCAGTTTGGGGCACGAAGGTCAGTCGGTGTGGGGCACGAAGGTCGGTCGGTGTGGGGCACAAAGGTCGGTCAGTTTGGGGCTCGAAGGTCGGTCAGTTTGGGGCACGAAGGTCAGTCGGTGTGGGGCACGAAGGTCGGTCAGTTTGGGGCACGAAGATCGGTCGGTGTGGGGCACGAAGGTCGGTCAGTTTGGGGCACGAAGGTCGGTCGGTGTGGGGCACGAAGGTCGGTCGGTGTGGGGCACAAATGTCGGTCAGTTTGGGGCACGAAGGTCAGTCGGTGTGGGGCACGAAGGTCGGTCGCTGTGGGGCACGAAGGTCGGTCAGTTTGGGGCATGAAGGTCGGTCGGCGTGGGGCATGAAGGTCGGTCAGTGTGGGGCACGAAGGTCGGTCGGCGTGGGGCATGAAGGTAGGTCAGTGTGGGGCACGAAGGTTGGTCGGCGTGGGGCACGAAGGTAGGTCAGTGTGGGGCACGAATGTCGGTCGGCATGGGGCATGAAGGTCGGTCAGTGTGGGGCACGAAGGTCGGTCGGTGTGGGGCACGATGGTCGGTCAGTTTGGGGCACGAACGTCGGTCGGCGTGGGGCACGAAGGTAGGTCAGTGTGGGGCACGAAGGTCGGTCAGTTTGGGGCATGAAGGTCGGTCGGTGTGGGGCACGAAGGTCGGTCGGTGTGGGGCACAAAGGTCGGTCAGTTTGGGGCACGAAGGTCAGTCGGTGTGGGGGCACAAAGGTCGGTCGGTGTGGGGCATGAAGGTCGGTCGGCGTGGGGCACGAAGGTAGGTCAGTGTGGGGCACGAAGGTCGGTCAGGTTGGGGCATGAAGGTCGGTCGGTGTGGGGCACGAAGGTCGGTCGGTGTGGGGCACAAAGGTCGGTCAGTTTGGGGCACGAAGGTCAGTCGGTGTGGGGCACAAAGGTCGGTCGGTGTGGGGCATGAAGGTCGGTCGGCGTAGGGCATGAAGGTAGGTCAGTTCGGGGCACGAAGGTCGGTCGGCGTGGGGCATGAAGGTCGGTCAGTGTGGGGCACGAAAGTCGGTCGGCGTGGGGCACGAAGGTAGGTCAGTGTGGGGCACGAAGGTCGGTCGGCGTGGGGCACGAAGGTAGGTCAGTGTGGGGCACGAAGGTCGGTCGGCATGGGGCATGAAGGTCGGTCAGTGTGGGGCACGAAGGTCGGTCGGTGTGGGGCACGAAGGTCGGTCAGTTTGGGGCACGAAGGTCGGTCGGCGTGGGGCACGAAAGTAGGTCAGTGTGGGGCACGAAGGTCGGTCAGTTTGGGGCATGAAGGTCGGTCGGAGTGGGGCATGAAGGTCGGTCAGTGTGGGGCACAAAGGTCGGTCGGTGTGGGGCACGAAGGTCGGTCAGTTTGGGCTCGAAGGTCGGTCGGTGTGGGGCGCGAAGGTCGGTCGGTGTGGGGCACGAAGGTCGGTCAGTTTGGGGCACGAAGGTCGGTCAGTTGGGGCTCGAAGGTCGGTCGGTGTGGGGCGCGAAGGTCGGTCAGTTTGGGGTACGAAGGTCGGTCAGTTTGGGGTACGAAGGTCGGCCGGTGTGGGCCGCGAAGGTCGGTCGGTGTGGAGCACGAAGGTCGGTCAGTTTGGGGTACGAAGGTCGGTCGGTGTGGGCCGCGAAGGTCGGTCGGTGTGGGGCGCGAAGGTCGGTCGGTGTGGCTTACGAAGTTTGGCCAGCTTGGTTCATAAAGGTCGACTGGCATAGGTCACGAATGATAGCTGGTTGGTAAAAATGGGTCCTGGGCAAAAGAGTTTGAAAAACACTGGTTTAATGGGTCATTTATTTCTGGTTGGAACAGATGCTGAAACTCTTTGTGAAAATGACTGTGAGCTGGAAGATATGTTCCCGGGTGAAAGCATGTCCAAGATTCTTTGACGTTGTATTTGAGCACCTTGGTGCAGGAGATGGAGAGCAGAAGAGATGTCCCACCAGACAATAGGGCACCGGTGATGACTGCCAGGAGCCTAACACCAAGCACCCTGAATGTTCGTGCCACAAAAAGTTCAATGGTCTCACATGAGTGGTTCAGGTCAGTGAACGTACTTTCTAATGCTGCAACCCACCAACTGTACCATTAACCTAATAAACTGTTGAATACACCACACCATCCATCTCTAACCTTGCCACAATCTCCACCAACCAGAGCTCATACCTAACCTCCATTCTTTCATCCCATCTTCACACGTTGAGAATATTGCAAGGCTCACACCCACATCATTTAGCTTGCACCACACTTCCAGATAATCAACCATGACAGCCACATCACCTAAATACACTGCTTTACCCTCATTGACAAACTTCCCCCTGGATAATTTGTCACATGACTAAGAGCAGCGGAAGCTAACCTGTGAGATACATGGCTGTATGTCGTTATGCCAGTGGAGGAGATGGTGCTCATCCTCATTGGAGTGGCCATGACTGAGTCCATGACCTGCAATTGGGCTGGAGCCATCAAAGGTGATGGTATTCTTATAACTAATAATTATTCTCACACCTGACTTCCTCTCAGCCCTGACTTACAAGCTTTGGATGGTGTAAGCATGCACCTCTTTCTTCTCCCACTTCCCCCCTCCACCTCCATTAACTTCCTCTTACCGCAACCCTACCCTTTCTCCTTTTGGATCCCCAAGAACTGTAACCTGGCCAGGCAGTGGTCGAAGAGTAAGAGGTGGATGAATATGATGACCGAAGAAATGCCATCACTCGCTTTCACAATTTGTTTCTGATTCTGCTTTAGCCGTGTCGGCATCACAGGTTAGTATCCGTATTTCATGAACATTTATATGGGAGGTGCTCGCTAAATCAGGCATGACCTGCTGAGGTGGTATTCCTGATAATGAAATCTGGAAATAATCTTAATGTGGGTTTTAATGATTTCAAGTGACGGAGCCGTGATTATTTCCTTTGGCCACTTGTTCCATTGTGTGATTGTCCTTGGAAACAAATGGTCATAGTAGCTTGTGTGGGTGACTGCCTCATGCTTTGTCATTGACTGACAGCATCAGCTCCCTGTTTCCGTCAATTCCCACCAGTCCATTCCATAATTTATAGAACGTGGTAAGTCGATTGCTCCTTCCTTTGCTGTCGTGATTCCCATTCCAAATTATAGCCACCAACCTAGATGCTGACAATGTGTTTGCTTTCGAAGGTAGGACCGAGGTGGGACCTGCAAGTGGAAAGACACTGGGGCATGAGTGGTGTGCAGTCAGAGGGTCAGGGAGGTCGAGATTGCACACATGTTCTGCTGCAGAGGATTCGAATGAGCCATTTTGATGGAGAGGTCCACAAAAGAAGGCTGCTGCACATGTTTAATGAAATGTTTAGTGCATTAGCAGGTCTGTCAGAAAGTCTGCTGTCACTGTCAAGGAGCATGGAGGTGTCTGAGACAAACTTGGCACAGGCTTTACGCAGAGTTCATCGTTTCTAGAAAGGAAAAGGTGACTAATGCCATTAGCATACTTGTGGCCATAAGCAGCGTCTGATGTTTCATCTCTCATTGCAGTACAAGAAGAAGCCACTCAGTTTATGATGCAGCACAAGCTCAGACTGAAGTCATGCATGGTCAGCCTGTTGCCATGGAAACTCAGATTGCTTTTTTTGGAAACTCAGATTGCTCCCACGCCAGCTCGGATGGTGCCATTATTGCAGTAAATTCTTGTGTTCAAAGGGGCTGCCAGTCTGTCACATGAGGCCAAAAATCTATGCTCCAGTGTCTTCATAGGGTTGTTGAGGTATTGTCTGGAGAGTGACACTGGCTTCCTGAAGTATGGGCCTGATGTCGTCTTTCAGTGTGACAGCATTTGTCATCCCACAACTCCCACTCTCTCAACTCCCTCCAATTGTCTGTCAGCCAGCCAGCCCAGACTGTGTTGCCAAGAGACCATGGGCTGAAGATGGGTCTTCTAAGGGCAGAGCTGTTTGAGATCATTTTGCGAGGGCATCTGCAGGCTCCTCCACTGAAAATCAACAAGCCTCCACCAACTAGGCCACAGCCACTCGGGGAGCATAATGTGGGGGCACTGGGTCAGGCAAAGGTACGCAGAAGACTGGCACTAAGGAAGTGCATAGGGGTGATTAGTTTGTGTGAAATATGGGACTGCTTGAATTGTAAATTTGCCTTGGAGTGTAGATTGGTGGGACTGGAAAGTACTACTGGCGAGAATGGCCAGAAAATCACCCCATGTTCAGTAGCAGGCAGAAGGTAAGATGGAGACTGTTGTTGACTGAGGAACTGTGGTTGCATTTACTGGTATCACAATCTTATGGGTCGATCATGGACAATCTGACTGGAAAGGGGCTATTTTCCCTCCTTTCTCCATCTCCTGCTTCACAGTAGTTAGCTATATAGCTGGTGGCAAGGGCTGTGACCTCATGATGATGAGGTTGTGCAGCATGGGCATTGGCACAGACTCTGCTAAGTACTACTGGCAGCTGTGAAACTGACCATAGTCGTGAACCTTCATATGTTGGGGTTAGTCCAGACTATGGCAAAGTATTTTGTTGTAAGTATGTTGCACGTGTGTGTACAGGTTGCACACCGGAGTGATGGGCACATTGACCTGTGTGGTACAATGCACGTGGTCACATACCAGCTGGATGTTGAGTGGGGGGATTCCATTGTATGGTGATGTGTGTGAAAGTTCACTTGCTGCCCCTGCAAAGTGACATGCATGCAGGTATGACACTCTGCACCATGGGGAAGCTGGCAATCTTCACAAAGCCATGTGCTCTCTCTCTCTGGCTGCTTCTCTCTGGCAAGATGGAATGATATGTATTCATCTCTCTTGGAATACAGAGTCTCAATGGGCTACTTTAAGCAATAGTGGATGGCAAACTGGGAGATGTAGATCTTTCCAGCTCCAGCCTGGAGAGACACCAACACAGAAAAGCTCATCACATTCACTCGCAATGTTGTCCTTGCCTTGCCTTGCTGATGCACTTGTGGGTGCTGCATGTGGCAGTTTCATTAAAGACTTACTGAAGTGCAGACTGGAAATTCAGGTCAGAGAATTGCTCCCTGGACACTTTCGCAGATCAGGCCTCTTCTCAAGTGTCATTCTCCTCCCTCCTTCTCTGCCTTGTTCCAGTAGTTTGTCCTTCGCTATGCTGCCCATGCTCATTCTCGCATAGAAGAGTGGGAGGCAAGGTGCAAGAAGATTACTGTACCAATGCTTGGGAGCAAATGGCCTATGCAAAAACAGACAGCAGAACCAAATTGGTAAGTGAGCTGCGCATGATACTAAAATAGGTGTTAAATCAGGCAGTGAAGAGGAAATAAAGATTTTACTGACAGATGTAGCTAGGGTAGGAGATTGGGCCAACATTTGTTGTGTAGTCACCCATGGAGTTACACGAGAATTTTTCTGTCTAATATTTCCTGGGTAACTAATCAGTTTAGTACCATAGAACTGTCCAACGTCTCTAACACCAGCTCAGAGCTGAAGGCATTTTCAGACGGTCCCAGGGAGCAGAGGAATATCCGATCAGAATGTCAAATTTCCCAGACAATTCCCACTGAGTCCAACTTCACATCCGTGAAGTCCCAATGTGCATCTTGTGGGGTACATCCGGTTTCCAACAATCTGATAGCCAAAGGATCTGAGCCATTTTTTGTCCTTCTTTCATGGGATGTGCGCATTGCTGATTAGGTCATAATTTGTTGTCAATCCCTAATTATCTGCAAGAACGTAATGGTGAGCTGCCTTCTTGAGCTGTTGCAGTCTATCTGTGTAGGTACATCAGCGAGTTTCAAGATTTTGACCCAGCGATAGTGAAAGAATGACAATATAGTTCCAAGTCAGGATGGTGTGTGGCTTGGAGAGGAACCTACAGATCGTGGTTGTTCCATTCATCTGCTGCCTTTGTCCTTCGAGGCAGGAGAGATCGTGGGTCTGTAAGATGCTGTTGAAGGAGGCTTGGTGTGTTACTACACTTGTTATAAGTTCATAAGATATAGGAGCAGAATTAGGCCATTTGGCCCATCGAGTCTGCTCCACCATTCTATCATGGCTGATATGTTCCTTATCTGCTACCTACAATGTTACAGACCAAGAGCTGGATTGCAAAATCAGCCAGAGCACCTCCTCCCCAGAACACATGACCTAGGAGCAGGATTAGGCAATTTAGACTCCCGAGCCTAAACACCCTCAATGTGATCATGGCTGACCCCATCATGGCCCCAACTCCATTGTCCTTCCTGCCCGTTCTCCATTACCAATTAAAAATCTGTCTAATTCCTCCTTAAATTTACTCACTGTCCCTGCATCCACCGCACTCTGGGGTCGCGAATTCCACAGATTCGCAAGCCTTTGGGAGAAGTAGTTTTTCCTCCAATCTGTTTTAAATTGGCTACCTCTTATTCTCAGATTATGACCTCTCATTTTAGAATGCCCCACAAGAGGAAGCACCAGCTCCACGTCTACTTTATCCATCCCTTTAGCATCTTGTTTACCTCAATTAGATCTCCCCTCATTCTTCTAAACTCTCGAGAGTATAGGCCTAAACTGTTCAATCTCTCCTCATACAACAAACCCCTCACCTGTGGAATCAATCTAGTGAACCTCCTCTGGACTGCCTCCAATGCCACTACATCTTTCCTCAAATAAGGGGACCAAAACTGTGCACAATACTCCCGGTGCGGTCTTACCAATGTTTGTGTAGTTGCAACAACACTTCCTTACCTTTATACTCAATTCCTTTTGCTATAAATGCCAACATTCCATTTGCTTAGTTATTATCTGCTGCACCTTCATGCTCGTTTTCTGTGACTCATGAACAAGGACACCCAGGTCCCTCTGCATCGGAGCACCCTGAAGTCTCTCCCCATTTAGATAAGTTGCCTTTCAATTTTTTCGACCAAAGTGCATGACCTCACACTTATCCACGTTAAACTCCATCTGCCACATTTTGGCCCACTCTCCTAACCTATCTATATCCATTTGTAAGGTTCTTATTTCCTCATTGCAACTTCCTGTCCCACCTATTTTTGTGCCATCTGCAAATGTGGCTGGAGAACCTTCTATCCCTTATCCAAGCCGTTAATATAGATTGTAAGTAGCTGGGGCACAAGGACCGAACCCTATGGCACCCCACTAGTTACAACTTGCCATCCAGAAAAAATACCCATTCATCCCAACTCTCTGTCCCTGTCCATCAGTGAGTCTTCTAACGAAGCTAATAAGTTACCCCTAATCCCATGTGATTTCACCTTGTGAATTAACCTTCTGTTCGGTACCTTATGAAATGCCTTCTGGAAGTTCAGATACACTACATCTAAAGGATGCCCATTATCCACTTTGCTTGTTACATCTTTGAACAACTCAAGCAAATTAGTAAAACATGATTTGCCTTTTATAAAACCATGCTGACTACGATGGATAGCACTTTGGCTTTCCAAATGTCCTGATGTTACACCATTGCTAATTGATTCTAACAATTTTCCAATAGCAGATGTTAAACTAACTGGTCTGTATTTTCCCACATTCTGCCGCCCTCCCTTTTTGAATAAGGATGTTATGTTGGCATTTTCCAATCCACTGGAACCTTTCCCAAAACCATGGAATTTTGGAATATCATAACCAATGGATCCACTATCTCTGCTCCAATTCCTTTAACACCCTAGGATGTTGGCCATCAGCACTTGGGGACTTGTCTGCCCTCAATCCCAAGAGTTTGTTGAGTACATGGTACACACTTCTGCAACTGTGCATTGATGTTGGAGGTGGTGAATTGTTAAAGTGGTGGATGGGGTGCTGATCAAGCAGACTGCTTTTTCCTGGATGGTGTTGAACATCTTGAGTGTTGTTGGAGCTGCACTCATTCAGAAAAGTGGCGAGTGCTCCGTTACGCTCCTGACTTGTGCCTTGTAGATGGTGGACAGGCTTTGTGGGGGTCAGGAGGTGAATTACTCGATGCAGGATTTCTAACCTCTGACATGCCCTTGTGGCCACAGTATTTGTATGGCCAATCTAATTAAGTTTCTGGTCATTGGTAACCCCTGAGATATTGATGGTGGGGGATTCAGCAATGATAATGCCACAAGGTGAGATCACTCAAGGATTAATGTTAAATTCTCTCTTGTTGGAGATGATCATTGCCTGGCACTTGTCTGGCACAAATGCGACTTACACTTATCAGCTCAAGCCTGAATGGTATCCAGATCTTTCTGCATATGGACACAGATTGTTTCAGACATTTAAGGTTACTGCAGCATGGGTCATCATACTGAGCAGTATATATTTACCTGAGTTATTGAATATTATCAAAACAAAGAAAGGATTTGCAAAGTCAGAACACCTCCCAAATCTTTGGGACATCTTGGGACAAATCGGTAACAACCATTGTTCCATTATTGTAGTCTTGCCTTTGAGTCAGGAGGTTGCGGGTTCAAGTCTCACTCACTGTGGTGAACCACTGTATTATGGGATGTAAGGTAGGACTTGCACTACAGGTTCACCGGTAGCCCCTGCCGGCTGGCTCCGCCCACTAAGATCTGTATAAATATGCGTGATATCCATTGCTCTGCCATTTCGCCAGCTGCAGCAGGAGGCCACGCATCTGACTGCAATAAAGCCACAGTTGTACCCAATCTGCGTCTTTGTGCAATTGATTGCGCATCAATTTATTGCAGTCAGATTTTTCCACAGAATGGATATCAGAATCAAACCAGATTGCCTGCAACTGGATCCGCACTCGCCCAATGCCAGAAAAGACTTTAATCACTGGCTAGCCTGTTTTGAGGCCTACATCAACGCTGCGAACCCCGCGCCAATGGAGGCTCAGAAGATAAATGTCCTGTACTCCAGACTGAGCTCAGGTGTGTTCCTGTTGATCCAAAATGCCTCGAATTACACGAAAGCAATGGCACTCCTTAAAGAACACTATGCTCAGAAGACGAACACGCTCTTCGCCAGGCATGTACTCGCCACCCGTTCGCAACTACCTGGTGAGTCCATTGAAGACTTCTGGCGCGCCCTAATTCCATTCGTCCGGGAGTGTGACTGTCAGGCCGTTACGGCCGCTGAACATGCTAATCTCCCCATGCGTGATGCTTTCGTGACGGGGATTGCGTCGGACCGCATCCGAGAACGATTACTGGAAGGGGCCACGCTCAAACTAGCGGAGACGAAAACCTTGGCGCTCTCCATGATGGTTGCATCCCGTAATGTACAGTCTTACCCCTTCCGCCACACTGCCCACCCTTGTACCCCTTCCTACCCCTCCTGGACCCCGCCAACGACCTCCTCAGCTGGGGCCCTGCCTTCCTAATACGCCTACACCGCACGTCGATCTGCGCACCCCGGGGGTCCCCGCTGCTACTTCTGTGGTCAGCAGAAGCACCCCGTCAACACTGCCCGGCCCGCACTGCTATTTATAAATCCTGCAGTAAGAAGAGCCACTTCACAGCTGTGTGCCAGGCCCGCGCAGTCGCTGCGATCGTGCCCGCTATCACCCCTTCCCCCATGCCAAACGCACAATGGGAGCAGCCATCTTCTCTTCCCGGGGCCATGTGCAACCAATGGGCGCCGCCATCTTGTCCCCCTTCGGCCACGTGCGCCCCATTGGCGCCGCCATCTTGTCCCGACCCCGCAATGTACGCACCATGGCACTGCCATTTTGTTCCCCACAGGGTCTCCGGACATCCCGAGATCGGAACCGCACACGCTCGCCATCCGAAGCATCCGACGACTACCCGCAGCTCGCTTCGATGATGCTGGACCAATCTCGCCCGCACAACCTGGCCACCGCGTCGACGACGGTGAAAATCAAAGGCCATGTGATCTCGTGACTGCTCGACTCCGGGAGCACCGAAAGCTTCGCACATCCAAATATGGTAAGGCGCTGCTCCCTCGCGGTCCATCCTGCCAAGCAAAGGATCTCCCTAGCCTCTGGATCCCACTCCATCCCGATCCGAGGCTTCTGTACAGTCACCCTCACTGTCCAGGGCGTAGAATTTAGTAACTTCCGCCTTTATGTCCTTCCTAATCTCTGCGCTGCCTGGATGGGCCTAGATTTCCAGTGCAATCTCCAGAGTCTCACCCTCAAATTCGGCGGGCCCCTACCCCCCTTACCGTTTGCGGCCTCGCGAACCTCAAGGTCGACCCCCCCTCCCTCTTTGCCAATCTAACTGCGGATTGCAAGCCTGTCGCCACCAGGAGCAGACGGTACAGCACCCAGGACAAGGCCTTCATCAGGTCCTAAGTCCAGTGGCTGCTTAAGGAGGGTATTATCAAGGCCAACAACAGCCCCTGGAGAGCCCAAATGGTAGTGGTTAAAACTGGGGTGAAACACAGGATGGTCGTGGACTACAGCCAGACCACCAATCGGTACACGCAGCTCGACGCATACCCCCTCCCACGCATATCTGATATGGTCAATCAGATTGCGCAGTACCGGATCTTCTCAAAAATTGACCTGAAATCCGCCTACCACCAGCTCCCCATCCGGAAGTTGGACCATCCAGACACTGCCTTTGAGGCGGACAGTCGACTCTATCACTTTCTTAGGGTCCCTTTCGGCGTCACAAACGCAGTCTCAGTCTTCCAAAGGGAAATGGACCGAATGGTCGACCAGTACGGTTTGCGGGCCACCTTTCCGTACTTAGATAATGTCACCATCTGCGGCCATGACCAGCAGGACAACAATGCCAATCTCGATAAATTCCTCTGCACTGCCACTCTTCTTAACCTGACCTATAACAAAGAGAAGTGTGTGTTCAGCACGACCCGGTTAGCCATTCTCAGCTATGTAGTCCAAAACTGACTTCTCGGGCCCGACCGCATGCGCCCCCTCATGGAGCTCCCCTCCCCCACTGCCGCAAGGCCCTCAAACGCTGCCTGGGGTTCTTTTCCTCCTACGCCCAGTGGGTACCAAACTATGCACACAAGGCCCACTCACTCATTCAGTCCACCCAATTCCCTCTCGCGGCCGAGGCACAACACGCTTTCACCCGTATCAGAGCAGACAGCGCCAAGGCCGGGATGCGCGCAGTGGATGAGTCACTGCCTTTTCAAGTAGAAAGCGACGCTTCAGACGTCGCCCTTGCCGCCACTCTAAACCAGGCAGGCAGACCCGTGGCGTTCTTTTCCCGCACCCTTCATGCCTTTGAAATTCGACACTCATCCGTCAAAAAGGAGGCCCAAGCTATCGTTGAAGCTGTGCGGCATTGGAGGCATTACCTGGCCGATAAGAGATTCACTCTCCTTACGGACCAACGGGCGGTAGCCTTCATGTTCAATAACACACAGCGGGGCAATATCAAAAATGATAAAATCTTGCGGTGGAGAATCGAGCTCTCCACCTATAATTACAAGAATTTGTATTGCCCTGATAAACTCAACGAGCCCCCAGATGCCCTCTCCCGAGGTACATGTGCCAGCGCACAAGTAGACCAACTCCGGGCCCTACAGGACAGCCTTTGTCACCCGGGGGTCACTCGATTGTACCATCTGGTCAAAGCCCGTAATCTGCCCTACTCTGTCGAGGAAATAAGGACAGTCACCAGGGACTGCCAGGCCTGTGCGGAGTGCAAGCTGCACTTCTACCGGCCGGACCCTGCGTGCCTGGTGAAGGCTTCTCGCCCCTTTGAACGCCTCAGCGTGGATTTCAAAGGGCCCCTCCCCTCCACCGACCGTAACACGTACATTCTCAGTGTGGTCGATGAGTACTCCAGATTCCCCTTCGCCATCCCATAAAGAACAAAGAACAAAGAAATGTACAGCACAGGAACAGGCCCTTCGGCCCTCCAAGCCCGTGCCGACCATGCTGCCCGACTAAACTACAATCTTCTACACTCCCTGGGACCGTATCCCTCTATTCCCATCCTATTCATGTATTTGTCAAGATGCCCCTTAAATGTCACTATCGTCCCTGCTTCCACCACCTCCTCCGGTAGCGAGTTCCAGGCACCCACTACCCTCTGCGTAAAAAACTTGCCTCGTACATCTACTCTAAACCTTGCCCCTCTCACCTTAAACCTATGCCCCCTAGTAATTGACCCCTCTACCCTGGGGAAAAGCCTCTGACTATCCATGTCCCGATATGACGCCTGCCACCGTCATCAAGGCCCTCAACACCATCTTCGCTCTGATCGGTTTCCCCGCCTACATCCACAGTGACAGGGGATCCTCATTCATGAGCGATGAGCTGCGTCAGTTCCTGCTCAGCAGGGGTATCGCCTCCAGCAGGCCGACCAGCTACAACCCCCGGGGAGAATGGGACGGTTTGGAGGGCCGTCCAGCTGGCCCTACGGTCCAGGATCCTCCCAGCCTCTCGCTGGCAGGAGGTCCTCCCTGACGCTCTACACTCCATCCGGTCACTATTGTGCACCACCACTAATAACACACCCCATGAATGTGTTTTTACCTTCTCCAGGAAGCCCACATCCGGGGTGTCGCTCCCGACTTGGCTCGCAGCTCCAGGACCGGTCCTTCTCCGTAGGCACGTCTGACTCCATAAGGCGGACCTTGGTGGACAGGGTTCACCTGCTCCACGCCAACCCTCAATATGCCTACATTGAGTTCCCCGACGGCCTCCAAGATACTGTCTCAGTCAGGGACCTGGCACCGTCAGTTTCCACCCCAACACCTGCGCCGCCAACATTGACCCCACCAGACCAACCCCTCCCCCCCTTCCCGCACAAGAGGATGAAGAGGATTTTGGCACGCTCCCGGAGTTTCCCGATGACTGGCCAGCATCAGCACCGCCACCACCGCCATCGGTGCCACTTCCACCACCGCCAGCACCGACTTCGCCGCCACTGTTACGCCGCTCCCAACGAAGCACCAATGCACAGATCGGCTGAACCTTTGACGGACTCCAGACTGTCAACATGGACTTTTCTTTTTTTTTCTTCCTTGCTTTCCCCATTCTTCACACTGTACATAATTGCACAATGTGTATATAGTTTCACATCACCCCCGCCGGACTCATTTTTAACAGGGGGTGAATGTGGTGAACCACTGTATTATGGGATGTAAGGTAGGACCTGCACTACAAGTTCGCCGGTAGCCCCTGCCGGTTGGCTCCGCCCACTAATATCTGTATAAATATGCGTGACCTCCATTGCCCTGCCATTTCGCCAGCTGCAGCAGGAGGCCACGTATCTGACTGCAATAAAGCCACAGTTGTACCCAATCTGTGTCTTTGTGCAATTGATTGCGCATCACTCACTCACTCCAGAGACATGAGCTCAACAGTCTGGGCTGACACTTTAGTGCTGCACTGTCTTTCAGATTAACCTGATACCCCTTCTGCTTTCTTAGCTGGACATGGTCAGTCAATGGCATTATTTCGAAGAAGATGAGTTCTCCAAGTTTCTTCGACAATATTTGTCACCGACATCATGAAAGCATTGTCTGATCATTAGGCTACGAGCTCTGTGTGTGCAAATTGCTGCCATGTGTCCATCATTACAAACAGTAACGTTGCTGATTGTAAAATAGATTGAGGAGTTCCTGAGGTGGTGAAGAATACCGCACAACCTCTTCTTTCTTTCGGTTTGTATAAAGCTAAGTCTCATGAATGGCAATCAAATGACGAGCCGGGTCATTTGTTTTTGGCAACATGGGGGAAAGGTGAACTGCAGAACTCCCCTTCCTCCAAATTGTGTCATGGAAACTTAAAAGCGGGTGCAGCCTCAATTTAACATTGCATTTAAATGAGGGCATGACCAACAAGTAAGTACTCCTCTTGTACTGCAGTGAAGTGTCAACCTGGACTATGTTCTAAAGACCTGGGGCGAAATTCTCCGTTATCGGCGGAAAGTCCGCCGATCGGCGCAAAAAACGGCGCAAATCCGACTTGCGTCACGTCGGAAAAATGGGTCGATAGTCTCCGGCCCGAAATGGGCTAGCAGCGACGTAACAGGATCCGCGCTTGCGCAGTGGTTCACGCCGTGCAGTGTCATACGCGCTGCACGGCGTGACGGCTCATAAGGCCGCGCTGCTCCCCCCCACCTGACCGGAACACCCGACCGCAACACCCGACTGGATGGCTGGCCGTCGCTCAGCCCCGAGGTTCGAGTCACGCGATGTGGAGGCGCTCCTGGACGCGGTGGAGCAGAGGAGGGACGCCCTATATCCCGGGCACGGCCGCAGAGTTGCCCCACGCCACAGCCGGCGTCTGTGGAGGGAGGTGGCAGAGGCCGTCACCGCTGTGGCCCTGACACCACGGACAGGCACCCAGTGCCACAAGAAGGTGAACGACCTCGTCAGAGCGGGCAGGGTGAGCCTCCCCCATATCCCCCCTCCCCCATATCCCCCTCTCCCATATCCCCCATATCCCCCCCTCCCCCATATCCCCCTCCCCATATCCCCCATATCCCCCTCCCCATATCCCCCCTCCCCCATATCCCCCTCCCCATATCCCCCCTCCCCCATATCCCCCCTCCCCCATATCCCCCCTCCCCCATATCCCCCATATCCCCCCTCCCCCATATCCCGCATATCCCCCCTCCCCCATATCCCCATATTCCCCCTCCCCATATCCCCCCTCCCCCATATCCCCCATAACCCCCCTCCCCCATATCCCCCCCATATCCCCCCTCCCCCATATCGCCCCCTCCCCCATATCCCCCATATCCCCCCCTCCCCATATCCCCCCCTCCCCATATACCCCCCTCGCGCATATCCCCCCTCCCCCATATCCCCCCTCCCCCATATCCCCCATATCCCCAAGTGAATCCAGCCCTAACCTTAACCTCTGCAATGCACGCGCAACCGATGGCGTGCATTCATATACCTGCCTAACACTGTTGCCTTTTACCCCTGCCCCCCCCCCCTCACAGGAGAAGCGCGCACACAACAATAGGGAGCATGTGAGGACTGGAGGAGGGCCCGCTGATGAGAGGCCACTGACCGTACACGAGGAAAGGGCCCTGGAACTGGCTGGCGGACCTGAGGACCGGGAGGTTGCTGATGCAGAGGTCGGGGGCGTACTAGCGAGTGAGCCACCGACAGCCCGTCCCCATATCCCCCCTCCCCTATATCCCCCTCCCCCGTATCACCTGATCACTGCCTGATGTCTAACCATGCATGCTTCATTGTGTATCGCAGGACCAAACGTCCAGGCACCCATCCCCGCAGACGCAGACCGCCCGCAGGATGCCCCTCGGAGACCACAGGAGATGGAGAGACCTGCACCCTCCAGCATGCGACGCCCGCAGGATGCCCCTCGGAGACCACAGGAGACGGAGAGACCCGCACCCTCCAGCATGCGACGCCCGCAGGATGCCCCTCGCACACCACGGGAGACGGAGAGACCTGGAGTAACAGGGAGACGCCACCCCCGTCACGTGCGGGAGCGACCACCCAGCGACGAGGGGGGCAGCCACAGGCCCCCGTCACATCCGAGCCAGGACACCACTACCCAGGACACCACTACCCAGGACACCACTACCCAGGACACCCCTACCCGGCACAGCACTACCCGGGACACCCCTACCCGGGACAGCACTACCCGGGACAGCACTACCCAGGAAGACGAAATACCGGACAGTGACTCAGAGTGGATGTGTGGAGACGAACCCCCACCCCAAAGTGCCATGGACTCAGAGTGGGACGAAGAGCACGACACAACGCCACTTCTGTCACCAACACCCTCCACCATCGCAGAAACACTCACCACGGTTGGGCACTTTAGTGATGAGGCATCTGGTACACTCACTGGTGCGCACAATACAGCCGTCCCGGTACAACAGGTGGAGGTAGGAGCAGCAGAGGGACCAGGCGGTCGGAGGGCAGCCCAGCCCAAGCGAACATGTGCCGCCCAGATGGATCCCGGGTTCCTGCAGTTACCACACCCACACATAGATCCGATGCAACCACCGACCCGGAGACGAGCGAAGAGGGTGACGGGCGGCTTGCGGCGGCTGCGGTCGCAGGTGGAGGAGTCCACCCGCGTCCAGGAGCTGGGAGTGGTGCCGGTCATGCGTGCCACCCAGGCCGACACCGCACGGGTGGTGTCCGCGGTGGAGGCAATGGGTGCGACGGTGTCAGACATGGGGAATGGTTTGCGAGGCCTGGGGCCTTCCGTGCAGGCGGCGTCTGTGGCCCAGGAAATGGCTGCCCTCTCACAGGAGGCCATGAGCCAGTGCCAACGCCAGATGGCAGAGGCGCTCAACGCCATAGCCCAGTCTCTGCAGGCCATGGCCCAGTCTCAGCAGGCCATGGCCCAGTCTCTGCAGGCCATCGCTGAGGGCATCGGCGCCAGTGGCCATGTGCGAACCGGCGTCGCACTGTCACAGACAGGGTTTGCCAACCCCCTGGGCTCCATGGCTGCAAACCTGCAGACCCCTGTCGATACCAGCACGGGCCTCCAGGACTGGCAGCGCCAGATGTCGGGGGGGCGTCGGATGGCCAGTCCGTTCGCATCCCCCACCCATGTAGAGGCCTGGGGGCCATCGGGCACCCCGAGGGAGGAGGAGGTGGTGTGGTCCGTCCCGGCTCCCTCTGTAGGGGAGGTCCCGGTACACCGCGACACCTCGGACTCCACCCCCTTCCGTCCCAGGTGCATCAGGTGGGCAACGGGCAGGACAGGCTGGCAGCTCGCCATCCCAGTCGCCCGGGCCGCAGCCTGGCCCATCTAGGCCAGGACGCCCCAGAAAACGGCCGCCAAAGGGATCCAGTGTCAGAGGGCAGGAATCACAGGAGTCCACCTCCAGTTCTGCTGTACCGTCTGGGGAACCACATAGACGTAGTCAAAGGGCCCGTAAGGCCAAACAATTAGACACTGAGTAAGTTGGCACGGGTGCAGGGCACAGATGAGTTTTAGGGGCTAGGGCACGTGCATGAACTCCTTTGGTTATTAAAGTCAATGTTACACCTACCGAAGCTGCCTTTGTGCTCTGTCCAAAGTGTGCGGGGGTGTCATGTACGTTGAGCGCAAGTGTGTGTGTGAGGGGTGGTCTTACCTCAGCCCCAGGTGAGTCTGCCCCCTTCCCCCTGGGCCGCCATCAACATCCCCCGGGCAGAGGACGGGACCGTGCGCTGCAGTGTCACAGCCGCATGCAGGGATGGTCCGGGTGGATGGTGGTACTGTGGCCATGGGTCAGACATAGTCCAACGATGTAGAGCCAGGAGCTCATCGCAGGGCGGGTTGTTATCATCCTCCATGGCCTGCGATAGACACGCGTCCACCCGCAACTGTGTGAGCCCGGCCCGTTGTGCCGCAGGTGGATCGGCAATGGGGGGGCGGAGGTGGTGTGCATGCGGGTGGGGTGGGTGGGATTGGGGAGGGGGGTGAGGGTGCTGGGTGGGTGGATGGGTGGGGGATGTGGGTGGTCGGCTGTTGCCATGGTGTGCGGTCTGTGGCCATACTACCCGATTCCCACGCCCATCTAGTCAGTGAAACGGGCTTCTATCATTCTGTCCCGTGCCCGCTGGGCCAGCCGGTAACGGTGGACAGCCACCCACGTGTGTCAACCCCGTCTGCCCTGACCATTGCCCCCACCCCCCTCATCTGGGGAGGACTGGGCCTCTTCCTGCTGCTCCTCCACTCCGCCCTCCTCTGCCTGCGGCACATCGCCCCTCTGCTGGGCTATGTTGTGCAGGACGCAGCACACCACAATGATGCGGCCGACCCTATCTGACCGATACTGGAGGGCGCCCCCAGAGAGGTCCAGGCACCTGAAACGCATCTTCAGCACACCAAAGCACCTCTCGATCCCTTGTCGCTACATGGGCATCATTGTAGCGGTTCTCCGCCTCATTGCGTGGCCTCCGTATAGGCGTCATCAGCCACGACCGCAATGGGTAGCCCCTGTCGCCGAGCAACCAGCCCCTCAGCCGGGGATGGCGTCCCTCGTACATGCCGGGGATGGATGACCGCGACAACACGAATGAGTTGTGTACACTGCCTGGGTGACGGGCGCAGACGTGCAGGATCATCATGCGGTGGTCGCAGACCACCTGTACGTTCATCGAATAGGTCCCCTTCCTATTAGTGAACACGGCCCTGTTATCTGCAGGTGGCCGCACGGCGACGTGCATCCCACCGATCGCGCCCTGGACTAAGGGGAACCCGGCCACGGCAGAGAAGCCCACGGCCCGGGCATCTTGGCTGGCCCGGTCAACGGGGAAGCGGATGTAGCGGTGCGCCATGGCATATAGGGCATCTGTCACTGCCCGGATGCACCGGTGCACCGATGTCTGCGATATGCCGGACAGGTCCCCACTCGTTGCCTGGAATGACCCCGTTGCATAAAAGTTCAGGGCCACCGTAACCTTGACGGACACGGGGAGAGGGTGTCCCCCGCCAGTGCCACGTGGTGACAGGTGTGCCAGCAGGTGGCAGATGTGTGCCACGGTTTCCCGGCTCATCCGGAGTCTCCTCCTGCATTCCCTGTCCGTGAGGTCCTGGTATGACTGCCGGGGCCGGTACACACGGGGCGCCCTCGGGTGCCTCCGTTGCCGTGGGGCCGCGACGTCCTCCTCCCCCTCCTCGTCCTGTCGGTCAGGTGTCCCTCCAGCCTGGGCGGCTGCCGCTTGCTCCTCTGCGGCAGCCTGCACCGCCTTTCTGGCACGCTCCTCCTCCTCCTCCTCATCCAGGGCAACATAGACATGAGCGGCTCCCACCACGGCGGCCAACATCGCTGGATGATCTGAAAACATGATGGCCTGGTGGGGGGGAGGGGAACGACGACATGTCATCATTGCCCATATCCCCTCCTCCCCCCAGCCAGGTGGCATGGACCGCATGTGTCCAACAGTTGGAGGCTGGCACCTGGCCAGGTGGACCAACTCACTTGCCCTCCCATCCCCCTCCTCGGCACGGACCCCCCCCCAACCTCCACCCCGGCACGGCACGGACCCCCCCCCCCCCAACCTCCACCCCAGCACGGACCCCTCCCCAACCTCCACCCCGGCACGACACGGACCCCCCCCCAACCTCCACCCCAGCACGGACCCCCCCCCCAACCCTCAACCTCCACCCCGGCACGGCACGGACCCCCCCCAACCTCCACCCCAGCACGGACCCCCCCACAACCCCAACCTCCACCCTGGCACGGCACGGACCCCCCCCCCATCCTCCACCCCAGCACGGACCCCCCCCAACCTCCACCCCAGCACGGACCCCCAACCCCCAACCTCCACCCCGGCACGGACCCCCCCCCCCCAACCTCCACCCCGGCACGGACCCCCTCCCGGCACTCCCCCGGAGCCCAGCCTACTCTAACCACCCACCCCGCCGCATACACACACACAACCCGAGACACACCTCTCCTCACGCAATCAGACTGCGGCCACGCCATTGCCTGCCCAGAGCCAACCCCCCAGGCCGTCACTCACCTCCACGCTGGTCGGCGTGAGCCTGGAGCACCGGGTCACGCCGATGAAAAGGAGGTTTGATTCACGTCGACGTGAACGGTCATCACGTCGACGGGACTTCGGCCCATCCGGAAGGGAGAATATCGGCAGGCCGAAAATCGGCTGCCTTGCGCAGACCCGTGACATTCTCCGCGGCAGCGGCGCCATTAACGCCCCGCCGACTTTTCTCCCTTCGGAGACTTCGGCAACCGGCGGGGGCGGGATTCACGGCGGCCAACGACCATTCTACGACCCTCTGGGGGGTCGGAGAATGACGCCCCTGGTTACCAACAACCAACCTTCTAACTGAAATGCCAGAGTGCTGCCACCAAGCCAAGCTGGCATCGCTGCAGAGGGAGAGTACCTCCTCTTAAAACCTATTTCCAACATTTTCCCATTCTGTGTCTGAATGCGTTACACAGAAGTAAAGTCTCAAAGCATTTAGAAAATATTGTAAAGATCAAGAGAAGCATTTAATTGTTGAAAGGTGGGCGGACTTTTCTGTAAGAATGTTGTCAGGCACTGACTGAAAACTGGTTTGTTTCTCCCCAGAAACACAGCCAGGATTTCTGGCCAGATCTTCTGACACTTTGCAAGGCACCTCACAGAGCCGGCAAACCCGGCTACACAGAGATCGGGGCGCCATCTTTAAAGGGCGCCCCAATCAGCGAGAACACTGAACTCCACCCCCGCACCTCCCCAAGGCCATGTCGGAAAAGCTTTGAAAAGCCTCAGAAATATCAGGAGACACTCTCTCCCCTCTCTCCCCTCTCTCCCCACCCACAAGTTCTCCAAAGCACCCTCCTACCTCCCCCTCCCCCCTTCCCCTCCCCCTTCCTCTATCCCCCCTCCCCCTCCCACTCCCCCCTCCTGCCCCCCACCCCCTCCCCCCACCCCTCCTCCCCCTCCCCCTCCCCTCCCCTCTCCCTCCCTCCCCTTCCCCTAACCCCCCTCCCCCTTCCCCCTCTCCTCCCCCACAACCTCCTCCCCCACCCCACACCCTCCTCCCCTCCCCCTCCCCCTTCCCCTATCCCCCCTCCTCCCTTCCCCTATCCCCCCTCCCCTTCCCCCTCCCCCTCCTGCCCTCCCCCTTCCCCTCCCCCTCTCCCACTCCCCCTCCTCCCCCTCCCACTCCCCCCTCCCCCCGCACCCCCTCTTCCCCCTCCCCCACCTCCCCCATTCCCCTCCTACCCCCCTCCCCCCCCTCCCCCCGCCTCCCACATCACACATCAGGGGAAGCCTCAACTCTTCAATGGTGAAGGGTTTGCCCCCTCTCAGTGTCCCCTGCACTGTCCCCTGACACTGTCTTGCCACTGTGATATACCATCAAGACGAACGGTGAACTATTGAGGCTTTATTGTGCTAGATGTTAAGCCTCCTGCAGCTGGAACCAAGAATGGGAACAGTGCAGGAGAGCGTACACTTTTATACAGAGCCTGCTGGGTGGAGCCAGCAGGCCAAGATTTACTGTAATGACTGTAGTACAATGGCAGTACCGTAATACATGTATGATCAGTGGTTTCACCCACTGTTTAAAAAAATAGTCCAGCGGGGGTGAAGCGAAGTTACAGGTCGAGCCTGTCGGGGGCTTTGACCTTCCGCCGCGATCGCCTCAGTCCCGGCTGTGGTGTGGGCACCGGGGTGGGTACCTGCGACTCCAGGAGCGTGTGTTACTGCTGTGTGTTACTAAACGTTGGTCAGTGAGGAGAGTGAATCGCCTGCTGGCCAGGTAATGCCTCCAATTTCACCAAGCTTCCACAATGGTTTGGGCCTCCTTTTCGACAGAGGAGTGCCGATTTCGGACGCATGGAGGGTGCAGGAGGAGAAAGCCACGGGCCTGCCCGCCTGGTTGAGGGTGGCGGCCAGAGCCACGTCCGATGCGACACTCTCCACCTGAAAGGGGAAGGGCTCGTCGACTGCGTGCATCGTGGCTTTGGCGATGTCCGCCTTGATGTGGTTGAAGGCCCGGCGGGCCTCAGCCGTCAGGGGGAAAATGGTGGATCTGATGAGTGGGCGGGCATTGTCCGCATAATTAGGGACCCACTGGGCGTAATATGAGAAGAATCCCAGGCATTGTTTCAGAGCCTGGGGACAGTGAGGGAGGGGGAGTTCTAGGAGGGGGCGCATGCGGTCGGGGTCGGGCCCTAGGACTCCATTTTCCACAACGTAGCCAAGAATGGCTAAGTGGGTTGTGCGGAAAACGCATTTCTCCTTATTATCGGTAAGGTTAAGGAGTTTAGCGGTGTGGAGGGATTTCTGGAGATTCGCGTCGTGGTCCTGCTGGTTGTTGTCGCAGATGGTGACATTATCCAGATATGGAATGTGGCCCGCATCCCGCACTGGTCAAGCATTTGGTCCATCCCTCGCTGGAAGACCGAGACCCCGTTGGTAACGCCGAAGGGAACCCTAAGGAAATGGTAGAGGTGGCCATCTGCTTCGAATGCAGTGTATTGGCGGTCCTCTGAGCGGATAGGGAGCTGGTGGTATGCGGATTTCAAGTCAACAGTGGAGAAGACTCGATACTGCGCAATCTGGTTGACCATGTCAAATATGCATGGAAGCGGGTATGCATCGAGCTGCGTGTTCCGGTTGATCATCTGACTGTAGTCATTGACCATCTGGTGTTTCTCCCCAGTCTTAACTACCACCACTTGAGCTCTCCAGGGGCTGTTACTGGCCTCAATGACCCCCTCCTGCAGAAGCCGTTGGACTTACGACCTGATAAAGGTCCTGCCCTGGGCACTGTACCGTCTGCTCCTCGTGGCGACAGGCTTACAGTCTGGGGTGAGGTTCGCTAAGAGTGAGGGTGGATCGACCTTAAGGGTCATGAGGCCACAGATGGTAAGGGGGGGCAGGGGTCCACCGAACTTCAGATAAGGCTCTTGAGGTGGCACTGAAAATCGAGACCCAGTAACAGGGCAGCGCAGAGATGGGGGAGGACGTAGAGTCTGAAGTTACTGTAGTCTATGTCCTGTACGGAGAGGGTCGCGACGCAGTACCCCCGGATCTGTACGGAATGGGATCCGGGGGCCAGGGAGATTTTCTGGGTGACGGGGATGACTGGGAGGGAGCAGCGCCTTACCGTAGCTGGGTGGATGAAACTCTCCGTGCTCCCGGAGTCGAAGAGGCAGGTCGTCTCGTGCCCGTTGATCTGTATGGTCGTTGTAGCGGTCGCGAGGTTGATAGTGATCGAGGGTGATGGAGGCCAGCTGTGGAGGTTGGTGGGGGGGGGGGGGGCCGATCGGCGGTGGCGGAGGTGTCAGTGGCCCTCGTACGGCCAGGTGAGCAGGAGTCCTGGGGTGCGTTCCAAGATGGCGCCAAAGATGGCGGAGCCCATGGGGCGCACATGGCGGGCGATGTCCAAGATGCTTTTGGGGCCTCCAGAGTTAGCTGGCTGCCGTGCGGTGCAGGCTTGCGGTGTACCCGGGTCGGGTGACGATGGGGCCCATGACGCCTACGAGGGTGCCGCGGGTCGGAGGTGTAGGACTCCAGATTGCGGGAGGCCGCTTCTAAGGAGTTAGCGAGCTGTACTGTCTCTTTAAGGCCGAGTGTACCTCCTTCTAATAATCGCTGGCGGACGTAATTGGACTTAATGCCCCTGACATAGGCGTCTCTGATCAGCAGTTCCGTGTTTTGGACTGCCGACACCGCCTGGCAACTACAGTTTCTGCCAAGTATCCGCAAGGCACGCAGGAAATTGTCCTGAGACTCCCCTGGGAGTTGCCGTCTCGTGGTCAGGGGGTGCCTGGCAAACACCTGATTTACAGTCCTGATATACTGTCCTTTCAGTAGTTCTATTGCCTCCGTGTAGGTAGGAGCGTCCCGAATGAGGAGGAAAACATGTGGGCTCACCCATGCGTAGAGTAGTTGGAGCTTCTGTGGGTGTGAGAGGGTTTCTGTGGATGCTCCGAGATATCCTTCAAAGTAGCCAATGCTCGAAAGTCGCTGTGGCCTCGGCTGCGTGAGGGTTCAGTTCCAGGCTATCCGGCTTGAGTAAGACGTTCATCTTCAAAACTCTAGCACAATAAATTGATGTACCGTCAATGACTATGAGACGAATGGTGAACTATTGAGGCTTTATTGTGCTAGATGTTACGCCTCCTGCAGCTGGAATCAGAATGGGGGCAGTGCAGGAGAGCGTACACTTTTATACAGAGCCTGCTGGGTGGAGCCAGCACGCCGGGATTTACTGTAATGATTGGAGTACAATGGCAGTACCGTAATACATGTAGTGTATGATCACCGACACCTCCGACACCGCCGAACGGCCCCCCCCACCAACTTCCACAGCTGGCCTCCATCACCCTCGATCAGTCTCGGCCTCGCAACCTCGCGACCGCTACAACGACCATACGGATCAACGGGCACGAGACGACCTGCCTCTTCGACTCCGGGAGCACGGAGAGTTTCATCCACCCAGCTACAGTTTACCACACACTGCCACACGGGGCACTGCCCAGACTTGACCCTCTACCCCAGGGCCTCCAGGTGGCTCTTTACCCCCAGCATGGTCATCAAGACTGCTTCTCCATTTTAAAAACGAGTAGCGAATCACGCCAGCGTGACATCATGTTGCGGAGGGGGGGGGGGGGGGGGGGGGGGGGACATCACATGGGGCTGGAATGTATGACATAAAGCCATTTAATTATATTCAAATTTATTTCTAGAAATCAGGTGCATGCCCTTTCTGGGCGTGAAAATCCCTTTATCACCCTCTCCTGAGATTCAGCGGCCAGAATGGGATTTGTGCGAGCATCGAACGGGCCCGAAGGATCATGCCCGTTGTCTGAATTAGAGGTTTTATTAAAGCCTGGAATTGCTAATGTGTACACGAAGCATTGCTTAGCTTGATTTACTGGTTCGGACATTAGTGACCTGAGAGCCAAATGCTAATTTCACAGTCAGGTGCCGAGATTACAGAATGTCAAAATGAAAGGGGATAACTCAAAATGAATAGGATACCATTGCAGAAGTTTCAGCATTGGTGGGGGTTAAACACAACCGGTATCGGAGCAGCCAGGGTTTAACCCGGTGCCCGATTTCCCTCCCCATCAAAATAACCAGAAGGCCAATTTCTGGGGTATTGAGCAGCTGATTCAACTCCAGTGAAATTGGAGGTTCTGCACCATGGGCTCACATAGGGCAAAGGTTAACTGTCAGAGGAACTGCGTTAACTGGGCTGAGTGGGTCGGGGAAAGCATTTGAGAAAGGATGCAATCTAGTTATAGACAGCTGGATAATCAAAATATACACAGGTTATTTAACTTAAACAGAATACAAGAGAAGGGAGAGGAGTACAAATCTGCCAAATGTAAACTAAAATTAAAGGTTCCTGTGCCGTTTGAAAAATATATGGAGCAGCATTACTCCAAGAGATTGAACCATGTGCCTGGCCAGGTCATCCCACCCAATCACTTGATCTTCCAGACTTGACATCTGTTTTTCTTACAGTTGCCTGTGGCTCACCTTGGGCCATTTATTTATGATAAGGGTGCTAAATAAATGGAAGCTGTTTTACTTCACAGCTTTAAAAAAAAAGGTGAATGGATATATTGTTATGGAAGTGATTTATTGTCAGCTAAAATTTCTCACCAACAGCAGGCATCACTTCAAAAGTGACGCATGGTTGTAAGGAACCTCAGACCATTCTGAGGATATGAAACTTTTAAAATCAAAATGATCGAATAGTCCATGGAGGTCCGTCTCCAATTCAATTGTATTGCCATACATAGAATACAATGGGTCAAACACGAACGATGTGAAACTAAAAAGAAACGCTTGCATTTGTGTAGCACCTTCTCTAGCATCAAAATGTCCCAAAGCACTTCAGGGCCAATTATCTTTGCAATGTAATTACTGCTCCTGTGTAGAAAAAGGCAGCAGGCCAATTTACACACAAACAGCGGAGGAGATAAGTGACCATGCAGTTAATCTTTACTAATGTTTCTGCTTGAGGGATACAAATTGGACGGGTCACCAGAAGATCTCCTATGCTTGTTTGCAAATTGTGCCGGAAGGCCTTTTAAGAGCCCCGGTTTAACATTGAATCTGAAGGGACAATACGCATAGCAGGTTATAATCATCCTACCTGCAGTTATCTTACCGTCTGCTTAGCACTAGAATTATATTGGTGCTCACTGTATGTTTGCTGTAATTATTTTTGGACAGATAATTAATCATAGCTGTAATATAGTATCACAAGGATTGCGTATATGGCTAGTGTGCTACAAGAAAATGAAACCAATGCGTCCAAAGTGAACACGCTAAAATAAACCTTCCAAGAATATTTGAAAGAAAGCTTAATATGCCCCTTCTGATAGAGATGGACTTGATTGCTGAGTGATTTATGTTCTCCTAATGTCACAAAGCTCGATAACTATAAACCATAGTTTCTAGTGAGTTGTGCACTACTCAAGGCAGGACAGTTTAGTGCTTTCAGATTAACCTGTCTGTGAAATGTCCTGTGAAATATGCTTGCTGCATAGTTCCTAAATAAGATGAGCTTAGCCAGCTCAGGGCACAGATCCACAACATAAATCTGACCACAACTTGGTGCAGAGACCATAAGAGACTGCTGGAGCAAGGTTTTGCCTCTGAGGTCAGGAACTATTTCTGGGACCCAACCCCAAACCTAGAGGGGAAGTAGTCACAGCTCATGGTTTTCTCTGGTGTCTACTGCTAATTGGCTGGAGGTCAGGTTTTGCTGTCAATTGGGAGGGTGAGTGCAGAATTGGGGCGGGACCTGTAAAGTGCAGGGCCAATAATAAACACGACGGCAGCCATTCGTTTGATAGCCATTTTGATTTACCATGGAAATCTGAACTCAGCAGAGGGAGAGGCCTGGCACCGAGAAGGGACATGACAGCCCTCGAGCTGCTGCACGGAAGGCGAAGCAGGTCGAGGATCACTGAGAGGGCACTGGGGGGAGGGGGTGTAAGGGGGAGTTGGGGGGGGAAAGTGGGAGGGGTTGAGAGAGTGGGGTGTCACCATCAGAGAATTGGGCCAATTAGGGACATGTGTATCGAATTATTAGTAGTTGACCTTGATCAATATGATGCCTCTGGCATTTTCTTCCGCAATGCGGGTCGAGCAGCAATCCCACACCCAGCTCCCTGGACATGGAGATCCTGGGTGCCTCTTCTGCCCGTACTTACTGTGATGATCTGCACAAAGCAATTCTGTAGATAATATTATACTCGACCTCTGACCACCAGGTGGCAGTGCGAACCCACCATGTGACCCTGTGGGGGGTTAGGAGTAAGATGTGATGGAGGATAGACGTATTTTGCAGTAGCTCTATGATAGTTAGATTTCGTAGTTTATTATTTTATTTATCCCAGTTATCTTTATCACGCAGTTGTTTCATAATAAATTATCTAAACTAGATTTTCTTATTGGCCAGTCTATAGAACTTGACACCCTGCATCCCCTCCCCCCTTGCCACACCACGTGCAGGTGATGGGTATGAGCGAGCACTCAACAACCAGGCAGGGGTCAGACTATGTCATAGATTGAGGAGCATCGGCGCTCAGCTCTCAGCAGGTTATCATCACCCCCCTGTCCTCGACAGTAGCCCGCTGACAGTGCCGACACACTCACATCACCCTGGAGTGCAGTTACACAGACCCTGTGAGGGTGGGACAGGGTGGGGGAGAGGGGGTGAAGGGGGGAATGTAGGGGAGGGGGAAGGCTGCTGGATGGTTAGTGGGGGGTGGAGATGGGGGGAATGACGGACGAGGCCACATCCTATGTGAAGTGGGAGAGGATGAGAGCCGTCCTGGCTTCCTGGGCTTGCTGGACCTTTGTTGCTGCCGCCTGTTCCGGATCCACTGACTTGTCGTGAAGGTCATTCCTGGGCTCGTCCTCCAGCCCCTCCTGGTCCGGCGCCACCTCGTCCTCCTCTTCGGAGATGGCCACATGTTCCTCCTCCTCCACCTCCAGCGTGTCGCCCCTCTGCCATGCCAGGCTGTGGAGGACAAGCAGTCTACCACCAAGCAGAGGACCTTCTGGCGGATGTACTGCAGTTCACCACCAGAGTGGCCGAGGCATCAGAACTGCATCTTGAGGAGTCCGATGCACCACTCAATGGCAGCCAGGATGGCTGCATGGTCCTCATTGTATGAGGTCTCCACATCAGTCCCCGGCCTCCATACTGTCATCATTAGCCATGTCCTCAGTGGGTACACCTTATTCCCTAAGAGTCAAATGACCAACCTGGGATGGTCCTAAAAGAGGCCGGGAATATCCGACTGCCCCAGGATGTAGCTGTCGTGCACACTCCTTTTGTTGCATGCACGTGCATGATATTCATGTGGAGGTCGATCACGAGCTGGACGTTCAAGGAGTGGAACCCCTGCTTGTTGATGTAGGGTACTCCCAGATGGCCTGGTGAATGCAAGGCAACATGCGTGCCATCTATTAGCCCCTGGACCTGGGACATCTCTTCGATGGCAGAGAGGCTTGCTGCCCAGGCATCTTCTTGGATCTGGTCCATGTCAAAGTTTGTACAGATCGCTATCCGGACAAACCTGTGGACTGTATCTTCTGAGATGCCACACAAGTCCCACTCAAGCTCTGGAATGATTCTGAGGCGTAGACGTTCAGCGCTGCGGTTACTTTTGCGGCCACCGAAAGTGGGTATCCTCCTCCTCCACGTGATGCCAAGTCTGCAAGGACATGGCACAGGTGCTGTCCCCTTGTTGAGGCGAACCCTCCAGCAGCACACACTGTTTGTCATCTGTTCAAATGATCAGCGACGCCTGTACACCTTGGGCCATTGCCGGCCTCCCCCTCTGGGCCCCTCCCAGACCTGATGGGTGGCCGGGTCCTCAGGGGGAGGGGCGGGGCCCTGCACATGCGCTGTCATCATGAGTCTGTGTCGATGCTGCTGCCGCCGACTCCTCCGGCGCCTGGCCTACCAGCAGCACCATGAACGTAGCTTCCGCAGCATCCAAGATATCGTCCATTGCGTGTAATATCTGTAAGGAATTGGGAGAGGGTGAGAAACTGACAACCAGCGGTGTCCTCTATCCCCAGATCCTCCATTCCCCCATTGCTCCCCCCGCCCCCACCCCCAGGCAATGACTCCTACATCGCATGTGCACAAATGGGGATCCACTTGGGAGGTGTGAAGTACTCACTGAACTACGAATGCCAGTTCCCAATTAATAACAGCCTTCAACCACCCATCCAGAGACTTCAGAGGTCAGTGGGAGTTCTGGGTGGTCGGTGGGCAAGCGGGCTGGAGCTGCCCCAGGAACGGGAACACACAATCCAGGGGGTGGCACTGCGGACCGGCGGGCACTGAGGCACCCATCTCTCCCCCCATCCCAGGCGAGGCCATGGCCGCCACCCCGCCTGCTCCGCAACACCCCAACCCCGATTGTGGACCATCCCGACCGAGGCTGGCCCCCCAGGAGTTCATCCACCCCCCTCCGAGCACCAGGGCAGTAACCTCAGTTGCCCCTGGGCTCATTGCACCGGAGCAAAGGTGGCTACTCACCTCCTCGGGTCCCCACAGCTTCTTCTCCGTCAGCTTCACGTTTTTAAAAAGGAGTGCTAATTGGTGCCCTCTTGACCACTTGCCGGGGAGTTCATTAGATCACAGGAGGCCGTTAGATTGGGGCTCGCTCCGCTTATTTGTCTGGAGATTGGGCTCAAGTGGTGATTCTTGGTTTCTCACCACTTTACGACGGGATCTTGATTTCGCCAACTGGGGCGGGCCGGTTAGATTGCAAACAGATCGGCGCCTGGCCTGGTTCTTGATTTTGGCCTCTCCCGTGACTTAACGCCCTCATTGCACTCTCGCAACGCGGCCATTAACTCGCATCCATTTGTCCAAAGGGTTTATGATCCTTATTCTATCTTCTCATTGAACAGCAACTAACATTCCTTACCTTGAATTCGCCAATAAAATATTTTATAGACTATTCGTCTTCATGCCATTACCAAAAAAATGTTACCTATCAAATTAACATTATTTTAAGCAGATTTTGCCTTCTTCCCTCATCCAATGCCTAACGCTATGAAACAATTGAGCACTGGCCAAGTCCAAACCATTTCATAGTGTTGTAATCTACTATTATAGTTCAAGTTATATAGAGGAGTCTTTTGAATGGTTCTTTAATATAAATGGAGACATAAAGCATAAGAGTTATACTGTGAATCGCTTCACAGAGAGTTTTCTCTGTTAAAATCGGAGCTATAAACCTTGAGGGTTATAGCAGATATTGTTACAGTGAATGCTAAATGCACAAGCAGTTCTCTGTTTGCAGTCCTGGAGCAGACAAAAAATAATAACCTATTCTGTCACACGCTCTCTATTTACTTACTAATGATTATTTTGCTGCTTCTTCTTGATCTGTATGTACGCTTTCTCTGATCGGTGAAATATATTTCTGAATCGCAATATGCAATACTGCAACAGGCTAACAACTTTTAATGGCAAAGATGCTCTCAGCAATCTATTCCAGAATGAATTGTGCATGACTATTTTGTATGGGGGAGGAGGTCGGTGGGGCGGGGGTGAGGTCAGAGTGGTGAGTGAGTGCCTTTGCTTCCTTTGATATTTTATTGGGACACTAGGTTATCAATTCTAGTTGAATAATACAATGCTTTGGCTGCCAGTCAAAAGCTGATATGTTTCATTTTACCATTCGGATGGCATGGTGGCTCAGTGGTTAGCACTGCTGCTTCACTGTGCCAGAGATCGGGGTTCGATTCCGACCTCAGGTGACTGTCTATGTGGAGTTTGCACATTCTTCCCATGTCTGCATGGATTTCCCCTGGCTGCTCTGGTGTCCTCTCACAATCCAAAAGATGAGCAGGTTAGATGGATTGACTATTGTAAATCGTCTTTAGGTGGGATTATGGGATAGGGTGGTGGATTGGGCCTCAGGTAGGTTGCCCTTTCTGAGGGCTGGTGCGAACCCGATGGGTCGAATGGCCTCCTTCCGCATGGTAGGGATTCTGTGACTTCTATCATTCCTCATGGGGAACACACCATAAGTTAGCAATCCTCCTACAATTAAAACTTTTTCTTTTGGATTCTCCAGACTGACAGCTGCTATGAAAGGACTTGACTTTCAAATGAGGTTGAAGTTCAAATCCAGCCACACTGACAAGATAATAGTTTCATTTTTATTTTTAACTTTAATGGTTCCGGGTGAAACGGATTTGAAGCAATTTCAAAGCAGCTAGGTGAAAATGGGTCGCCCAAACTAAACCTGTGCCATAATTTGTCATTTTAAAACATGATGTTACATTTTCAGTCTCATTTGGAAGAGAAAACAAAGGAGCGGTATTTGGAAATATTAATTTAATAATAGCTTATTGTCACAAGTAGGCTTCAATGAAGTTACTGTGAAAAGCCCCTAGTCGCCACATTCCGGCACCTGTTTGGGGTGGCCGGTAAGAGAATTGAACCCGCGCTGCTGGCCTTGTTCTGTCTTACAAGCCAGTTGTTTAGCTCACTGTGCTAAACCAGCCCCTCACACTGATGCAGTAGATCTTTCCTGTGGTGGGTTTCATATAGATGGCATGTTGGACTATCTGTCCTTTGATAAAGCAAAAACAGATTTTCTAACATGCTACTGTTACTTCCAGTTCACAGAATTATTATTACTTTAGCTTCGTAGCATCATTTCTTTAGTTTAAATGAAACCGAGGAAAACATAATCAGCGGCTGCTTTTGTCATTCTCTCCCCTTTCCTTTCGATCACATTTTATTCAGAAGCTTCAGTCTTAAGCTGCAGGCAGTCCTTCCACTGCTAAATGCAGACACATTGCAGGTCTTTTGGATGTGTCGGTGCTCAGTTCTCATTTCAATGTATCTCTTTACGGTAAATCAGTTTTCTGTCAACTTTGATGAGCATAAAATGGATTGCGAGATTACCTTCTCACTTTGTAGCCTCCCAGCACCTTGAAGGCGTTGTGCATGTTTGCAATAAAACTTCTCGCCATTTCCCTTTTAGTGTATTTGCCATGGGCTTTTTATACACGAGACATGAGTAAATTACTTTTGTCATTTGTGAATGGCATTCCCTTGGGCCAATCAGCTGAGTATGCTTCGGGAATGAGCAACAAGGGTTCTCTGTGAGAATGGAACGAACCACGGGTTCTCAGGAAAGAAGCTGGCCTTGGTGCATAATTATATGGTTTGGGCATAGCGAACACCAACCCTCGGTTGCTCCACTGCAGGAAATATCCACGGCAGATAACTGAAAGCTTGTTTAAAGGGATAGGTATAAATGAGCATCAGAAAGAGAGGCAGAGAAATAGGAATGTTATGGTAACATGGAGGGGCAAGATAACGGGGCGATTTCAAAATAAGGGTGAGAATTTTTAAATCTAAGTACTGCTTGGGAAACAATATTGGTCATCAAGCTCAAGGCTGCTGAGTGAATGGGTCTTGGTGCAATGGAAATGCCACAGACACCCAGGAAAATGGGATAAATCCAAGAACTGTCTTTCTGATCAGTAAGTTACTGTTTCTCTTCCGTCTTCACTAACCATCCTCATCCAATGCATCCTCAGCATACTCTCTCGCTAAATCCCCCTGAGAAACTACACCAGTCTTGATGCTTGCAATGATAGGGCTGAGTGCAGCAGGCTGCTTATGGGATGTTGACCTCGTGAACATCACTGTGACCTACATATTCATGTTGTTTGCTGCTTAAATAGAGAGAACAAATTCTTACAATACTAACTTCTTAAAATTCCTTCATATCTTGTTGACATGATAATATACTGTATCACATATACCACACTTGCTTGTGTGTCTGGGCGTTTGATATAGGAATACTAATGTGGGTCCGTTAGCTCAGTTAGTTGGATGGCTGTTTCATGATGCTGAGCAATGTGGGTTCAGTTCCTGTACCGTCTGAGGTCACCATGAAGGCCTTCTCAGCCTTTCCACATGCCTGAGGTGTGTGGTGATCCTCAGGAGAAATTGCTACCAGCCAGCTCTCTCTCACAAGAGGAGAGCAGCCTATGGTCCTCAGGGACTATGGCGACTTTCCCTTGAAGGAACCATGCAACCTCCCCGTTGCACCATATTTGAAAGAACCCTGCACTTTATAGTTGCATAGATTTATCTTCATTTAGCCCTTCTTCCATCTGTTCTGTGCCACTCCATAACACAAAAAAGAAGACCTGGGAGGCTAGAGGTGTCAGAAGCACGTATCAGGTGCCCATGCTACAATTTACTGTGGTGTCCTTTGTTGCAAGTCTTTTAGTGTATGAATGTGGCGCAAGGACAAGTATCTATCAATCTATTGCCTGAAATGTGCCATTCTGCAGAATGAGACAGATAATAAATATTCAAGTGTATGTTGAATGAAAGGAAACATTTGATGGCGTACATACATGGTGGATCATACAGCATTAAGATGAGAACATGTGGTGCAGTCACATTGCTGGTCTTAAAGGAGGGTCATCCTTCTTAAAAGGAAACTGCACTCAATAATGTTGTTAGAATTCAAAACAAGGGAAATGGAACATTAGGATAAGGAGAGGGTTCCAGGGTGACCAGGGCTGGAAGCATTAGTGTTAGAGGTGGCCTGGAAGAGAGGTACCATGTTTTTCCAAGGTCCCTGGAGGTCATTAAGGACTGCACCCTGAAGGGTGCAGGTCAACTCCCAGACCAATGCCGCTATAAGTCTAAGGTCCTCACCAAGGTGTTCAAGGTCAATGAATGCACCTTCACATGATTTCTCCATATCAGCACAACCCCAGCCTCTCACATTTCTCAATACACCACACTCTATCACTCACTCAGAAGCACTCTGTGACACAGGGGAGTTTCTGACGTAGTGGTATGTTACTGGACTAGTAAACCAGAGACCCACAGTAATGCACTGGGGACCCAGATTCAAATCCTTCCACTGCAGATGATGAAATTTGAATTAAATAAAAATCTGGAATTAAAAAGGTCTAATGGTGACCATGAAACCATTGTCAATTGTCATAAAATCCCATCTGGTTCACCAATGCCCTTTAGGGAAGGAAATCTGCCGTCTGGCCTACATATTTGCATGCTGGTTAAACCTGGTTAAAACATTTCTCGCATACCTGATGCAGAAAATGCAAATAAAAACTGAATAGGAATCTCATTTTGCATTCATATAGGCTCACCGGCCACAGGCGGAAACGGTGATGTGGGACAAAATTCCGAGAGTCCAAAACCACGAATCCCGCCGGCAGCATCAAAGGGCTTCCCGGATGTATTATTGTCCCACATTGGGACCGCCCTCCTCCCCTATGTGACGTCACATCAGCACAATTTACAACAGATTTTTTAAATGGGAACCAGGCGAAGAGAACCCATTGGGACGCACAGGTAAGTCCAGCCCCTGGGAGCAAAGGGACATAGCTGGACAGTATCCTGGCACTGCTTCCTAGCACTTCTCCATGGCACCTTGGCACTGTCACCTTGGACGGTGCCAGGTCACGGTGCCGTGGGAGCCGTCTCTCAGTGTCTGTGGCAACATGCGCTCTTTACATGGGCGATGAGGGTAGAGGCTCCAACATCCAGTCCTATGGCTGACCAGGAATCTCTCCCGCTTTTCCCATTTGGCATGTCATGGGATGAACTGCAGGTTCACAAACAACCTATTTGGACACGTTATGAACACACCTTCCTTGACCATCAAGTCCTGGGTGGAACTCAACCAGGTGTTTCTGACTGAGAGGCAGGGCACCACAAAATTTCTCACTTCAAACACTGATTTCACTAATTCAATCATCCTATTGACCATGCTCATTATAAGTAGACCGTGTTTCCAAATCCCTCCATGGCCTTGCTCATCGCTATGTTTGTAAGCTCCAGCCCCACAACCATCCAAGGTTATTGCAATCCTCCTATTTTGACCTTTTGTGCATCCCCGCGTTTAATGGCTACGCCATTGACAGCATTGCCTGGGGCTACCAAAGCTCTAAATTCTGAAATTATCTTCCTAAACCACTTTGCCTCTGCCTCCTCCTTTAAGATGCCTCTTACATCCTGGAATGCACAGCCAGAAAGGATGGTAAAGCAGATTCAACAGGGAAATTGAAACTTGAAAAGGAAATTATGCCAGAGCTGGGAGAGCAGGAGTTTGGGACTAATTGGTTAGCTCTTTTACAGCTCTTTTACAGGGTCAGCGTAGGTACCGTGAGCTGAATGATTTCCTCCTGTGCTGCATGATTGTACCTAGTTTGTGATGCCAACCCAATTCAACTACTTTGTTCAATTAGTTTTTAATTTTCTAGGAATTAACGTGGTTTACACTGGTTACCATAGAAAATGTTTTTGAGACAAGTGATGACCCACGACACCATGCCAATGAAATTCTGAAGAATGTTTGGGCTGTGAGATAACAAATCTGAGACGTACAGAATTCTGAGGTGCATCACCTTTCATTATGCTTTTGGTTATTAAAAACAACTTGGCAGTAGGCAGTTAATTAAAGATTGGGCTAAGCTATTGCATCACCATGCCTACAACTGCAAGTTCCTCTGTTTACTGACTGAATACAATATCTGACTCAAGCCTTTACCAAATGAGAATATTACTTTCATGCCGAAAGACATGCCGTTAGGTTAATTTGATATTCTGAATTCTCCCTCTATGTACCCGAACAGGTACCGGAAAGTGGAAACTAGGGCCTTTTCACAGTAACTTCATTGTAGTTTTAATGTAAGCCGACTTGTGACAATAAAAATTATTATTATTATGATTATTATGTAACAGGCAAACAATGTTACATAGGACCACATAGAATATACAACACAGAATGGCATAACCAATTTGGCCCAAGGAATGTATGCCAGTGTTTAAGCTTCACTCAAGTCTCCTCCTATCTTTACACATCTAAATCCATCACCTTAACTATCTACTCCCTTCTCCAGCCTATATTTCTGTAGCTCCCCATTCAATGCATTTTCACAGCAGCTTGCTCTACACACTTTAATGGAGTTTGCTCTGCATTCCTGGTGATCGTATGGTGAATACGAACATACAAATTTGGAGCAGGAGTAGGCTACTCGGCCCCTCGAACTTGCTCCGCCATTCAATAAGATCATGGCTGATTGTAACCTCAACTCCACATTCCTGCCTACCGATAACCTTTCAACCCCTTGTTCATCAAGAATCTATCGCGCTCCACTTCAAAAAGATTCTGCTTCCACTGCCTTTTGAGGAAGAAAGTTCCAGAGACTCATCATAGATTATCATAGAATTTACAGTGCAGAAGGAGGCCATTCAGCCCATCGAGTCTGCACCGGCTCTTGGAAAGAGCACCCTACCCAAGGTCAACACCTCCACCCTATCCCCATAACCCAGTAACCCCACCCAACACTATGGGCAATTTTGGACACTAAGGGCAATTTATCATGGCCAATCCACCTAACCTGCACATCTTTGTACTGTGGGAGGAAACCGGAGCACCCGGAGGAAACCCACGCACACACGGGGAGGATGTGCAGACTCCGCACAGACAGTGACCCAAGCCGGAATTAAACCTGGGACCCTGGAGCTGTGAAGCAATTGTGCTATCCACAATGCTACCGTGCTGCCCCTCTGAGAGAAAATATTTCTCCTAATTTCTGTTTTAAATGAACGATCCCTTATTTTTAAACCTTGGCCCTGAGTTCTAGGTTCCCCGTCAAGAGGAAATTTACTCTTCATATCCACCCTGCCAATACGTCTCAGGACCTTAAATGTTTCGATCAAATTACCTCTTACTCTTCTAAACGCTAGTGGATACAAATCTAACCTCTCCAAACTTTCCTCATGAGACGACCCACCCATTACTGGTATTAATCTAGTAAACCTTCTCTGAACTGCTTTTACATCTTCCCTTAAATAAGCAGACCAACGCTGTACACAATACTCCAGATGTGATCTCACCAATACCTGTACAACTGAGGCATAACCTCCCTACTTTGGTAATCAATTGCAATCACAATAAATGATAACATTCTGTTAGCTTTCCTAATCACTTGCTGCACCAGTATACCAGCATTTTCTAATTCATGCTCTCAGACACTCAGATCCCTCTGCAACTCAGAGCTCTGCAATCTTGTCCACTTTGGATAATATGCTTCTTTTTATTCTTCCTGCCTAAACTGGCAATTTCACATTTGTCCACATTATATAATAATAATCTTTATTATCACAGGCTTACATTATAATAAAATAATAATAATCTTTACTGTCACAAGTAGGCTTATATTAACACTGCAATGACGTTACTGTGAAAAGCCCCTAGTCGTCACATTCTGGCACCTGTTTGGGTACACAGAAGGAGAATTTAGCATGTCCAATTGACCTAACAGCACGTCTTTCGAGACTTGTGGGAGGAAACCAGAGCACCTGGAGGAAACCCACGCAGACACAGTGGAGACTCCGTACAGAGTGACCCAAGCGGGAATGGAACCTGGGAACCTGGCGCTGTGAGGCAACAGTGCTAACCACTGTGCTACCGTGCTGCCCAATGCGAGATTTGCGAGATTTTTGCCCATTCACTTAACCTACCTCTGTCCTTTTGTATCCTCCTTATGTCCTCTTCGCAATCTACTTTCCTACCTATCTCTGTGTCGACAGCAAGTGCAGCAGCCATACCTTTCAGTCCCTTCCACTGAGTCATTTATATAAATTGTAACGATAAATGAAAATTACTCTGAAAATCCTCCCACACACCCGTAGTCTTGAGAATTAGGTACTGGTCCCTGTACACATTTTATTGAAATATGAGCGTTACATGTGGCTTGAAAATGACAACTACTATCCAAATGATTATTCCTTTGATTTTTCTCATCAAATATTTCATCTAGTTTTGCTCCAAGTCCAATCCGGCAGGAATTTAAATAGAACAGAAATTATTCTCTATTCTGTCGTACTAGTCGTTTTTCTAATCCTCTTTATAGCTTGTATCCCAGTATTAAGTTATAAAAAGTATTAGGCTAGGACTTGGCCTGCTTTTTTTCCCCTTGCCATGCCAAGTCCAGATGCATACATGTTTCCTCAGGGTCGTACGCCTGTAGAAAAGAAAACACAGAAATAAATTACAATCTGAACAAGTCACAAGCCAGCCATTTCCGACTGTGGGCTCGCTGATGATTGACACTCAGGTTGAGGTGACTCCACAGAGCAGAAATGATTGCTTGTTGCTGAGCTTTGTCATAGCTGGTGGTAAATTAATGATGAGTAGGATCTGATAATGCAGACGGAGAGTGATTACTGCAGAGGCTCCTGAGCGCAGGGAAATAATCTAAAAATAAAAGAGCAAAATAGCAATCTTATCAGCCATTGGCTGCAGCCATTTCTAATTGAACGGTACATGACATTAATTGGATTTTTCACTTCTTTGGGAGTCACTTCTCACTTGCTGCCTAATCACCGGTATTTCAGTCAGGCAAACAGTTCGTAACCGCTGTTTGTTGTCATCTCTCAGTGCACATTTGTTTGATGCTATCTGTCTCAGTTTGCCTTAAAGGCAAATAAGACATGAATGATAAGAATGTATTGATATTTATACAAGCGTTTTGTTTTTCTCTATTTCATGAAAAACTATTACTCCAGGCACTGTGAAAAAAACATTTTTATACGGAGAAAAGAGAGGCAAGAGGAAAAGGGAAAGAGGAAAGGGGATGAAGATGGAGAAACCAGAGGGGAGGAGAGGAGGAAGATGTCAGGAAGATTGGTTAAGGGAGGAATGGAAGGCAGGAGGGAGGGGAGAAAGGGGGAAAGGGAAGGAGGCGGAACGGGAAGGAAAAATGTATGGAAATGGGAATGGGAGAGCAAAGATCAGGATGTAACCTTAACTGGGAATGTGGAAGCCAAGAACTCTCATTGGTGTTGGAGGGACAATTCCTCCTCCTTCCACCACAGCTAGATTTCATTTGGAGAATAATGTTGAGTTGTCCTTTCCTCCTGAGGTACTGAAGATGCTAAGCCCTTCCCTCGGTGCAGATGCTGATGCACCTTACAAGGGCTAGAATTGCTGCTGTGGGGTTTGGAGTTGGATTATGGTTGGATTGGCTTGCCAGTCATAATAGTAACAATCCAAAGATTGGGAGTCTATCTGTTGCAAGTGTTTCCGGAAAATTGAAGAATAGAGAATTGCAGGAAGAAAAGCAATATACATGCTGAGACATTCAGGACATTGGAGAACAAAGAACAAAGAACAATAAAGAACAGGAACACGCCCTTTGGTCCTCCAAGCCTGTACCGGTCATGATACCAACCTTTGCCAAAACCCTCAGCACTTCCTTGTGCCATATCCCTCTATACCCTCCTATCCATGTGTTTGTCAAGATGCCTTTTAAACGCCGTTAATGTATCTGCTTCCACAACCTCTCCTGGCAATGCATTCCAGGCACTCACCACCCTCTGTGTAAATAACCTGCCTCGCAAACTCCACTAAACTTTGCCCCATAGACCTTAAACCTGTGCTCCCTGATGACTGACCCTCTATCCTGGGAAAGAGTGCCTGCCCATCCACTCTACCAATCCCCTCATAATCTTATAGACCTCTATCAGGTCACCTCTCTATCTCCGCCTTTCTAATGAAAACATTCTGAGTCTATTCAGCCTCTCCACATAGCTAACACTATCCAGGCAACATTTTGGTAAACCTCCTCTACACCCTCTCCATAGCCTCCACATCCTACTGGTAGTATGGTGACCAGAATTGTGTGCAGTATTCCAATTGCGACCTTACCAAGGTTCTACATAACTGTAGCATGACTTGCCAGTTTTTATACTTGATGCCCCATCCAATGAAAGCAAGCATTCCGTATGCTTTCTTAACTACCTTGTCCACTTGTGTTGCCATCTTCAAAGATCTGTGGACCTGCACGCCGAGATCTTTCTAACTTTCTATATTCCTAAGAGTTTTGCCATTTACGCTATAGAACATAGAACAGTACAGCACAGAACAGGCCCTTCGACCCTCGATGTTGTGCCGAGCATTGTCCGAAACCAAGATCAAGCTATCCCACTCCCTACCATTCTGGTGTGCTCCATGTGCCTATCCAATAACCGCTTGAAAGTTCCTAAAGTGTCCGACTCCACTATCACAGCAGACAGTCCATTCCACACCCTAACCACTCTCTGAGTAAAGAACCTACCTTGCACATCCCTCCTATATCTCCCACCCTGAACCTTATAGTTATGCCCCCTTGTAACAGCTACATCCACCCAAGGAAATAGTCTCTGAATGTCCACTCTATCTATCCCCCTCATCATCTTATAAACCTCTATTAAGTCGCCTCTCGTCCTCCTCCGCTCCAAGGAGAAAAGCCCTAGCTCCCTCAACCTTTCCTCATAAGATCTATCCTGCAAACCAGGCAGCAACCTGTTAAATCTCCTTTGCACCCTTTCCAATGCTTCCACATCCTTCCTATAGTGAGGTGACCAGAACTGCGCACAATACTCAAAATGTGGCAGGGTCATGCAGCATAACCCCAAGGCTCTTAAACTCAAGCCCCCTGTTAATAAACGCTAACACACTATAGACCTTCTTCACGGCTCTATCCACTTGAGTGGCAACCTTCAGAGATCTGTGGACATGAACCCCAAGATCTCTCTGTTCCTCCACATTCCTCAGAACCCTACCGTTGACCGTGTAATTCGCATTCAAATTTTTTCTACCAAAATGAATCACCTCGCACTTATCAGGGTTAGACTCCATCTGCCATTTTCCGGCCCAGCTCTGCATCCTATCAATGTCTCTTTGCAGTCTACAACAGCCCTCCACCTCATCCACTACTCCACCAATCTTGGTGTCATCAGCAAATTTACTGACCTACCCTTCAGCCCCCTCCTCCAAGTCATTGATAAAAATCACAAAAAGCAGAGGACCCAGCACTGATCCCTGTGGTACACCGCTGGTAACTGGTCTCCAGTCTGAAAATTTTCCATCCACCACCACCCTCTGTCTTCTATGTGATAGCCAGTTACTTCTCCAATTGGTCAAATTTCCCTCTATCCCGCACCTCCTTACTTTCTTTGTAAGCCGACCATGGGGAACCTTATCAAACGCCTTACTAAAATCCATGTATACGACATCAACTGCTCTACCTTCATCTACACACTTAGTTACCTCCTCAAAGAATTCAATCAAATTTGTGAGGCAAGACTTACTCTTCACGAATCCGTGTTGACTATCCTGGATTAAGCTGCATCTTTCCAAATGGTCATAAATCCTATCCTTCAGGACCTTTTCCATTAACTTACCGAACACTGAAGTAAGACTAACCGGCCTATAATTACCAGGATCATTCCTATTCCCTTTCTTGAACAGAGGAACAACATTCGCCACTCTCCAGTCCTCTGGCACTATTCCCGTGGACAGTGAGGACCCAAAGATCAAAGCAAAAGGCTCTGCAATATCATCCCTTGCCTCCCAAAGAATCCTTGAATATATCCCATCTGGCCCAGGGGACTTGTCGACCCCAAGGTTTTTCAAAATTGCTAATATATCCTTCCGCAGAACATCTACCTCCTCCAGCCTACCCGCCTGTATCACACTCTCATCCTCAAAAACATGGCCCCTCTTCTTGGTGAACACTGAAGAAAAGTATTCATTCAACGCCTCTCCTATTTCTTCTGACTCCATGCACAAGTTCCCACCACTGTCCTTGACCGGCTCTAACCTCACCCTGGTCATTCTTTTATTTCTCACATAAGAGTAAAAAGCCTTGGGGTTTTCCTTGATCCGACTCACCATGGACTTCTCATGCCCCCTCCTAGCTCTCCTAAGCCTTTTTTTTTAGCTCATTCCTTGCTACCTTGTAACCCTCAAGCAACCCAACTGAACCTTGTTTTCTCATCCTTACATACGCTTCCTTTTTTCTTTTGACAAGACATTCAACCTCTTTTGTGAACCATGGTTCCCTCACACGGCCATTTCCACCCTGCCTGACAGGGACATACCTATCTAGGACACGCAGTATTTATTCCTTGAACAATCTCCACTTTTTATTTGTGCCTTTCCCTGACAGTTTCTGTTCCCATCTTATGCTCCCTAATTCTTGCCGAATCGCATCATAATTACCCCTCCCCCAATTATAAACCTTGCCCTGTCGTATGGCCCTATCCCTCTCCATTGCAATAGTGAAAGACACCGAATTGTGGTCACTATCTCCAAAGTGCTCTCCCAGAAACAAATCTAACACTTATCCCGGTTCATTGCCCAGTACCAAATCCAATGTGGCCCTCCCTCTTGTCGGCCTATCCACATATTGCGTCAGGAAACCCTCCTGCACACACTGTACAAAAACTGCCCATCTGAATTGTTCGACCTATAGAGGTTCCAATCAATATTTAGTAAGTTAAAGTCACCCATGATAACTACCCTGAGATCTCCACACCTATCCATAATCTGTTTTGCAATTTCTTCCTCCACATCTCTATTACTATTTGGGGGCCTATAGAAAACTCCTAACAACGTGACCGCGCCTTTCCTATTTCTGACTTCGGCCCATATTACCTCAGTTGGCAGATGCCCTTCGAACTGCCTTTCTGCAGCCATTAAACTATCCTTGATTAACAATGCTACTCCTCCGCCTCTTTTACCACCTTCCCTACTCTTACTGAGACATCTATACCCCGGAACCTCCAACAACCATTCCTGTCCCTGTTCTAACCATGACCCTTACTCTGCTCTGTTACCCTTAAAGGGACAATCACCACATTCCTCCCCTGAAGTCCTTGATAAATATTCAATTACTTATTGACTTAGTCCTAAATATTAACTAAATATAATGTAAAGCGTTTGAACAATCTTTGAGTGGATTTTCTGTTTCTTTTAGAGTGGCGTAACTCTGTTGGCTAAGATGGTCCCACAGGATTGACGATAACAGGAACTGCAATAACTTCTGGCACAGGTGATTTATCATTACTTGCTTGCACAGAGACACCAGTTATATTGATAACAGGTTGATCAGGCACTTTGGTGTTTACAGGTTCAAAAACATTTATTTTTGACAACACTGACTGCTGGAGTGTCTCTCCACTCCTCAAGTGGTCCATGTGTTTACGAACGATCCATCCCTCCATATCCACTTGGTATGAAAGGGGTCTGGTCTTCGAGATCATAACTCTGGCTAGCATTGCAGGGTGCCCGGCTGGCAGTGCCAAGGTACCCAGGTGCCAGGAGAGTGCCAGGGTGCTACCCTGCCCTGTCCCCAACAACCCAGGGAGTCTACAATCACCGCTCACCCTCTCCCCCCGGTGCCGTCACAATTGATCCACGTTTGTGTGGACCAGAACTACACGGCGCCCTGGCGAGTTCTCCCAGGCACACCCGGATGCTGGGTGAATATGGTGTCTGGTTATTTAAATGAGCCAGGCTGAGCGAGTCGGATGACTCTCGTGAGGTTTCACGCCTGGCGCAAAGCCCGATTTAGGGCTTGCATACAATTGACCTGTTGCGCCCAGATCTGTGCTATTAGGAAGGATCATCACCCCTGTTCGATACTCGGCCAATTTGAGAGAAGTGGATGTGTGGTGGGGTGGCTGCGGAAATTTAAAGCCCATAAAAATCAAATAACTCGACATTCACTCCAGATGTAAATACAAGGCTGATTTGTCTCTTCAGTCGGCACTGAGGCATTAAGTCGGAAGTAAACCCCCAAAATATACCCTGAATGTAATGACTTGAATCTCTATTTGTGGAAAGGGATGGGACTGCTTTTCGGGGCCTTATAAAAATAATGTGGGGTTCTGCGGCATAAGAACTCCCCTTCATAATTGCAATCCAGATCACACCGTCTCACCCCATAAGCAGTAGTAGCCAACATAGCCCGTGTTGGCCAGCTCAATGTGCTGAACTGCCTTAAGGTGGGGCATGGAAATCGTGACTACGCTTTCACCACAGCTATTGTTAATCATCCAATGCTCTCCCATCAGTTTTTCACCGAAATTTCAATATCGGTCTCAATCGATGTTGAGCTGTTGGTTAACAATCAAATACAATTGCAAGAAAAGACAGAATAACTATGAAGTTGTGATGGTTCTTTCAAAAAAGCAGAGCATTCTACAGGGGCAATGATATTTCTTGTGGATTGGTGTAGCTTGTTTCCATATGTCACCATCAATTTTGACCATTGCCTCACAATCACAATTGTGTGAACAGCTCTTCAATCTCCACGGCACACTGATTTTCTATCACTTTTTTAAAAATTTAGAGTACCCAATTCATTTTTTCCAATTAAGGGGCAATTTAGCATGGCCAATCCACCTACCCTGCACATCTTTGGGTTGTGGGGGCGAAACCCACGCAAACACGGGGAGAATGTGCCAGCTCCACACGGACAGTGACCCAGAGCCGGGATCGAACCTGGGACATCAGCGGCGTGAGGCAACAATGGATTTTCTATCACTTCCTGAGGTGAAATGGTAACCAACACCAACTTATCATCAAATCATTCCTGTTTTCAGCTAAAAGGCAGATGTCCGAAAGGTTCGGAATGGCAGAAAAGCTGCTGAAAATGGTACCAATTAGATTGTTGAACCCCAAAGCCACACTTTCCATGTTTCTGGATATTGTGGACAGATTTTCCATTGGAAGAGACAACATGGCATGGTGGCACAGTGGCTAGCACTGCTCCTCACAGCGCCAGGGCCCTGGGTTCAATTCTGACCTTGGGTGACTGTGTGCAGTTTGCACGTTCTCCCCATGTCTGCGTGGGTTTCCTCTAGGTTCTCCAGTTTACTCCCAACAGTCCAAAGATGTGCTGGATTAGGTGGACTGTCCTTCAGTGTCCAATATGACAGATGAGGTTACGGGGATAGAGCAGAGAATGGGCCTAGGTACGGGGCTCTTTCGGAGGGTCGGTGCAGCCTTGATGGGCTGAATGGCCTCCTTCTACACCGCAGGGATTCTACGATCTGTACAATGTATTTGCCCAAGTGTAAGCTGCCGTATTGTATATAGATCCATTTGATATACTTACCGCCATTTGTGCTTTTTGTAAGTGTGCCCGGCAAAGTCACAAGTTCCGATAAACCGAATCTCTCATGGACCGTGGGAGGATGATGCATTTAAAAACAATGTATTTTGTTAGCAATAAAGTAAATGCTTAGATATTGAAATCAAATTATCTTGTTTGTGCTGCGGCTTTATATGTTTCCAGCCATTATTGTTCTTTTATCTTAAATTATTAACGGAGTCTTTGAAAAATGGGTCCCATGGGATGTCATTACGGACAAGTTCCACCGTATGTTTAATCTTTTTGAGGAAGATTTGAAAAGGAAAATAAAAGATAAAAAGCCATTCTCAATCTGAACTTCAACAAGATTATTTTAAGCCAGTCATTCTTTTCATTGCTTTATTGTATTTCTAAGTGTGTAGATTTTGATAAGCCATTATCAGTTACGCCATTTGGTCCATCAGGATTGAAGTTTTTCTCCAGTCTGAATTTATAGCTGATTGTTACCGTTAAGATTTGTTAATACCTAAGTCGGAAACTCCATTGTCAGGTGTCTGAGTTATGGGTAATGACTGAAGAAACCTGGCTCTTCAGCCCAGAAAGGAGGGGCAGAATTTTGCATGCTGGGGTTTCCGCCCCCAGCGCAAATGTTGGTGGTGAACCTGCCCCAATGCCGAGAGTTGTCACGCATCCATTTAAAGCTTGGCAGAGCATTCACTGGCTCACTGCGAGACTTCCGAGATCTGCCAGTCAATAAAATGGCTGGTAGCTCTCCAGTCCCAGCAGTGCGCCCAGGAGCATTGTCACTGCATCAAGTCCCTGATGGAGTCTGATGGGGAGGGGTGTAAGTTGGGCAGGTGAGTTTTAACAGGACCAGTTCAAGAGGCCCAAGTGAGGGAACATACCTCTTCATTCACCTGAGGAAGGAGCAGCGCTCCGAAAGCTAGTGACATCGAAACAAACCTGTTGGACTTTAACCTGGTGTTGTAAGTGAGGGAGGTGAGAAGAGCTGGGGATAGGGTACATAAAATGGAGGGGAGGGGGTGTGAGTGAAAACCTGGGGGGGGGGGGCTTTTGAAGATTTCGAGGGACCTCTGATGAGCCCAAGAAGGCTGTAAAGGAGATACCTGCCCAACCCTCACTTTCCCGCCAAATAACCTAAAGCGTTCCAAACTTGGCGCCGAATGTGGATAAATTTCAGGGGGGTTGGAAAGAGGCCCTTTCGCGGCTCAATTGACCCGTGGGTGGTGCGGGCCACAAAATGAAACCCGATTGACATGTTAGGTGGGAACCAGCTGCGGCCGGTGAAGCTTTGGTCAGTTCCATAGGATATGGAAGAGCAGCAGCCCTGTACAGGTGAATGTTGAGTGATGTTTCTCAACTACGGATGAGCATCGATGTACTTGCAGCAATGACAAAAATAATACGGCTTGGTGCCGACCTGGGATCTCATTCCTCTCCACGAGCGTAACCCTCACCCCAGTTTCTGGGGGCGGGGGGGTCAGCTCTGGCACTAATTTCCAGGATCAACCTGACCAGATTACACACTGAGTTTAAATGAGGCCTGGAAATTGAAGGCGTTGCAGTGGTCAGAAATGTTGCAATGGGCAGGCAACCATTGTGCTCTGCTGATTAACCACCTAAAAGTTAAGATCTATCTGCAGTGGGTTGAATAAAATATCGCAGATTCAAATTCGTAAATAATTACGTTCAGACTGGCTACAGAAAAGACTTCTTCATGCAAAGGCAGTGTGATCATGCAAAATGGCAATAGCAATCTCTACCAAATTTCATTCCTGCGACGCATTGGGAAAAAAACATAGTCAACATTTCTAAACAGGAGTGAAAGCTTAGATTACTGCTATTGAAATATGATGAAATATGGAGAGATTTTTCTCGTGAAAATATCAATGAGTTAACTGGCAATTTTTCCAATACTTCTTTAACACCTAGCGATGCACATGGATGACAAAGGATAATTACGTTTTGATGTGCATTTATCATGTGTAATAAGCCAAAAAGCAAACCTCATTAAAATTCATTGCTATAGCTGGTGTGCCTGCATACAGATATTGTTCTCAAATACAGTTGCGGATTTTTAAAAATCTGAATAGGCTCGCTGTAGTTCTACCTACCTGCTTCAGTTTTAAATTATATTTTTAATCAGAAGAAAGTTATGTGGGACTCTCTAAATATTTTACATTTTTTGGCTCAAATACACTTTTAACAAAATATGAATTTTTGCAGAATTGAAAAGTGTTGTACTCCATGTCAGATACCACTCTCACGAACATTGGAGTTCAGAACAGTGTAAATCTTCTACAGAGGATATGATCAGGCCAGCAAAAAAGTTGCTTGTACGCAAAAAGCTGACCTTCATGTTTATGTCAGGAACCCATGGACTGCTACAGCAACCTTTGTCACAATCCACAATATGTGTAGAATGTTTGGAATTTTATTAGTGGATCTTTACCCACTGCTTTTTCATAAATATAAATTTACTATTAATGATATTGTCATCTATTACTTTTATCATTAAGTTAAGAAATTCAAAGTTAAGCAGCACCTCATGGAGTGGAAGTTCAAGTAAATGCCATAAATGTGTCTGTTGTAAGAGGAGGCAGTGGCATCGTGGCGTTGTCACTGGACTCCAAATCCAGAGGCCCAGGGTAATGCTGGGGGGGCCCCTGTTCAAATCTCACCATGGCATGTCGTAAAATTTGAATCCGATAAAAATCTGGGGCGGAATTCTCCGATCTCCCGTCGGGTCGGAGAATCACCGCGGCGCCGCGCGAATCACCTCTCGGATGCCATTCTCCGAAGCGTGGTAAAACGGATGCCCACACATGGTGGGTGACGGTGTTGGGGGGGGGGGGGAGCCCAGGAGGGGGAGCGGCGCGGGTGGTGTGGGGGGGCCTGCCGTGGGTGGGGGTGTGGGGCGGGGGGGGCACACATCCAGGGGTGTTGGGGGGGGGGGGCACACATCCGAGGGTGGGAGTGGGGGTGGGGAAGGAGCGGTGGGGGCCACGGACCGCCATGGCAGGACGGATCCAACGGCCAGACCCCATGACGGCAGACATGCGGCTGTCCACCCAACCCTTTCGTTTTGCGGTGCAGGCAGCCTGGCCATCCTGACGTGTGCCAGACACCTGCACCCCCCCCCCACAAAACCAGCGGGTATGTCCAGGGTGGCACACACGGGAGCCCCCCGGTGCGGGCACTGCCACCAGACGATGGCCCTGGCAGAGGGGACGGCTGACAGGTCTCAGGCCACCAAGGGGGCAGGGGTGGGGCCCGTGCTGGCAACCGAGCCGGCCATGTAGCCCATGGCACCTGGTTGTGGAGGGGTGTATACCAATGCTGAAACCCAGTCTATCCCACCCCCTACAGATAGTACAATGTTTAGCCATATTCCGCCGTGGCGGGGGCTGCTGCCCTGCATGAGGTCCAGTGGGAGCTGGAGCATGGGCGTGACAGGGAGATGGTGTAGCCTGTTGTAAAGCAGCGGGCTGCAGTGGGGCACATGCAAGGCGCCCAGGACGCTTGGCCACGCTCCCGAGAGACACAGGAGGAGCACCACGCCATGCGGGAGCCACATCACGAGGATACCAAGGAGGAGGAGGAGGGTGTGCCACGGCCATGGAGGCGTCCGATGCGACAACGTGTGTACTGGCCCCGCATGCCCTTCGAGGACCTCCCGGACAGGGCGTGCAGGAGGAGACTCCGACTGAGCTGGGAGATCGTCGCCCACATCTGCCATCTGATGGTACACCTGGCACCATGTGGGACCTTAGGAGGACATGCCCTCCTGGTGCCCGTCAAGGTGACGGTTGCCCTCAACCTCTTCACGACGGGGTCATTCCAGTCACCGAGTGGGGACATGTCCAGCATCTCCCAGCCATCGGTGCACAGGTGCATCTGGGCCGTCACCGACGCGCTGTACGATATCGCGGACCGGTACAGACAGTTTCCTGTGGACCGCACCCACCAGGATGCCCGTGCAGCAGGTTTCGGCGCTGTTGCCCGGATACCCATGGTGTAGGGCGCGATCGATGGAGTGCACATCGCCATGCGGCCCATGTCGGAGGAAAGGGTCATGTGCCTGAAAAGGAAGGGTACATATTCAATGAACGTGCAGGTGGTCTGTGACCACAGGATGACGATCCTGCATGTCTGTGCCAGGTACCCTGGCAGTGTGCATGACCCCTTTATGTCTCTCCCAATCGTTCATCCCCGCCATGTTTGAGGGAGCCCCACCACCCGGCCTGCAGGGCTGGGTGCTGGGCCACAGGGGTTATCCGTTGCAGTCGTGGCTGATGACGCCTATCCGGAGGCCACAGACCGACGTGGTGCGCCGCTACAGTGATGCCCATGCAGCGACCAGGAGTGTGGTCGAGAGGTGCTTTGCGCTGCTGAAGATGCGGTTCAGGTGCCTGGACCGCTCTGGAGGGGCCCTCCAGTACCCGTCGGAGCTGGTCAGCTGCATCGTCGTGGTCTGCTGCATCCTGCACAACAGAGGGGCGATGTGCTGGAGGAGGAGGAGGAGGACGGTCAGGATGAGCGGAACTCTTCTCCAGATGAGGAGGATGGCGAGGGGGAAGCAGATGCACGGGACATGGGGGATGGACGGCAACAGGAGCCTGCCCAGCGCCGCCGGCTGGGCCAGCAGGCACGGGTGTCGCTGGTAGCTGCGCATTTCGACGACCACGGCGGGGGTCAGCAGTGATAGGCATGGGCACAGACAGCAGAGTTCGGCACCTCCCCCACCACCGACCACCCTCACCTCCCACACCACTGACCACCCTCACCTCCCACACCACCACATCACCACCCGCATGCATACGACCTCTCCATGACACATTCACCTGCGGCACAACGGGATGGGGGCAAACGTTTGATGGTGTAAGCGGGTCTCGTACAAGGCATGGAGGATGATGACAGCCCACCGTGCGATGGGCTCCGAGCCATACATCGTTCGACAATGTCTGACTCATGGCCACATCAAGACCCTCCACCTGGGTGGACCCTGCACGTGGCCCAGACACTGCAACTCATGGCCCTGGCATATGGCTGGGGGCGAGTTGGCATGGGAGAACCGTGGGGGGGAGGGGGGGGGCGCTGGGCCGCACGCCACATGCACCGGAACCCAACTTCTATCGCAGCACCCCTCACACACTGGCACACAGTCCCCGCCCGCATCGGACAGAGTACAGAGGCAGCTCACATAGTGTGTAATGTGTTTAATAACAGACGTCCTATACATGTGCCCCAGCCCATTTAACTATTCTGTGCCCTGCATCCGTGCCAACTTACTCATCAGTGTCTACCTTTCTGACCTTACGGCCCTACGTCTCGGTGTTCCCCCAGACAGTACAGCAGAATTGGAGTTGGACTCCTGTGATTCCAGCCCTGTGACTAGGGTCCCCTTTGGCAGCCGTTTCCTCGGGCGGCGCGGCCTGGATGGGCCAGGCTGCACCTCGGGCAATTGGGATGGCGTGGTGCCACCCTGTTCTTTCCGCTGCCCACTAGATGGACCAGGGACGGTAGGGGGGGGGGGGGGGGTCGAAGGTGGCGCGGCATTCCGGCACCCTCCCTGCAGAGGGAGCCGGAACGGGCCCCAGCACCTCCTCCTCCCTCCGGGTGTCCAGTGGCCCCCGGGGCTCTCCATGGGATGGGGGTGCGAGCCGATCCAGCACCCAGGGCACCACCATCACCTGGCGCTGCCAGTCCTGGAGGCCCATTCTGGTATCGACCAGGGTCTGGACGTTCGCAGCCATGGAGCTCAGGGAGTTCGCCATCCCTGTCTGGCTCTGTACAACGCCGTCCATCACCCGTACAATGACGCTGATGCTCTCAGCGATGGCCTGCTGGGACTGGGCCGTGGCCTGCTGGGACTGGGCCGTGGCCTGCTGGGACTGGGCCATGGACTGCTGAGACCGCGCCAGGTTGTTGAGCGCCTCTGCGATGTTCAGCTGGCTCTGGCTCATAGCTGCCTGTGAGAGGGCAGCCCTGTCCTGGGCCGCAGAGGACGCCTAACAGATAGCCCCAGGCCCTGCAAACTCAGTCCCATGTCCGACACTATCGCAACCAATATCTCCACCGTGGACACCACCCGTGCAGTGTTGGCCTATGTGGCCTGTGTGCCTGTGTCCTGTGTTGTCTTGTCGTGCCTGTCTGTCCCCTGTGTGCTTGTGTCCTGTGTCGTCGTGTCGTGCCTGTCTGTCCCCTGTGTGCTTGTGTCCTGTGTCGTCGTGTCGTGCCTGTCTGTCCCCTGTGTGCTGGTGTCCTGTGTCGTCGTGTCGTGTCTGTCTGTCCCCTGTGTGCCTGTGTCCTGTGTCATCGTTTCGTGCCTGTCTGTCCCCTGTGTGCCTGTGTCCTGTGTTGTCTTGTCGTGCCTGTCTGTCCCCTGTGTGCCTGTGTCCTGTGTCGTCGTGTCGTGCCTGTCTGTTCCCTGTGTGCCTGTGTCCTGTGTTGTCTTGTCGTGCCTGTCTGTGCCCTGTGTGCCTGTGTCCTGTGTTGTCTTGTCGTGCCTGTCTGTCCCCTGTGTGCTGGTGTCCTGTGTCATCGTGTCGTGTCTGTCTGTCCCCTGTGTGCCTGTGTCCTGTGTCATCGTATCATGTCTGTCTGTCCCCTGTGTGCCTGTGTCCTGTGTCGTCGTGTCGTGTCTGTCTGTCCCCTGTGTGCTGGTTCCTGTGTCGTCGTGTCATGTCTGTCTGTCCCCTGTGTGCTGGTGTCCTGTGTCGTCGTGTCATGTCTGTCTGTCCCCTGTGTGCCTGTGTCCTGTGTCGTCGTGTCATGTCTGTCTGTCCCCTGTGTGCCTGTGTCCTGTGTCGTCGTGTCATGTCTGTCTGTCCCCTGTGTGCCTGTGTCCTGTGTCGTCGTGTCATGTCTGTCTATCCCCTGTGTGCCTGTGTCCTGTGTCGTCGTGTCGTGTCTGTCTGTCCCCTGTGTGCCTGTGTCCTGTGTCGTCGTGTCGTGTCTGTCTGTCCCCTGTGTGCCTGTGTCCTGGATCATCGTGTCGTGCCTGTCTGTCCCCTGTGTGCTGGTGTCCTGTGTCATCGTGTCGTGCCTGTCTGTCCCCTGTGTGCTGGTGTCCTGTGTCATCGTGTCGTATCTGTCTGTCCCCTGTGTGCCTGTGTCCTGTGCCGTTGTGTCGTGCCTGCCTGTCCCCTGTGTGCTGGTGTCCTGTGCCGTCGTGTCGTGCCCGTCTGTCCCCTGTGTGCTGGTGTCTGGATCATCGTGTCATCGCTGGACTGGGCCGGAGGGCTGTTATTGGAGCTGCCCTCCCCATCGCCGCTAGAGTCCCTGTGGGCTGGCTGCCTAGGCGCTGGCCGGGCGGGGGGGGGGGGGGGGTCTGCCAGGTGCGTCCGGTTGGTCTGCGTCGGCTGGCCGTCCAGGCACTGGATGCGGGCGGTGTCTGCCAGGTGCTCCGGGTCGGTCACCACGTGGCCCTGCCACCCACAATACACCATCATGATTAGGCAGGTGGAGGGGGGTGTGGGTCGTGGTACGGGGTGAAGGGGGTGTGCTGAGGGGACAGTGCTGCGGGGAAATGGCTGTGGGTAGTGTGCTGAGGGAGAAGGGCTGAGAGGAGAGTGCTGAGAGGAGAGTGCTGAGGGGAGACTGCTGAGGGGAGAGTGCTGAGGGGAGAGTGCTGGGGAGACTGCAGCAATACAGGTCAAGGCTGTGGTTGTACTGTCCCCTGGGGAGGAGCTGGGTGTTACACATGTGGGGGGTCGGGGGGTTGGTGCCATGGGCACATTGCTGGGTAGTCACCCAGGCTGCCCTCAGTAGGTCGTTGAACTTTTTGTGGCATTGCTCGCCAGTCCTGGGTGTCAATGCGATGGCACTAACGGCCGCGCCCACCTCTCTCCACAGATGCCAGGCCACGTTGGGTGGACCCTCTGGGCGGGTCCAGGGTACAGACGCCCTCTCCTCTCCTCAAGGGCGTCCAGGAGCTCCAGGTCGTGGCCGGTGGACCGGGGCACTGCCTTGCGTGGCGCCATGTTGCTCCATCGGCAGCCTGTGCGCTCACATCGCCTTATGTGCGCCGCGGCGCCACGTCGATTGCGTGGCGCCGCGTCTCCGACACTGCTCCGAGGCCGTGCCCCCGCGCTTCCCGCCGCCTGCCCACTGGCCCCCTTGTACGGCGCAGAATGGGGTCCCGAAACAGGCTGCGACCACAAAGTGAAACACTCCCGTTTTGGCGCCGGCGCTGACACTCTGCCGCTGAAGCGGAGAATCGCGCCCCTGATGTCTGTTGTCATAAAAATGTATCTGGTTCACTAATGTCATTTTATGGGACAAAATCTACCATCATTACCTGAGTGGCTTACTTGTGATTAAGGGTAATTAGGGATGGGCATTAAATGCTGGTCCAATCACTATTTGTTCATGTACCATTTGACAATGCACTCTGTCGATTATTCTTTTGTCTACTGTGTACGTACTGTGTACGTTCCCTTAGCTGCAGAAAAATACTTTTCACTGTACTTCCGTACATGTGACAATAAATATCAATCAATCAACCAATCAGTCAACGAAGCCCACATCTCATGAATTTAAATAAAGTATAATAATGGATACTTAGAAGTGGGTTTTAAGGTCCAGCTGTTTCATGGGTTTTGTAAAATGAGAAGAATTATTAAATCCAAATTGTATTGCATCGTATGCCCTCCTCATACTTTGATCTTCTAGCTTTTTGCACTCCCTTGAACACTGTATCATTTAAAACAAATTATTGAGATAAAATTAATGTAACATAATGTTGGGGAATTTTATTCAAGGTATTACATATAAGTAATTTGATGAGAACCATGTGGGATGTGAGCTATAAATTGGTACAATTAAAATTCGGTGAATAGGAACAGGACCGTTTAACCTATTGATGCACGATCAATGACCACTAAAGCGAGGTTGTAGTCCAACTGAAGGCTTTAATACGCTGGATGTTTCCCCCAGCAGCACAGGTACAGAATGAAGGCTGCTGGGATGGCACGGGCTCTTATACCCCACCTATCAGGGCGGAGCTACCATACAGCTTGACCAATAGGAAGCATACAATATCTACCAATGGTGTTCCAGCATTACCAGGTACCGTAATACCTCTACACCGACTACCACACCTCTCAAGCCGGTTCCTCCAATGACCGAGATCATGGATGCTGTGTGACCTAACTTCATATATCTGCGTTTGTCCCGTAGTCTTTGGATTACAAAAATGCAATCCATCTCAGGTTTCAGGTGTACAATGATTTAGCATAATTTTCCATTTGTGGAAAAGAACGTCTAAAACCCTGGGCGGGATTCTCCGGCACTCCGCGCCGGAATCGTGCCCAGTGTGGGGGTTGAGAATAGCCGTTCACGGCGGTAATCCGGCGCGATGCCGCTTCCGAGATTCTCCATGGACCCGCCAGTCTCACGTGCGCGGTCGACGCACGCCAGTCGGGGGCCGTTGGAACAGGCAACCCACTGCATGTTTCACAGAGGTGGCCCTCCATTGGGACCTTTTGCTCCGGCAATTGGCATAGGGGTTTCACGTTGAATGCATCCCTCAGTACCGGGAACCCTGCAGCAGGGGTGCGGCCATCAGCAGGAGCGGAAGATCCCACTGGTGTGAATAGCCGGAAAATTCCAGTCCAGTTTCTTCCTGTCATAACATTCCTTGGTTAAATGCTGTGGAAGTGTCCAAAGTCTCTGACTCTGACTCAGAGTTGGAGACATTTTCAAAGGGTCCCAGGGAGCAGGAGAAGTTCCCATTGGAAGTTTAACCTTGCCGGGCAGTTCCAGTGGAGTCCTTAAGTTGGAGGTTTGGAGGGATCCCATAGTGCATCTTCTGGAGTGCGTTCAGTCTCAAACCACCTGGTGGTTGGAAGATCTGGGACATTGTCCTCAATTCCACCAAAAACAACATTCCCTACTTTACCTCTTTTCCTGATCACAGTTTGATGCTGAAACAGACCATCCATCACCTTGATATCCTATTTGGCCCTGAGATGGCCTTCCAACCACATATTTGCTCCGTCACAAAGACCACCAACTGGCATCTACTCTGTAACGCTGCTTGTCTATGCCTCTACCATCTCATTTGTTGCCAAAAACTCTCACCCATGTATTTGGCTTCATTATATAATCCCCTGGCAGCCTCCCACCTACCAACCTTCATAAACTTGAACTGCTGTACCCTACACAAAGTCCTGTTCACCATCACCCCTGAGCTCACTGAGCTTAACTGGCTCTCCTTAATTTGAAACATCTCGTCATAATAATTTCCTCCTGCCCTGCGCCCCTCAAGGATGTTTATGCCTTGCCAATTCTGACCTTTTCACCACCATGTCACCCTGAATGCCGGAATTCCCTTCCTAAATCTCACTGGCTCTTTCTCCCCTCCTTCAAGCTGCTCCTTACCTCCTTGTCCAAGCTTTCACACATTTCTCTTAATATCCCATGTGGCTCGATGTTGAATTTTGCTTGATATTGCTCCTGTGAATCGTTTTCCTAAGTTCAAGGTGATACATAAAAATAAATTATTGTTGCTGTCGTAAGGTTATGAACGCCTGAACGCCAAGGAACTCCTTTCTTTACCCAATAACATCCTTACATTGTCTTAAACACACAATTAGATTGCCCCTTAAGTTTTCTTTCCCATCCTTAAACAATGGTGTCATGTTGGAATGCTGAATATAAAAGCATTGTGGGAGCCTTTGGAGCAGGAAAATTGTACTGATAGATTGAATTGGACAATCAGTGTTCGGATAGTGTGGTGATTGCAAGCACAAAATAATACAGCAGAATGCCAGTGAACCTGGCATTTAACTGCATTTTTCTGTGTTAGTAATTACACATTATCTGAATACTAATTAGCTTTTTCACCTTACAATCCACATAAGCCACACTTCTATTTCTTCCAGCTCAGAGTCATGTGGGTGTTATCAATTATAACATGTTTCCTGGGAAAAGCAGCAGGATGACAAAAAGCAAAACTATGCATTTGCTAATTCTTGGCATACAACCTAAATACCTGGTAAGCAATTGTCTTGACAAACAGGGCATTAGTGACCTTATTGATGCATCATGCACTGCTGAATGGCTGGTAGAAGCAATGTGTCCTGCAGCCGCCGAAATCCTCCAGTGGCCAAAAGTTGAGTGCTGTAAGTATACCCATGGCACTGAAGGAGTGGTGTAGGCTTGAGACTGTGGCTTGAAGTGCCAGAACTCTTATACTGTACTAACAAGCTGATAAACGGAAGCAGTTTTACGAAACCTCCACGGAGAGATCCAGGAGTGTTCATGTTTGTCTGCAAACTGACTCAGATGAGTTGCTCTGAGTTAACAACTTCCTTCTCAGATGATGTTCTACTTCCGTCACATTCAACAGTCCTCTCTATTAGTCAAGGTGTTATATTGAAAATTCACTTCTTATGCTCCAGTCTCCTATAGGTAGGAATCTCCCAGTCCCCCTGCCCCCCACTCCCCATCCCCCAGTGATGGGTTTAATGGTGGGCAGGGAGGAACAATGCAGGGAACTGAAAGAAAACAAATTGGCTTTCCACTAACGTGAAATGAATGCGGGAATGTGCACTCCTGCTCGTCATGATCGGTCGCCATTCATGCCAGAGGCAGGTGTCAAGCTATTTTGCATCCTGTTAAAGGGTTGCAGATGAAGGTCCGACAGGAATAGTCCCCCGGTCCCATTACCGCATCGCCAGACTAACATGGCATGGAAATGTCAGGACTCACCTGGGAACTCACAGTAATGGGAAGATGGAGGCCTCCAGCCACTATGGATCCTGGAACATGACATGCAGCAGTGGGCAAGCAAATGTTCACACTGTCAAAGGACCCAGGACGTGGATCTTCACACTGCTGGAGGACCCAAGACATGAATCTTCACTCGGTAGGAGGGTCCAGGATGTGGATTTTCACTCGGCAGCCGCTTATTTGGTTATCCTGCTCAAGGTGGGGCAATTGCTCCCTCTAGGGTCACAGAGGACAAAGCTGAAGGGGTCACAGGCAAGGGGGATGCTAAAGGGCCGGACACCTTAGAGAGACCTCAGCGGAGGTCTTCGGGGGTCCAAAGCTTCTCCTCCTCATTGTGCCCCTGCCTGACTGTTTGAGGAGAAGGGACAGCTGGTGGGAGATCGAGGTGACCTGTCCTCTTCTTGGGTAGTCACTGCAAAAGCTAACATGTGGCTACAGTGGTGGATTGCAGCTCTGCATGCACCTTGGTCAGAAACTGAGAATTCTGCTGGAACAGGGGGCGGGATTCTCTTAGCCCACACTGGGCCGGAAATCGCCGGGCTGGGTGTGAATCGCGCGACGCCGCCCCGATGGCGGTCCACTGATTCTCCAGTGAGCGGAGAATCAGAGCCATTGGTGCCGTCGAGGTCGGCGCGGCACCGGTCGGGGGCCACGCGGCGATTCTCCGCCCGAGATGGGCCGAGTGGCAGCAAAGAACATCCGAGTCCCGCCGGCGCCGTCCACGTGTGGTCTTACCCGACAGGACCTCGGCAGGCATCCTTTCGGGGGCGGCCTGGTGGGAGGGGAGGGGGTGTCCGACCCCGGGGTGGGGGGGCCTCCGCTGTGGCCTGACCTGCGATCGGGGCCTACCGATAAGCGGACCGGCCTCTCGGGCTGGAGGCCTCTTTTGCTCCGCGCCGGCCCCTGTAGCCCTACAGCATGTTGCATCAGGACCGGCGCCGTCAAGGAAGTCACCGCGCATGCACGCAACCACGCCGGTCGCGGCGCGCATGCGCAGACCCGCGGCGCCCATTTGAGGCCCGTATCAGCAGCTGGAGCGGCGTGGGTAGCCCCAGTGCCGTGCTGGCCCCCTGTAGGGCTCGGAATAACTGCTCCTGGAGGTCTGTTGGCACCATCGTAAAACGCGACGGCGTTTACAATGGCATCAACACTTAGCCTCAGGATCAGAGAATCCCACTCAGGATCTCCATGGCCTATGCCCACCAACCTCTCCACCTGCACAGACGTGGTCTGGTTCCTCCACTGTCAGCCCAGCTGCCCGCTCCTCAAACTTTGTAAGGTTCCTCAGCTCAGGCAAGCCCCTTCCATCTTCTCTCTCTCGCTCCTGTTGTGACATAAATCATCCAGCACTAAGAGAGAAGATGAGGTTAAGAGAAATTTGGTTTCAGGTATCTTTCTCATGCTTCTTGTCTTACAAGTAACCCATTGGATTGCATGACATGTGATTGGTGTCCTGCAGGTTTTTCGCAAGGGTTCTGAGCAGCACCCTCCAGAACAGTGAGCCCATGCATATAGAAGGATAAAAAATCACAAAGGTAGGTTATTAGCACTGCTTTCCGATGCCCACAATGCCTTATGGTTCCTCTCCTGGCAGCATCTGAGCTCTGTGGAGAATGGCATCACCTGCAGACTAGATGGACTGTAGTGGGACTATGGGGCATCACCTTCTCATGTTAAGTACCGCTGGGGTCGCCGGGCCATCCTTTCTTGATGGATTTGTAGCAATGTCTGGGCACCTTTCAAACAAGGTGCCCAGATATGACAGCAGGGCACATGGTCACCCAACCCCTACCCCTGCTGCGCAATACATCAGGAAACCCTAGCTTCATAATTAATGAACCCAGCATCTTGCAGTTTGGTGTGCAATCCCACCGGACCCCTTGGCGAGAAACACTCTTTGTTCCTGCCCTCGTGACAGGACCCAGAATGAAAATTGCCGACCTCAGTTGGAGTGGAGAGCATACATGTCGGAGCAGGTCATTCATTTGTTTTACTCCAAAACACAAAATAATCTGCACTCACCTTTGCAGTTACTTTGCATTTTCATTTACAGGAGACCAGATGAAAAGGAAAACATGTTGGGGAAGAATAAACATTTTACATTTCTGGATTTGAAGGTTAGAGAGGTATCGACGGCCTGAGATGAAAGAGCATTGTTTCTGGAAATTAGAAATAGCTTATTATTATAAAGCTGATGAATTATTTTTGAAGGACAGGGAATATTTGAGCAGAACATTTCTTCATGAGATTTAATAGCCCATTATTTGGTGATTGTGCAGGGATTTTAAAATGATTACAGAGATAGAGGATGCAAAAACATTAAGGTAAATAAGAAGACAAAGAAAATCTCTTTGTATCTCATGCATGACTTCTTGTCTCCTAGCAAGTTCTGTGGAAAGTCTCGACACTAGCTACCAAATTATAGCTGCAAATGTGTTAGCCCAGGGAGAGAAATCATGGGTCCTGATCCTCTCCTGTTTCCAGGCCCCTTATTCCTCCCCCTCCCCCGAAACCCCACATTAACCCTCCTCCTCAATCATGCCTGATATATTTTCCCTTTCAAGATTCACACATCAATTCATCAAATAATCACAGAAAGGACAAAGTAAAATGATGATGCCTATTTTTAGCATCTGATTACTAATATCGTCCAACGTAAATGCAGCAGAGGTCATTAATGTTAAAAGCAACAATGATATAATGTTGTGTTAATTTGTGTGTATCCCATAGATGACTATTAAACAAACCAAATTACAAATTTTAGTGTAACAGCATTGACAAAAAAATAGGATATCAGTTATTTATTGATTTTGGTGACTGCCTCAGCCCTCATTAACATGTTCTGCACATTACACCATTTGGACACGATGACAGTGAGTTAATATCTGGGGGAAAAGATTCAATGCTTGCAACACAGATAAACCACAGAGGATATTTTTAATTCTGTGGAGGTAGGGGATTTTCTTCAGCCTGTGTCGGGAAAGCTCTTGTTCAGAAACTGGAGGAAAGTACTATACTTCCAGCACACAACCCCTTGTGATACCACTTGAAATTATTCAATATAATTCTTTCAGATAAGAGATGTAATCGGCTTTTATTTTATCAGTAATTTCACAGGGTAGAAAGATCAAATGACTCCTGAACAGCAAAGTGGAATGAGTGAACAAGACAGGTCACCACTTTCAGTGAGAAGCATTGGAGCCCTCAGGTATCTCTGTTAAGAAAAACGTTTAAGAGGGCAGAGGACAAAGACGGAATGGTACCCAATTGTATCTCTGTTTTCCTGATCAGCAGATCAGAAGATTCTGCTGATTTCTGCTTCTTACCACAATACTTTTTCAATATCTACCATGCAACACAACTTTATCATAATAGTTCAATGTAAAACAAAACTCATAAATAACCGAGATAGAGTCGGGTAATAGGCGAGTAGACAAAAGGACAAAATTGAAGTCAATGGAAAAGGTACTTGGGGGTTCACATACAATGAAAAACAGGTTACAGGTTCACTATGAGCCCATTATGCATTCCTGTCCGTTCAATATCATAGAATCATAGAATTATAGAAGTTTACAGCATGGAAACAGGCCCTTCGGCCCAACCAGTCCATGCCGCCCAGTTTTTACCATTAAGCTAGTCCCAGTTGCCCGCACTTGGCCCATAACCCTCTATACCCATCTTACCCATGTAACTATCTAAATGTTTTTTAAAAGACACAATTGTACCCACCTCAACTACTACCTCTGGCAGCACATTCCAGACACTCACTACCCTCTGAGTGAAGAAATTGCCCCTCTGGGCCCTTCTGAATCTCTCCCCTCTCACCTTAAACCTATGCCCTCTAGTTTTAGACTCCCCTACCTTTGGGAAAATATGTTGACTATCTACCTTATCTATGCCCCTCATTATTTTATAGACCTCTATAAGATCACCCCTAAGCCTCCTGCGCTCCAGGGAAAAAAGTCCCAGTCTATCCAGCCTCTCCTTATAACTCAAACCATCAAGTCCTGGTAACATCCTAGTAAATATTTTCTGCACTCTTTCTAGTTTAATAATATCCTTTCTATAATAGGGTGACCAGAACTGCACACAGTATTCCAAGTGTGGCCATACCAATGTCTTGTACAACTTCAACAAGACGTCCCAACTCCTGTATTCAATGTTCTGACCAATGAAACCAAGCATGCCGAATGCCTTCTTCACCACCCTGTCCACCTGCGACTCCACCTTCAAGGAGCTATGAACCTGTACTCCTAGATCTCTTTGTTCTATAACTCTCCCCAACGCCATACCATTAACTGAGTAGGTCCTGGCCTGATTCGATCTGCCAAAATGCATCACCTCACATTTATCTAAATTAAACTCCATCTGCCATTCGTCGGCCCGCTGGCCTAATTGATCAAGATCCCGTTGCAATACTAGATAACCTTCTTCACTATCCACTGTGCCACCAATCTTGGTGTCATCTGCAAACTTACGAACCATGCCTCCTAAATTCTCATCCAAATAATTAATATAAATCACAAATAACAGTGGACCCAGCACCGATCCCTGAGGCACACCACTGGTCACAGGCCTCCAGTTTGAAAAACAACCCTCTACAACCACCTTCTGTCTTCTGTCTTCTGTCGTCCAGCCAATTTTGAATCCAATTGGCAACCTCACCCTGGATCCCGTGAGCTTTAACCTTGTGCAACAACCTACCATGCGGTACCTTGTCAAAGGCTTTGCTAAAGTCCATGTAGACAACGTCTACTGCACTGCCCTCATCTACCTTCTTGGTCACCCCCTCAAAAAACTCAATCAAATTTGTGAGACATGATTTTCCACGCACAAAGCCATGCTGACTGCCCCGAATCAGTCCTTGCCTCTCTAAATGCTTGTAGATCCTGTCTCTCAGAATACCTTCTAGCAACTTACCTACTACAGACGTTAGGCTCACCGGTCTGTAGTTCCCAGGCTTTTCCCTGCTGCCCTTCTTAAACAAGGGCACAACATTCGCTACTCTCCAATCTTCAGGCACCTCACCTGTGGCTGCCGATGATTCAAATATCTCTGTTAGGGGACCCGCAATTTCCTCCCACAACATCCTGGGATACATTTCATCAGGTCCCGGGGATTTATCTACCTTGATGCGCTTTAAGACTTCCAGCACCTCCTCCTCTGTAATATGCACACTTCTCAAGACATCACTATTTATTTCCCTTAATTTCCTAACATCCATGCCTTTCTCCACCGTGAATACCGATGAGAAATATTCATTCAGGATCTCACCCAAATCTTGTGGCTCTGCACATAGATGTCCTTGTTGATCCTTAAGAGGCCCTACTCTGTCCCTAGTTACTCTTTTTCCCTTTATGTATCTGTAGAAGCTCTTTGGATTCTCCTTTGCATAATTTGCCAAAGCAATTTCATGTCCCCTTTTTGCCCTCCTGATTTCCCTCTTAACTCTATTTCGAAAATCTCTATACTCTTCAAGGGATCCACTTGATCCCAGTTGTTTATGTACGTCATATGCCTCCTTCTTCTTTTTGACCAGAGTCTCAATATCTCGAGTCATCCAGGGTTCCCTACTTCTACCAGCCTTGCCCTTCACTCTAAAGGGAATGTGCTTACCCTGAACCCTGGTTAACACATTTTTAAAAGCCTCCCATTTACCAGCCGTCCCTTTGCCTGCCAACAGTCTCCCCCAATCTACCTCTGAAAGTTCCTGTCTGATACCCTCAAAATTGGCCTTGCCCCAATTAAGAATTTTAACTCTTGGGCCAGACCTATCATTCTCCATAGCTATCTTAAAACTAATGGAGTTATGGTCACTTGTCCCAAAGTGATCCCTCACTAACACTTCTGTCACTTGCCCTTCCTTATTTCCCAAGACGAGGTCAAGTTTTGCCCCCTCTCTGGTCGGTCCATCCACATACTGAATGAGAAATTCCTCCTGAATACACTCAACAAATTTCCCTCCATCCAAGCCCCTAATGCTATGGCTGTCCCAGTCAATGTTGAGAAAGTTAAAGTCCCCTACTATTACCACCCTATTTTTCTTGCAGCTATCTGTAATCTCCTTACATATTTGCTCCTCAATTTCCCGCTGACTATTTGGGGGCCTGTAGTACAGTCCTATCAAGGTGATCTCTCCCTTCTTATTTTTCAGTTCCACCCATATAGACTCAGTGGGCGAACCCTCGGATATATCCCCTCTAAGTACGGCCGTGATGTTCTCCCTAATCAAAAACGCCACTCCCCCTCCTCTCTTACCTCCTGTTCTATCCTTTCTATAGCATCTGTACCCCGGAACATTGAGCTGCCAGTCCTGCCCCTCCCTTAGCCATGTTTCAGTCATAGCTATAATATCCCAGTCCCATGTTCCCATCCATGCCCTGAGTTCATCCGCTTTGCCCGTCAGGCCCGTTGCATTGAAATAAATGCAGTTTAATGTAGACTTTCCTTGCTCTCTGCCCTGCTTTCTCTGGTCATGCTTTACACACTCTCCCTTCCTGCCTTTTGTTTCCGTCCCCACTGACTTCCTACATCGGTTCCCATCTCCGTGCCACATTAGCTCAAACCCTCCCCAACTGCACTAGCAAACACACCCCCGAGAACATTGGTTCTGGTCCCACTCAGATGCAGACCGTCCGATTTGTACAGGTCCCACCTCCCCCAGAACCGGTTCCAATGTCCCAGGAATTTGAAACCCTCCCTCTTGCACCATCTCTCAAGCCACGTATTCATCCTAGCTATCCTGTCATTCCTACTCTGACTATCACGTAGCACTGGTAGCAATCCTGAGATTACTACCTTTGAGGTCCTACTTTTTAGTTTAACTCCTAGCTCCCTAAATTCAGCTTGTAGGACCTCATCCCGTTTTTTACCTATATCGTTGGTGTCTATGTGCACCACGACAGCTGGCTGTTCACCCTCCCCCCCCCCAGAATGCCCTGCAGCCGCTCTGAGATATCCTTGACCCTTGCACCAGGGAGGCAACATACCAACCTGGATTCTCGTTTGCGACCGCAGAAACGCCTGTCTCTTCCCCTTACAATTGAATCCCCTATCACTATAGCTCTGCCACTCTTTTTCCCGCCCTTCTGTGCAGCAGAGCCAGCCACGGTGCCATGAACCTGGCTGCTGCCACCTTCCCCTGGTGAGCCATCTCCCCCAACAGTTTCCAAAACAGTAAATCTGTTTTGGAGGGAGATGACCGCAGGGGATCCCTGCACTGCCTTCCTACTCTTCCTCTGTCTGTTGGTCACCCTTTCCCTATCTGCCTCAGTAATCTTAATCTGCGGTGTGACCAACTCACTGAATGTGCTATCCACAACTTCCTCAGCATCGCGGATGCTCCAAAGTGAATCCATCCACAGCTCCAGAGCCATCAAGCGGTCTAACAGGAGCTGCAGTTGGACACACTTCTTGCAGATGAAGGAGTCAGGGACACCAGAAGGGTCCCTGAATTGCCACATCTCACAAGAGGAGCATGACACGGTCTGAGCTCTCCTGCCATGACTTAAACCTGAAGTTAAATTTGAACTACACTACACAGCTAAGAGAAAGTCAAAGAGAGAAAAGAAAAATCACTTACCAGTCACAAGCCAATCACTTACCTGCTGGCTGTGATGTAATTGCTCCCGAGACTCCCTCACAGGTCTGCTTCTCTGCACCTCTTTAAAATGAGCACCAAATTCCCTTAACTAGTTAATTAATTTACTTAAATAATTGGGTTTTTTAAAAAAAACTCAACCCCAAACCCCAAACTCAAAACACAGCCCTCACTCACCTCTTACCCGAACTCAGCCTTACCCAAACTCAGATTCACTCTGTTTGCTTCCAGCACTCTGCTTCTAAAGGCACTTCAGCCACACCTTTTGTATCCTTCCTGATTTACAGTCAGCCAATAGGCCTGCTCCCGGAACTGAACTCCCGAAACTATGGACTCTCTGTGAACTCCCGCTGCTTTATGGACTCTCTCTCTGTGAACTCCCGCTTCTTTATGGACTCTCTCTCCGTGAACTCCCGAAACTATGGACTCTCTGTGAACTCCCGCTGCTTTATGGACTCTCTCTCTGTGAACTCCCGCTGCTTTATGGACTCTCTCTCCGTGAACTCCCGAAACTGTGGACTCTCTGTGAACTCCCGCTGCTTTATGGACTCTCTCTCTGTGAACTCCCGCTGCTTTATGGACTCTCTCTCCGTGAGCTCCCGAAACTATGGATTCTCTGTGAACTCCCGCTGCTTTATGGACTCTCTCTCTGTGAACTCCCGCTTCTTTATGGACTCTCTCTCCGTGAACTCCCGAAACTATGGACTCTCTCTGAACTCCCGCTGCTTTATGGACTCTCTCTCTGTGAACTCCCGCTGCTTTATGGACTCTCTCTCCGTGAGCTCCCGAAACTATGGACTCTCTGTGAACTCCCGCTGCTTTATGGACTCTCTCTCTGTGAACTCCCGCTTCTTTATGGACTCTCTCTCCGTGAACTCCCGAAACTATGGACTCTCTCTGAACTCCCGCTGCTTTATGGACTCTCTCTCTGTGAACTCCCGCTGCTTTATGGACTCTCTCTCCGTGAACTCCCGAAACTGTGGACTCTCTGTGAACTCCCGCTGCTTTATGGACTCTCTCTCTGTGAACTCCCGCTGCTTTATGGACTCTCTCTCCGTGAGCTCCCGAAACTATGGACTCTCTGTGAACTCCCGCTGCTTTATGGACTCTCTCTCTGTGAACTCCCGCTGCTATATGACATTAGCAACAAAATAAACAGAACTTCAGCCATGATTCCACCCTTTATTTTCAAGATAATTATGGATAAAGGTCACTGAACCAAGTTCATCTCATCCATGCCAGAATGATATACAAACATGGATCAGGAGCAGGGGCAGGCCATTCCAACCCTCAAGCTTGCTCGTCATTTGATAACATTATTTCCTCTGATTTCAATTGGGGCAGGGGTTTGCGATAGTTGGGGTGGAGTTCAATGACTCACAGTTGTCCAGATACAATGTATAGGTGAATATTTATTTCCAAGTCTTCAGACGTTCACCAAGCCAGATAAAGTAAATCAATACCAAGCCCTTCCTTGAGCCGAACTTTACACACAGTTCGGCATACAGCAAGTCCCTCAAAGCTCTTGTTCAGAAACTGGAGAAAAGTACTGTCCTTCCAGCACTGTCCCCTGGCGACGTAACATAAAATTATATGGTGGCGACAACTCAAAAGTACTTTATTGGCTGTAAAGTAATTTGGGGCATTGTGAAAGCTGCTGTGTAAATTACAAACTAATACTGCATTATATCATTGTTGCTCTAAATATTAATGACCTATGCTGCATATATACCTGATGATATTTGTAACCAGATGCCAAATATGGTGTTATTATTTTACGAGGGTCTATAAAACCATAAGCGAAGCATAAGAAGGCCATTCACCTTTCTGTGATTGTTTGGTGAGTTGATTAGTGAAACTGGAAAGAGGGAAAAAATATCATGCATGATTGGGGCAGAGGGTTAAAGTGCAAGGCTGGGGAAGAGCAGATTAAGAGGCCCGAGCGGGATAAGCATCAGCGACTATTATTTATCTCTCTGGCCCTGACACTGGGAAACAGGATTTTAAAAATCAGTGGGTGGGATTTTCCCATCCCCCAGCCATGTGTTTCTTGACGGTGTGCCGTTCGATGGCGCTGAGATTCTATCTTCCCGCCACTTGTTAATGGGATTTTCCATTGAAATTGTCCCATGCCACTGGGCAACCCACAGGTGGGGGTGCACTGCCAGCGGGAAAAGTGAATTGCAAAGGCTCCCCGTGTCTGCATGGGATTCCTCCGAGTGCTCTGGTTTCCTCCCACAGTCCAAAGATGTGCAGGTTAGGTGGATTGGCCATGCTAAATTGCCCTTAGTGTCCAAAATGTTTCGGTGGGGTTACTGGGTTACGGGGTTAGGGTGGAGGGTGGGCGGTAGGATGCTCTTTCCAAGGACTGGTGCAGACTCGATGGATCGAATCATGGAATCATAGAATTTACAGTGCAGAAGGAGGCCATTCAGCCCATTGAGTCTGCACGACCCTTGGAAAGAGCACCCTACTTAAGCCCCACACCTCCACCCTATCCCCTTTATCCCCGTAACCCAACCTAACCTTTTTGGACACTAAGGGCAATTTAGCATGGCCAATCCACTTAACCTGCACATCTTTGGACCTTGGGAGGAAACTGGAGCACCCGAAGGAAACCCACGCACATGCGGGGAAGACGTGCAGACTCCACACAGACAGTGACCCAAGCCGGGAACCAAACCTTGGACCCTGGAGCTGTGAAGCAACTGTGCTAACCACTATGCTACCATGCTGGCCTCCTTCTGCACTGTAAATTCTATGATTCTATGATTATATTTCTTGAGGTGAGGTGTAGAAAAAAAGGTCTGGGCTCTGCAATTTGTGATGGGGATGGAGGTGGGAAGGATTGAACGTGGGTGGGGGGTTGGGGGAATGGGGAGATGAAATGGGGGTGGATAGGAACTTCCTCTTTTCCAGGCCTTTTCCAAGGCACCTTATTGCAAGAAGGAACTTCACTGTGGTGGGTTGCTGCAGTGTTTACAGGCCTGCAGAGGTGTAGGAGGATAAGAGAGCTACTCTGTTTCACTGTTTCTTATTTTGGCAATGCTGAAAGCAACTGTTTTTTTTCCCCTTCTTTTCAAGAATCAATGGTCCTTGGAATACTGGGCACTGCATTTCTAAGGAAACATTGTTCATACATTGTTTTCCTCAGCTGTAACTGGGCGCGATCTAATGGAAGAAAAAGAGTCCATTCTGACCAGGTTAGAGGGATCGTTCCCAGCACCAGTGTTGGGAACAACCCCGTTATCTAACAGCACTATTTTTTTTCAGGCCTCAATGGGGAATGCCCCGCCGAGGCCACTCTCAGTCACCTGGGCACCTTGGCACTGCCAACCTAGCCCCCAGGCTGTGCCCCAGCCAGACTGGCAGTGCCACCTGAACACCCTGGAAGTGCCAGGGTGGCACCCAGTTGGCACTTCCAAGGTACCCAGGTGGCACTGCGAGGGTGTCAGCCTGGCAGTGCCAAGATGTCCAGGTAGCATCAGTAGTGTCAAGGTGCCACCCTGCCCTGATACCAAGCACCTGGAGGCCTCCAATCACCCAGGAGACCGCCCAAGTGCCTGGTCCCCTATTGTGGGGATCAGTGCTAAATGGCGCCCAGCTGGGGCCTCCTCGGCACGGCTAGTAGATCTCGGGAGCCAGTTCAATCTGCCGTTGTCACACTTAAGTGAGCTTTTAAACTCAATTAACTCTGCAAGTCTGTGTCTGGCACATTGTGGGAGGGATACAGATCACGACGTCTCGCGAGATCTAACGATGTAATTACTATCGGGGATCCTGGAATCAGCCTCTCCTGGGAATTACTGGCCGCGTCCCGTCCTGATTCCGGTGGGAGGTGGCCCATAAATTGAGCCCAGTAATCCAGTCATCCCCCCTTTGTGTGTCATGTTGTGTACCCACTGGTAAAGTGGATTATAGTGACAGGGCTGAAAAGGGACGGTAGCCTGGCAAATTTGGACTACACCCCAAATTTCAGGGCCTACTAGCAAACATTTTTCATGGGAGAATTCCTAATTCCAAGAACTGTGGGACCGTAATCTGTCACACTCAGCTACTGAGTGATTCAAAGGAAGTAGAAGTGAATTCTCTGACGCTGGACCAAGTACATACCAGCAGAGATGCAAAGATCAGGAAGAAACTGTGACCAGTCTAGAACGCTAAATTATTTTAGGCTCAGAACTTCCTGAACTGACAGTTGAGCAGTCTTTGGTTAACTGCTAGCATGAAGTAATTGGGATTTTTTTCGAAATTCGCCCTGTTTGTTCATTGTAAAAAAGAACTAGGGAACTACAGATGTCAAAACTTTACATTAATCAATGATCGTGCCAATTCTCAATTTGCATCGAATCTTAACTAAACAGCTGTTGCCCATATTAATTATCTAAGAACATAATAATAATGTCTATTCGCCATATAATTAAACTAATTTTTCAGTATTCCAAAACTTAAAAACACAATCTCACATATAATCAGTGCACCATCAAACCTGTAATTCTGCAAGATTCATTTATGACATTTATTGTCATCAACTGCACAGATGGTAGCTGATTATATTACAATTTCTAAAAATGCATCAGTAAAGGTAAATGTAAAAGGGATTTGAAAAGCAAATGGATCATTTGGCTCCTCGTCAATTTTTTCTTGGCCATGAATATCATCAAATAAATAAAAATAATGTAACTCAGTTTTAGTGTCAATTGATTTGGATTGTGTTTATGTGCAAGCGCCTCCTTCAGTTAGTGCTTGACCATTTTTTCACCTTTCCTTAGTTGTGATGAGGCAACTTTGCTGTGTATCTCCCACTATCGTTCCCAGACAAATCAGAGCATTTTTAATTGCCAAAACCTGACTACTCCAATGGTCTTCATCTTCCTCACTTAAATAGCTATCATATACTTGAGGAAAGATTGGTGGATTACAGAATGGTGGTTCCTGCTAGCCTAGAAGTGCCACCTGGGTGCCACACTGGCAGTGCCAAGGTGGCACCCAGGTGGCATGTCACGGTGACCGGCTGGCACCAGGAGTGCCAGGTCCCACCTTGCCCAATGTGGTTGATTCTTAACTGGACCCTCAAGGGCAATTAGGGATGGGCAATAGAAGTTGGCCTAGCCAGCGATGCATATGTCCCATGAACAAATAAATAAAAGAGCCTGACCACACTGGGCCCCACATCACCTGGGAGACCCCCAAATGTCAGTACGCCTGGTCCATGTTTATGGAGACCAATGCTAAATGGCACCTGGCCAGGGTTTCCAAGGCGAGGCAGTTAGGTCCCATGCCTTGGGTAATTCCGGTGTAGACATATTCAAATGAGGCTAACTACTCACTTGAATATGCAAATCTGAATCCCATCATTGTGGGTGTGAACCAGATCGCGACGCCTCACGAGATCTCATTAGATCTCACGAGGCTAAACAAGATTTGTAAAGCTTGCGAGAGGCCGGTAAATCACGCCCATTGCGTTTAATACTGCACTTCATTGACAAGTGTAGTTTCAGAAATTTCGATAAATCTGACATGATTTTCAAACTAATTCTTTTGAACTTTTAGTCTTAAGATCGTAACCAGTTCAAGTGTTTGAGGAAAAAGATGTCAGGCGGGATTCTCTGCCCCACTGCACCTGTTCTCTGGTGCGGCGCGCCCCCTCCGGCAGGAGGATTCTCCGTCCAGGAAGCCGGCCAATTGGGTTTCCCGTTGTGGACACCACCATGCCATCGGAAAATCCACGGGCGTGAGTGCGCTGCTGGCGAAGCGGAGGATTCCGCCGACGGAGAATCCAGCCCGTCATGTAGCCTCAGTATGTGAATTGTGGATGATACTACCCAGCATTCCTATGCTCCCATAACCTCTCACCCATCTGTGCAATGGTCTGTCCCTCGGACTACTACTGCTGCACCATGATTGGTTAACGAAAAATAAAGAGCATTTCTTTTCTATTTTCCAGCTATCTGTATGAATGTGATAGTTTCTCGATAGGAATCATTCATGGGATTGTTCTAAGGTTCAATTCAATGTTGACAAAGAACATTTATATAGCATCTTTCATGACACCTGGATGCGCCAAATGCTTAATAACCAGTGAAGTAGCAGTCAGCAGCAGTAAATCTCCCACAGAGCAAGGTCTCACAAACAGCAATGTGACTTTGACCAGATCATCCGTTTTTAAGTGATGTTCATTGAGGGAGACATATTGGCCGGGACAAAGCGCGAAACATTTATTTACACGCTCTATTAAATTTTCCATAAAACTTTGTTGTGCGCTCTGAGCACTTTATGGTCTCTGAGGTCAGGTGCTCCCAGAAAATTTGCCTGTTCATTCAATGCTCCATTTTTCAATTAGCTTGGATAGCCCGAGTCGCAGAACCACCAGAGGGTGCTGCTAGCCATTTTCATCAGTCTGTAATTCAGCCTTCTGTTCAACATTGTGACTCATTTAGTTCAAACTGCAGACATATGCTGCTCTGTATCAGTGTGCTTTGAATAAGCTATTAACTGCTTCCTCTATATTATGCACCTTGTAATGCCTCACTGCTATTTGTTAACTGCTGATTAATGGGGCAGTTAAGATATTTCCATTCACTTTTTCCCCTTCCGATTGCCAATTTTCTCTGGATAGCATTTTGAGGTTGCTCTGGGCTGAACCATCCCATATGCAAGTCTGTAAAATAATCACAAATGATTCTCATCTTACTCACAAGAGTCCAATCTCCAACTGAGTACATAACCTAGGCTGACATTCCAGGAGCAGTGTTGCAGGCGCCACTACTTGGATGAGTCACTGACCTGCAATTCTATCAATCAGTTTCAGTTGACAAAAAAACTATTGAAGAAGTGCAGAGGGATCGCCCAGTATCCTGGCTATATTCCTCCCTCAACTAACATCCTCCGAAAACGGAACGGTGGCAAAGTGGTTAGCACTGCTGCCTCATAGCGTCAGGGACTCGGGGTAAACTCCGGCCTTGGGTGGCTGTGTGGAGTTTGTACGTTCTCCCTATGCCTGCCTGGGTTTCCTCCGGGTGCTCTGGTTTCCTCCCACAGTCCAAAGATGTGCAGGTTGTGGCGATATGCATCACTGCAAATACACATGAGGTTAATGTAAATACACTACAACTAAGTAACCACTAGAGGGAGCACCAGAGATGTCATGACACACAGGCATACAGCCAATGGGTCATTACAACAGGACACAACCAATGGGTAATCAGGACACCCAGAGATGGCATTACCACAAGGGGGCACTTCACAACCCATATAAAAGAACAGGACACACATGCTCCGCCGCTTTCCACAGACCCACAACTAGAGAGTACATCAGGGTTGATCAGAAACATCACACCCAGCACGTGGCTTAGAGTAGACTGGTTTAGTTAGACTGAGTTACAAAGTTAGATTAGCAAGAGAGCCAAACTCATTTAAGAACTGTATTAATAGTTCAATAAACATATTGAACTCATTACAAAGTCTGGACTTTCCTTTGTCAAAGCATACATCAAAGAAGCAGCTTATGCTACACGAAGAAGCATAACACAACACAGTACCAGTAGTGCCTGTTCAATATATTTAGTTCAACTCAGTAAGGTCCGTGACAACCAGCAACAGCACCAAGGCAAGATGATGGAGATTCCAATTCCTCAGCAACTCAGGTACCACGGCAATCCTCGTGCTAACTGGCGTGCATTCAAGCAGAGATTTCAGCTTTACCTGGAAGCAGCCGACCTAAATGGCATGGCCGATGCTAAAAAGGTAGCTCTTCTACTCACCATTGCGGGTGAGCATGCAACAGAGATCTGCAACTCCTTCAAATACTCCAACGGGCAGGACAAAAAAGACTTCCAGACAGTCCTGGACAAGTTTGAAAACTACTGCGAGGAAAACACAAAAGAAATCGGTAAAACTGGTGTCTATACTCACCACGAGGCAGAGGTAAGGTTGCAACAGAAGCAAACGGCAATTTTGATTGGCAGCCATCTTGCGCGTATCCAGCCGGCCCAGTCCGCACATGTGCAGTTCCCGGGAAGACGCAAACCGGCAGTTGTGAAAAGAGTGCACAGTAAAGGAAAAGCGATTTGCGCATGCGCAATCCATTCCTACGGTTTATGTCACGAGCGTCATGACGTCAGAGGCCCCGGATCACGCCCACTTAAAGGGGAAATGTCCAAAAATTAAAAAGAAGAGTTTTAAAGCCACAAAACACCATTCTTTCACCTTGAAAGACGGAACAATGCCTGAACTTCCACCAGTAGTTGAAATCAACCTCCGCAGAACCCTGCAACAAGCAGTTAGCACCGCCCAAAGAGGTGATTTGGCCCTTGAAGACCACTACTCAGACGATGATTTCTTCCTTGGACACAGAGAGCGCAATGACAACACTGAAACAAAAGAAGGTAATTGGTTTATCGAAGAATACTACTCAGACATGGCTGAGTTATTCGGATATGCTGATCACAGCATCAGCAACACGGTTACAAAGCTCAACACGACTCTACTCATGGTTGATGAATCCAATACCATGATGCCATGGCAGATCGTCGATACATTGGATGACAGCAACCTGTCAAATACCCACGAAGAAAACGAATCCCACAGAGAGCGGGCTGATGCCACACGAAAAGTGGTCCACGCACCACGAAGAGTCCCCGACTCCACACAGAGGATGGTCCACGCACCACGAAGAGTCCCCGACTCCACACAGAGGGTGGTCCACGCACCACGAAGAGTCCGCGACTTCACACAGAGAGCGATGAAAGACTCCACAGCGAGACCACTGCACGACTCCGTTGAGAGTGCACAGATCGACTCCACAGCGAGACCACTGCACGACTCCACACAGGGAACAATGCCAGACTCCACAGAGAGAGCGATACAAGCCTCCACAGCGAGCTCATTGACAGACTCCACGATGGAAGCAACGCACGACTCCACAGCACAGTCCATGCCTGAACAAGACCATGAAGGTCTATCAACCTTATCTGAGCAACCAGCAGCAGACGATGCAAGTCTGCCACGCTCACATGAACAACAGAAAGACTATGACAGTCTACCCAGATTACTTGAGCCACCAGAAGAAGACTCCGACAGTCTACCCAGCTCATCTAACCAACAAGCAGACACTGCAGGTCTACCCACTGTATGTGAGACAAGTGACGAAGGCATCACAATTCCCATACAAGATGTGCAACATCACAGCGAGACTGACAGATCTCAGCTCGTATGCACACAGGTACTCGACAATCCAAGTGAAACTACTCATGAGTCTAGTGCGAATACGTCAATTGAAACCTCATCCATTCGAGCCTCTCCCCAAGAAAATGAAATCTTGAACATTTTGACTCCAGACGAGGAGCATCAAGAAACCAAAGATGATTCAAGTGAACCTGAAATGACTCTGACAGAGGACCATCAAGAAACCAAAGATGATTCAGGTGAACCAGAATGGACTCCAGATGGGGACCATCAAGAAACCAAAGATGATTCAGGTGAACCGGACATGACTCCAGATGGGGAGCACCGAGGAATCAAAGACGAAACGCTCAATGAAACAGCAGATGCCACAAAGGACACTGACACAAGTAACTTTGTGAAGGACTCGACTTCTCCACTCGGAATGGTCATTGAGCGCAACAAACACAACAATAAAACCTACAAAAACAACAACACAGACAACAACAAGAAGCGTACCAGAGGCACCAACGTCAACAACAAGCACAACAAAACCACCAACACTGGAACAACAACTGGTACGACATGGTACAAATGCAAAACACTGTGACAGCACTGCTCAAGACAATGGCAAGTGTGCTGACATACCATGGCATGATAATGCATCTTACAAATTCATGTTTGCTACACTACAAACAAGCAGACCAGCTTTCAAGGCAGTTGACATACGGCATCAATACCACAAACACAGACACCAGTCCAGGTCAGACAGGAAACATGACACCAAGAATCGCTACCACAAGCATCGGGAAAAAAAAGAGTCCAAATCAGACAACGAAGTGATTTGACCATTTGAACACCTCCTGATGACTTCTCGGTTCCCTAAGCTCAGGGACACAGACGGCGTTCACTAGGAAATGACAACATCAACATCGACACTTCAATAACAAAACAAGAAAGTCACTCGACCATGTAAATTCATGAACTTTGGACTCATAAATATTATTTGGGATTGTATAATCATCACTGTCATCATGACGTGTACATGTCATCACTTATCTGCCTATTTTGTTCAATTTTCTTTAACCAAGTGCAGAAAATATGTAACATGAAAAAAGGGGGGATGTGGTGATATGCATCACTGTATATACACAAGGGATTAATGTAAATACACTACAACTAAGTAACCACTTGAGGGAGCACCAGAGATGTCATGACACACAGGCATATAGCCAATGGGTCATTACAACAGGACACAACCAATGGGTAATCAGGACACCCAGAGATGGCATTGCCACAAGGGGGCACTTCACAACCCATATAAAAGAACAGGGCACACATGCTCTGCCTCTTTCCACAGACCCACAACTAGAGAGTACATCAGGGTTGATCAGAAACATCACACCCAGCACGTGGCTTAGAGCAGACTAGTTTAGTTAGAATCAGTTACTACAGTTAGATTAGCAGGAGAGTCAAACTCATTTAAGAACTGTGTTAATAGTTCAATAAACATATTGAACTCATTTCAAAGTCTGGACCTTCCTTTGTCAAAGCATACATCAAGGAAGGAGCTTATGCTACACGAAGAAGCATAACACAACACAGGTTAGGTGAATTGGCCATGATAAAATTGCGTTTTAGTGGCAAAAACTTAGATGAAGTTACAGGGAAAGGGCGGGGTCATGAGCCTAGGGAGGGTGCTCTTTCGAAGGGGTTGATGTAGACTTGATGGGCTAAATGGCCTCCTTCAGCACGGTAGGGATTCTATTATTCCAGAACAGATTAACCACTGTTGATTATGTTGTGTGCAAAATGGAGTCACACTTCCAAGTAATCATTGCTTGTGAAGTGCTTTGAGTAATTTGTTTTTGTTTATAATTCTTTCATGGCATGTGGGCATCACTGGCTGTACCAGTATTTTTGACCATTCCTGATTGCCCTTGATTTGAGTGGCTTGCTCAGCCATTTTAGGGGCATTTAGGAGTGAAACAAACACATTGCTGTGGGCCTGGAGCCACACGTAGGCCAGACCAGGTAAGGCCACATGAGTGAACACAAGGGGTTTTCAACAACAATCAATGGTAATTGGCATGATCACTATGACTAGGACTAGCTATCAATTCCACATTTGTCAACTGAATTTAAATCCTGCATTCCCAGAGCTCCAGTCTGATTACAAACGCAGTGATATTACCACAGCGCCACCATCTTCCTGTACTCTGAGAGATAACCTTGGAGTCACATAACTGCAAGTTCTTTCTTCACACTGTCCCCCCTTAATTATTTACACCATCAGGATAGAATTTCCTTTCATCATATACGCCAACGGCAGCAAGAGGATACTGCAGCTATGAACATTAAACTATGAGAGCAAGTTGCAGGGAATTATAATCCATTGGGTATAAAGGATTAGTGGGCGATCTATCCATAAAATCCCGACCATGCAGAAGGAGGCCATTCAGTCCATCGAGTCTGCACTGACCTCCGAAAGAGCACCCAACCTAGCCTTGCTCCCACACCCTTTTCCCACAACCCCACCTAACCTGGTCATCTTTGGACACTAAGGGGCAATTCAGCATGACCAGTCCATTTAATCCAAAGACCTCTGGGCTGAGGGAGGAAACCGGAGTACCCAGAGGAAACCCACGCAGACATGGGGAGAACATGCAAACTCCACACATTCCAATTGAATGTTCGAACAAGCTCAAGGAGCTGAATGGCCTCCTCCTGTTCCTATACGAGTATTTGTGAGTCACAAATTAATATTAATTGTACATGATCGATTGGATGGAAGCATGTTTATTTTTTAATTCTTTTAAAAATAAAATTAGAGTACCCAATTTTTTCCAATTAAGGGGCAATTTAGCGTGGCCAATCCACCTATCCTGCACATCTTTAGGTTGTGGGGGCAAAATCCATGCAAACACGGGGAGAATGTGCAAACTCCACACGGACAGTGACCCAGTGCCAGGATCGAACCTGGGACCTCGGCACCGTGAGGCAGCAGTACTAACCACTGCGCCACCGTGCTGCCCCTTTAATTCTTGATGTAATTTTGTAATCCAGAGCTCACCTCAAACCTCACAGAGATGGTTGGAAAGAGCAACTGGTACAAGCGACCCACTCAGTCCACCCATCCTTATCCTCAGTCCCCAGTTAAAATGACAGATCATGTTGGTTTTTGCTTTTCACATTAAAAGATGCAATATCAAAATAAATGGCTCGTGAGAGAAAGAGAGAAATGAGGAGAGCAGAGAGAGCAAAATGGCTGCCAGTGTGTAATTGTTAGAAATGTCAGACCAGTCATCTAATTAGTTCCGAGGGATGGTGCACCTCGTTGCTTTCTTGTGGTACAAATCATTTTCGGGATACACGAACAATGAAAAGGTTCTTGTGAAAAGTTTGAAGAAGGCTGAAAAAAACAGCTGTCACCGTTTATCAGGGTGGATTGGCAACTCCTGCAAATGATGTCATTGGATCCTGCATATGCACTGACAAGTGCCCATGTGCAGACAGTTGTTGGTGGCCATTTTGCACAGCCATCTTGTGTTGGCAGGGGATACAGTGAGCTCTGATAGTGCAGCATCCCCTCTATACTACACTGAGGGGCCAACGTGTGCCCAAGTCCTGGAGTGGGACTTAAACTGACAATGTTCTGACTCAGAGATGCAAGCAGTATCAACTAAACATTAACTGACACAGCAGGCAGAAAAACTATTCATCTGGGGCATATATACGTATCTGAGTAATTAAAAATTCTGATCTTAAGCTAGTCAAACTTAAATAATTGATTAACTGAAGAGTCAGTGGATGAGTTGATGGAACTTGTCGTTGTTCTCCTGGTAGATTTAGAATGCAGCTCTCTGTACTTAATGTAACATGAAATTTGACCGTGACCTGCAATGTTTCTTGCCCTAAAAATAGCTTGGTGTCTTTTCTTTATTGTGTCAGTTGTTTGACATACATTGGTTTTGAAACGTAACCCTCTGAACCCTTTCTTCAGAACAGATCTTCCTACAAATAACCAGTGTGCCCAGCACTGGCTGTCTTTTATGTAACTGAGACCAATTCAGGGCCAATGGTCAATTTGTAATGAAGTTTCAAAGTGAATCTATCGCAATGCCAAATAGCACAGCACTGGAAAGCAGACCTGATAGAATACACAGCAGTACAAGATAACTCAATGCCTAGTCAGTATCAATTGCAAAATAATTGAAGCTGCACCTTGAATCCATTGACAATATCACATCAACTGCGTCACTCTCCAGTGATTCTGACTTGAAAGAGGCACTGGATAGGAAACTGTAAAGCATTTAATCTGACAGATGATGATTGCTGCACCCTTCAAAGTGCTGTGTTTTCAGCATTGAGGATATCAAGGTTTCCTGACAAAGACAACCCAATAACTGGTAGTTCCCATACAGAATACTCAGGTCCTTTAAACAATGTATCAAATGTAATGATATGTATATAGTCAGGTTAGTGAAGGGTTAATAATTACATCTATGTGTAAATCAAGTACTAGAGGGTGTTACTAATTCTCTGTATTTAAGCCAGCCTCTCAGGGAATTCTGGGAGAAGCATGGTGAGAAGCAGAAGGAGAAGCTGAGAGCAGATTGAATGTTAATTAGAGATAGATAGCATGAGGTCAAATCTTAGTGTAGTTAGTGACTAGATAGAATATTGAATAATTTAATACAGATGCAATATCATTTATTATCATCTATAGCTCAGTAGAGTGTTCAAACTTCATTTAATTAGTAGTGTAATAATAAATTAGTTTTATTTCAATCTTTTGATTGGTATATTCTTTGTCAACACTACATCGGGTCATTCTGGAAGAAAAGACAAAGAATACAACATATTACCAATCATGATACTATAACATAAAACATTAAACAATGACCAAACAAACATTATTGTACTGAACCCCCTCAGGGTTCTTAGACAGAAGGGGACAAGAGACCTCGAGATGATACCAGAAATGAAAAGTGTTTTCTCTCAGTGAAATATACTGTGCTGATGCCGAATTATTACATATAGATGTTTGTTTAGGTAACCCACTCAGAGCACAGATATTTTAAAAATGCAAAGTACATCTCCCGCAATTTGCAAAAAATTACATGAGATTTTTCCATTCGCTGCTTGTAGCTCATCACCATGACAATAGCTTACTATCGATGGAGCTGAGAGTAAGAAAGCTTTACACAATATTAATAGAATAAAAGATGGAAAATGCTGGAAAGATTCAGCAGGTCAGTCAACACCTGTGGAGGGTGTACGACCCTCTGTTGGAAGATGTTACAAATGAACAGCTTTAAAAGAGGGACATTGGGTGCTGTGACATAATGTGAAAAAAGGCCTGTGATGTTGCTTCCATATGCAAGCATAAAATTTTTGCCATACAAAAGCATAGAATAATAAATAATTCATGTAAACCACAACACCCCCCTCTCAACTCCCATAAAATCTCATAAAAGTTGTTCCAACAGTTTTCTTCCTTTCCCACAAACAAAGTTGGATCTCTTGATCTTTTGAACATCCTAGGCCCTACGGCCTCAGTCACAATCCTCCTACCTTCATACTTCATAATCTCTGACTGGCCAGTTTATTGCTTATCCTCAAAGGTCTGATGCAGTGATCCTAATGTGTAGTTACAAACTGCATGTGCATAACATCCCTACTCCCAAGTATTTGGTAATTCCAGCAGATATTCCCGTGTAATCCTTTCATGCTTCACATGAAACAATGCCGATATTCCAAAGTCTTGTTCAGAAGCGTTGCCAGCCACCATTATTTCTTCCAACAATGTAAATTCTTACCCAGTATGCTGATCCCAGACCATTGACGAGGATACTGGACCAAAACCCCAATATTTTATTAATGACTGTGTGGAAAGAATACTTTGCTCCAGGAGAGATTGCATGAAAATATAGGGATTTAATATTTTTAATGCGAAGCTTTATTAACACAACGTTAACATCACACCCCAAAATAGCTTCCAATTACCCCTTAAACAATACTACTCAATTCCCAATTAAACAACAAGAAAAAAAAACATACAGCTTTCAATCCATCCTACAGCCCAATGGCACAGAATAATACTCTCCAGAACAGATTTGGCCCCTGTAAGAATCCTGCAGACTCTGACTGGATTTCTTCAAAAAGCTGTTCCAACCTGTTTGTTTCAGCTTCCCCTGGTCCTCTGACAAGTCTGCACTGCTTTAAATACTATTAATCTTTTTTAACGATCCTACTGTGAGAGCAAAATGGTTTACTTGTGGTCTCAATGATAGCCAGATCCGAACCCAACTCAAAAGATTTCTCAAAATGTCTGAATACCTTAGCACCAACCAGCAATAACATCATCTCCCCAAGAACATAGAACATAGAAAATATAGCACAGAACAGGCCCTTCGGCCCACGATGTTGTGCCGAACCTTTGTCCGGGATTAATCATAGATTATCATTGAATTTGCAGTGCAGAAGGAGGCCATTCGGCCCTTTGAGTCTGCACCGGCTCTTGGAAAGAGCACCCTACCCAAACTCAACACCTCCACCCAACACCAAGGGCAATTTTGGACACTAAGGGCAATTTATCATGGCCAATCCACCTAACCTGCACATCTTTGGACTGTGGGAGGAAACCGGAGCACCCGGAGGAAACCCACGCAGACACGGGGATGATGTGCAGACTCCGCACAGACAGTGATCCAAGCCGGAATCGAACCTGGGACCCTGGAGCTGTGAAGCAATTGTGCTATCCACAATGCTACCGTGCTGCCCTTAAGAACAAAAAAATCTACACTGTATCATTTTACCGTAATCCAAGTGCCTACCCAATAGCTGCTTGAAGGTCCCTAATGTTTCCGACACAACTACTTCCACAGGCAGTGCATTCCAAGCCCCCGCTACTCTCTGGGTAAAGAACCTACCTCTAATATCCCTCCTATTATCTTCCACCTTTCACCTTAAATTTATGTCCCCTTGTAATCGTTTGTTCCACCCGGGGAAAAAGTCTCTGACTGTCTATCTATTCCCCTGATCATCTTATAAACCTCTATCAAGTCGCCCCTCATCCTTCTCCGTTCTAATGATAAAAGGCCTAGCACCCTCAACCGTTCCTCGTAAGACCTACTCTCCATTCCAGGCAACATCCTGGTAAATCTTCTTTGCACCTTTTCCAAAGCTTCCACATCCTTCCTAAAATGAGGCGACCAGAACTGTACACAGTACTCCACATGTGGCCTTACCAAAGTTTTGTACAGCTGCATCATCACCTCACGGCTCTTAAATTCAATCCCTCTGTTAATGAACGCGAGCACACCATAGGCCTTCTTCACAGCTCTAACCACTTGAGTGGCAACTTTCAAAGATGTATGAACATAGATCCCAAGATCTCTCTGCTCCTCCACATTGCCAAGAACTCTACCGTTAGCCCTGTATTCCGCATTCATATTTGTCCTTCCAAAATGGACAACCTCACACTTTTCAGGGTTAAACTCCATCTGCCACTTCTCAGCCCAGCTCTGCATCCTATCTATGTCTCTTTGCAGTCGACAACAGCCCTCCTTACTATCCACAACTCCACCAATCTTCGTATCGTCTGCAAATTTACTGACCCACCCTTCAACTCTCGCATCCAAGTCATTAATGAAAATCACAAACAGCAGAGGACCCAGAACTGATCCCTGCGGTACGCCACTGGTAACTGGGCTCCAGGCTGAATATTTGCCATCCACCACCACTCTCTGACTTCAATCGGTTAGCCAGTTTGTTATCCAACTGGCCAAATTTCCCACTATCCCATGCCTCCTTACTTTCTGCAGAAGCCCACCATGGGGAACCTTATCAAATGCCTTACTAAAATCCATGTACACTACATCCACTGCTTTACCTTCATCCACATGCTTGGTCACCTCCTCAAAGAATTCAATAAGACTTGTAAAGCAAGACCTACCCCTCACAAATCCATGCTGACTATCCCTAATCAAGCAGTGTCTTTCCAGATGCTCAGAAATCCTATCCTTCAGTACCCTTTCCATTACTTTGCCTACCACCGAAGTAAGACTAACTGGCCTGTAATTACCAGGGTTATCCCTAGTTCCTTTTTTGAACAGGGGCACAACATTCGCCACTCTCCAATCCCCTGGTACCACCCCTGTTGACAGCGAGGACAAAAAAATCATTGCCAACGGCTCTGCAATTTCATCTCTTGCTTCCCATAGAATCCTTGGATATATCCCGTCAGGCCCGGGGGACTTGTCTAGCCTCAGGTTTTTCAAAATGTCCAACACATCTTCCTTCCTAACAAGTATTTCCTCGAGCTTACCAATCTGTTTCACACTGTCCTCTCCAACAATATCACCCCTCTCATTTGTAAATACAGAAGAAAAGTACTCGTTCAAGACCTCTCCTCTCTCTTCAGACTCAATACACAATCTCCCGCTACTGTCCTTGATCGGACCTACCCTCGTTCTAGTCCTTCTCATATTTCTCACATATGTGTAAAAGGCCTTGGGGTTTTCCTTGATCCTACCCGCCAAAGATTGTTCATGCCCTCTCTTAGCTCTCCTAATCCCTTTCTTCAGTTCCCTCCTGGCTATCTTGTATCCCTCCAATGCCCTGACTGAACCTTGTTTCCTCAGCCTTACATAAGTCTCCTTTTTCCTCTTAACAAGACATTCAACCTCTCTTGTCAACCATGGTTCCCTCACTCGACCATCTCTTCCCTGCCTGACAGGGACATACATATCAAGGACACGTAGTACCTGTTCCTTGAACAAGTTCCACATTTCACTTGTGTCCTTCCCTGACAGCCTATGTTCCCAACTTATGCACTTCAATTCTTGTCTGACAACAACGTATTTACCCTTCCCCCAATTGTAAACCTTGCCCTGTTGCACGCACCTATCCCTCTCCATTACTAAAGTGAAAGTTACAGAATTGTGGTCACTATCTCCAAAATGCTCCCCCACTAACAAATCTATCACTTGCCCTGGTTCATTACCAAGTACTAAATCCAATATTGCCCCTCCTCTGGTCGGACAATCTACATACTGTGTTAGAAAAGCTTCCTGGACACACTGCACAAACACCACCCCATCCAAACTATTTGATCTAAAGAGTTTCCACTCAATATTTGGGAAGTTAAAGTCACCCATGACTACTGCCCTGTGACTTCTGCACCTTTCCAAAATCTGTTTCCCAATCTGTTCCTCCACATCTCTGCTACTATTGGGGGGCCTATAGAAAACTCCTAACAAGGTGACTGCTCCTTTCCTATTTCGGACTTCAACCCATACTATCTCATTAGGGTGATACTCCTCGAACTGCCTTTCTGCAGCTGTTATACTATCTCTAATTAACAATGCCACACCCCCACCTCTTTTACCACCCTCCCTAATCTTATTGAAATATCTATAACCAGGGACCTCCAACAACCATTTCTGCCCCTCTTCTATCCAGGTTTCCGTGATGGCCACCACATCGTAGTCCCAAGTACCGATCCATGCCTTAAGTTCACCCACCTTATTCCTGATGCTTCTTGCGTTGAAGTATACACACTTCAACCCATCTCCGTGCCTGCAAGTACTCTCCTTTGTCAGTGTTCCCTTCCCCACTGCCTCATTACACACTTTGGCATCCTGAGTATCGGCTACCTTAGTTGCTGGACTACAAATCCGGTTCCCATTCCCCTGCCAAATTAGTTTAAGCCCTCCCGAAGAGTACTAGAAAACCTCCCTCCCAGGATATTGGTGCCCCTCTGATTCAGATGCAACCCGTCCTGCTTGTACAGGTCCCACCTTCCCCAGAATGCGCTCCAATTATCCAAATACCTGGAGCCCTCCCTCCTACACCAGTCCTGCAGCCACGTGTTCAACTGCACTCTCTCCCTATTCCTAGCCTCGCTATCACGTGGCACCGGCAACAAACCAGAGATGACATACCTGTCTGTCATGGCTTTTAACTTCCAGCCTAACTCCCTAAACTTGTTTATTACCTCCACACCCCTTTTCCTACCTTTGTCGTTGGTACCAATGTACACCACAACTTCTGGCTGCTCCCCCTCCCCCTTAAGGATCCTGAAGACACGATCCGAGGCATCCCTGGCCCTGGCACCCGGGAGGCAACATACCTTCCGGGAGTCTCACTCGCGACCACAGAATCTCCTATCTATTCCCCTAACCATTGAATCTCCTACAACTATTGCTTTTCTATTCTCCCCCCTTCCCTTCTGAGCCCCAGAGCCAGACTCAGTGCCAGAGACCTGGCCGCTAGGGCCTTCCCCCGGTAGGTCATTCCCCCCCAACGGCATCCAAAACGGTATACTTGTTTTGAAGGGGAACGGCCACGAGGGATCCCTGCTCTGTCTGCCTGTTTGTTTTTTTCCCCCTGACTGTAACCCAGCTATTCTTGTCCTGTACCTTGGGTGTGGTTACCTCCCTGTAACTCTTCTCAATCACCCCCTCTGCCTCCCGGATGATCCGAAGTTCATCCATCTTCAGCTCCAGTTCCCTAACACGGTCTTTGAGGAGCTGAAGTCGGGTGCACTTCCCGCAGGTATAGTCAGCGGGGACACCGGTGGTATCCCTCACCACCCACATCCTACAGGAGGAGCATGCAACTGGCCTAGCCTCCATCCCCTCTTACCTGACAGAATATAGCTGCCCTGTGGACTAACTAGATCTCCGCCCTCCGACTCTGCTCCCAGTCAGCTACACGTTCTGTAAACTCCTGGCTCTCTTCTCACTCTTTGCGGAAATGTCGGAAACAAAATGAAAGGAGCACCTTACTCCCTCCTCACCTAACTCCCTCAGTCACCAAACTCTTACTATAGCACTCAAATGCACCAAATTCAGCACTCCCTCAGTCACCAAACTCTCACTATAGCACTCAAATGCACCAAATTCAGCACTCCCTCAGTCACCAAACTCTCACTATAGCACTCAAATGCACCAAATTCAGCACTCAGTGCAAACAAAGTCTGCACTGTCGGGGATCACTTTTATACTGTGAATCTAGCCTCTGAAAACTGGCCTAATCCAATTAACTAATTAACAAGCTCCAGCTACAAGTGCCTACAAGTAGAAGCTTATTTAAAGCTGATTGAAAATTCACTTTCTTCTAAACCAAACAGCAACCTTTAAGTTAATTAACTAAATAAAAAAAAGACTAAACTTTAGATAAAAATGAAGCCTTATACTCCCTCAGTCACCAAACTCTTACTATAGCACTCAGATGCACCAAATTCAGCACTCAGTGCAAACAAAGTCTGCACTGTCGGGGATCACTTTTATACTGTGAATCTAGCCTCTGAAAACTGGCCTAATCCAATTAACTAATTAACAAGCTCCAGCTGCAAGTGCCTACAAATAGAAGCTTGTTTAAATCTGATTGAAAATTCACCTTCTTCTAAACCAAACAGCAACTTTTAAGTTAATTAACTAAATAAAAGAAAGACTAAACTTCAGATAAAAATGAAGCCTTATACTCCCTCGGTCACCAAACTTACTGTAGCACTCAAAATGAACCAAATTCAGCACTCAGTGCAAACCCAAGATGAAAACATATTAACTCCCCAGGGACTCTCCCTAGTCTAACAACAGTGCATTATCCCAGGCTTTTATGATGGTCAATTTCACCTCTGGCTCCTAAAAGCTTTCTGATCTTGCAGAACAAGATTCATTTTAAAAACATGACTACTTCTCTACCCAGCAATGATATTGGCTAGAATTCACCAGGCATTGCGATTCAACTTTCCCGCTGGCAGCGTAGCCCCGCCAGTGGGTTTCGGGGCGAACAAGATTCTTTTTAAGAACATGACGATTGCAGTCAAACGCACTCTAACCCAGTCTTTTAATCCTTAAAATGCCAAATGCTTATAATCCAATATATCTAAAATCCTGCATTTATCATACCAGGGGCGGGATTCTCCGTTTCTGAGACTGGGTGTTGACGCCGACGCATAATTCGTGGACTTTTACAATGTCAAAACTGACGTCGAACCTGAATCAATTCAACAACTGTGGAGGGGCGAGCACCATCGCCATGTGGAACACAATCTATTCCAATGGAAAATAGTGCGGAATTCGCCAGGTCCGTGATTGACACTCAGGAGGCTGACAAGCTGCAGCCGCATATACACATTCCAATCCCCACACACACTCATCCCAACAAGATGGCACTGGTTGTGCTGAGCGTGTTCAGCCAACCCCAGCCAGCTCGCAACAATGGCGCCAAGGAGATCGGCCCCTAGATTTGGGGATGCTGACCTGGGGAGGCTCCTGGACGTGGTGGAGGGCAGCAGGGATGTCCTGTCCACCTGAGGTCGATGGGCCTAGTGTCCTAATTTTGCTCCTATGTCTTATGGTCTTTTGGTCTTAATCACCTGCATCTCCATCGTCACGTCACATCTCAAAGAATACCTCTGTCATGACGTGTAATGGGGTGAGTGATGATAGACTTCACCATGAAGCCTTGCTTATTCTGTGTGATGTAAACTTTTATATCAGCATCATGATTCAATGTTTGGGACAATTTTTGGTTAAACCAAATAAACTAAATTAAATAAATTGAGCGACAAATTTATAGGGGAAGTCCTTTAAAGGAATACTGCCTTAAACAAAACAAAATCATAAATGAAACTTACTTATCAAACTAAAAGGTGATTGAACGGGTTAGTGAGGCACCCCAGATCCTGCAGGACCCACCGGGCATGAAAGGCCTTGATGCTGCCTATGGACAGCACGTGCTCCCTCTCCAGAGATACCCGGCTGTGAATGTAACCATGGTAGAGGGCCAGACAGTTGGGTCAGATAACCCACTTGGTCGCCCACTGCCTGGACCTGTTTGTGGCAAGTTTGGCCAGGCCCAGTAGCAGGTTCCCCACCCCTCTCCACACCGGGGGCCCGTAAATCAGGAGCGTGGGGGCTGGTGTTTAAACAAAACTTCAACACAAGGTTTTCAAAAATCTAAAAAGGGGTTGGAGCCTAAAACAACTTACATACGCATGGTCCGTACACTCCACAAGGCCGCAAAAAAAGCAGGCATCTTGGGAGTCCGTGGACAGATACAGTCTACAGTGGTATGGGATTGCTGCGTGCAACATCCTCCACCCCAGATCCCTGAGTTTAGGGGCGGGGGGTGCTTTGGGACTCCAACCAATGGTACTGCTGCTTAGCCCTTCAGATTCTACTGGCACAATTGACAAGCCAATGAAGGGTAAGCTAGCAAAACAGGAAAATTGCAGACTGGGCAAGCTGATTAGATTGAAGCCTGCAATTAGCATGACATACACATACCTAGAGGGTACCCCCATTTCCCTATTTCACAGTCTAACACAGTAATTCCTGACAGTCTATCTTCCCAGACAAGTGGAATTGAAATTCCATACAGCTTAACCTCTTTACCCTCAGAGTGTGGGGTTCTACTCACACTGCAATTGTACCTCCCCAAGTGAGAGGGTCTTCATTCTTCATTAGGCAAGGATGCAACCCATTCCTGAGACCCCAGTCTTCCCTTAGAGGCTGGCCTTTCGTGGAACCCCATCCAAGAACCTCACAGTCGTCCCAACTGCTGACCCTCAGTATTCACCTACACCCACCAACTTTCCAGCTCCCACTAAGAATGGTCACTCACTCAACAGAATTTTGAGCACAAGCCCAGCAAGGAGAAAATATGAAGTGATGCCGGCATGCCAGTCTCCAGAACCCCTTAAAGCAAAGGACATCCCAAAATGAATGGAAGGTAAGGCCTGCTAACGACTCCCCCCGCCCCTCACCGCCCAAGATTGAGAGACTGATCTCAGTCCCTGTCCCAAGTGGAACTTATCTGTGACCCCACCCCCCCTCCATGTCCTCTCCGGTGCACCCTGAGCATTGAAGACCCTGGAGAATCATGACTGCTTGAGCACTCACCTCCGATATCACCCTTGAGGGTAATGCTGCCAGATTCTCGTTTATGTAGAGCTGTTGCAAATTACAACAGCACAACGTCAAACCGGCACATGGTAAATATTCCATGATGGGGGTAGGTCCGGAGTGAATGCTCGCTAATGACATGCTAATGTATTAAAATGAGGTTCCAGGGCTTCTGCATCGTAATTCGCACTACTCCACCTGAGTGGTGGAGGGAGCAGTGGGGGAGGAGGGGATGGGGGGGGGGGGGGGGGTGGGGGGGTCGTAAATCCCTATCACGCCGGAGAGAATTGCGTTTTTTGATTCTCTCCACATTTAATAATTATAATAATAATAATCGCTTATTGTCACAAGTAGGCTTCAAATGAAGTTACTGCGAAAAGCCCCTCATCGCCACATTCTGGCGCCTGTTTGGGGAGGCCGTATTTTCAGCCTGCGCTGCTTTTCGCACTGATGGCTTAGTGCCAGTTCAAAATAACCCCCAGAATGTTCCTTTGAGGTATAATTGGCCTGTCACTATAAGCAATTCATCACCACCAACAGTGCAAATTGTCTAAATATAACATAATATACATAGAAATTTTGTATGTTTGTGGATACATATGCAGGTTATGTATTTATCTTTAAGTATGTCTATCTATGTACATGTGAGTATGAGTGAAGGATTTACATTGTGTGCTTTATATAACACACTCACAAACCATTCTTCATAAAAGAGTTTATTAGCACAGAGGGAATCTGACCCAATGGTTGCAAGCGTATGCGCATTTAAAATAGACACAATTCATCTGTTGGTCATCTGGATGTAGAGGTGTGTGCTCCAACATATGTATTCTTCAGCTGATGCAACGATGTCTGCTTGTGCATGTATACATGTCAGTATGATCTTGTTTGGTAATATACCACTAAAATGCTCCTGTACTATTTAAAATCCACCAGCCTTTGGCATGTCACTCTCCAGTTTGTAATGCAGATGACATGGCTACTGTCGGATTTGCATTGTCATCACTGCCAGCTTTTCAATGTGAATGTTATAACTCCACTTCAACAAGAATACTCTTGGAATAGCAACAGAGATTATTAATTCATTAAAATGGAATTTAATTACCCACTAATGAATTACAACCCACAAATTATTGAGACTGGGGAACTGTAACCTCAATGACAGAGACTGGAAAAAGCCTGCATTTCGAATCTGGATTTGAAGTGAAGTATACGCAATGGGTCTAAATCTGTTTGAATTATGATAAAAGGTGCTTTATGCATGAATCAGGATTATGCTTAGATCAGGATTTCTCCAATGTGCTGACCAAATGGCTCGTTTTCAAACCTTCATCAAAGCCCTTTTAATAATTTATTCGGCTATTTAATAGGGACAAATGCAAACACTGGCGTGGATTTTTTTCCTTGGTGCAAATCCAAGATATCATTGAATCATTGAATTTACAGTGCAGAAGGAGGCCATTCGGCCCATTGAGTCTGCACCGGCTCTTGGAAAGAGCACCCTACCCAAAGTCAACACCTCCACCCAACACTAAGGGCAATTTTGGACACTAAGGGCAATTTATCATGGCCAATCCACCGAACCTGCACATCTTTGGACTGTGGGAGGAAACCGGAGCACCCGGAGGAAACCCACGCACACACGGGGAGGATGTGCAGAGTCCGCACAGACTGTGACCCAAACCGGAATCGAACCTGGGACCCTGGAGCTGTGAAGCAATTGTGCTATCCACAATGCTACCGTGCTGCCCATATGGGTGCCATCGTAATTTGTTCTGCATTTCATTCTGTTCCTGATTATAACTACATAGAACATAGAACACACAGTGCAGAAGGAGGCCATTCGGCCCATCGAGTCTGCACCGACCCACTTAAGCCCTCACTTCCATCCTATCCCCTCCTATCCTTTTTGGACACTAAGGGCAATTTAGCATGGCCAATCCACCTAACCTGCACATCTTTGGACTGTGGGAGGAAACTGGCGCATCCGGAGGAAACCCACGCAGACACGGTGAGAACATGCAGACTCCGCACAGACAGTGACCCAAGCTGGGAATCGAAACTGGGACCCTGGCCCTGTGAAGCTACAGTGTTATCCACTTGTGCTACCATGCCGCTACCTATTAAAACATGCAGCGAGGGCCTTAAGCTAAATGGTAAGGGGGCAGGGATTATGTGACAGGAGATGTAATGGGCCATAACTTTGGTGTGGTAGTACACACTGTCGAATTGCCACTTCCCTCCTAGTTAGTCGCATTAAAATGCAGCCGTATCTTTCATCTTTCTTGCCTGACCTTCTGACTCCACCTGGGTGAGAATAGTGCAGTGGGTTCCTGAGGCCTCCTGCCAAGGGTAGCAGGATCGGGGGAAAGGAAGACCTGCCCTCTTTTCAACCGATTTGAGTATCCTGGGAGAAGGTAAGTGTGGAAGGTAAGTCATAGGATAGGGAGGGAGTGGAGGTTGTAGATGAGACGTTGGTCAGGTTAGGAGGGGGGACGGGACGGCCGGTGAAGGTAGCCGGGAGGCGTGGGGTGGGTAGATGGATGGATGGGGGGGTGGAGGGTACGGTACAGTACTCCTGGATATCAGAAGTTATGGGTCACAGTTAATTAAAGGGTAGCAAGATAGTGACTTAGATATTCAGATCATGAAAGTGTGGCAGTTAGGGGCACAGAGTACAAACTTGAGAGTGCATCAGCAGATAAGGACGAAGATTACAAAAATGGCAAAAAGACAGAGTTAAAGTTTGCATCTGAATGCATGCAGCATTCATAAGAAAATGGATGAATTGTTAGCAAAGATGGAAATAAATATGTATAACCTGATAGCCATTACAGAGACATGGTTGCAGGGTGAGCTAGGTTGTGACCTGAATATTGAAGGGTATCTGATATTGTTAAAAATTAGAAAGCAAAGGAAAGGTGCTGGGATAGCTCTGTTAATTAACATGTGTCTTGCGTCACACCAACGGGAAATTATGCCAGTCTAAAACCTGAGCACTGTGCACAAGGAGATTCTCAGTTCACCAGAAACTTTGGGGTGACTGCCATAGTGCTGCACTGCTCCTGTACGCCACTCTGCCGGGGCAGATCGGTTCCTGCACTCCATCTCCATGCCAAGCTGGGCTTCATGGTCAGCACCGTGTTGCCGAACCCACGGATCATCCTATGTCCCTAAGTTAGATCAGTACTGTGCATGCGGTTGGGAAGTACAAGGGTCTCCATCTTCCTGGTGTCACACACCAGTGTCTACCTGGACATCACTGTGCTGTGGGACTCATACAGCCACCTCAACAAAGTTTCTGGGCGGGATTCTCCGACCCCCGCCATTTTTTGGGTGGGGGCGGGATTCACACCACGCCAGTCAGGGGCCGTTGGCAGCGGTCCCCCCCCCACCGGCAATTCTCCGGGCCCCGATGGGCTGAGCGGCCGTCCGTTTTTGGCCAGTGCTGCCGCCGTGGGTTATGCATGGTCCCACACAGCGGGACCTGGCAGGTAAGTCGGCAGGGGCGGTCCTCGGGGGGGGGGGGGGGGAAGGGGGGGGGGCACGGGGGGGGGGGAATCCGACACCCTGGGGGGCCCCCACGGTGGCATGGCCCACGATCGGGGCCACCGATCTACAGGCAGGCCTGTTCTGTGGGGGCACTTGTTCCTTCTGCGCCGGCCCTGTAGGGCTCTGCCGTGGCCGGCGCGGAGAAGAGGACCCCCGTGCATGCGCCAAAGTACACCGCTCGGTCTGCGCATGCGTGGAACCACGCCGGCGGTTCCACGCATGCGCAAGGTTATGCTGGCTCTTCGGCGCATGCGTGAACTCGCGCAGTCCCTTCAGCGCCGGTTGGAGGGACACCAACCCCTCCGGCATCCATCTAGCCCCCGAAAGTGCGGAGAATCTGTCCCCCAGAAGGGAGAATCCCGCTGCTGAAGTTTAACTATGGGTGCAGCGTGAGGTGAGGCCTTGTGGGGAGAGGGGTAATGAGGATGGAGGGCTGTGCAAGGAGTGGGGTCATGATGACAGGCAGAGGGGTAACTGGATGAAAACCATCAGTGAAAGACAGAGGAATGAAACGCTCACAATCAACGGGATCAAAGTGATACCACATCGTTTACTGGAAGGGGATGCACAAAGACTCCAGATAGAGGTCTAAGTGGGGCATGGGTGCCTTGCAGATGATGGACTCAAGGGGAGGGTGCTTGAATTGAGAAACAAATTTCTTCTTAAGGCTGCTAGCATTTTCCCTCTGGGTTGCTGACATTCTCCACAGTGAAGACAGATGGGCTAGAGAGAGTGAGATGGGTGTGTTGGATTGGTGTTTAAATATGACATCAGGACCTCCAATCGCATCAGCTGAGGGCTAGCAGATGAATCAGCTGCTGGTCGGTCAGGAGTTTCAGAGGGAAACTCAGCTGTGCATAATTCATAAGGTTCCAAGTGCAGAATCTGGCGTGGGATCCCACCATTCCGATCAGCGGGAAATGCACCGCCGGAGCCATCTGCTACTGCACTTCACATCAAAAAATGGAGAATTCTGCCTGAAGTCTGTACCTGGGCTCTGTGTTTTTGTGAACAATCCTATGTTGAGGAATATAATGGTTCCACATTTGTCCTTTCCTCCATATCCGACTTGTGAATTTAACATTAATTGTCCTCTGAAATGGCCAAGGGAAAGGGCAATTAGGGATGGACAACAAATGGTCACATCCCATGAAAAAATAAAAAAGTACAGTAGTGAGAGGTGACCAGAGGAAGAAAGAATGAGATGTAAAATCAGTTGGGGTAGAGATAAGAAGCAGAATGGTTACTTACTGGGGTAGTTTATAAGCCTCCTGGCAGTAGTTACTGTTGCTCGTTTTAGCCTTAGTTTAATTGCTCTTGTTCTATCACCTTTGCTCTTGAGTCGCCAGGTATCTTTATGATACCGCCACGTGGTTCAAGTCCGAGTAATGATCAATAATCCAACACACCGCTTAGTAAGAGTTAAATCAACCCACATTTATTATATACAGTAATCAATACTTATACATTAATTCTACTTCTAAGCTACTTCCTACAACTAACAGGCCAATACTTAACTTTGGAAATGGCCCACCAGGTCAGGGAAACAAATGGCCTTTCGTATGGGTTCTGAGCCTGCGGGATTCAAAGCGGGTACAGGTCGATAGTCAGGAGTGCCTATCTCGTAGCGAGCGTTGGAGTAAGACTTACAGTTCTTGCGGCTGTTGTAGAAGGTCAGCAGAAGGGTTTCGAAGGGTGCGGAGAGGAGAAGAGAGAAGAAGGGTCGATTTGAACTTGGCCCCTATTCTTATAGTCCCCAGGGGCTTCCCGCCTCTCGGGGCGGACCCTGTACCTGGTTCCAAGTGATTGGACTTCGTCCCAATCACTTGGTTTGATATGCTCCAATGCTGAAGCGATTCCTTGATCGATGGGCGGTTTTGGGGTGGTCAATTGTGTAGGCTCCTGCTGGTGCCAAAAAGTCTGGGTTGGCTATGTGTGTCTAATTTGTAGCGTATTGTTCCCGGGGATTGCTAATTAGTATTCAGATGGCTGGTGTGTTGTGTTGTTGGCTGCAGGCATCGATTCTGTCTGGCCTCCCCAGAGGCGAATACACAGTTTTGCCTGCAGCTGCCTGTTTGAGTCCTATTGGCTGATTTTCCCATCAGCCTCTTCCGTTTGCCATTTTAAATCGGGGTTTGGCCATTCTAATCGGGAGTCAGCCATTTTCACCGGCTACATTACATTGTAAGATAGAACATGGAGGTAGAAATAAATGGTGTGTGTAAGTAAAAGTACAGCAATAATTATGGGTGGCTTTAATCTTAAATAGATTATGTGAATCAATTTGGCAACAGTAACCTGGAAAATTAGTTCATGTAGCGAACGTGAAACAATTTCTGAGAGCTTTACCTTCTAAAGCTAACCAGGAATCTGACTATTCTAGACCCGGTAATGAGCAATGAGACAGGAAATATCAATAATCTTGTGGTAAAGGGCCCTTTTGGTGACAGAGATCATAACATGATAGAATTTCATGTTCAGTTTGAGGGGACGAAATGTGGATCTAAGACTGGTGATTCAAACCGGAATAAAGGTAGCAGAGCAGGCTAAATCGAACTGGGAAACTAGGTTAAATGGTACAACAATAGGGATGAATGGCAGACTTAAGGAAATATTTAATAACTTCCAGTAAACAGTTATACCAATAAAAGAAAAAGGTGCATCACCCATTGCGGAATACAAAATTAAGGGTTGCATCAAATGAAATGAAACAATGTACCAATCGGCAAAGAGTAAGGTTGGTTAGATATTAAGAACCAGCAAAGAATGATTAAAATGAGGAACACACTAGAGTACAAGAAAAAGCTAGCTAGTAATAAAAAATTCAGAGTTTCTACAAGTATTTAAATAGGAAAATAATATTGAAAGGTAGTGTGATCCTGTAAGGGAGAGTCTGGGGGAATGATAATCGAAAACAAAAAAATGGCAGAGGCATGTTGCGTCTGTCTTCACAGAGGAAGACTTAGAAAAATTCCCAAAGATACTTCAAAATCAAGAGATAAGCAGGAGGAAGGAACTTAAACCAATCAGCATCACTAGGGAAAAGGTGATGGGAAAACTATTAGGCTTAAAGGTGGTGAAGTCTCCAGGATCAGATGATCTGCATCCTCGGGACTTAATAGAAATGTCTGCAAAGATTGTAGGTGCATTGGTTATAATCTACCAAAATTCCTTTGCTTCCGGAAGGGTCTCAGTGGATTGGAAAATAGCAAACATAATGCCTTTAGTCAATATAGAAGGGAGACAGAAAGCAGTAACATATAGGCCAGTTAGCCTAACATCTTTGATAACATGTTAGAGTCCATTATTAAGGAGGTTATAGCGGGATATTTAGAAAATCATAATGCAATCAGACAACGTCAACATAGCATAGGGAAAGGAAAATTGTGTTCCACTAATTTATTCATTTATTCAGGATGTTACAAGCAAGGTGGATAAAGGCGAATCTGTAAATGTTGCGTACTTGGATTTACAAAAGGCATTTAATCAGGTGCCACAACAAAGTTTGCCACATAAGAAAAGAGCTGTTGGTTTAGGCGGTATTATATTAGTATGGATAAAGGATTGGCTAGCTAACAGAAAGCAGAGAGTAGGAATAACTTTGAGATGTTAAGCTGTATGGTAGCACAACTGGATAGCACTGTGGCTTCACAGCGTCAGGGTCCCAGGTTCGATTCCCGGCTTGGGTCACTGTCTGTGCGGAGTCTGCACGTTCTCCCCGTGTCTGCGTGGGTTTCCTCCGGATGCTCCGGTTTCCTCCCACAGTCCAAAGACATGCAGGTTAGGTGGATTGGCCAAGCTAAATTGCCCTTAGTGTCCAAAAAGGGTTAGGAGGGATTATTGGGTTACGGGGATAGGGTGGAAGTGAGGGCTTAAGTGGGTCAGTGCAGACTTGGTGGGCTGAATGGCCTCCTTCTGCACTGTGTGTTCTATGTTCTATGTAACTAGTGGAATGTCACGGGGATCAGTGCTGAACCTCTTTTCTCCTTCAGGACACTCCTTAAGACCTACCACTTTGCTCCTTTTCTAGTTTCTGTTCATGTGGCCCAGTGTCATATCTTTGAACGATTTACTACATCAGAGGTTCTGTTAAGTCGCAGAACCTATAGGCAGTAATGAGGGCTGCAGCATTTCCATGTGAGAAGGGGAGAAACTTAGCGGAGAGCCGGACCTGTGCAGAACCACAGCATTTATGTACATTTGAAAGTAAGGTTGAAAACTATAACAAGAAAAATAGATAATAGATATATTTAATGTCCACATTTGTTAGAAAAATCAATATAAATATTCTATAATCTACACTCTATAAACAGCTCTTTAATTTATAATTTAAAAGCTACATGGCAACATATTTTGTTGGATTAAGCTGAATGTTTAGCATCAATCATCCTATTTATTTAAAGTTTCATGAGAGCTGTAGGGCTGGATTCTCCATCGGCCACCGCTGGGAGAGAAGTTTCCAATGCAGCGGAGAATCCAGCGTCGTCTAAAAAACGGGATTGGTTCCGATGCTCTGGTTCCCCGTTGGTGGTAGCATCGAGGTTCGCGCCCTGCTTCAGGTCATTTGCACCCTACTAACAGGCCTGGCACCATATTCTCCAGGCCCGCTTGATTCTCTGGTCCTCGGGGCCAGAATTCACCTCGGTGAGATTTGATGCTGGTATTTACAAATGTGGCCCTGGTGCGGTGGACCTCGCTGTGGGTCATGGGGGTAACTCTTTAAGGGAGTTGCCACCAAAGTCTGTCAGAGGGCCACCATCCCCCACACAATGCAAATCCTGCCACCCCTCCCCAACGCAATTCCCACCAGAGACCCCCAATTACAGGGACCATCACCAGAGACCCCCGCATGAGAGAGACACCCACCAGAGACACCCCCCCCCCCAAGAGAGAGACCTCTACCAGAGAACCCCACCATGAGAGAGACCACTGCCTGAAAACCACCCTAAGAGAGACCCCTGCCCGGAAACCACCTTAAGAGAGACCCCTGCCTGGAAGTCCCCGATGAGAGAGGCCCTTGTGTTGAAACCTCCCCTGGAAAGCCCTCATTACAGAGAGCCCTGCCTGACGCCCCCCATTACAAAATCCCCTGCCTGGAAGCTAAAGAGCAGTCCATACGGAGGCAGTGACAAAAATCGCTGATTTAAAACGCATCTGTGCAATGCACCTGCTGGCTCAGGGAGAGGAAGCAGCACCTGCCAGTTCCTGCTGCTTCGTCTTATGGGGCCTCTCTTATGGTTGCATCTCTAGAACTCACTTAAAGAGTTACCCCCCTTGGCCCTCCGCGAGAGCCATCACATCAGGTCCACACTGGGAAATACCTGAACCAATTCTTGCCCACATGAATCCCGGCTCCGAGCACCAGAGAATCATTCAACCTTGGAGGATCCGATGCCCAGACGGGGCGATCAAACTTTGATACCACCACCAGCGGGGGACCAGAGCATCGGAAGCAATCCCATTTCTTTGACTACGCTGGATTCTCCGCTGCATCGGAACTTTGCGAGCGCTGGGGGAGTAGAATCGCTCCTGGTGTGCGCTGGTGTTACAATGCAGCGCCCAGGAGCGATTCACCGGTGACTGGCCCCCTCTCCTCCACAACACAAATCTAGCCCCCCAATCCCTGCTGACATCCTGCCCCCCATCACCACAATGGGAATTTATGGGTAACCCCCCCACCCACAGCATGCACGTATAAAGGTGATCTGACTCGCTTGCACTGAATCCCCATCAGACTCCTCTGTCAGACCCCTCCATATCAGAGCACCCACCCCACCCTGCAATATTAGTTATCCTTTCTGAAAACTAAAGAGCAGTCCAGGCGAAAACAGTGAAAAAACATTGTTTATTCACTTACCTGTCCCTTACGCCTGCTGCCTCAGATGGAAGTGAAAGACGCAGCAGCCATTACGTTATGGAAAGGCAAAACACATCACAAGGCTTTAAGCCCACAGGTGGCATGGCAGCACAGTGGTTCACAGTGCTAGAGACCTGGGTTTGATTCCCGGCTTGGGTCACTGTCTGTGCGGAATCTGCACGTTCTCCCCGTGTCTGCGTGGGTGTCCTCCGGGTTCTCCAGTTTCCTCCCACAAGTCCCGTAAAATCTGCTTGTTCGGCGAATTGAACATTATGAATTCTCCCTCAGTGTACCTGAACAGGCGCCCTGACAGGTGTATTAATGTAAGCCTACTTGTGACAATAATTAAGATTATTATTATCTAACCACAATGTTTATAATAATCCAGCTATGATTGACAGGTTGTCCCCACACCTAAAGCTGTTACTTGCTTTCTGCTGGGATAAAGAGGAAGTGAAAGCCTCCTAGCTGTTTATAAATATTGTGATTCCCAAGACAATTACAGCCTACTAGAAGCTATTTATCTTTGAAAGTGAATTGAAGCCTTGCAGATCGAAGGATCTGAGGGGGTTTAAAGCCCTGTGATGTGTTTTGGCTTTATATGAAGTAACAGCTGCTGCTTTCAACACTTCTCTCTGAGGCAGCAGGTTTAAGGAACAGGTACGTGAAAAAGCAGCATTTTTTCACTGAATCTACCTGGACTACTCTTTAGCTTCCAGGTAGGGGTGACTGAAGGGGGGAGCAGTCTCTGATATGGGATGAGGGAGGTGCAGGGAGTCCTCTGATTGACTTTGAGGACACCTACATTACACACTTACGCTCTTGACCCACCTCAAGGTCCATCGTGTCAGGACTACACTTAAAAATACTTGCACCAATCCACGCCCCACGCGAATCCCGGCCGAGAGAGCTGGAGCATCATGAAGGCATGGCGAATCGGGCGTCCAGTCCGTTAATCGGCTGCAAATGGGTTCACATGACCCATTGGCATTCTCCCACCAGCACGAGGTGTGCAGCTCACTGCCGCCTCCAGCAGGGGACAGGAGCATTACCCTTCACGCGATTCTCTGCCACATCTGGAACTCCAGTACCTGTAGCAGGTGATAAAAATCCACTTACGATAGAATAACAAGGCAATTAATTATATATTACAATTTTACCTTAACAATGAACTTCTGTAAGAATGTGAGAAACTCTGTGTCTCAAACAATTTACATTCTGTTCCTCTAACATACTTTATAAAAAAATGTTACACATGGAAAATTAGAAAAAATTAATTTAAATCATCCCACTTTGAATGGTGGACAGAAATTGCTTAATTCATGGCATTGCTTTTTTGCTGACATATTCCAGCCAACCAGATGTTCATGAAGGTGCGAGTCAATCAAAAGTTAGGAATGTGGCAATCTGTTTGGGGAACGGTATTCAATTAGAAACCAGAGGTCCAGAAATTAAGCTTCTCTGTGATTAGAACCTATTCAATGTCAAGGAAGGTTTGGCTTCATTTAGGAAGAAGAAAGGAATATAATTTATAAGTTGAGGTACCTCATCAAGTATAAGGATGTCCTAAAGTAATTTGCAGCCAATAGCAGTCACTTGTCACCATTAGCATTCACACCACTTTGGTTGTTCAAGAATCAATACCATCATATTAATGTCAGAAACTAGATCACAAGTAATTATAATTATAGATGAGTAAAACTATTTGACCCATTTTAGCTCATCCACCCATATAGGAAGACTCTAAATGCTTCCTCATGTTTCAGTATTGAATTGTGTCTTAAACGATTTCAGAATATTATTCTTTTCACTATCCTATCAAGAAGAGTGATCTATTGATCTTTCTGTGTGAATAACCTCTTAGTAGGAATGTAGCAACATAGAAACATGAGTAAGCCATTCAGCCCCTTGAGTCTGCTCCGCCAATCAAACTGATTATGGTTGATCTGGTTCTTAGCTCCATCTGCCACCTTGATTCTGTCATCCATAAAAATGTGAGCTTACAAAAATCTACAAATCTCAGTTATGACATTTTCAGTTCTTCTCCAGCCTCAAGAGCTTTTTCATGAAGGTTTCCAGATTTCTACTGTCCTTTGTTTAAAGAAGAACTTCCTGATTTCATTCGTAACTAGCCGGGTTCTCATTTTAAAGTTGTGTCCCATTGTCCTGGTCTCCCCCATCAGGAAATAATTCATCATCTACCTGAGCAACTTCTTCAATCATCACAAACACGTCAATTAGATCCACACCTCAGTCAAGGAAATTCAAGCTTTACCCTCAACTTGCTACTACTAGTTTGAACCGGCTTCTTTCTATCTTACATGTTTCAATAAGTTCACCTCTTCAGGTGTTTCATCTCAAAGCTAAAATCAAAGTGTGCCCTGCATATTAAACACACAGTTAATGGTTCACATCCTGGACGTAGGAAAGCTTAAAATCGCGACCCATGAATCCACCTTACTGAATTTCACCTACGCTCTCCGACTATACTGGGTATGAAGTGAGATTCCATCACTGGCCACACATACAAACTCTGGTGGAAGTAAGCGTTCTGCAACGGTTTTATCATTCAGACAACAATAATGGGCGAAATTCTCCCCCAACGGCGGGATGTCCGCCGACTGGCGCCAAAGCCGGCGCCAATCAGACGGGCATCGCGCCGGCCCAAAGGTGCGGAAGGCTCCGCATCTTTGGGGGCCGAGCCCCAACATTGAGGGGCTAGGCCGACGCCGGAGGGATTTCCGCCCCGCCAGCTGGCGGAAATGGCGTTTGTTTCCCCGCCAGCTGGCGCGGAAATGCGGCGCATGCGCGGGAGCGTCAGCGGCCGCTGTCAGTTTCCCAGCGCATGCGCGGGAGCGTCAGCGGCCGCTGTCAGTTTCCCGCGCATGCGCAGTGGGGAGAGTCTCTTCCGCTTCCGCCATGGTGGAGGCCGTAGCGGAGGCGGAAGGGAAAGAGTGCCCCCACGGCACAGGCCCGCCCGCGGATCGGTGGGCCCCGATCGCGGGCCAGGCCACCGTGGGGGCACCCCCCGGGGTCAGATTGCCCTGCGCCCCCCCCAGGACCCCGGAGCCCGCCCACGCCGCCTGGTCCCGCCGGTAAATACCAGGTTTGATTTACGTCGGCGGGACAGGCAATTCCTGGGCGGGACTTCGGCCCATCCGGGCCGGAGAATCCAGCGGCGGGTCCCGCCAACCGGCGCGGCCGGATTCCCGCCCCCGCCCAATCTCCGGGAGCGGAGACTTCGGCGGGGGCGGGGGCAGGATTCACGGCGGCCAACGGCCATTCTCCGACCCGGCGGGGGGTCGGAGAATGACGCCCAATATTCCTGAAGTAAATCAAACAGAGAGTCTCTGCCCTCCAGCCCATACAAAAAAAAACAAACAAGTTGGAACACATGCTGTGAAATGGAAACAAACAAAATACAATGCAATGCTGAAAGTATTCAGGACATTTAAATAGAAATAGAAAAGGCAAGATTTGGTTGTAAGTACAAGTTTACCTCTGTTTGGGCCATCAATTGTCCAGGAGTATCCTGGATCTTCAATAGAACCATAGAATTCCCACAGTGTAGTAAGAGGCCTATTGTGTCTGACCAGACAAGGCCAATTAGCCATTACTTTATTGTGGTTTAATTTCACACTTTCCTATTTTTCTCCAGTTGAATCAGAATAACTACAAATACTCCCACACCACTAAATGGAGGGGAAGCAATCAGTTAAAAGCACGGCCAGTGATTGGGAGAGAGGGGGTAGCAGATGTGAGATGTAGCACTGATGATAGAAGAACAACAACTGGGAGTGCTTCTGTTGGCTCCATTGTGATGCACGATCAATTACACAAAGACGAGAGTTGGATGCAATCGAGGCTTTATTACACTAAGGTGTGTGGCCTCCTACAGCAGCTGCCAAAATGGCTGATGTATGGGGAGCACACATATTTATACTCCGCCTACTGGCAGGAGCCAGAAGGCAGGGAACTACCCCGTACCTGTAGTACAGGGCCTTACCACAAATCACCTAATATATACATCAGTGGTGACTACCACATTCACCCCCTGTTAAAATTGAATCCGGGGGGGGGAACTATATACAAGTACATGTTTTAACTACAGAGAAAAAATGGAGTCCCGATCAAGTTACAGGTTCAGTCGGTCCGGAGCCTTGATCTGCCGTTGGGAGCGCCGCAGTACTGGCAGCTAATCCGGTGGCGGTCTGGTCCTCGGTGACTCCAGGAGCATGCCGAAATCCTCGTCATCCTCGGGTGTGGGCAGGGGGAGGACGGATTGTCCTGGGAAGCGGGCTGCGGTGGGGTGCCAGGAAAGGGGAGGGTGGTGCTGGGTCGGAGGGGTGTGTGTGTGTGGAACTAGCTGGTGCCAGATCCCTGAGGGAGACAGTATCTTGGCGGCCATCGGGGTACGCTACGTAGGCGTACTGTGGGTTGGTGTGGAGTAGCTGTACTCTTTCAACCAACGGGTCGGCCTTGTGGAGTCGTATGTGCTTAGGGAGGAGTACGGGTCCTGGAGCTGCATGCCAGGTCGGGAGGTGGACTTCCTGGGGAAGGCAAAGAGACGTTCATGGGGTGTGTCATTAGTCGCAGTGCATAGGAGTGACTGAATGGAGTGCAGCGCGTCGGGGAGGACCTCCTGCCAGCGGAAGGCTGGGAGATTTCTGGACCGTAGGGCCAGCTGGACAGCCCTCCAGACCGTCCCATTCTCCCTCTCCACCTGCCTGTTTCCCTGGGGTTATAGATGGTCATCCTGCTCGAGGCGATACCCTTGTTGAGCAGGAACTGACGCAGCTCATCGCTCATGAATGAGGATCCCCTGTCGCTGTGGACGTAGGCGGGGAAGCCGAACAGAGTGAAGATGGTGTTGAGGGCTTTGATGATGGTGGCAGACGTCATATCAGGGCATGGGATGGCGAAGGGGAATCTGGAGTACTCATCGACCACACTGGGGAAGTAGGTGTTACGGTCGGTGGAGGGGAGGGGCCCTTTGAAGTCCACGCTGAGGCGTTCAATGGGGCGGGAGGCCTTCACCAGGCGTGCACAGGCTTGCTGGTAGAAGTGCGGTTTGCACTCTGCACAGACCTGGCAGTCTCTGGTGATTGCCCTGACTTCCTCGACGGAGTAGGGCAGATTGCAGGCGTGTGACTCCCGGGTGACAAAGGTTGTCGTGCAGAGTCCAGAGTCGGTCCACCTGTGCGCTGGCACATGTACCTCGGGATAGGGCATTGGGGGGCTCGTTGAGCTTACCGGGGCGATACAAAATCTCGTAGCTGTAGGTGGAGAGCTCGATCCTCCACCTCAAGATTTTATCGTTTTTGATCTTGCCCCGCTGTGTGTTGTTAAACATGAAAGCTACCGACCGTTGGTCAATGAGGAGAGTGAATCTCCTGCTGGTCAGGTAATGCCTCCAATGCCGCACAGCTTCAACGATGGCTTGGGCCTCTTTTTCGAAGGAGGAGTGCCGAATTTCGGAGGCATGAAGTGTTCATGAAAAGAATGCCACGGGCCTGCCTGCCTGGTTGAGGGTGGCGGCCAGAGCGACGTCTGATGCATTGCTCTCGACTTGGAAGGGGAGCGTCTCGTCGAATGTGTGCATCGCGGCCTTGGCGATGTCAGCCTTAATACGGTTGAAGGCCTGGTGAGCCTCGGCCGTTAGGGGAAAAAGGGTGGATTGGATGAGTGGGCGGGCCTTGTCCGCATAATTTGGGATCCACTGGGCGTAGTAAGAAAAAAAACCCAGGCAACGTTTGAGGGCCTTGGGGCAATGGGGGAGGGAGAGTTTCATGAGGGGGCGCATACGGTCGGGATCGGGCCCCAGAACTCCGTTCTGGACCACATAGCCGAGGATGGCTAAACGGTTCGTGCTGAACACACACGTCTCCTTGTTGTAATTGAGGTTCAGGAGAGTGGCGGTGCGGAGAAATTTGGCAAGGTTGGCATCATTGTCCTGCTGATCGTGGCCGCAGATGGTGACATTGTCAAGGTACGGGAAAGTAGCCCGCAGCCCGTACCGGTTGACCATTCGGTCCATTTACCGTTGGAAAACCGAGATCCTGTTGGTGAGGCCGAAAGGAACCCTGAGAAAGTGGTAAAGGCGGCTATCTGCCTCGAAGGCAGTGTATGGGCGGTCCGCCTTCTGGATGGGGAGCTGGTGGTAGGCGGATTTTAGGTTGACAGTTGAGAAGACCCGGTACTGCGCAATCTGATTGACCATATCAGATATGTGTGGGAGGGGGTACGCCTCGAGCTCCATGTACCTATTGATGGTCTGGCTGTAGTCCATGACCATTCTGTGCTTCTCTCCAGTTTTCACCACTACCACTTGGGCTCTCCAGGGGCTGTTGCTTGTCTCAATGATGTCTTCCCGAAGCAGTCGCTGGACTTCGGACCTGATGAAGGTCCTGTCCTGGGCCCTGTACCATCTGCTCTTGGTGGCAACGGTTTTGCAATCTGGGGTTAAGTTTGCAAATAGGGAAGGTGGGTCGATCTTTAGGGTCGCGAGGCCGCACACAGTAAGGGGTGGTAGGGGCCCGCCGAATTTCAATGTTAGGCTCTGGAGGTTGCACTGGAAGTCCAGGCCGAGTAGTGAGGCAGCGCAGAGGTTGGGGAGGACATAGAGGCTGAAGCCGGTAAACTCCACGCCCTGGACAGTGAGAGCGGCTATGCAGTACCCCCGGATCGCCATGGAGTGGGACCTAGAGGCCAGGGAGATTCTCTGATTGATGGGGTGTACCATGAGGGAGCAGCACCTTACCATATCGGGATGAATGAAGCTCTCGGTGCTCCCAGAGTCCAGCAGGCAGGAGATCCCATGCCCATCGATTTTCACGTTTGTAGAGGCGGTTGCTAGGTTATGTGGGTGAGCCTGGTCAATCGTGACCGAGGCGAGACACGGCTGATTGTCGATGCTGGCAGATGATGGGGTGCCCGGGGGGCACGGGGCCTGGTAAGGTGGCGGCACCCAAGGGCCGCACGTGCCGTGGGGGAGACAAGATGGCGGCGCTTGATGTTCCTGGGGAGGACAAGATGGCGGCACCCACGGGCCGCACGTGGTGGGGGTTAAACAAGATGGCGGCGCCCACGGGCCGCACGTAGTCCGAGGAGGGGAAGATGGCGGCGCCCACTGGCCATGCGTGGTCTGAGGAGGGGAAGATGGCGGCGCGCACTGGCCATACGGGGGAGTGGGGGGTGCAGAACAATAACGGTGACTGAACAAGCCTGGCACACCGCCACAAAGTGCCCCTTCTTGCCGCAGGCCTTGCAAAGGCGATCCGGGCCGGGCAGCGTTGTCGGGGGTGTTTTGGCTGCCCACAGAAGTAACATTTGGGGCCCTCGGGGTTGGTTGGCTGTCGCGCGGCACAGGCGTGGGGTTGGCTGAGTGGGGTCCCCGGTGGGGTGGCCGTCTGCAGAGTCCACGATGCGTAGGAGGGGTGGACCGCACGGCTGGGGGTGTAGGCCTGGATGTTGCGCGAGGCGACCGTCAGCGAGAGCACAAGCTTTTTGGTTGCCGCGAGGTCGAATGTGGCCCCTTCTAAAAGGCATTGGCGGATGTAATCTGACCCGATCCGCGTAACAAAAGCATCCCTCATAAGCACGTTTGAGTGTTCCGTGGCCGTGACGGCCTGACAGTCACAGTCTCTGACTAGGGGAATTAGAGCACGCCAGACGTCTTCTACAGACTCACCAGGGAGTTGACTGCGCGTGGAGAGGATGTGTCTGGCGTAAAGCATGTTAGTCCGCTGAGCGTAGGTTTCTTTCAGTGGCGCCATGGCTTTGTTGTAGTTTGCGCGTCCTGGATAAGCGGAAAGACGTTGGAGCTCAGCCGCGTGTAGAGGATCTGAATCTTCTGAGCTTCCGGAATTGGGTCTGGTGCAGCTTCGAAACAAGCTAGCAATGTTCAAAGTCCTTTTTGGCGTTGCCTGATTGCAGATCCAGCTGCAGGTGATCCGGCCTGATGCGGAGGTCCGTCTTCTGAAAACTTTAGTGTAATAAATTGATGCACGATCAATTACACAAAGATGAGAGTTGGATGCAATCAAAGCTTTATTACACTAAGATGTGTGGCCTCCTACAACAGCTGGCGAAATGGCTGCTGTATGGGGAGCACACATATTTATACTCTGCCTACTGGGCGGAGCCAGCAGGCAGGGAACTATACCTGTAGTACAGGGCCTTACCACAAATCACCTAATATATACATCAGTGGTGACTACCACACATTGCAGCATCAAAGACTGGCCCTGCCCTCACTCAGACATCTCCTGATCACCCCTCTCTCCTTATGCTGTCTTCTCTCCGTCATACTGTCCTCCTCTGTTTCTTCAGCATCCCCCTGCCCCTCCCAATTGCTGCCTCCCATCATCTACCGTTTGTTGCCTTGCCACTTCCAGGTCCTATCTAAGGTCAATACAATAGCTGAAAAGGAATAACCTTCATCAATGAACTTCCTGAGAGTACCCAAGCATCGATCAAGAAACACAGATTTATATATCTCATGGCTGCAGGTTCAAAACATGCGGAAGGAAACCTCCTGCTGATTACCACATACTGGCCACCATCAGCTGACGAATCAGTACTCCTCCTTGTTGAACACCACTTGGAGGATGCACTGAGGGTGACAAGGGTGCAGAATATGCTCAGGGTGGGGTACTTCAATGTCCATTACCAAGAGTGGCTCGGTAGTACCACCACAAACCGAGCTGGCCAGATTCTAAAGGACATAGCTGCTAGACTAGGATTGCAGCAGGTGGTGAAAATGAAATGAAATGAAATGGAAATCTCTTATTGTCACAAGTAAGCTTCAAATGAAGTTACTGTGAAAAGTCCCTAGTCGCCACATTCCGGCGCCTGTTCCGGGAGGCTGGTACGGGAATTGAACCATGCTGCTGGCCTGCCTTGGTCTGCTTTAAAAGCCAGCTCTTTAGCCCTGTGCTAAACCAGCCCCACTGAGGGAACCAACAAGAGGAAAAAATATACTTGACCTGACCCTCACCAATCTGCCTGCTGTAGATGTATCTGTCCATAATAGTATAGGTAGAAGTGACCACCGCACAGTCCGTCTTCACATTGAGGACACCTTCCATTGTATTGTGTGGCACTACCACCCTGCTCAATGGGATAGACTTTGAATATATGTAGCAACTCAAGACTGGGCACCCATGAGGCACCTTTGGCGATCAGCAGTAACTGTTCCTTAGACAGCACCTTCCAAACCCACGCCCACTACCATCTAGAAGGACAAGAGCAGCAGATACCTGGGAACCCCACCACCTGGAGGTTCCCCTCCAAGTCACTCACCACCCTGACTTGGAAATATATCGCCGTTCCTTCACTGTCGCTGGGACAACATCCTGGAACTCCCTCCCTAACAGCACAGTGGGTGTACTGTGTTCAAGGACTGCAGCGGTTCAAGAAGGCAACTCATACCCACCTTCTGAAGGGCAACTAGGGATGGGCAATAAATGCTGGCCTAGCCAGCGACGCCCACATCCCGTAAATGAATTAAACAAACCAAACAAACAAACCAAGAAATCAATTAATTAAATAAACAAATCAGCCAAGATTGATGATTAGTTTACAGACAAAAAACGGAGAATTGGAATATAACTCGATCATTTTCAGAATGGCAGAGTTATTTGCACAACTGATGTTAAACACAAGAGTATTCGAAACCCCAGAAGGGAAGCTCAACTGTATTTTTCAATTTGGTATAATGTGGGGAAAGATGTGAAGACCTATGAAGTATGTCCCAGACATTTTTGAGATGATTTTAAACAGAATAAATGTTTATTAAACAATAAAACATGGAACAGGAAACTCAACTCCAATACATTCAATTACATTAATGGCAATTGTTAGGGATAAAAATAAAGCTGTTTGGCTACAGCGTATTGCACTCCCTCTCTCTCTAGAGAAAACCAGATGGAGATTTTTGGAGATTAAAACAAGGCCTTTATTTCAAGCTATAGAAAGGGCTCATGCGCTCCAACTAGTCTCACGCACCAGTCACCCCTGATTCAAGGATTACACAGACAGTTATACCCTTGGGCTCGGTTACAAGAAATTGGCATCTACCAATCAAAGGTTTACATTTGTTATTGCTTATCTATGTCCAATCACCACTGCCGATCATGCATAGTAAATGAGTACAATTGACCAATTGTAACATGTGCAGGTCCACTTGATTACAATATCCAATCAGTTCTATGTCACATATAATGTTGTCTAACAGTTATTTATTTTGGTATATGTTATCTGGCTTGTTTATATTAATTAACCTCCCATGTCAGGTACTCCTGTTTGATGGATTTCCTCAAGAAATGAATGCTCAAATAGACAAACCTCCCTCCCATTATCCCTAGACAATGTGGCACAAGAGCAAATGCTGAAAGATCCCATATTGTTATTGCAGTCTTTGAGAGCTAACACGTGAGCTGTGCCTCCCTGAGAACTAACCACTGGTAGTTTGTGTCCTTGAGTGTTTCTTCACAACTAGCAGTGTGTGTGCTTTTCAACCAAACTGAAGGTTTTAACTCTTTCAGTAACAGGTGAAGATGATCAAAACATATGTCTAGGTCTTTAAACGTAATTCCGACATAACGTATAACCCCCCCCCCCCCTTTCAGCTATATGCCATTCTATAAATTTAACTAGTTCCAAATCCCACTTTTTTCCTAACTTCAGAGCTAAACATCCCCAAACAATTTCCCTTATGTTTTAAAACTTTGGGCAAAATCTATCAATAGTTACCACACCAGGTCCTTCTATCTTTGAGTTGCTTCTGACTTAGTTTGAACAATTGGTTTCTCAAACAGGTCCTTCTCCATGCCTAGCTTGCTGAGAGTTGAAACAACTTTATGCTGTAAGCTCTGTTCTCAAAAACAGCTGGCTTGCATAGAGTGAACATCTCCCGATATAATGATTTTCCCTTTTGATCTTCCCTTATTTGAAATAACCTTCTCAGAAGTCACTCCTAGTACAGTAATTTTGTGGATTAACCTTTTAGAATGTAATTATGAAATTCACACCTCATCACTTTCTTTGACTTCTAACATACCTACACCTTTGACACCTTTGACATTCTAACCTCCATTGTGACCAACTTACTTTAGGTAAACATCTGTTACAGTTTGGCTAGGCTTATCAATATATTAATTTACTAGTTCCACAAACCCAGCCAACCTGTCTCTACTGTAAGGGTCCTTCCTGTTTGTTTCTGTTTATTCCCTTATTTCCCCTTTTTTTTATATTTTTGCCATTATATTTTTGATCCATGGATTATTCAGGCAACCTGTATCTTCAATTCAAGCAGAGGAAAGCAGTGGCATCTGTCTTTAATTCAAGCAGAAGATTTAGCAGCAGGGCAGATCACTGTGCGAGGCTGTGCTGGTTCATGCTGGAGTTGTACACTGACTGGCACCAATGCAGAGATTGGGTGGGAATCGGTTAGATTGATTTGGCTGGTGGCCAGTGAATTGGCCCAAAAGAACATGTTCTGCAAGGTAACAGGTGGTGATTGGATTGGATCCCACTGGAATGTTTTTTAAAGCTCCAGGGTTGTATTTAGTTTCAGTTTTGATCTTGACAGCCCAGGAAAGTACCTGCTCTATCCTCTCCTCTCTGTTTTTCTCCAGAAAGTCTATGTTTCTAAACTGGCAGCGAGCCTGGATGAATCTATGTAAAAGCAGAGTCCAGAACTGACCAACTCTCTCTCCTGAAAGACAAAGGCAGAACCGACCAACTCTCTCCACAGAAAGATAGAGGCCTGAATGTGAATCTCAAGCTGAATGCCCACTTTGATGTGAAATAAGGTGTCTCTCCAGAAAGCCTGCTGCCTCTGAGTACTAAACTGCGGGAACCCTGAATGAATGACTCTGTATAGAAGACCATTACTGATTTAGACAAGAGAATTTAATCAGCAAGCTTACTGTGAAGAAAGTGTGCTCAAGGAACACCATCCGAAGCAAAGGCTCTTATATTTTGACTTTCATCCCTATTATTTTTCACACCTTTCCCCCCTTATATTTGCCTGGCTTGTATCTGTGTGGGTAGGGGTGGGATAATTAAAGGGGCTGGTAGACACTCGCATGTTGTTATCCAGTTGTATTGCATATTTCATTATAGTTCTCGTTATAAATAAACTGTAAGTGTTTAAACTTATAAATCTGGTGACTGTAATTATTGCGCAGCCAAGGACCAAAGGAAAATTTAAAGAATTATAAGGCAGCATGGTGGTGCAGTGGATAGCACTGGTGCCTCATGGCGCCAAGGGCCTGGGTTCGACTCCGGGTCACTGTCCATACGGAGTTTACACATTCTCTCCATGTCTGCGTGGGTCTCTCCCCCACAACCCAAAGATGTGGAGGGTAGGTGGATTGGCCATGCTAAATTACCCCTCAATTGGAAAAAAAATAAAATTATTGGTTAATTCACTTGTGTTGTGACTCTGGAATGAGTGAGGCTGGAATTGACCATGCACTCGCCCAGGTTGTCGTCACACTACTACAGTTTTCATTGTTAATTAATTTTTTGTTTGAAACATACAACCACCAGAACACATTCGCAATTATGGGATTTTCTTGCTTTTCATTTTATGACAATTTCTTAATTTAGAGTGTAATTGGAGCAGTTCAGCAACAATCAAACAAACAACCCCTATTTACAGTACATATGAATGATTTAGGTGTTTGGAAAGAAAGCAATGTATCCAAGTTTTTGATAATACAAAACTAAGTGGAAGAGTAAGCTGTGAGGAGGACACAAAGACAGGTTATATGATTGGGCAAAGTGGTAGATGGATTGTAATGTGGATAAGAGTGAAATTATCCTCTCTAGTAGGAAGAATGGAAAAGCACAATATTTTTTTAAATGTGAAAGATTAATAAATGTTGGTAAGCAGAGGGAATTGGATGTCCTTTGACTGGATCACAGGCAATACACATTCAACTAAAGTAAAACATTAGGAAAGCAAATGGTGTTTTTGCATTTATTACAAGAATGTTGAAGTATATGATTAAGGAAGCCTTGTTGTAATTGTAGAAGTCTTTGGTGAGACCATACCTTGACTTGAGTACTGTGTACAGTTTAACCATATTACCTAAGGAGGATGTATTTGCCTTGGAAGAGGGGTTCCAAAGAAAGGTCACTGAATTGATTCTGGGATGCAAGGGCTGGCATAAAAGGAGAGATTAAGTAGAATGGGCCTATGTTTGCTGGAGTTTAGAAGAATGAGAAGTGATCTCATTAAAATATATGACATACTCGGAGGGATTGGCAGAATGGATTCTGAGGAGCTGCTTCTCTGGGTGAAGACTCGAGAAGTCAGGGTCGTAGTCTCAGGTTAAGCAGCCAGCCATTTAGGTCTGAGCTGGGAGCAAATATCTTCACACAGCGATTAGGAGTCTTTGAAATTCTCTACCCGAGAGGACTGTGGGAGCTCGATTGATGTCGCTCAAGAATAAAGGGATTGTGCAGAAAGATGGAGTGGAAATAAAAGTTCAACTTACACCTTATTGATGTCAGAACAGGATTGAGGGGCTGTGCTGCTTATTCTTGCCTTATTTCTTATGTCCTTATGAAGGGATAGAGGTTGTGTGAAGTAAGGACATGCGATCTGAAAAAAGTTGATGAATGTGGAATAAAATTAACAAAGTTGGATTATGAGTGGAACAATTGATTCTATGAAAATGGAACGAGTGTGAATGAGGAAAGATGTATCAACTGTACCTCCAATAAAAAGGAAAAATGTGAGCGAAAAAGATGTGCAGAGATGTTATGAGAGGCAGGTCAGGCCAGGGACCAGAAAAGACACTTACTACTATGGTAGACAGACAACAGTTGATATTGAATATAATGGCACAATTCTCAGCTCCGCCAGTGAATTTCTAGAGGTTACAAGCAGAAATAATTCTGGGTCAGGGCACCTCAGATTGATTGGATATGATAGACAGTATTTGTACAAAAGATAACAGAATAGCAAGCATGGTTCAACCACGATACAGGATCAACTTTAATGGAAAGGCAAAAGAAAATGAGATGTGAAGAAACCGTGCCAACATAGCAGCTAGATGCAACGGAAAAGGCAGTTATTTCACCGACACAACGGACAGGATCTAAAGAACAAATATAACAGTTCAAAAGCAGCAAATATTTCTCAAAGACCATCCCAGTTTGTTAACTTGGAATTCCAAAGAAGGCTGAGATTGTGAGACACTGTGATGTGTACAGAGAGGGAGGTGAGAGTGCATCATCAGAGGAGCCTGTTACCATTCAGTCAGATGCAGCTGTGATACAATCCCACAGGGCTCAAATCTTTCTTTTGTCTAATGTGCCTTGAGAAGGGGAAAATGAAAACTTTTTGCTATATTCTTGTTACAGTTATCCATAAAACTTACATAGCTTTAACTCCGTGCCAATATACCATCAGTCTGGCTGAAGATAAGTAGTGTGACAAATGATCGCTTCAACTCCAGGAGTGCGCACAATTATTCAATGCAGTTTTTCCCATCACATAAACAGTTCTATCTGTATTGGCTGTTTATTTAATCTCTGCAGATGGTTTTAAAAGCTGGATCTACTCATGCGAAGCTCCCTTTAGTACAGTCAATACAGATGGACTACTGCAAAGGAAACCAAGCAGTTCTATCTGAAATTATGAAGTGGAATCAACCCAACAGGCTGTCATCAGATTGGAGATTCCCAGCTGTAGCTTGGGCAGCTGGTGATGATCTTATGCTGCATCAACTTATACTGATATGTGACAGTAATTAAGCCTATTCATATCTCACAGCAGTGATTCAAATGGGTAACCGTCTGTTATGGTTTCAGGCTGGAGATTATGCACCAAGCAGCCTTAATGTATCTGTTTGTATGTAAACAAACACATTTCTCAAAATTTCCAAGTTACGTTTTTCAAACACCATTTCAACGTAAACACAGATTTGGTTTACATTTTACATTATATGTGGGTTTGCATCATCTCAACATAAGTGCAAATTTAGTTTGGCGGCACAGTGGTTAGCACTGCTGCCTCACAGCGCAAGGGGCCCGGGTTCAATTTCGGCCTTGGGTCACTGTGGGGAGTTTGCACTTTCTCCCGTGTCTGTGTGGGTTTCCTCTGGGTGCCCCAGTTTCCTCCCAAAATCCAAAGATATGCAAGATACGTGGATTGGCCATGCTAAATTGCCCCTTAGTGTCCAGGGTTATGTAGGTACGGTTACAGTGGTAAACCTTTATCACTCCTTGATACATATCAAGAGTTAATACGGAAATGGCAATATCAATGGGCAAGTTATTACTTTATTCCCTCAATGTAGACTTCAAGTAGTAAAATACTGCAGGTGTTTGAAAATAAAAAACGAAACGAACTGGAAACTGAGCAAAAGAGTCAATATTGCCGAAGAGAGAAAGTTAAGGTTAATGTTCCAGGTCAATTAACTTTATTCACAACCCCATGAGAAGATTTGAGCCGACTTTTAAAGTGGAAATTCATGTATAGTTAAGTCAAACAAGAGTGGGCAATTGGTGAATTGTTCTTTTATTAATATATAGTTACTGTTAATGTATTTATGTTATACCTGCCTTTTGAAGATTTACAAACACGGGGACACACGAATGTAGATGACGATGTAATGTGAATGAAAATGACCCCAAAACTCCACAAGCCAGTGATCTCAACGCTTATGCTGAGATCAAATCTGCTGTAAAGCATTGTGTTTAAAGGTCCAGCCAATTTGAGAAACCAGGGAGAAGGTAAGTGGGTTGGATTGGGGACAGGAGGTGGTCTGGAAGGGGCGTTGGTTTTAGGGGGGTATTTGAGTTGGCGGGGGGGGGGAAGTGTCAGTTGGGCAGGGGGCTGTCGGTTGGTTGGGGGAGGGGTTGGTTGGCTGGGGTGGTGAGGTGGTAGAATGGTCAGTTGGGAGTGGGGTCTGATTGGTCAGTAGGGACATCGGATGGTCAATCGAGGGATTTGGGTGGTGTGTGTGGGGTCAAGTGGGTCGGGTAGTCAATGAAGATGGATTGAGGGAAGGGAGGTCGGTCGGTCCCGTTGGGGAGGGGTGGGTAGAGGTTACTGTGGGGGATTCAGAGAGTCCTGTGAGGTATCAGGCGGGGATTAGTGCTGGTTTTTCAGAGGGTGTAGGCGGATTCCACAATAATGCCAATCTGGAGCTCGGAGGTTATGGGCCATTATCACCATTATTTGACTGCAAGTTGAAACCAAATGTATCAATTTTGTACTCATCATTAGTAAGACCACTTAAGGGTCAATCCCCCTGATTTGCTTTGTACACCAATTTACATTGGTCCCTAAACCAATCTTGCCAAAGTTAATTTACACCAATATTTCCTGAGGACCCCACTGGCATGTGCTGGTAGGCAAGTGTAAAACAATCTCAAAAATGTCCATCTGGAAGGGTTTCTCTTTCTGATGAAATTAATTTTGCTGCCACAAAAAAACCCAAAGATATAGAAAATAGTTAATAAGGAGGACAATTTTTAAAAACTTAAATAAAACTTAAATAAAGCACCAGGAATCGTGGCCGGGATTTTCTGAAATCCCGGCCAAGTGTTGATGCTGGTTAAAAACCGGCGCGAGTGACTCTGGCGTCAACTGGCCTCCAGGCCCAGGCATTCACCCCTTCCTAGGGGACTAGTACGGTGCCGGAGTGGTGTCCGCGCATGCGCGCCATGACCAGCGCGGGTCCGCGCATGCACGTGGGTTGCCATTTCCGTGCCGGCCAACATGGCCCGGCGCGGAGGAACATAGCCCCCCCCCGGAATTAGCCTGCCTGCCGATCGGTAGGCCCCGATCGCGGGCCTGACCACCGTGGAGGCCGCCCCGGAGTCAGATCCCCCACCCCCCCACCAGGACAGCCCCCGCAGCATGAATGCCGAGGTCCCACCGGGTAGGACCATACATAACCCACACCGGCGGGACTCGGCAGTCACTCGGTCCGTCGACCCGCGGGCACGATTGCCACCGATTCCCCGGCGTGGGATCGGAGAATCCCGGCCAGTGACTTCAGGGGCGAAATTCCCCGGTATCGGCGCGATGTCCGCCGACCGGCGCCAAAAAGCGCGAATCAGTCCGGGATCATGCCGCCCCAAAGGTGCGGAATCCTCCGCCCCTTGACCGGTCGAGCCCTCACCTTGAGGGGCTAGGCCCGAGCCGGACTGATTTCCGCCCTGCCAACAGGCGGGAAAGGCCTTTGGTGCCCCGCCAGCTGGCGCGGAATGACATTGCCGGGCGGCGCATGCGCGGGAGCGTTAGCGGCCGCTCACGGCATCCCCGCACATGCGCTGTGGAGGGAGTCTCTTCTGCCTCCGCCATGGTGGAGACCGTGGCGAAGGCGGAAGGAAAAGAGTGCCCCCACGGCACAGGCCCGCCCGCGGATCGGTGGGCCCCGATCGCGGGCCAGGCCACCGTGGGGGTAACCTGGGGCCAGATCGCCCCGCGCCCCCCCCCCCCCCCAGGACCCCGGAGCCCGCCCGCGCCGCCTTGTCCCGCCGGTAAGAGAGGTGGTTTAATCCACGCCGACGGGACAGGCATTCTAGCAGTGGGGCTTCGGCCCATCCGGGCCGGAGAATTGCGGGGGGGGCCCGCCAACCGGCGCGGCGCGATTCCTGCCCCCGCCGAATCTCCGGTGCCGGAGAATTCGGCAACCGGCGGGGGAGGGATTCACGCCAGCCCCCGGCGATTCTCCGACCCGGCCGGGGAGTCGGAGAATCTCGCCCCAGGTTTTATTCCACCTAAACATTTGAGGCTGAAATCCTGCATATTCAGAACCACATTTGTTGCTCTTTTGAACTGAGGCAGAGCTATGTTGTGAGCGGAGTGATAAATTTCAGTTTGATGTAACTCACCCAAGGCGCAAATGACTGAGGTCATTAGTGTAGATGTGGTGCAAGAGCATCATAAATGCACATATTCTTGTAGAAACCGACATGTTTGCAGTGTTGACAATTACAAAGAAATTCCTAGTCCTTAGAATCAACTACACTTGAATTTCATATATGCTCATTTTTATTCCATACCTGGCTGTTCTCAATCTCATTACCTGGATTCTACTATTTGTGAGCTGACCCAGACTTTATGTTTTATTTATTTTATTTTTTTTTAAAAATGTTTCCAATTAAGGGGCAATTTAGCGTGACAAATGCACCTACCCTGCACATCTTTGGGTTGTGGGGGTGAGACCCACGCAGACACAGGGAGAATATCAAACTTCACATGGACAGTGACCCGGGACCGGGATCGAAGCCGGGTCTTTGGTGCCGTGAGGCAGCAGTGCTAACCACTGCGCAGAGATTTGACTTTTTAAATCGGGGGTAAATTAGTTTGGGAAGGAATTTGGTGGTGAGAGCTTTCCAGAGATATCAATATTAATCATTGGGCGCTTTAAATAACTTTGTAAAATTAATTGCACAGATAATGGAAATGTATGGACCTTGCAACTGGGGTTTAGTTGCATTTAATCAAATGAAATGCATGGCTGTTCTGAATTCATTTTGAATCTGTACATAATGTGATGTCCTCCCTCTGGGAGAATCAGAGAATTAATCATTATATGATTCACTGTGCAACAGAATTAATAAACAAAGACAATTGCTGAAGTAAACTTGATTTACACAACTCTGAGGAGTCTTGGGGTCAATGACATCATTTCAGGAGAGAGCTAAATGATTGGAAATGTCTACAAATTTGTACAAAATCCTCTGATCATTGCTACAGAGGTGGGTGGATAGGTCATTTCACAGTTGAACGCATTCACAAACTCTTTGCTTCCGGTCTCAGTCCCAATCTCAAAGCGGTAGAATGGGGTGACTAATTTGAGTTGATTAAACACATGTCAATTGATTGCGGGTTGTAAAGTTCAGATTTTCTTTTAGTGTAGTTTTAATTTGGCTTGCACAACAAATTGGGAGAAATGTGAAACTACCTCACCTGTTGGGAACTGATGTAAAGTTAAAACAGCAGTGCAAATACATGGGCGGAATTCTCCCCCCCTCCAACGCCGGGTGGGAGAATTGCTGGGGCGCCGCGCGAGTCCCGCCACGCCGCCCCGGCACCCGCACGCGATTCTCCAACCCCCCCCAAACCGGCGAGGCAAGGATCACGGCTGGCTGCTGGGAGAATCGCCGCTCGCCATTTGTAACGGGCGAGCGGCGATTCTCCGGCCCGAATGGGCTGAGCGGCCTGCCCAACACGACGGCTTCCCGCCGGCGCCGTCCACACCTGGTCGCTGCCGGTGGGAACAGCGTGGGAACACTGGGGGGGGCGGCCTGTGGGGGGGGGGGGGGAGGAGGGGATTCTTGCACCAGGGGCGGCCTCAAAAGGGGTCTGGCCCGCGTTCGGCGCCCACCGATCGGCGGGCCGGCCTCTCTGAAGGAGGACCTCATTTCCTCCGCCGCACCGCAAGATCCATCTGACATCTTCTTGCGGTGTGGCCTTGGGGAGGACGGCAACCGCGCATGCGCAGGTTAGCGCAGGCCAACCCGCGCATGCGCAGTTGACGTAATTTACACGGCCGCGTCATTTACGCGGCACCGCTTTTACGCGGTGCCAAGACCTGGCGCGCGTAAATGACGCGACGCTGCTGCTAGCCCCCCAGGAGCGGGAGAATAGGGGGCTGGGAGCGGCCTCCGACGCCGGAGTGAAACACTCCGGTTTTCACTCTGGCGTCGGGACTTAGTCTCCCGAAGGGAGAATTGCGCCCATGATGTTCCAGTCCTACTCAATTACCCTCCCCCACCACCTTAGGCTACAGGGGTACTGACGCAGACAGGCAAGTCATACATAGAATTTTATAAATAGAATTTACAGTGCAGAAGGAGGCCATTCAGCCCATCAAGTCTGCACCGGCTCTTGGAAAGAGCACCCTACTTAAGCCCACATCGCCACCCTATCCCCGTAACCCAGTAGCCCACCTAACCTTTTGGACACTGAGGGCAATTTATCATGGCCAATCCACCTAACCTTTTTGGACACTATGGGCAATTTAGCATGGCCAGTCCACCTAACCTGCACAACTTTGGACTGTGGGAGGAAACCGGAGCACCCGGAGGAAAGGTGCAGACTCCACACAGACAGTGACCCAAGCCGGGAATCGAACCTGGGACCATTGAGCTGTGAAGCAACTGTGCTAAGCACTGTGCTACCGTGCTGCCCAAGTCATTAATACAGGCTACCTCAAGGGCCACGGTGTCATGCAGATCCCAAAGGTATTTCAATAATATGGCAGAGGAGATGAGGTGGTTCTCTTCGGGTTTTTCAACAGGAACCAGGAAGTTAGAGAAAAATGCACCAATATACAAAGAGGATTTCATTTCATATCCTACATATGTCCAAATTCTTGATTTGCAATGTTGAACAGGAGGAATTGAATAGGAATTTTCTATTTTGCTTCTACCTGTCACTTTTGCAGTTTGTGTCGGTGGTTTTACCATTCAAGAGAGTGTTGACACCATACCATCCTGCCAAAGCTGTTGTTGGAAGTTGTCCCTAATCTAATAAACGAAAAGATAAGCACTTTGAGAATTGGAGCATGTATGACTTTTAAGCAGTTCAATTCATCTTAAATATTAGTTTACGGGTTTCTCCATTCATTTGATTAAATAAAGCCACGATAGACAGAATGAACCAAATCTTACTCTTGCCGTGGAAAAAACTAACCCGTAATCTTTTGTAGCTCACAAAATGCACAGCTGACCTATGTGTGACTTTGGATGCTAATTTTCTGTTATCACGCTGGGGTTGGGTTCACGGTGCAGTTTGCGAGCTGCACTGAAGTGCATGAGGGCTATATGTTGAGAGGTGAGTCATTTAGAAGGGCCACCTTGGTTTTCACCTCACTCATCCCTCTATCCACTCCATGCAACCTCTATGCACCCTCCTCATGTATCCTCCATGGCCATCGACCAAGAATGCACTATGTACAGTCCTCATATTCCATGCAGTATCAACTGCAAAATATTTTACCTTCTTGGGAAAAGAAAAGAAATGAACCTCTCACTATTTCATAAAAGCCTCCATATCATTGATTATGAAAAAATATATATAGGGCGAAATTCTCCCCCAACGGCGCGATGTCCGCCGACTGGCGCCCAAAACGGCGCCAATCAGATGGGCATCGCGCCGCCCCAAAGGTGCGGAATGCTCCGCATCTTTGGGGGCCGAGCCCCAACAATGAGGGGCTAGGCCGGCCCCGGAGGGATTTCCGCCCTGCCAGCTGGCGGAAATGGCCTTTGTTGCCCCGCCAGCTGGCGCGGAAATGACATCTCCGGGCGGCGCATGCGCGGGAGCGTCAGCGGCCGCTGACAGTTTCCCGCGCATGCGCAGTGGGGAGAGTCACTTCCGCCTCCGCCATGGTCTCCACCATGGCGGAGGCGGAAGGGAAAGAGTGCCCCCACGGCACAGGCCCGCCCGCGGATCGGTGGGCCCCGATTGCGGGCCAGGCCACCGTGGGGGCACCCCCCCGGGGTCAGACCGCCCCGCGCCCCCCCCCAGCACCCCGGAGCCCACCCACGCCGCCTTGTCCCGCCGGTAAATACCTACTTTAATTTACGCCGGCGGGACAGGCAATTTCTTGGCGGGACTTCGGCCCATCCGGGCCGGAGAATTGAGTGGGGGGGCCCGCCAACTGGCACGGCCCGATTCCCGCCCCCGCCAAATATCCGGTACCGGAGACTTCGGCGGGGGCGGGGGCGGGATTCACGGTGGCCAACGTCCATTCTCCGACCCGGCGGGGGGTCGGAGAATGACGCCCATACTGTCATTGAAAATAAAATTACAATACTTGTAAACCTATTCGCTTGTGTCATCAAATGGGAAGCAACATCAAAGGAGAAATCTGTTATTTGAACTCCTTGAAAATGATCTTCATTATCAGGTGAACAGAACATATATTGTAGATAAACCCATTAGCACTTAAAGGTTTCAAGCCAAGCATTGCTAATGACCACAGCTGTCCAAACAATAGACATCCACAGGGCTAAATCGCTGGCTTTGAAAGCAGACCAAGGCAGGCCAGCAGCATGGTTCAATTCCCATACCAGCCTCCCCGAACAGGCGCCAGAATGTGGCGAATAGGGGCTTTTCACAGTAACTTCATTTGAAGCCTACTTGTGACAATAAGCGATTTTAATTTCATTTCATTTCATCTCTGGGAAGGAAAGAACAGAAGGTGCTCAATTCAATTTCAAAATTATAAATCAATATAAGAGAACTAGTGGTTACATTTTTTCGTCAAGTGTCAAAACCAGAATATAATGGAGATGTGGTTAAATTATTTTCAATGCCATTCACGCACCAAAATGCACTTTCACATCCAAATAGAAATTTCAGCCCAAAATGTTTTTGAGCGGTTGACAGAGAAAGAAACAACACAATGCCAATTTCCATGTTGCCTACATTGTTCCTATTCAATCAAACTCTCTTTCTAAGTGAGAAAAGCTTAGGAGCACATGATCTATTTCTCATGCATATGCCCAGTGACAAATTACACTGTGCAATAGACCTCAAGAAAGTATTTGCTTCAAGATAACAGATACCAACTGTTTTTCATTCTGTCATCATTGTTCCAAGACATTCTTGGTTCAACTATGTGGCGATTATTGTGGAGAAACTTGAACTTGCCTGCAAGGTCGGGGGCTCCAATGACCGACAAACCTTGGGCCTCCCGCGTATGCGCTGATATGGAACTGTTGTTTAGATATTTCATGTTCTTCAGGACAGGACATGCATGCCTGAGCATGGAAAAAATAACGGAGCAAAAATCCAGGTCAGGTGACTGGGTGCAAAGCGTCATGGTATGTAAATGTCCCAGGGAGAGGTACAGCGAGAGGTCCCAAACTAGCAAAGGCAACAGGGCAAGGCCCAAGGACATGTCTGAGGAACAGAGACAAGAGTCAGGGGACAGAAACAGGTCCCAGTTGAGTAAATAAAAGGGGAATAGTCTCCAATTAAAGAAAGAGCTGTTGGGAGCAGATATTATGGGAAGAGACCTCAAGAAAATCCCCAAAGATCTGAGATGGCTGTTGAAATTTGGTGGCTCTGCGTTATAGGCTGTTGTGCTGACGTTACCTCTTTTGGAGCAATGGTGTTCTACTTAGAATGGTCAAAGAGCTGAATTGTGCTTGTGTGTTGATGTCTGAGTGTATTTGGGAATCCTACTGAATCTCGGAAGGGGTGATTGAAACCCTGCGAGTGGTTCGTTATTGAAGCCGTCCGAGTTGGAGCAACCTTTGGAGAGAATTCCGAGGCAAGATTGTTGAAGATGAAGATTGGAAAGCTCCTTGAGAAAGATGGCGTACCAGTGAGATTGGTTGATCCACAGTGTGACTAATGCTGGGTGGGTTGTTGAGAATCTGTTTTGGTCACATCTGTCATTTATTGTGCATTATGTTGTGTTCGGCCACAGTTGGCTTGTTAATTCACATGTATCTCATGTTTACCCTGAATGTTAGAGTGTAAGATAGACACTGTCAATAATTTTATCTTATTGACTGTAGCCACCTGGGTTGGTCACTTCCTGACTTAAAATGGAGAACCGCAAAGACTGAAGGGAAATTCAGCCAACACAGGCAAAATTGAGCAAGTGCAGAAATCATGTGTATTGAAACTTACAAAAACCAGACAGCACTGAAACCAGCAGCCAGCTGCATAGTAATGAGCGATTCCAAGGCACATCGCAACACTTAAGGTGAATAAAGCCAAGCCAGACTCCTCGGCGCCAGCAGGAGCCAAGACAAAGGAAGGCCAACGTACAATTACGGACCGCCCAGAGATCAGGGAACGACTTCAGTCATTTGGAACCAGGTACGGGGTCCGCCCTGAAGGGCGGGAAGCCCCTGCGGACTATAAAGTAAAGCCCCCGAGTTCAAATCGTCTTCTTGGCAGGGTCACTCAGTAGCGAATCAACCCTTGAGAGTGAACTGCCTAAGCTGCCGCACCAACCAAGTAAGTCTTCAGCCAACGCACGCTACGAAATAGGTGATCCTAGCTACAAGTCCATAACAGCTTTGAAGCCTGCAGATTCAGAACCTGAACGAAAGGCCATTTGTTCCCCTGACCTGGTGGGCCAGCCCAAAGCTAAGTATAGGCCTTTTAGTGATAGAGAATAATCTAGAAAGTAGAGTTTATGCATGAGTAGTGATTTACTGTGTATAATAAATGTGGTTTGATTTGAATCTTACTAATTGGTGTGTTGAGTTATTGATCAGTACTTGAACTTGAACCTCGTGGCGGTATCATAAAGATACCTGGCGATTCTAGAGCAAAGGTTATAAAACAGAGCAAATTGAACCAACCAAAAGTTAGCAACATATTACTGGCGACATCCTGATGGGCCCCGACTTAGAAGTGGCTTAACCACTCTGGGAGAACCCAAAATTTGAATTAGAAATACAATTGGGAACAGAAAAACCACAAGTGTTCAAGCAGTTCTGATCAATCCTCGTAATTCGGAAGTGTGTTAATGCATACGTAACTAACAGGGCTATAAGGTAAAACCGATAGATTGTTGTTGCAAAAAACTGTCGGGAGTTTGTATTCCGGAAAATGGGGCAGCACGGTAGCATTATGGATAGCACAATTGCTTCACAGCTCCAGGGTCCCAGGTTCAATTCCAGCTTGGGTCACTGCCTGTGCAGAGTCTGCACATCCTCCCCGTGTGTGCGTGGGTTTCCTCCGGGTGCTCCGGTTTCCTCCCACAGTCCAAAGATGTGCAGGTTAGGTGGATTGGCCATGATAAATTGCCCTTAGTGTCCAAAATTGCCCTTAGTGTTGGGTGGGGTTACTGGGTTATGGGGATAGGGTGGAGTTGTTGACCTTGGGATGCTCTTTCCAAGAGCCGGTCAAGCAGACTCGACGGGCCGAATGGCCTCCTTCTGCACTGTAAATTCTATAATTCTATGATAAATAGCGAAAGCCGTACCCGTAATTACAGCACCGCCTGAGTACCCCTCGTTCCAAATTTTAAGAGAGTATTTAGAGAGGAAAGATAGCAATGCAGGCAATGCAACACCTCATGAACCCTGAACAATTTGTGGTTGCAGCGACCAGCAGCAGAATAGGTCAGTGTGCCGTTTGGGAAGAAGGGATCAGAAAATATCTCAAATGGAAGGGATGGTCCCTTTGGAGTGAATTCTGTCACAATGAGGAAACAGGACCCGGGAGTATAGGCCATACTTGGTGGGAGAACCTGTCAGAGATTCATAAGAAAAGCTTGGGAAAAGCTCGCAAGTCGATTGCAATCGTGTCCGGTCTGGCACAACTGCGAGGCACAGAGGAGGTCGTTCGGACGCTCCGTAAAGAGATAGAAGGAGTACATCGAATGAGCAAGGTCGATGTAAGTGAGGTTGAGAAAGAGAACATAGAGTTGAGAAGGAAGTTAGCAGCAAAGGACAGAGAGGTGGATGATGCCAAGATGGCACACAAGTCTTGTCTGGCACACCTAAGTAGCTTCCAGACACAGTACGAAAAGGCCTATCAGGACACGCAACGTGCAGTCCCGGTAAGAGAGGAAACAGAGAAACAGGTAGAGGCATTGCAAAGGCAGTGTAGCGACCTGAAAGCAGCATTACGGGCACTCCATGCTGCTACCACGGAGCACAGACAAAGCTCATTGGATCACGCAAAGTGCCGGATGCAGATTGCAGAACTGCAGTCTTTGCTTTCAGTTCAGAATGGATTCCACAGCACCTTTGGATCCCAGTTAGATACAGAAGACGGCCCGGATTGGGAAGAATTAAATGAGACCGCGCATAGATATGTTCAGGGAACATGTGCGCAAGGAAAGCCCCAGAAGAGAAAAGCGCCCCAACCCCCCACATCGCAGATAGTTCAGGCACCAAGAACCCAGTAACCACCCACCGCACAGTCACATCGGAAGGAGACACGGAATTCCTGTACACGACCCCTTAACCGTGACCCAATTACGGGACACGTGCGAGAATATCACACCGTTCCTCCCCACCTCAGACCCCCACCACTTCTTTACCAGAGTAAAGCAGCAGGCGACCATGTACGGCCTGGATGAGCGTGAGCAAGTGAAGCTCACAGTTTTGAGTTTAGACCCTTCGGTCGTAGCAGCCCATCCCGACCCACAGAATGTAGGAGGAGGCACCCTTGCAGAAATGCACACAGCGATCCTAGACGCGATTGGCTACAACAGAGGTGACCCCGTAGAAGGCCTGAATAAGTGCAGGCAGAAAAAGACAGAACACCCCACAGCGTTTGCTGGACGCCTATGGATCCATTTCACAGCAGTTTTCGGCAATTTAGACCGCGCCCATTTGTCCCAAGATGGTATGGCCAATTGGACCCGCACCCTTATCTCCCATGCCACAGAGGCAGGACAAAAAGCCTGTACCAACTATGACCCCTCAGAAGAAGCGCATAATCAAAATGGGTTTGAAAGAGATTGTCCCGCTCCTGGGAGCAATCTGTCCAATACAAACCCGCAGTTAGGAAACCCGAGGAACAGCAGGCAGAAGCAGACATCCAAGTGGTGAAAACACACCAGAACCCCGCATGGGTAAACGAAGGAAGGAACAGCCCCCCACAGAAACCACAGGAATGTTACAACTGTGGACAATTAGGACACTTTGCACAAGAATGCAATGCCCCACGAAAGCCACAGAGAGCCCAACAGGCAGGCACTCTGAATAAGAATAGGACAGAGCCCATACATAGTGTGAGCACCCGTTCTGACCAGACGAACCTGAATGGAACAGACTGACGGTGTTCGGGCTCCCCCACCTGGGTCTGTGACACCCTTTGGGATAGGTCCGGCCGACCGGTAGTTGCAGCGAAAGCACGGGATCAGCCCATCGAATTTCTCTGGGACACAGGAGGGTCCCGCACCACAATAAATTCCTCCACCATGTTCCAAAAAGACACATGGCCCACGACAGCCACAATCACCCTCAGCGGCTTCACAGGCCACTCACAGCAGGGACACATCACAGCCCCTGTACCCATTCAAATCGGCAACATCACCACCAAGCACCCCGTAGTTTTAGTCAACCTGCCCCACACAGCAGAACACATTTTGGGCATCGATTTTATGAATTCCCACAACCTGTCCTTTGATCCAGTCAACCAGTGTGTCTGGAAAATGGCAAAATCCGCATGAGCCCCCGCAACGCTCACAATAGGTGAATACGCAAACAAGATTAACGCAGTCGGCGATTTCTGGTTTGACCCGACCACGATTAGCACAGACAAGCAGGTTAGGGCAGTTCTGCAGAAGCACAGGACAGCATTCGCGACCCACAATCACGACTGTGGCCGGATGACTGGTTCCATCCAAACCACAGGACCTTGCCCGAGACCCCAAAAGCAATACGGATTTCCCCAAGAGGCAGAGGGAGAAATCTCAAAAGTGATCGACAGCTTATTAGAGCTTATTAGAGCAGGGCGTACTCAGGTCAGTAGCCTCCACTAATAATGCCCCGATTTGGCCAGTGAGAAAGCCCGATGGATCATGGCGACTGACCATCGATTACCGGGAACTCAACAAAGTCACCCCTGCAGCAGGCCCCACGGTAGCCACAAGTCCCGAGACCATGCTCAAACAGGGACTAAACTCACAATATTTTACGGTTTTGGACATCAGTAACGGATTCTGGTCCATTCCATTGGCAAAAGTGTGCCAATACAAATTTGCCTTCACTTTTAAAAACAGCAGTACACGTGGACATGCCTTCCACAAGGATTCCACAACTCCCCCTCCATTTTCCACCGACAGCTGGCAAATGGATTATCAAAATTTTCTCGCCCTGAATTTTTGGTCCAGTATGTGGATGACCTATTACTGCAGACAGACACCAAGGCAGAGCACATCAAGCTTCTTTCTGAACTCCTGGAACTCCTACAACAGATTGGTTACAAAGTAAACCCAAAAAAGGCCCAGATTTTGGAAAACAAAGTGATATATTTGGGTACGATTATCACGCACGGTAAACGCGACATCGAGCAGAAAAGAATTGACTCGATTGCCAAATTGCCCCTTCCCCAGAATGTTTCAGCCCTCCGGTCGTTTTTAGGACTGGTTGGCTACTGCCGAAACCATATTGACGGTTTCGCCACCAAAGCAGCACCCCTCTCGGAACTCCTAAAGAAAGAAGCCCCTTGGGAATCGCTTCCGCAGCATACGGATGCTGTGGATGCTTTGAAAAGAGCCCTCATAGCAGCCCCAGCACTACAGGTTCCAGACCCGCTTTCCCCCTATGCGATAGAGATAGCTAGCACAGACCGCACCCTTTCGGCCGTGCTCCTCCAGGAACGGCACGAACAGTTAAGACCCGTGGCTTACGCATCCAGACTATTAGATCCTGTGGAGCAGGGCTTTTCGGCCTGTGAAAGGCCCCTGCTCGCAGTTTTCTGGGCGGTTCAGTATTTTTCATACATCACCGGACTAAACCCGATCACAATCCTCACAGAACACACCCCCACCCAACTTTTACTGGACAGACGACTTAAGGACGGTACAGTCAGCCAAATTAGAGCAGCATTGGACCCTTCTTTTGCAGGGACGGGACATCACCGTTAAGCGGACCAAGACACACACTTTCTTAGCCGATAACCTTCAGTACCCAGGCACCCCCCACGAATGTGAAATCATCTCACTGCACCACAACACAGGCCCCTTTATTGCGAAAACACCCCCCAGAAAGATAGGTAGTTCACCCCAGAGCCCTCAGCCCACAGACACGTGCGAACCCTTAAGGATATATGTGAATGGTTCTTCCACAGTATTAGAAGGGAAGCGCATTACAGGATGCAGCATATATGTTGAGGACGTGCAGGGACGTGCCCTGGAAGAGATCTCCTTAAAGCTCCCAGGCCAGTTAGGCGCGCCGGCGGCAGAACTAGCAGCCGTTGCGTATATTATAGATCAACCAGATTCCTTCCCCAGCCCAGCAGACATATACTCGGACAGCCTCTATGTCTGCGACAGCCTTACAGAATTCCTACCCCTGTGGAAAGCAAGAGGATTTGTTTCTGCAGACAGAAAACCCCTCCCTTCAGCCCCATTGCTCCACCACATTTTAGAGAAAGCACAGGACAGGACCTTTGGTATTGTTAAAGTTCGCAGTCAACACCGTTCCTCCCCCCCTGGAAATGTAAAGGCCGACGCACTGGCAAAAGCAGGTTCCAGGCATGGATATTTTTGGACACCCCCCGAAAGCGCACCAGTGAATACAGTTCAGGTCTCGCAGACTAATATCGAGGTTTTAGTGCAGGCCCAGAAGCAAGATAGCAATCACAGGAAGATTTTAAAAGGACAATTTACAGCACCCGATGATAGATTTAAAAATGCACTGACCACACATGACGGTGTGGTGTTAAAAGACACCCTTTATGTGGTTCCTGAACAGGACAGGAATCAACTTATTTGTTTATTCCATGACAGTCACGGACATCGGGCAATTGATCCCACTACAGCCCACCTCAGGCAGCTCTGTTGGTGGCCAAGTTTAAAAGAAGACGTAACGCACTACGTTGAGAATTGCCTGATCTGTGCCCAGAACAATCTGGACAGATACGGAAAGAAAGCTCAAATTAGCCACACCCACCCCGTTAGCGGCCCCTGGACTAACCTCCAGATCGATTTTATAGGACCATTGCCCCCTTGCAGGAATGGTAACAAGTACGTGTTAGTTGTTATAGACACTTTTATGAAATGGGTAGAGGCATTCCCATCCAGAACTAACACGGCAAAGACCACAGCCAAGATCTTAACCCACCACATCTTTACGAGATGGGGACTCCCCCGCAGCATTGAATCCGACCAAGGTTCCCATTTTACGGGATGTGTCATGAAGAACGTCCTCACGATATTTGGCATTACCCAAAAATTCCACATCGCATACCACCCCCAGTCAAGTGGTATCGTGGAGCGCATGAATCGGACCATAAAAGCCACCCTCAGAAAAATGGTCCAACAAAACAACACCACTTGGGATTCAGTCCTCCCTTTTGCGCTGATGTTTTTGAGAAATACTGTCTCAACTTCCACAGGTTACACCCCACACACTCTCATGACCGGACGCCCCATGAAAGGCACAGAATTTTTATTAGGATTGGACTTGACCAGCCCCGAAGTGACGGCCCTCACACACGAGAACGCAGTCAAACAGTTAGTTGAAAATGTAAAAACGGCTCAGCTAGCAGCCGCAGTAAGATTAGGTACATGGAAGAAACAGAGCAAGGCCTGTTTCGACAAGACAGTGCATGCGACTGAGTTTGAGGTAGGACAGCAGGTCATGCTCTCAATTTACAACCCCAGCACATTCCTGTCACCAAAGTATTCGGGTCCGTACTCCATTGCGGACAAAGTAAGCCCCTCCGTGTATAAAATTAAGTACCCCAACGGAAAGATTGTGTGGTTCCATATTAACCAGCTTAAGGCATATGGCCCACAGTCCAACCACGCACATTACGTCATGCTCGACGCAGCAGACCACACCCCGCCCACACCCACCATATCCCCACCCTCCCCCAACACGCCCGCCACATCCACTGACCCACCCTCAACTCCACCCCAGACCTCTAGACTTCGCCCCAGAACACCCACAGACAGCAGCAGCAGAGACAGCGACTGTGACTCAGACAATAGCCACAGCACGCCTCCCTACTATCCCCATGCAACAGGCCCCACACCCAGCGAATCTGAACACGATTCGAGTGATCCCTTCCTGATCACATTCCTCAACAAACCCCACCAAAGACCACCGCCCTACGATGACGACACCGACTCCATCCCCACAGAATTATATACAACTTTCTGGCACCGCGACAATTCATACAGGCTCGTCCAGAATGACGAGATGGACCCCAAATCTTACCATGCAGCCCTATCAGCCCTTATACATTCGAGAGTATGGCATCCGGGAGAAGATGACAACTTTGAGTCTGACTCCCAAAATGAGAACCCCTTTGCGACCCTGTTCGCAACTGATAACTGAGGCATCCAGATGATGTTTTAAAAAGAAACCGCTTGGGAGAAAATGGTGTCCTTTCTGATGGAACCTGCAGCATGTTGTTTAATGTTGTTTGTTAGTGTTATTGTTAAATGTTGTTTGTGCACTTGGAAGTTCCACGGCCACACGCCATATTTGTCGGCCGAAACCTGTGAAAACTTGCCAGCACGCTCATCGGCAGAAACTGCTGAGAGCTTGCCAACCCCCGTTCATAACTGCTCTTCTAGTTCGAAGGTAGAACCTTTACGGCAACCCCCCACGATGACTACATTTTTGCCCGTTCTTGTCGGTTGCCCGGGCAGTGGAGAAACGGCATTGGTCTCCGCCCTGCTTGAGGACCCACCCCCCCTCTGGTCAGCTATGCTCGGGTAGAGCACACACGGCATTGGTCACCGTCCTACCCGGGGATTCCATCCAAATCTTACCTGTCGTGGCCCATACGCACCTCGTTTCGGCACTCTTGGTTCAAAAAGTTTTGTTTTGTTTTCAGGCAACGCTTAGGTTGCCATCCCTATGCTATTTACATCCTCAAACATTTGGATGGTAAATCGCACAGCCTGCGAGATGGCTCGCACTGTTTCAGCATTTTTAAGAGTGTCTTGTCCTGAATATTCGGTTTTTTTAAAAAATGAGGGAGTCACACATGGTGACAAATTGTAAAGGGAGAATTGGCACTAAAGGACAGATATACTAACGCACGAGATATTAACCAAGATAGTAACAGACACTATGCTTGATCCATAGAACCCCAGAAGCTCCAGGAAAAGAGACGAAATGGAAAGGAAGAGAAGAGAAGAGAAAGAAGAAGAACAATGAGGACATCCTCCGTGTTGATCACCACAATTATGATGTGTATTCGGTTGCGCGCGAACGTGAACCCCCTGACCCCAACCTCCCCGGCCGTTAATGATTCACTTCCCCATAGCACCCAGAGCCCAGTAACAGGCAACACCACACCATCATGGTGTGATAAGCTCATAACATGGTACTCCCTTTCCTACGTAGTCGAATCCCTATTAGTGTTGGCAATACTCTGCAGCATCGTGCAGACTCTCCGCATGAGGAAATGGTGAAGGAGAGCCTACCGCACTAGCACCCCGGTATA